>NC_056670.1:69340736-70055736 GCF_018350195.1 Panthera tigris | reverse complement strand
ATTCGCTGACAATATTCAATCTGGCAATTTCAAGCTGAATCGCTGGCAATTTCAAACTGACAATCCTAGTTTTAAACTTCCCTCCCTCCCATATCTCACGGTCACGCATGATCACAGACACAGAGGAGGACTTAAAAATGCGAGCTCTTCAACAAAAAGACAAAGACTATAGGATTCCACGTCCATGAGGTCAACCTCCTAGAAACGGAGGGGAGAGTGGGGACTGCCAGCGGCTGGAGGGAGGGGGATGGGGAGAGCTGTTTCGCGAGTATGGAAGGGTTCTGGACGTCAGCTGCACCAGCAGCGTGAGTCTGCTTAATACCGCTGATATGTGCACTTAAAATGGTGACAATGGTAGATTTTACGTTACGTGTGTTTTGCCACAACTAAAAATGCTTTTCAAAGACAATTTGGGCTTTTCGTATCGAGGACCCTCATGCAATAGCTATTTGTTGACTCGGTATTCGCAGAGCATACTCCTTTTGTGAACTCCCGAACCTAAAGCTCAAAAGCCGAACACAAACCAGCAGAAAGGGCCTAAAGACCCTCAGAAGATGTCCCCCAATTCTGCCCTGGTGAGGCCATTCCCAGCCTGTCTCCCCCCATTTCTGGGCTCTTTCCCACCAGGGCCCTGCCCACGCTTTGTCTCTCTAGGCCCTGCCTTCCGTGCAGATTCCTTAAGGCCCTCGTACCTTCCAGGATGGTAACTTCTGCCTCCCCGAGGCACATCTTTCCCATTTCTGTCACTTGTCATGGCTCTCCTCCATTACGTGATCAGCAGGAGGCCTAGAGTTGGTGTTTGGGTATGTACAGAATTCTTGGCCAGGCCGGCGGGTGGGGAGGGGTGGGGTTGGGGGGGAAGTAGAAGCCATCGGGGAAGGGATAGCGAACACATGAATGGACAGTGAACACACTTCCTGAACACCGTTGTTGTTTTTTCCTGTCTAGTCCGGGCTTGTATCTTTTACTTCTCAGATTTTATGTGTTTGGGTCCTTGCTTGTACTCTCATGAAGTGGTGGGATGCAATTTAGTTCATCAAATTCAGCAGACCTTATTGGAACCCACTGTGTCCAGAGTGCCATTCAAAGGGTCGGGAATGGCATCTGCACCCGAGGTGTTATGGCTTGGGTGAAAGGAAACGATGATAGCCCAGTGAGTCGGTCTTAGGAGAAGCTGTCACTAAGCCTTAAGGGGTCTCCAGAATACATGAGTTGGTACGTATGTGGCTCTTTTGTTCTACTTTTGATGACCAGTATATCTCCAGGGGGGAAATCCGTCTGACCTTTGGGTCAATGTGTAGGGATGTCCCGCATATCCCAGAGCACTTAGCATTCCTGCTCCCAGGCACCAAATGCTAGGAGGATCTCTCCATCCATGGTTTCAGCAAGTGTCCAGAAGGTCCTCATACATTTCCATGTGCTTCTTAGGTGGCCATGTTGCCAGACTGAGAACCAGTGGACTCCAGGATAGACATGGAATTCTCCCCATATGTAGCTCCTATATGTAGCTTTCCAAAGGACGTGACCCTCGGGACTCTTAGACGTCCAAGCCAGAACGAAGATGACAAAGAGGGGATCAGATATGGTGGAAGGAGTGCTCAGGGGCAGCGGGGGGTTGTGCTGTGAGTTCTAGCCGCCCCTCACCCAAGCCTAAGCCACCGGGATTTCCAGAGCAGCCCTCGAGAGTTTTGACAATGTCTTGATGTAGTTGGGAGACCCGGGGGGCTGACCTCTGACTCCATGGGCTAGGGTCTAAGTGCTGTGGGAAATTGGAAGGCCAGGGAGGACTAAGTGTGTCAGAGGTGTGGGGTGGGAGCTCCCTGCTCCCCACAGCTGTGGGAGCAGAAGAGCTGCTATGGGGCCATCTTGGGTCTTGTGCTACATGACCAGCTTGGAGGGGCCAGGAGACCCAGGCAAGGGACACTGGAGAGATAACCTGGAGGAGGTCAGGATGGCCTGATGAAGAAGGCCGCTGAAAATAAGGATCTAACCATCCTGTTAGGGAGCTGCAGGAGAGAGGGACCAGCAGGCAATTTCTGAAAGGGCCCCACAGGAGCATCAGCCTAGACTCTGCCAGGCCAAAAAGAAGACCTCACTTAGCTCCCATTGGAATAGGAGCTGTCTGCTTCTATAGGAGCCTCTGCTTCTCTTCTCCCTCCACCTGGCAGGTGAGTGAGGACAGAGTAAAGATCAGAAGAACCGTGCCCCACCCCCCCACCATCAGGCTTCCCACCCCAAATAATGCCATTCTGAGAAGGAGGAAGGACATTCTGTTTACCAAATTGAGTCTGTTTGGGGCTTCCGGGGACTGTGAGAGGTGGAAAGCCCTGAGCAACTGCTGGAATTTTCACCCAGCTGCAGATGAGGACCCTCACTGGATAAAATTTAAAAGAGACAATACAGGAAGAGTTAAAGTGTTTGATCACAATCCAAATGTCTCCGGAGTTTAGGTAGGTTTCATCTAGATTAATTTCAGAATAATCACTCTAACTCCACTCCCTTGTGCTCCCTGTAAGCTGCTTCATGGGAACGCGGTCAGCTTGCTTAGCAGGCTGCAAAGACCTTGGCAATGGCACAGGTTTTAGAATCATCCCCCCCGCCCCATTCAGGCAATTAGGTCTTACCAGTCTTCATTTAGTTGAACAGTGCCAGCTTCTGTAATTAACATATTGTCGTCAACTGGAATGTCTGCCGGGCTGAAAAACGCAATGTGTAATTTATTGTGATTGGTTTTCATTGAATGGGGTAGAAAAAAAGTAAATTAGCCATAAATTTAGAGAGATGGCACATGGTGAAACTTTATGGAAACTGCAACATTAGCAGAGAAAAGGCCAGCTCCCAAGAACACACAAGAGGAAAATTATACTTCCCGTGAAATGCCACCAGATCCTTGGAGTATAGCAAAAGCTGGTGTGTGAGGACTGGTGCTTCCGTTTTTCTAAGGGAGAAAGAAATGACATGGTGAAGGCTCTGGGCTCCTCCGGGATGAGAAGGGCTACACTAGTCACAGGCACTCAGCAAGGAGCTAACAGAAACCCATCAGAGTTGTCTGTGGGTCATGCACATGACCTGCCAGGAGGCTTGGAGGCAAAACCCACTGGGAAGTTTCCGGCTTTATCTTCAAGCCTTGGCCAGTGCAATTATGGTGTCTCAGTCAGCTTGGGCTGCTATAACAAAACACCATGGACTGGATGGCTTAAGCAACGTACGTCTATTTCTCTCAGTTCTGGAAGCTGGGAAGTGCAAGGTCAAGGTGCCAGCAGATTTGGTTCTTGGTGTGGGCTTTCTTCCTAGCTTGCAAACCGCCACCTTCTCGCTGTGTTCTCACATGGCAGAGAAAGGAACATCTGGTATCTAGTCCTCCTCTTGTCAGGGCACTGTCCCATTATGGGGACTCTACCCTCATGACCTCATCTAAACATTAATTTCCTTTCAAGAGCCCCACCTCCAAATACCATCACAGTGGGTTTTAGAGTTTCAGCATATAAATCCGGTAGGGGGGAGATAAACATTCAGTCCATAACACATCGTAACCCTCCTGGGGCACAGATAATAGACCCTCTGTCCGATCTTCTCTGTACTTCACCTTGCCCAACACCCAGCTGAGAATGTAGATGGAAGACTGAGCTGTTTCCTTTTGCACAGTCCAGCCTTCCAGGAGACAAAGTCAGGGGAAGAAAAGAGCCTGAGCAGTAGCGTGACCAATGAGGACCTTCAAGTATTATTTGCTGGGATGACTGTGTCTGTATGTGTGTCTTGTTCCAAAAAAGACTTAAGGTGTTTGCAATGATGAAAAAAAAAAAAACCCATCGGAAGTCGGTAAGAGAAATGAGGTAAAAGGACAAGGATAGAGACAAAATATAGGGCCAAGCCTTAAAATAGAAGGCAAATTAAATCTCTTTTGCTTAACTAGGGAAAAGTGCCATGTTTTCTGGGAAGCCAGTGGCATTCTGTTCCATCTCTCTTTTAAATGAAGAGTGAAGCAGTGTTAGTCTCAATTTAGGGGCCTGCATTTTGATGAGTTCGCTATGCTTTGGTTTTTGTTTGGTTCGCTGACCTTCAATCTCCATTTCAATAAGAAAAGCAAGTTCCATCACAGCCAGTGGGTATTCTTGTGGTTGGTTGCCTTCCTCTGGGGATCTTTGGGTGGGGACCTTGGCAACTCACAGGGGTAGCAGAGGAAGTCAGAGGTTAAGAAAGAATCAGCCTGTGCCATAGAGGAACTCCAAAAAAGAAAATTCTGGAAGGAATATCCATTTTACCTCCAGCATTTAGATGGCTCAGGAGTTAATGATTTTCTAAAGGGGAGTAAGACTAGGTAGGCATCCTCCATTAGAGCTAAAACCTCCATAAGTAAAAATAGGATTATCAGGATAGTTGACCTAACTTTTTTCCTTTGGCCGTGTAGGCCCGGTGAAACAGAGTAGGGCTTATTCAATTCTGTGATATTTGTATTTGATGGAACAAAGGCTGTCTTTTCTTTTAACCCCAAGTCTTGTTTGCCAAGCTTGTCTTTATTGAAATGCTCTGTGTTAATAAGCAGTAGCTCTGAAGGCTCACGTAGACCAGAAGAGTCATTTTCAGCTGCCAGTATTAAAATAAAAGAAAACAAACAAGAAACGGGGAAGTCGCACAAGTATTATATTAATACTGTCTAATGATTCCCCATCATCTACAGGATCCAGTCCAATTTCTTAGCCAAGGATGCAAGGATTTGCTACATTGACTCTTCTAAAATGTTTCCTCCAAAAACTTCCCTGAAGGGACCCTCTGCTCCATACAAAAATCTTTGGTTTCTTAGATCCCAGACCTGGCACTGAGCCCCTCCTTCTTCCCGCTTCTTCACTAGCAGCCCGTAAACAATGGTTTATAGCCATTGATGAATAAGCACCCTGCCAGCTTCCTGGCCTGTCAGCCTCTGAGAAGCCAGGAATCAACTGGGATTACTTAGAAGACTTAAAGTCAACGGAACCACTTGAGATGGATGTTGTTATGGGCTGAAGTGTGTGCCCCTAATTTTCACATGTTGAATTTTAATTCCTGATCGCCAGGACCTCTGAATGTGACTATATTTGGAGATAGGGCTTTTAAAGAGGTGACTGAGTTAAGGTGAGGTTGTTAGGGTGGGCCCCAATCCAGTCTGACTGGTGTCCTTATCAGAAGAGGAAATTTAAACAAATAAAGAGGCACCCGGGCTGGGAGCACACACAGGAAAGGCCATACAAGGACACAGTGAGATTGCAGCCATGTGCAAGCCAAGGAGAGAGGCCACAGGAGAAACCACACCTGCAGACACCTTGACCTTGGATTTCCGGCCTCTGGCACTGTAAGAAATAAACTTCTCTTGCTGAAGCGCCCCAGTCTGTGGTGCTTTGTGATGGTGGCCTGAACGCACAGATGGAGATGACCTCCGTAAAGACTGTCCTTTGAACTCAGGTTCATTGCAATCGTTTTTGCTCTCAACCCATAACGATTTTTTTCCGTGTCGTTCATTTGAAAATTAAACCTGAAGTTTAAAAATTATTTTGACCTTTGTAACGTATTATTTCCCTCCGATTCGTCAGTCATTAACCAAATCTTTGAGCCCTACTACGCACTGTTCTAAAACAATTAGAGCCCCCGATTCTCCAGTTCAGCTACGAATCTGCCATGGAAGCAAATGCAGCCTGGGGCACTGTGGGGCTTGGAAAAGCGTGATGAGTTTCGAGGTAAAGGTCATCATTTTTCTGATTATTCAAGGAATTAGAATTGTTAAAGAATTTGGAAAATATAGAGAAAAGCATGACTGTAAAAATAGAAATCACTCCCAAAATTACTATGTGGGAAGCATCACTGTTATGATTTTGAGGAATTTCCTTATAACCTGACTTTGAAAATATGTGTTGGGAATACTTTCCTAGATTGTGAAATAGCTCTTTAAAACCATTTTTAATGCTGTAATAACATTCTATTGTAGACTTCCTTAATTTATTTATTTTACCATTCACCTGACATCTGACTTTTCCCTATTGTTATTATTATTATTATTATTGCTATTATGCTGTATTAAGGAGCCTGGCTCATTAACTCTCCACATAAATCTATTCAAAATCCTGGTAGTTTCCTTGTGATAGATTCCAAGAAGGGAACTCTAGGATCATGGCAGATGAACTTTGAAGTTCTTGGTGGGCATAACCAAACTGCTCTTCTGGGGTAATTGCACGTGCTGGATATGGTTTTCCTGTAAAATAATCAGGTACATGCTACGGGTCCTTCTCCTGCTTAGATTTGATAATCCTGAACTCCAAAGAAGAAAAATCTTTAGAAGGTAGTCAGAAAACTGCACAATATTGAAGAGTTGACTACAAGGAGTGTATTTGTGGTGTTGCATTTTAATCTGTGACACAAATCATTAAGCTTGTCATAATCAAGAAGCAATACGAAAAAAGTGAATTTTTTTTTTAAGTCTAGGATTTTAAATCTAGTACAAAAAGTAGGAGGAATTTTAGAAGCCACCTGCCAACTTTATGGATGACAAACCTGCAGCCCAGGGAAGTGGATTTCTTAAGATCATGTAACGACTAGTCAAAGAGTGGTATTGGCATTCATGTCTCCTGGGTACCAGTCATAGAAACTTCTCTTCTGAGAGTCAAGTTAGGGCAGCAGGTAGCAATAAGGCTGTAACTTATTCTTAAAAATTTCAGCTGCTGATCAATGGCTTTTCCAACACCTTCCACTGATTGGTCAATGAGGAGAAAAGTGGTTTTACGAAGAAGAGTCTAAAATAATGATATTTCTAAGTAAGACTTGTGGTTGGAAATGAAGATTGCCCACTGCAGAAACCACCGTGGCTTGCCTGCAGAGAGAAATGAGAACTAGGGATGCCTGGGTGGCTCAGCCAGTTAAGCGTCCGACTCTTGGTTTCAGCTCAGGTCATGATCTCACAGTTTGGTGAGTCTAAGCCCCACAATGGGCTCTGTGCTGGCAGCTGGGAACCTGCTTGAGATTCTCTCTCCCCCCCTCTCTCTGCCCTTCCCCAACTCGCACTGTCTCTGTCTCTGTCAAAATAAATAAACTTAAAAATTAAAAAAAAAAAAAAAGAAATGAGAACTTAATGCCTTTTGGAGCTTTTGACTGACGAAAGCCCTGTGCTCACCTCCCTTCTCAGGGCTTTTGGAATTGTATAACCAGTGAGAAGTAAAGCATTATTCTTGCTTATCTTGTAATCTGGGAAAAAATGGATCAAACATCCAAGGACAGTGGGCAAGGCAAAGTGTTGTCTTCCTTTCTGGAATTTAGAGACTTAGAAAGAATTCTAGGAAAACTGAGTTCTATATCAGTACAATCCAACAGAGCATAACAGGAGCCATATATGTAATTTTAAATTATCCGGTAGGCATATTTTAAGGAGTAAAAGACTAATGTTATTAATATGTTTATTTAACCCAATATATCCCAAATATAATCGTTTTTAACGTGTAATCAGTATAAAAATTACCATTGAGCTATTTTACATTTTTTTGGTCCTATTAAATCTTTGCAGCCTGGTATGCATTTACACTCACAGCCCATCCCGGTTGGGACTAGCCATATTTTGTTTGTTTTTTTTTTAACTTTTTTTCCTTAATGTTTTTATTTATTTTTGAGACAGAGAGAGACAGAGCATGAGCAGGGGAGGGGCAGAGAGAGAGGGAGACACAGAATCCGAAGGAGGCTCCAGGCTCTGAGCCATCAGCACAGAGCCCGAGGCGGGGCTCGAATTCACGGACCCGTGAGATCATGACCCGAGCTGAAGTCAGACGCTCAACCGACTGAGCCACCCAGGTGCCCCGGGACTAGCCACATTTTGAACGCTCAGTTCTCTATACTGGACTGCAGAGCCCTCTACAACACAATTCAGTCTCTGTTGGGTCCGTGCCTGTGGGTTTTGTTATGAAAGTGGAAGAGGTATCTGGGACTAGGAAAGATGATACAGTCATTTCTATTTTTTAAACATCTAGCAGGAATGCATCTAAGGTATTATTCAGAAACGTGTATGAGAGATGGGGTGCCCCGCTGGCTCAGTCGGTAGAGCATGAGGTTCTTGATCTCAGGGTCATGAGTTCAAGTCCCACGTTGGGCGTAGAGCTTACTTAAAAATAAAATAAAATAAGGAAAACAAGGAAAAAAGAAAAAAGAAGTGTATATAGGAGCGAGGGAAAGTTAATCAGCCTCAGCTGGGCAATTTTGCACACTTGGCCGACAGCTTGAATTCATGTCCCCAATTCTCAAAAGATTGTCTACCGCTGACCTTATAAGCCATCCAGCCCCCACCCCCCCACCTCCATTAATAACACCCAGAGGAGCCCCGGGGGCCTTGCCAGGGAGAGGAGCTGGCAGGGCAGGTCCAGAACAGGATGCCACAATTGGCAGAGGCTTTCTCCTTATCAGGGACTCGCAGTCAGAGAAAGAAAGTCTCCTTGTTCCGGGAGGGTTTCTTTTGTTTGCTTTCTCTTTTTGCTTTTAGCTGAGGGGTGTTCCTGGGAAAGATGAATGCCATTGGAAGCGGAAATTCTTGGCAATAAGAAAAAAAAAACTGCCCGGTGCAGATGCGTGCCCCACCCAAGCAGCTCCCAGCTTCGGAGATCCAGGGAGCGTCTGAGTCCCGCTGCCCGGGATCACAGGAGGGCAGGCCCGCGGCCCCCCCCACCCAGAGGCAGGTGCAGCCCCTTCCTCTCCCTTGGGCCAGGGCTCCATTCACAGCGGTTGCGCCCGCAGCCACTTTTGTTGATTTGAATCAGGGAAGACCAGGCAAGCTGCGCAAGACCTTGGCATCTTGGAATCCGCAAGTGAGGAAGGCTTGAAGCCACACGACCCAGGAGTCTGGGGTGGGGAAGGGCGGGGGGTAGGAGCCTGGCGACCACATGCCCCAGACGGGGGGGGGGGGGGTCCAAAGTGGCAGAGGGCCTTATCCAAGTCTCACAGCTAGCCACACTGGGAGTTGAAAGTCTCTGCCTAGCAGCCCCACCACTCTTCCTTCTAATCCCTGCAGCACCTGCACGTGGATGTAGAAACTTCTCTGGGGTTTGCTGCTGAAATGTCACTGTGTATTTGCGCGTGCTGGGAGTTGTGGGGGTGTGGGGAGGGAGCCTGGGAGCCACACCCCAGCTCGTCACCCAGGCCGTCTGTGGTGGGGCTCACAGCGGCCAGGGCAGCACCCCATCCCAGGCTGGTCGCGTCATCATTCGGTAGATATTTCTCATGCCTCTACCGTGTGTCCTGTCAGGCACTGTTCTAGACCCCAGGGGTCCAGCAGGGAATAAAATAGGCACAAACTCCTGCCCTTGCCTTCCCCCTAGTGAAGGGAAGAGCTAATAGGCAAATGACGTAGTAGGTTAGAAGGGGATGAGCAGGGAAGGGGGTTAAGGAGAACAGAGAAGGGAGAGGGTTGCCATTTAAACAGGGCGGTTGGGGGAGGCTTCACCGAGAAGGTGATATGTGAGCACAGTCTTCCCAGATAGGGAATGTTAGGCAAATTCTTTACGCTTTGGCTAAACTAGAACAATAGTAATGATAATAATAGATTTGGCAGGCTTAATCTGCACCCTTCCAAGTTCTTTATACACCCGAGACTCATTTAATCCCCACAACCCTATGAGACAGGAGCTATCATTTACCTCTCTTTACAGAGTGGCAAAGAGAGGCAGAGAAAAGGGAAGTAGGTTTGCCTGAGGTCACACGCTTAATAACGCAGGCCGTCAGGTTGACTCCAGAGCCTGTCCCTTTCTTTGCCAGCCCTAAAAGGGGTGGTCTCCAACAGAGATCTCAGATCCATCCTGGTTTCAACCAGGAAAATCGACAGGAAGCGTTTCCCAGCTAAACGTTGCCCGGGGCTTGCGCTTTATCTGGGTGGGCTTCTCCTAGCGCTTCCATTTTTCGGTCTCCGAAATCGAGTGACTGCCTGTGCCAGCATCTGCTGTTTTCAAAGCATCGTGCTGGACTTCGTAGACGATACTCAGATGTGGCGCTGGATGTGAACCCGGTCCCAAGAAGCAGATCTTCGCTTTGGGCAGAAGGAAGCAAACCCATTAGAAAGGTAGGCAGGACGCGACATCACCAAAAGGCTGCACAGCCAACGTCCACAGTGGGGAGTCCCTCTGGGGGCAAGGAGGGTCTCCGGCAAGACTTGCCCAGAGGCTTAAAGCAGGGGGTCTTGACTGCCAGGAGGACGTGGGTGGAGAATGAGCAGAAGGGAGGGCCCTGCCCCAGACAGGAGCGGCCCAGATTCAGGCTGGGGCAACGCAAAGGCACATTAGGAGAATGTCTATCAAAATGTCTATCCAAAACAGCCCTATTCTGAAGTCTGCTTCCTAGAGCTGTTAAGATTATTAAGCACACAACTGTTCCCAAATCCTAATTATCTGTTCTGATTTAGGGGGCTAAGAAGCTGGATAATTGACAACAGCAACAAATCCAAAAGTGATTTCCAGCTGGCTTTGGAACGCAGCTGCTCTGACTTGCTAATTACCTTGCTTCCCCCTGGACGCACATCACACATCGCCAAGGCCAGGTGGGAAACTGTCGCGGACAGTAGGAAGAATCCCTTTCTGTGGTAGAGCGGAAGAAGAGTCTGGAAGACCAGGCACAACCAGGTGAGTTGTTTTTTTTTTTTTTTTAATGTTCATTTATTTATTTTGCGAGAGAGAGCGCGTGCACGTGCACGAGCCGGGGAGGGGCAGAGAGAGAGAGAGGGAGAGAGAGAGAGAATTCCAGGCAGGATCCACTCTGTCCGTGCAAAGCCCAACGTGGGACTCCATTCCGTGACCGTGGCACCATGAGCTGAGCCGAAATCAAGAGTCTGATGCTGCACCGACGGAGCCACCCTGAGTCACTCAGCCAGGTGAGTTCGTGTGTGACCTCGGGTGCACTTTCTCTTTATCTCAGCTCCCCCAGTCTGTAAAGGGGGGATATAATCCCTCCTGCCTCCCTGAGTTGTTTAGGGACCAAGTGAGCTGGCCTAGGTGTAGCAACACTGTGAGTGCTGCCCCCAGACCCTGCCGGAGCCTGCTCACTGGATCTGTGCGCCCACCCCCCCAGTTTCTGAGTGCTTTGCTTCCAAAGGCTCCCACCTGAGACCTTCTCTGGTGGATGGCCCTGGGGCTGCTGTAGCTGCTGCCTTCCCCCCACCCCCGCCCCCTTGCTGGTTTCTCATGGGAGCGTCTCCGTTGTAAATCACTCACACGTGAATCTTCTTCGAACTCTACTCCTGGTGAATCCAACTGAAGAGAGTTTACAACATCATTCCAAAGGTCTGCGAGCCAAATACATACTTGTAAGGAATTACCATGTGAAATAACTTCAGAACTGACTGTACAAATCTTACATCTCTGAATTATTGGGGTCAGAACAGAACGAGAGGGCAAAGGGGACCTGTCGCTAGTTGTTCCGTAACGCACTCCGCGCGGTCAGCCTCCGTGACTACCATACTCCTGACTTTGTGTTTACCACCCCATCACCAAATCAACTGGGAGCCTTCATCTTCTTGGGCCTCTGGGGGCCTCCTCTGCTGCTCTGTCAGCTAAGGCTGCACTGTTTTCCACCCAGGGGTCGCCAGCTTATTCCTACTCCACTTCCTGCGTGACCTTTCTCAGGGCTCCGGGAAAAAGCCAAGTCTTGAGCGTAGGACAACGGCCCAGGCTGGATTCATTTTTGAGAACTGTATAAAGAAGGTGCATGTTTTTGGCAGTTGTCAAGGGGAAGAAATCATGGACCCGGATTGCTGATAAACAAAACTTAAGTAGAAACAGACTATTCGTTATGTCACCCGATTTGGTATTTTTATAAGGAACATATACACACATGCTTTCAGAATAGGTGCTCAATATTCAAAGTCTTGTTTTGATCTCTCTCCGATGGCTAGTGAGTTTCCACATATCAGGGACGTCCATGGTAGCCCGGGACAAGGATGGACCCATCACCATGTTCAGATCCTCAAAGTTTTCATCTTCATTCAGTGAGAACGTTTCAGCCCCTGTTCAAAACCAGATGACTTTAGAGACAATAAATAATCAGACTTACCTGATGAGACCCAACAGCTTTATGTTCTAGTGGCCAAATTCTTGGCACCCTGTCCTGTATGCCTTCATGCCAACGACCAGAGAAATAATACATGTGCTTGTATATTTATGTGTGCACAGCACTTCTTTAAGTCATGTGTATTTAGCCTGCCCCCCTTGACTTTCATAAAACAATATAGGCTTGATCTGGAGCAGGACCCAAGAGCTGAAGGAGGGATGGGTCAGACGTAGTAGAGACCGGAAGGGAAGCCAGAGAGCTGTTTAGTCTCCAGGCCCCCCATTCTTCTGGGGCACCAGCTGAATGTATAGACATGTAGGATCAGAACCACCAGCCAGGTGAGCCTTCAGCCCTGAAGAAGTCTAGTTAAGATTGTCCTGTGTCCCAAGAGGAGGGCAGCATATAGGCACAGGGAATCCAGAACCCAGCAGTAGGGACATCTGTCGTAAGGTTGCGGGGGAGAGTGAGTGAATGAGTGTGCAGAGAACAAACCGCGGAACCCGGTAGATGATGCCATGAGAGGCTACCCCTTGGGCTCAGTAGAACCACACTTTCGTGGATACCGACTTAGGAGATTAGCAGTTGGCATGAGGTGAAGCTTAGAGTTCAGGGCTACAGCTTCTTAAATCCCTCCTGCAGGCCAGGTCAGGACTGAACCTTTCTGAGGGAGTCAGACAGGGACTGGTCAGACCCTAATTCAAAGCCGGGTCCTCTGGCTTTTGAATCACTGGTCCCATTAAGTGAAGTCCCGGGGACCAAATACGAAAACATCCTAGACCTAACCTGCTACCCCTATTAGACTGCCTCAAGGGCCCAGAAGGCATTTGTCATGTGCGTCCTTTCCAGGGGTGCGGATGCAGGAGAAATGGGCTGGGTGTTTGTGGAACGTGAATTTGCTGAGCATGAATCTGGTACAAAACACTCAACAGGAGTGAACTAAGTAAACAGATCGCTTACAGAAAAGTCAAAAAGCCTCTTTTTCCGGTTGAACACATCGAACCACATGAACACACATTTCCAAATCTCTAGGTTCTGCTGGAATTTTCTCGTAGCAAATATTGACTGAAGTTGGTGGGCCGCTGGCAGGGTCTTGTCAATATTGTGGTTATCTGGAAACTCTGACAGGCCGTAATGGGAAGATACAATAGTGGGGAGTTGGGAGGCCCGGCTGGCTTCTGGCCCAGTCTCTGTTGGGCCAGCAGGTGTCATTCGATGGCCCTCTTCGACGTAGTGCCCGCCAGTTACCTCCTCGGTAGCATGAGGGCATTGACCTAGAAGACCTCTCAGATCCTTTCTGGCTCTGAAAATGCGTGATTTTATGACATAAATGGGTTAAAATCATCTGACGTTAATTTGGACGTAAAATCATTTTGATAAATGCGTTCAGGCGTGGGAGGTGGCCTGTGGTGCACTTGCAAAATCCAAACTGGTCTTTTCCCAACCCCAAGTCTACATGAGGCTTGCGGCCTTGGGAAGCCATTTAGAGTCTCCAGTAAAGCCACTATGATGATGGGTGGCCATCCTTTGGCATAAGCGTTAGAAAAACCATCCCGTGTGATTAGAGTGGAAACCCTGCTTCAAGAAAACACTGTTAACAAAAATTTTAATTCACAAAATAAAGAATGAAGGGCGAAGAGGATTTTTCAGCTTCTAAGGAATCTACTGTAAGTTCACTTAGGTAGGGTGGTGCTTCCCAGCAGGCTGCTCTCCGGCAGAAAGGAAGCTCGTCTGTAAGCAGCAGTCGTCTGGGTTCCGGATGCACAAGGAGGTTTAGCAGAGGCAAGTGCTGGGCCAGGAACTAGACCAGCCCCGAGTGGTGATAACAGGCTCTGTCCAGCACTCCCTATGTGGGGCCATCCCTTGGCTGTGTCTACCGTGTGCATTTGCATTTTGGTTTTGGGTCAGGTCTTGATCTCAAACGCAGGGAGAGAAGCCTGTTTTTCCCATCGTAAGAAGAATATAGAGTGTATGGAATGTCCCAAGACTAAAAGTGGGCTCAGTGAGACACTTGAACACCTCATTAAACTTACCTCTTACTTATCCACGATACTGGTGGGGAAGAGCAATCTAGATATTCCAAAACCACAGAGAGTCCAAAGTTAATTTATATCAGGCACACGCATGATGGCCTCGTATTGTTTCTAGAGTTCTGTCATAGAATCACGTATTTTTAGAATGAGATTGGTCTGTGCCCTTTTAAAAAAAAATTGTGGTAAAACACATGGATTTACCCTCTTAAGTGTTAAGGGTACATTACAATATTGTTAACAGTATGGACATTGTTGTACAACAAGATCTCTAGAACTTTCTCATCTTGCAGACTGAAACTCTAGACTCATTGAACAAGAACTCCTCTTTTTGCTCTCTCCCTACTTCTGGCAACCACCTTCTACTTTCTGTTTTTATGAGCTTGGTTACTTTAGATACCTTGTATAAATGGAAACATGCAGTATTTATCTTTTGGGGACTGGCCTATTACACTAACAAAATATCCTGAAGAGTCATTCCTATTATAGCACATGACAGGATTTCCTCTTTTTTAAGGCTGAATAGTATTGCGTTTCATGCATAGACCATATTTTGTTTATCTGTTGATGGACGTTCAGGTTTCCTCTACCTCCTGGATATTGTGAATAAAGGCTTCAGTGAACTTGGGTGTGCAGCTATCTCTTCAACATCCTGTTTTAAATCCTCTTGATTAGGGGGTGCCTGGGTGGCAGTGTTGGTTAAACGTCTGACTGGCTCAGGTCATGATCTCACAGTTTGTGAGTTAGAGCCCCGCATCAGGCTCTGTGCTGACAGCTCAGAGCCTGGAGCCTGCTTTGGATTTTCTGTCTTCCTCTCTCTCTGCTCGTACTTTGTCTGTCTGTCTGTCTCTCTCTCTCTCAAAAATAAATAAACATTTAGAAAAAAATCAATAAATTCTTTTGGTTAGAGCACCTGGGTGGCTCAGTCAGTTAAGCATCCTACTCTTGGTTTTGGCTCAGGTCTTGATCTCACGGTTTGTGGGTTCGAGCCCCATGTCGGGCTCAGTGCTGACAGCATGGAGCTTGCTTGGGATTTTCTCTCTCCTCACTCTCTGTCCTCTCTCTCTGCTTGCTGTCAATCTCTCTCTCAAGATACATAAACATTTAAAAGAAATAACTCCTTTTGGATAAATACCCAGAAGTGGGGTTGTTGGGTCATATTGTAGTTTTATTTCTAATTTTTTGAGGAACTTCCAGACTGTTTTCCATAGTTGCTACACCAACTTACATTCCCACCAACAGGGCACAAGGCTTCCCTTTTTTGCACATCCTCACCAATGCTGGCTATTATTATTATTATTGATACTAGCCATTCTAATGGGTATGAGGTGGTATCTCAGTGTAGTATTAATTACATTTCCCTGATTAATGATGTTGAGCACCTTTTCATGTACCTGTTGGCCATCTGTATGTTCTCTTTGGAAAAATGCCTATTCAGTTTCTCTGTCCATTTTTTAATCATATATATTTATATTTTATTTATATATACATATATACATATATATGTCCATTTAAAAATTATATATATATATATATACACACACACATATACACACACACACACACACACACACACACACACACACATATATATATTTGCCATTGAGTTGTATGAGTTCTTTCTATATTTTGGATTTTAACCTCTTATTGGATACATGGTTTGCAGACATTTTCTCCCATTCAGTATGTTGCCTTCTCACTTTGTTGATAGTCTCCTCTGCTGTGCAGAAGCTTTTTAGTTGGATGTGGTTCCACTCGCTTATTTTTGTTTTTGTTGCCTTTGCTTTTGGTGTCAAATCCAAAAAACTCATCACAAGAACTGACGTCAAGGAGCTTATTGCCTATGTTTTCTTCCAGGAATTTTATGGTTTCAGGTCTTGTGTTCAAGTTTTGAAAAATCTATTTTGAGTTATTTTTGCGTCTGGTGTAAGACAGTGGTCTAGTTTCGTTCTTTTGCTTGTGGCTGTCTAGTTTTGCCAACACCATTTATTGAAGAGACAGACCTCTCCCCATTTCCTTGGCTCCTTTGTTGTAAATTAATTGACCACATAATTGTTTGTTTGTTTCTGGGCTCTCCGTTCTGTTCCATTGATCCATGTGTCTATTTTGATGCCAATACCATACTGTTTTGACTACTACAGTTTTGTAATAGAATTTGAAAGCAGGAAGCATGATGCAGCCAGCATTACTCTTCTTTCTCAAGATTGCCGTGGCTGTTGGGGGTCTTTTGTGGTTTCATACAAATTTTAGGTTTATTGATTCTCTTTCTGTGAAAAGCGCCATTGGGATTTTGATAGGGGCTGCATTGAATACGTCGATTCCTGTGGGTAGTGTGGACATTTTACCAATATTTATTCCCCCAGTCCATGAGCACAGAGTATCTTTCCACTTCTTTGTGTCTTCAACTTCTTTCCTCAATGTTTTACAGTTGTCAGTGTGCAAGTCTTTTGGCTCCTTGGTGAAATGTATTTCTAGATGTTTTGGATGCAGTTGTAAATAAAATTGTTCTCTTAATTTTTCTTTTTGATAGTTCATTATCAGGGTATGACAACACAACTGATTTTTGCGAATTGATTTTGCATCCTGAAATTTCACTGAATTTGTTTATTGGATTCTAACAGTTTTTGGTGGTGTCTTCAGGGTTTTCTATATATAGTATCATGTCATCTGCAAACAGAGATAATTTTACTTCTTCCTTTCTAATTTGGATGGCTTTTTTTCCTTGCCTAATTGCTCTGGCCAGGATTTCTACTACTATGTTGAGTTAAAATAGCGAAAGTGGGCATCATTGCCTTGTTCCTGATCTTTGAGGAAAAAGTTCCAGCTTTTGATCATTGAGTATGATGTTGGCTGTGGGCTTGTCATATGTGGCCTTTATTATATTGAGGTACATTCCTTCTATACCTAATTTATTGAGAGCTTTTATCGTAATTTTTTCATGTGCAAAATGGGTCCTTAGTTGGGGAGTGATTCATAGCAAATCTCTTGGCATCATAAAGTTATACAAATTGTGGTTTTCATTTTGTGGGTAAGGAAACAGAAGATTGAGAACTCTTTAAAATTTTTTTTTAGTGTTTATTTTTGAGAGAGAGAGTGAAACAGAGCATGAGTGAGGGGAGGCCAGAGAGAAGGAGACACAGAATCAGAAGCAGGCTCCAGGCTCTGAGCTGTCAGCACAGAGCCCGGCGCAGGGCTCGAACCACAAACTGTGAGAACCTGACCTGAGCCAAAGTCAGACGCCCAACCGTCTGAGCCACCCAGGCGCCCCTAAGGTTGAGATCTCTTAAACATGGAGCTAAAGGTCCTGGTGGAGAGGGGACCACTGAGAAAAAGGGCAAGGACAGATCCCTGGTGACGGGAATGTGTCTATCAGGGAAGTGATGCCTGATGGTGAATTATTACTGATTCCTGTGCTGTTCTCCAGTTCCATCTAATCCAAACCCTTGGTAAAGTTGTATTGCCATGTCCATGGTGCTGGGCTGGGGAGAGGGGTGGTGGTGAAGGAGGAATGGTAGGGGCTGGTGGGGGGCAGAAACAGAAGTGCAGCAGCAAGGGGAGGCCAGGAGCCAGAATGGAAGTAGGGGGGATGGTGAGAATGTGAGCCCCTAGGAGTGCCGGGAAGTCTAGAGACGGTGCTGGGTTTCACCCTGGGGAGGAGGATGCATTTTGTTCAGTTATTTAAGGAAAGGGCAGCTCACAAAGGATAAAGGGGATGTTGTTCCCGCCCCTAAAGCCGACAATAACCCAGTTAGGGGGAGAAGGCATATGTGCGTGTGTGTGTGCACACACATACAAGAAATGCACCTGGTAACTAGGGCAGCAAATGCCAAGTGACCATTCACTGAGCAGAAAAGTTAGGAAGCACTACGAGAGTTTAGAATTCAGAGGGATTACTTTGGCTGGACTCAGTGGTGGTGCTGGTAAAAATGTTTAACGACCAGCTCCTGGGAAGAAAATTGAAGTTTTATTTGGTAGCATTTGCCACTTGCCACGGTGTCAATACCGTAATGCCACCACGGTCAATTTCAAGTCACCAAGGTGACTTCACGAGATGTGGAGTTGGGAAGTGACACACAAGGACACACCATGATAGAGGAGCTCCGCCGCAAAGGTGAGGCGGGGCACTTAGGCTCCAGCATAGATTATTGTCAAATGTATTATGATAGTTCAGAATACTGAGTTCTGAGCATTTACTACCTCTGTCTTTAATATAATTTCTTTCATTGTAAGTTTGCATAATTTTTAACAATGCCCATGTTCAATAATTGGCTTGCAAAATTCCTGAAAAATTACCAGTTGACTCTTGTGAGCTTATATGAGCCAACTCTAGGGCACTACTGGGTTAGGACAGGCTTTATAGAGAATGTGGGACTTAAGGTAGGCTTTTCAGGGTGAATAGGAGTTTGATAGACTTGGCAGAAGGCATTCTAAGCAAGGTAAAAGATGTGGCAAAGGTGTGGCTGTGGTATGGTCCCCTCCCTAAGGACAGGGGAAAAAAAAAAAACCAACTCCAAAAAACCCGAAAAATCCCCTCAAGGAAACCTGGCTATACATGTACGTGACAACATCCCTCATGACCTTGTAACGTGAGACCACTTAATCAGACTGCATGTTTGTGTTACTATACATGGGAGACAAAGAAGCAGAAAACGTATAAAAAACTATGCCACGTGGTGTTCGGGGCTCAGTTCTTCGAGTACGAACCCAACTGAGCAGTGCCAGCACGAACAAAGTTGCTTCCTAGAAAGAAAAGAGGGGCTTGAACTCACAAAACGTGAGACCAAGACTTGAGCCAAAGTGGTTTGCTCAAACATCGGAGCCACCCAGGCACCCCTGTTTCCCAATTTTTAAATTGATTTAACAAACTGAATTAATGTCTTAGTGAGAGCTGCTGTACCAGAATACCACAGGCTGGATGGGTTATAAACAACAGAAATTTATTTCTCCCAGTTCTGAATGGCTGAGAAGTCCAAGATCAAGGAGCTGCCAAATTCAGTGTCTGGCCATATTCCATTTCATAGATGGCTGTCATCTCACTGGGTCCTCTCATGGTAGAAGGGGAGAGGAGGCTCTAAGGAGTCTCTTTTATAAGGGCACGAATCTCATTCATGAGGGCTTTACTCTTATGACTTAGTCACGTCCCCCAAAGCCCCACCTCCTAATATCATCATACTGAGGATTAGGTTTCAACCTAAAATGAGGAGACGATGGCGGTGTCACAAACATTCAATCTGTAGCAACTAGTTCTCTATGGCTGTGTAAAAAAAAAAAAAAACAAAAAAACTATCCCACAATTAGTGGCTTAAAATAACAAACTCTTATTCTCCTAACTTCTGTGGGTCAGGAATCTGGATGGGATCCTCTGCTCAGGGTCCCTCACAGGCTATAATCAGGGTGTTGGCTGGGGCTGCAGCCCTCTCAAGGTTAACTGAGGGGGGGGGAGGGGGATCTACATTTAAGCTCACTTAAGTGGTAATGGCAGGATCCTCCAATTTCTTTGGGCCGTCGGTCACAGGCCTCCCTCGGTCCCTTGCCATGTGGGCCTCTCTCTGTAGGGCAGTTACAACATGGCGCCTGCTGTCCATCACAGCGAGGGTGTGAGAAAGCCAGAGACGGTGAACAAGACACAAGCTGGAGGCTCAGGAGTGACAGCCCATCACTTTTGCCAGATTCAGTAGACAGTGAGTTGTCACATGTCCAGTCAATAATCAAGGGGAAGGGATTATACAAGGGTGTGGATGTCAGGAGGTGGGAGTCTTTGGGGGCCGTCTCAGAAGCTGTCTGTCGCCTAAAGTTCTGTGACTTCTGGCTTAGCCAGCCTAGTGGTGGACTTGAGTGCTACCATTACATCAAAGGAATTCCATACCCCAGTCCCCCAGAGGTTCTCACTCCTGTCTCGCAACAACCTTGAGATGTCGGCGTTGTTCCCATTTTATAGCAAAGGCATTGGGCATTTAATGACTCATCCATGTCTGCGTAGCTGGTAAATAAAAGAACCAGACCTTGAACCCAGATCTCCTGAGTTCGAGGCTGTGGACTTTGCCCTTTGCTCTGTGGTACTAGGTTGAATAGTGTTATCCCTCCAGCCCCCGCCAAATTTGTCTACCCAGAACCTTAAAATGTGACCCGCTCTAGAGCTAGGGTCTTTGCAGATGTATTTAATTAAGATGAGGTCATGCTGAATTAGGGGAGGCCCTAAGTCTAATGGCTGGTATCTTTATGAGAGGACCATGTGAAGACAGCATGGGGGGGGGGGCGATGCCATGTAAAGATGGAGACAGAAGTTGGAGTGATGTAGCTACAAACCAAGGAAGGGCAAGGGATACCAGCAACCATCAAAAGCTGGGAAGAGGCAAGGAAGGATTCTTTTCTTAGAGCCTACAGAGGCCCTGTTGCCCCACCAACACCTTGATTTCAGATTCCCGACCACCAGAGCAATGAGAGAATAACTTTGTGTTGTTTGAAGCCATTCAGTTTGTGGTCATTTGTTATGGCAGCCCCAGGAAACTGATACATGTATTATCTCCCCAGAAAAAGATTCCAGCCACAAACCTCCCAATGTCTACAGCATGTTAAAAGGGCTTGTTGAGGGTGGTTCAAGAAGCACAACTACTCTGTGTTAGGCTCCATCCAAGATGCAGTCTCTCAGTTCCCCTCCTGGCCAGTGTAGCCTGCCTTCCAAGCCAGCAGCCCTAACTTAGGGCTGGGAGAAGGAAAGGGACATAATAAGTAGATTCACTGCCTGTGATCCAAGATGATAAACGTTACAGGATAGAAGCATGAGATTTCCTTCCTTCTTCCATGTGACAGGTCAAAGATTCGAATCCCTCTGCCCTTCTCCCCCTCATTCCCTTGAACTTGAATGCACTTGGAGCAGTTGACTCACAATAGCCCTGTGTGTACCGAGTTGTTGGTAGTCTCTGTTGCCTTGTATACACTGGCTTATAATAAGAAGCAGAGGTCAGGGTTCGGCTAGAAAAGGGGTGGGTGTGGTGGGATGGCTGTGGGACACATCTTCCGGTGCATCCAAGTTGGCAGGTTCGCACAGAGGAATCAGTAGCATTGGACCAAAGAAGAGGGAAGTCAAGGGATGTTCTTTGGACTCGGTGCTATGACAAGGGGCTCCTGCTCATGTTTGCAGGTTCTGAAATGCAAGAATTTCCTCTTGTAGGAGGAAAACAGCTCATCGTGTGAATTATGATTAAGGTTTAAGGATTATCCTTAAAATAGTGCTTTAAAAAACATGTCTGCCACCTTCCAACTGACCTTCTGATGAAAGTAGCTTGTGTTCTACAGGGCCCAGCGAGTGGTGATTCACAGTTTGTGGTCCAAAAGCATCTCAAATTGGAAGGGGCCTTAGAGATGGTTTAAACCTACTCCTTTGGTAGAAAGAGAAACAAAGGCACAGAGACCCTCTGCTGTCCCTCTGTGAAACCAGCCGGACCAAGGGCTCTGTTCTCCATTTCTCGCTCTACTTGGCATTCTGGTGTCTTCTTACGTCCACATCTACCTGTACAAATCTGTCCCTACAGCATCTTCAGTTTCCATTGCGGGCCCCAGTGAGGTGTAACCATCCATCCATCTACCCATCACATATTTATTGCACAGTGGATATGGAGATTATTAGGACAGGATCCTTGCTGTCAACGAGCTTACTGTCTAAGCAGAGAGCAAACACTTGTATGCAAGTAATGGGACCTCAAACCAGACTCCTTCAAGGGAGTACAGACTAGTTCCTATCTGCAAACCATTTGAAGAGTTGGAAAATAATTGTCACTAGAGGCCATAGACTCATAAGTAGGTATCATCCATTGACCTGTATAGTTTGAAAAGTGGGTGGACCATATACTTGGCAACCATACACTCTGAATTTTTCAAAATAGTCTCTTTTCAGTTCATGTGCCCTAACCGTTGTTCGGGAAGAGCTGGATGTCACGCAGTTAGGGTTTTCTGTACCAAATCTAACTTGTCTATCCCCTTCTTTCTTTGCCTCTAACAGATTCATTCTTTGGACCAAAGTCTTATGATGTATCTATTCTTAGAAGAGTAACACCCTAAGCCATAGACTAGCTGTATCTTCAGCAATCATTTGAAGCCCCACTTTGGACAGGGAGGGCACTGCTCATGTGATACAGAGGTACGTGAGTGTATCCGGGAGCCTTGGACTGTTGAGCTGAATGGGGAATGAAATCTGATGACTATCACAAAATAGGCATCAACAGAATGCTTAGGGGGTATTATCACTGGGCCTTGGGGTAAGTGTTCAGAAGTGGGAAGAAGATGAGAGAGGGTCCTGGGAGCGGGAGAGAGTCTGATTCTTCCTGTCATTCTGTTACTTCACTCAGGGGCAGGCCGCTTAGACAGGAGCTCTCTGGTCGGGGGCCTGGAGATCCAAACCATAAGAAGCAGGAAAAGAGCCTTTAAAGTCTTTGCATTTCAGTTGTATAGGTAAAGAAGCCCTACTCTCTTCTTTTCCCAACAGTTTAGAGAGAAAATAAGTCAACATGCTTTTTGGATTAGTGTGAATGCCTTTTCTCTATGTATAAGGACAAATGGTTCCCTGGGAGGCAGATGTTCATTCAATCATGGACAAATTTAACCAGAAATTAGGGAGCATGCTAGGGAACGGTCTCAAGGCATCCAGGCCGTCATCCAGCCTGGTAGCCCTGACACATGTCCCTATGCTGCCACAGATGTCCTTATCCCTCCCCCCCCTTCCTTTCTGGTATTTCAACAATAATTATCAAGGTAATTATCTGTTGTATAATGTGCATCTTTGAAGTTGATATAGAAGTTTAAAATAGATTTGCTATAGATGGATGTTTTCCCTCAGCAAAACTTATTTTGTTCATCCGAACATATTTTAGGCACCAGCTGTATACCAAACATGAATGAGGCTGAAAAGGGAAGAGTCCCTGGGGTACAGCAAGTTGTAAAGTCCTCTGGGAAGGAGGCAGGAGTAGTGCCTACTCCCTGCTGGGGAGTTTGCTCTTTAGACCCCAAACCTGCTCCCCATGCCGGATCACCATCATGAGGCTCGTGGTGAGCCCTCTTACATCCTGTGACTGGAAACTCTGAGGCCTTGTCAGTGCTCCTCCTCATTGGTATCATCTGTAATATGCTTCAGAAAACCTCTGTCTCACAGATGTTTTGACTTTAGTCATTCGACCTATTGCCCTTTACTGGGGTGCCTCAAGTATTTGGTGGGCGTACTGTGACTCAGTCCTCAATCTTGTCTACGGATTATAGGAAAGACCCCAGAGCAAGGCCCAGGGAAGTTCAGTGACCTCTTCCAAGTTGGGCAGTGAGTTAGGACGCCTGAACACTCCTTCCAACATACACTAGTTTACCAAGTGATGACCTTACACCATCTTGGGCTGGGAACGATCTTAGATATCTATCTTGTGTCATGGCTCTCATCTTTCTGAAAAGGAAATCGAGACCCGGAGTGGGTTGTTGGTGGTCCAAAGCCAGGGAATGGCAGACTTCTAGAGCTAGAAGGCGCCTTTGGCCTTCTGTCATCTAGTTTTGCCTCCAACCCAAAGGAGCAACACTTTCCACACGCTCCTTGCCGGGTGATTACCCAGCCTCTGCCTGAACACTTCTGGAAATGGGAGTGCATGATTTTTTTTCTGTCCATTCCATTTGCAAACATGTCTCATTGTTGTAAAGCTCTTCTCTGTAATCAGAGGGAATCTGGTTTCCTGCTGTATCCACTGACTGCTGCCTTGCAAAACCACCACAACAAAACCTACAACCTCTGTGTCCTGGGAGACTTGTCCCCACCATGGACCCCTTTACTCAACCAGAGCATTTCAGCTCACGTTGCCCCAGCTTCCCTGATCCAGACTGATTTTCTTTAGCATGGCTTAGTTCAGAATGTTTATTTATTTTGCTTTTATTTGTTAATGGTAACTACCACCTCTGTAAGTCCCATCCTTCCCCGCCCCCTTTTCTGAGATGCAGAAGGCCCTCATTAGAACATCAGTGAGTTCACTGCACTCTTTAAAATCAAGACAACAAAAAAAGCTTGAGTGTGCTTCCCCTGACAAGCCTCCTTAAATATAATCATAGATCTGTCACAAAATATGCAGGCTTATGAGGGGTTGTCAAAGTCTTTCCTGAAGTGGGAGATGTTTAGGGGGAAAAATTCTTTTGCATTAACTGAAAAGGAACAAAGTAGAAAAAAAAAACAAAACAAAACAAAACAAGGACCAGATGATTCTGTGAAGGTTTTGCAGAGCCACAGTGTTGCAATCTTTGCCTTGATGAATGATAATGCAGCAGCTTCCGGAAAGACAGAAAAATTAAGTTCTGAACCGTACATGTAATTGGTCTTGACATTTCTATTCTAGGAGTTTTTCTCTTAACTGAGTGGGGAAGCAGGTGAGGTAAGAGAAGCGAAGTGTTACTTTCCAGAGTCATCCGGATTCAAATCTCTGATTCTGATGGGGAGTAGACCAAAAGGCACCATACACGCTCAGTTTTCTTTAAGCCAAGTCCTGCCCAGTGATTCCCGTTATTAAGTTGTATCCACACCATGACTCTCTGGAGGGTTTATGGGCTCTTCAGCATTTAAAATGTTTTTTAAATTTCTTTTTTTTTTTTTTAACGTCTATTTATTTCTGAGAGAGAGAGAGTGAGCAGGGGAGGGGCAGAGAGAGAGGAGAGCAGAGGATCTGAAACGGGCTCTGCACTGACAGCAGAGAGCCCGACGCAGAGCTCGATCTCAAGAACCAAGACATCATGACCTGAGCTGAATTCAGTTGCTTAACCGACTGAGCCACCCAGGTGCCCCTAAAATTTCATTCTTTTTTTAAAAATTTTTTTTAGTGTTTTCATTTATTTTTGAGACAGAGAGAGAGAGAGGGAGACACAGAATCCGAAGCAGGCTCCAGGCTCTGAGCTGTCTGCGCAGAGCCCGACGCGGGGACTAAGCATCCAGTTGCTTCAGGGGCCAGCACAGACACATCCCCACGTTGCGTGGCCCTGGAGGAACAAGTTCAAGGACGTGCAATAAGGAAATCCGGTGCCGTGGCTCCTCTGGGGCTCTCCAACTTCCACGCAGGCATGATCACATCACTGTGTCCTCATCTGATGCCAGACCTCCCAAGCGGTCCAGGGGTTTCTAAGCCTTCTGCAATTACTCAGCATAATAAGATTTCAGAGCTCTCCCTGGCTTAAAATGTGCTTTCCATTTTCTCACCAGCCCACTTCCCTCCCCCGGCCTTGCCCTGAATTAGAAGTGCATCCGCAGAAAGAAAGATTCACAAGCCCCTAAACTGCCCAGTGGCACATTTCTATCTTTCATCTCTCCTATGAGCGTCTCCTTGCCCTTCTTCACACACCCAGGCTGAACGAGAGCATGACATCCAGACACAGCTATGGTGCCCTGCCTGGAAACAGAGCCTTGTGCAAATCCGCTTAGCCTTTCCTCCAAATGAGAAAGCGCTCCCAGCCTTCTTGATCCCCAGTAATTGTAATGGGGATTACGAACAAGCCCTGCAGAGATCAATTTCCAAATGAAATGTAAGAACCCTTTCAAGTGCCTCACCCTAATTGTAGACGCTTTCAGTGTTACTGGAGCTGGTTTTGAAAACCACCTTGCCGATGCCTCAAATTAAGTTACGCTGCACCTGCATATGCAAAAGGAAGGGACATCAAAGAAAGAATCAGTGGGGATGGCAAACAGAAAGAAATGCTGGGCACAGACATGAAGACATCTGGCTTTCCTGGAACCTGCTGTTTGTTTCGTAGGCAAGGACAATTAGCGACTGGAAGGACAGCTGGGTGTGGCTTTGTTGTGTCCTCAAACTTTACTGTCTGTTTCTGAAGACTTCTTATTTCCAGGCCGAAAGGGTGGATTGATTGTCCTATTTGTTATTCTTCAAAACTTTTCCTGGTATTTTATTTTTAATTTTTTTTCAGTTTATTTATTTATTATTTTGAGAGAGAGAGAGAGAAAGAGCGCAAGTGGTGAAGGGGCAGAGAGAGAGAGGAAGAGAAAGAGAATCCCAAGCCGGCTCTGCGTTGTCAGTGCGGAGCCCGATATGGGGCTCGAACTCACGTGACACCATGACCCGAGCCAAAGTCAGACGCTCAACCAACTGAGCCACGCAGGTGCCCGTCCATGCATTTTAATAAAGAAAAGTGATCTCTGAAGTAAGTCACTGTCACCCTGAATTCATGCAGAGTCAGGTTTAGGCTGCTGTAAAAGAAACGCAGCTTTTCTGGTTTCAACCTAGAGAAACAGATCATTGCTTGGGAGAGGGAGGCCTTTTGTGGATTTGCGTAGATGGAAAAACAACAAATTCTTAATGTCATTTGTCTTTTTTTAATGGACTTTGACGTGTTTCGAATTTATTTTTGCGCGTAATTTTAACACTACCGCCTGAGATTTTTTTTTTTATACTTTATCTCTGAAATGTGTCAGATTCCACACTGACACCGTTTTTATAGAGAGGGTTTTGGTGCCCGCGAGGAAGTGGCATTGGTGGCCGTAGAGCCGCACGGACCAGGGTTTGAGTCCGTGGCGTTGTGGAAGTGAGCTGACCCGGTGAGCACAGCTGCTTATACCAGGGCTGGGCACAGAACGTGAGCAACATTAGCTGGTACCTGGCGATTTCAGATTCGTGGGGCCCACGTCTCTGCTCCCCACCAGCCTTCCCAGGAGGAAGCCAGACAGCAGGGCCGCCTCCTCCTGTGCCCAGGCTTAAGCCTTAAGTAAATAACAGATTTAATCTCAGGGGAAGCAAGTGCATTCTGTTATGGGCACGGAGACATTTTATCGGTCTTCACACAAAGTCAACAGGAGACAAAAGAACGTCCTCCTTCCAGTTTTTCTCAAGTGTAGGGCGGGAAAATGGCAGGGCGAGCGTCTCTGCAGCCTTAGAGGCACCGGTAGTATAAGAAATAGGCACCTGGGTGGCTCTGTCTATTAAGCGTCCGACTCCTGATTTCTGCTCAGGTCACGATCTCACGGTTTGTGAGTTCGAGCCCTGCATCGGGCTCTGTGCTAGCAGCTCGGGGCCTGCTTGGGATTCTCTCTCTCTCCCTCTCTCTCTCTGCCCCTCCTGCTTTCGTGCACGCTCTTTCTCAAAATAAATAAACTTAGATAGAGAGATAGATAGATAGATAGAAGCATGAGGCCTGCACGGGCATTTCTGGACGCCTGGGTTCTGAAGCCAGTTCTGCCCCTGTGGATGAGGCACGAGCTCCGTGGGCCCGATTCCCCCCCGAGAATGTGATGGTTCTACTCGTGTGTCCCCACGATTCTGTGACCGGCCCTTACAGGCCGTTGTGACCCATTTTGGGGGTGTGTTATGACAGGGGTGGGCCCATCCGGTAAAACCTAGCTGAAAAAAGGCCCGAGGCAGGATGTGTTTTTCCTCCCAGATTCTCACGTTCAGGGGAAAGACCGCACCCAGCTGTCTCAGGGGGGTGACTCCAGGCCGGCCAGCCACCACCCACCACAGGGATCCATTTGGGGGATGTTCTCTTCAGGGCCACCACCCGCGGTGGCTGAGGGGCACCGCGCTCCCCCCGGGGGGCTCCTCTGGAGTAGAAACAGGTTTAACTAGAGCCGGTGGTGATTCTCCAGGCGGCCAAGAAAACCTTCCCAGTGCTCCATCAGAGTGACGGGAGGTCTTTACAGGGAGTTTTAGAACCTTCCATATTTAGTTCCAAACCGCACGTCCTTGCCTCCAGTTTGTCAGCAGGCCAGCTGTCTCTCGGTGGGAGTGCGGGCTGCTGTCTCTTCCTGACGTGGGCTGACTTGAGACTGTCGTGCTTGCTCCATTTGAAAGCCGAGTCCACTCGCTGTGGCCAGAAGCACTTAGAAATCAAACGCGGATCTCTGTTGCTTTCAAGGCGACGAAGGTGCATCCCGCTGGAAGATGGGTCACCGGTTTCGCGGTGGGTCTTGAATTTGTCACAGTATAGTTACCCTTTCGTAGTGCTCCGGAGGCAGAGTAAAAGCTTGGTGGCAAACCATGAGAATGAACGTGGAGAATGCTTTATTTACCCATAATTCGCATCCCGACTACGCCGTTTGCCTGTCTGCAGCTCGCCAGCTGCCGTGACATCTGTGTTGAGGATGCCCTGAAGTCCCAGGATTCGTTGCTGTGGTGCACCTGCCTCCCACCAAATGGCTGACGCTCTGGCTCTTCTCTTAATTATTCTCTCTTTCTTTAAATGTTTATTTTTGAGAGACACAAAGAGAGACAGAGAGAGAGAGACAGAGTGTGAGCAGGGGAGGGGCAGAGAGAGAGGGAGACACAGAATCCGAAGCGGGCTCCAGACTCTGAGCTGTCCGCACAGAACCCGACGCGGGGCTCGAACCCACGGACTGAGAGATCGTGACCTGAGCCGAAGTCGGACGCTTAACCGACTGAGCCCCCCAGGCGCCCCTTTCTCTTAATTATTCTTATTTTTACTCTAACATGAGACTCGGGTTTAAATGAAGAAGACCTTATTTACTCCACCATTTTTTTAAAAAGCAAAGGCTGGTGTTGAGACAAAGAGTTGAATGTGTGGTGAGAAGTGGTGCCTTACATACTGGGATGCTGGGAGAGGGTGAATCTAGGAGGGCGATAAAAAAAAAAAAAAGAAAGAAACCATTGAGCTTGGGAAACAGTGATAAGCCATCCATCAACCAGTGAGTGCCTTCTGCCGGGCCCGGTGCTGATGTGTGGAGCACGCGGCCCGGCCTTCAGACTCCTGGCCGGCCTTTCTAAGGAGAGCAATTTTATAAAGCAGGTTGATTTAAGGCACCAACACCTTTGCTGGGCTGAGACAGGAGAGGCGCCAGGGCCTGCTTTTCCTCTCTATCCTCCTTCCGTTCCTCGTCCTCCTTTTCTCTTTTAATACCAGAACTCCCCCCCCCCCCCGTATTAGTTTTCCATGCAGTGTTGGGACAAATGACCCCATACCTAGTGGCTTCAAACAGCACACATTTATTGTCTAACAGTTCTGGAGGTCAGAAGTACAAAATGTCTTAGTGAGCCAAAAACACGACTGCTTTCCTTCCAGAGGCTCCAGGGAAGACTGTTTCCTTGCCTTTTCCAGCTGCTGGAGGCCGCCTGCGTTCCTTGGTGACCTATTCACAGGTTCCGGGGCTTAGGATGTGGACATATTTGGGACACCACACAAGCAGATTCACGGAGCGTGTGTGTGTGTGTGTGTGTGTGTGTGTGTGTGTGTGTGTGTGTGTGTGGCGGGGGCATAGCATAGTGATTGCTCACGTCAGACTTGATCAGCTTTCTGAGTAAGCCGGGAGTCCACAGCCTTTGGGATGGATTTAAACCAAACCTAGCATTCAGAGTTCTTCCTCCCCAAACCACACAGCTCACTGCATTTTACCAGAACATTACCTCAACTTATCAGTGGTACACAGAGATATGTGTAAACAAACAGACATATAAGAGATGGTCTATTATATTTGGCAAATCTTAAGACACCCAGGAGACAAAAGGGAAAGGCTTTTTTCTTGTTGAATTTAGCTCTTCACAGGTAGGCAAGATTCTGAGTCTTTTAGGTAAGAGTTCAGGGAGGGGGGGGCTGTGTCTACAGTAGAAGACAGAAAATCCCAGAGTGCTTTGAAGTGAGTAAAGAGAATTTTCACCGGGCGACTGCATTTACTTAGGCCCTGCCCGTGTTTACCATTGTCTGCACCCATTCCTTTCCCTAAAGTAAATAAAATCTGAATGCTTCCTTAAGCAGAGACCATTGCAGAGTTTCCCTCCAAAAAAACAAACAGCCACCACTTCTACCAAAAACAAGAACAACAGAGATATGCCTATGCCTTTGGGACAATCCACAGTTGTAAAGAAAATCTTTTCCTCTGGGGCCTCAGGTTGTCTTTAAAAGGTTCCTTCACTTTCTGTCCCCTGCCCACCATACCCCACCTCCCACAACAGAATCACAGTCTTCGAAGGTATTTTTTTTTTAAAGGAGGTAGGTTGAATAAATTCTCACCAAACTTCCCTGTGGGTCAGCAGCCTGCTGTGAGTTATGAGATTGTATTCATTTGTGAGAAAGCATGAGGATAGAAGGCAAGCTGACAGTCCTTTGACAAAGATGAATTTTCTGTCCATGTTTTAATCTTTAATCTGGTTACCATATGTTGTTTCTGAAGGGTTAATTAAAAGACCTTATTTTTAGAACAAGTTGGACTGGCGTTAGCAATATGCCAGAAAATAAGAAAAAAATTAATTGGTCAACCGCAGAAATGTCTCAAAAAATGCTTAATAAATTTTTGATAAAACGCTTAAAAAATTAACCCGGAGTAGAAAGAGAATATCGATTTTACTCCAAATTCATGAGCATTTAACTCACAAGAAATGAATACTCATAATCCTTTCAAATCCCATACTTAAAGATCCACTGGTGATAATGAAGCCAGTGCCTATGATTCGGGCACCTCTAAATCAACTGTACTTTTTAAGTAAAAGTTTAAACAGTAAGTGCATACTACCCAGTTAGAATTCAATGCTGCTTTGCTGTTAGTTTTTTAAAGCAATAGTAAATCTTTGTATAGAATTTATTTACATAGTTACTCAGTTTCCTAAGGCTGTTGTAGCCCAGTACCATAAACTGGGGGGCTTAACACACCAGTAGTTTTTTTCTCTCGCAGATCTGGAGGATGTAAGTCCAAGTTCAAGGTGTTGACAGGGCCATGATCCCTCTGAGGGTCCAGAGAGGATCTGTTCCATTCCTTTCTCCCTAGCCTCTGGAAATCCTTAATATGCCTTAGCTTCTAGATGCATGACTGCATCTCTGACTCTGTCATTCAATAGCCTTGAACTTGTGCATCTCTGAATACCTATGTCTTCACATGGCCTCCCCTCTCTCATGTGTCTGTGCCCAAATTTCCTTCTTTTTATAAGAACACCACCTTAACACATTATGACCTCATCTTAACTAATTATATTGCAAAGATGCCATTTCTAAGTAAGGTTAATTTCTGAGGTTCTAAGTGGACATGAATTTGGGATGGACACTGCGTAAACCAGGACAGTTACCATCTCATTAGATCAGCTTCTCTATCCATAAAATGGGAATAATATTTCTTATTCATATTTGGTTTTAGTGTAATGAATATAAGGCTCATTCTCTGACTCTTACTCCTGAGATCTAGTGAGATCAGAAGCCAGACTTCTTCTGGAATTATTTTTATATAACTTGAAAGTTACTAAGCAAGGAAATTTTTTTTCATGTAATCTCTTCAGACTAGAATTTTCCCAGAAAATACCTTGGGAAACATCAGTTTAATAATGTGGCCTCTATGTCAAGTAGAAATAATAAGAGGGATGGGGGGCCTTTGGAAGGTGCTTGGGTCATGAGCGTGGTGAAACTGGGAGTCAGCAGTCCAGAGGAGGGCTCTCACTGGACCCAAGCCTGGCTGGTGCCCTGACCTTGAACTTCTGGCCTCCAGAACTGAGAGAAATAAATTTTGTATTGTTTATAAGCCACCGAGTCTGTGGAATTTTGTAATAGCAGCTTAAAAAGACCAAGACAGTTAAGCAAAACTCTTGTCTTCAAGTCTTAGTCCTTCATACACACACCCACACCCACACCTCTTCGAACCATTGAATGCCAGGTGAGATCTTGGCTGCAGGAAGGCTGTTTTGGAATTTCTACTAGTGCAGCTTAACATTTTCCTTAGTGACTGGATGAAAGCCTTGTTGCCTTGATGATATTAAAAGATGCACGATGGCTTTGGAGATTTTGGAGATGGCTATTGTTAACAGTCGTAAAGGAAAGAAGAGTCTCGTGAACGCAAGGCAGGGAATGATGGTCCTTGTGCAGAGTACAGCACAGGACGACGTGGGAGAGGAGATCAATTTCTGGAACACCAGTGTACGGGACTCTGCTGATCTCCCTGGTGAAACTGGTAGAAAAGATTTAAAACAGCAAGCATTTAAAGCCTCTGGAAATGGTCCTACGGTACGACAGTAAAGGAAGAAACCTCTGTTTGAGGAAATCTATGCAAATTTGGTAAAAAAAATTGAGAGTCTGTAATATCTGAAATGAGACTGCCCCCTCCCTCGTCCTGCTGGCTCAGGAAAGTGAAGACTCCACTCCAGATGACTGTGGCCACCAGCACAGGCTGCCTTGCCCCCAGCCCCCAGGTGGAGGGCTTTCTTCCTGGGAGGAGCAGGACTCCAGTGTTCCCAGCCCCCCAAGTGCTGTGTCTCAGTCCCAGCAAGCGTGGTCAAGAGGCGGGGGCTTTCTTCTTTGTCCCAGCCCCTGCTCCTGGAATCGAGACTTGACCTTGGGTAAGGTGCGATGAGAACACCGGAACCCAGACTGTCCTTGCCCCTGCCGGGAGATGCAAGCCAGGAGGACCTCGGGGACCTGCTGCTTCCTCACCTTGCAGGCAGTGCTCAGCTCCTAGAGCAAAAATGTCACTCAGAGAGCAGCTGGCCACGGTGGCATTCCCAGTTCCCGGGCCCTGGCTCAGAGATTTTGCCTGGGGGTGAGGGGGAGAAGCCGTTGTAAAGGCAACTCATCTCTTCCTGAAGGAACTGATTTCATTTACAACAGTAAATGAGTTCAAATACGAAGGCACTTTTAAGAGCAGTGGAGGTTGTGGTTAAAGGCAGTTGAGAGGTGATTCATAGGTTTCATGAACAGCCTAGACTATAGGCTGGCCGGTTTGCAGGACGGAACAGAGGAAGAAGAGGCTGGGGAGGAGCCCTCCTGACACTGACCTCAGAAACTGTTCCTTCAAAGGAGCCCCAATTCGAGTGAGTTCATTTGTAGAGCAATTTATGCCCCAGTGCACTGTCGCAAACAATAGAGGAGGCAGCTGGAAATGATGAGAGTTTAACAGCTGGGTGTGGTTACTCAAAGAGAGGAAGGGATCCCTGCGAATACCACAGTCACCCCAGGGTGACCGTAATCCAGCCAGCCACTAAAATTAAACAGACAAACAACAATAACAATTGGGGTGCCGGTAGCCAGAGTGGCTACAATATGTTATCTAAAACGTTCAGTGTCCAACAAAAAAATTATGAGGCATGCATGAAACAGGAAAGTATGACCCACACGCCAGAAAAAAAGCAGGCAACAGAAGCTGTCTGTGAGAGCAACAAGATGTTGGATTTAACAGAAAAAGACCTCAAAATAGCCACTATAGATGTGTCCACGCAACCGAAGGAAAGCGTGATCACAGAAGTAGAGGAAGGTATGACGACAATGTTGCGTTACATAGAGAACATCAGTGAAGAGAGAAAAATTGTAAAAAGGAAGCAAATGGAAGCCCTGGGGTTTAAAAATATAACAACTGAAATTAGAAATTCGCTAGTTAAACAGAATGGGAAGACAAGCCACAGACTGGGAGAAGATATTTGCAAATGACATTCTGATAAAGGACTATTATCTAAAAAGTCAACAATAAGGAAAATGGGCAACCTGATATTTAAAAGGGCAAACGATGTGAACAGGCACCTCACTGAAGAAGAGACACCGATAGCAAATAAGCAAATGGAGAGATGCTCATCATCACATGTCATCAGGGAAAGGCAAATTAAAGAAACTGAGATACCACCGCACACTTACTGGACGGGCCAAAATCTAGCATGCCAACAACACCAAATGTTGATGGAGAGGTGGGACTACAGGAACTCTCATTCATTGCTGAGGGGAATGCAAAATGGTACAGCTACTCTGGAAGACAGTTTGGCAATTTGTTAGAAAATGAAATCTACTTTTATCGTATCCAGCAGTGGCACTCGTTGGTTTTTACCAAATGAGCTCAAGCCTTACGTCCGCACAAAAATCTGTACACAGGTGTTTATTGTAGCTTTAGTCATAATTGCCAGAATGTGGAGGCAACTGGGAGGTCCTTCAGTAGATGAATGGGTAAATAAACTGTGATCCATCCAGAGAGTGGAATAGTATTCAGCACTCAAAGAAATAAGGTATCAAGCCATGAAAAGATATGGAGGAATCTGAAATGCACACTACTAAGAGAAATAAACCAATCTGAAAAGGCTATATATTACATGATTCCAATCATATCACATTCTGGAAAAGAGAAAGCCATGGTGATAGTGAAAAGATTAGCAGTTGCCAAGGGTTAGGTAGGATGGAAGGATGAAGAGGCAGAGGCCTTTTAGGGGGGTGAAACTATTCTGTGTGATACTATAATGGCGGCTACATATCATTATACATTTGTTAACCCATAGGGTCTATAACACCAAGAGCGAACCCTAGTGTAAGCTGCGCATCAACAGGAATACTGGAAAGAGAAGAGAGAGAAAGGAGTAGAAAAATAAAGAAAGAAAAAACTTACCAAATTTGTCAAAAAACAATATCCTGCACGTCCAAGAAATGAAATAAACTCGGATAAAAAAACAGAGATCTATGAATAGATACATCATGATAAAAATTATGGAAGTCAAAGATGAGAGAAAAATCTTGAAAGCAGTAAGAGAAAAATTACATGTTACATACAAGAGAATCCCAATAAGGTTAGCAGAAACAATGGAGGCCAGAGGCAGTAGCATAACATATTCAAAGTGCTCAAAGATAACAACTGTCAACCAGAGTTAGTATAGACCCCGCAAGTAAAATGGCAGTGTCTACAACAAGACTGATTTCATGTTAGATCAACTTGCTATAAGCCTGGGAGGTTCCCATGACCCCCTTGAGCTCACAAGAATAATTCACAAAATTCAGGAAGATAACTAAATGAAGAGACGTGTAGGGTGAGGTCTGGGGGGGGGGATCCCAAACATGGGGCTTCTGTGCCTTCTCCCCATGGAATCAGCATGGAATCACACTGATGTGTTCACCAGCCAGGAGGCCCCACCAATTGTGTCCAGAGTTTTTATTAGGATTGCATTACATAGGCATGATTTACTGAATATCAACCCTGTGATTGAACTCCGTCTCTAGCCTTCCTTATCCTCTTTGGGGGTCAGGAAATCAGGTTGATAACATGCGGCTCAAAGCTTCAACACTCTAATCACAAAGTTGGGCTTTCCAACCATGATCAGCCCCCATCCTGAAGCTACCCAGGGGCTCACCAGGAGCTACTGCATTAGCATAAACTTAGATATGATCCAAGAGGCTTATAAATAACAAAAACACTTCATCACTCAGGAGATTCCAAGGCTTTTAGAAGCCCCACGCCAGGAACCTTAGGCAAAGACCAGACAAATTCTTTATTGTACAACATTCATGACATGCCATTCTTTTTGTAGGTTGCAAGATGCAGTTTGTTAGATTTTTTTTCAGTTTGTTACGTTTTTACTGAGGATTTTTACATCTATATTCATAAAGGATATTGGTTTGTAGTTTTCTTGTGACACGTTTATCTTGTCTTGGTACCAGCCTCATAGAATGAGTTGGGAAATGTTTTGCTACTTTTTGGAAGACTTTCGCGAAGAATTGGTATTAATTCCTCTTAAAATACTTAGTAGAATTTACCAGTGAAGCCATCTGTTCTTGGGAATATTTTTGTGAGAAGTTTTTAAATTACTATTATTAATTAACTTGTGTAGATCTTTGAATATTTTCTATTTCTTCTTGAGATCTTTGTGTAGATCTTTTAACTTGTGTAGATTAACTTGTGTAGATCTTTGAATATTTTCTATTTCTTCTTGAGTCAGTTTCAGTCACTTTTGTCTTTATAGAAAGTTATTGATATTTTTCATTCATTTCCCATTCATTCATCATTTTTACTTCTGTAAGGTTGGTAGTAATGTCCCCTGTTTCATTGCTGCTTCTCTGTATCACTGTTCTGACGATGGGAGTGGGGATAGTGGACTCATGCTTTGTGAGGAGGGCACCGGCTGGGGTGGTAGCCTCTGGTCTTCTTGATTTGTATCTGGTGTGGAACCTCTGCCCTGTGAGGGCGTCTCCGGTCCCAGTATTCTTGGCTCGCCATGCCTGGGGCTGAGCCTCCACTGTATGAGTGAGCATGGGTGAAGGAAAGCAGACCCTGACCTCTTGGCTGTATGCACCTGGAAGTCAGCGTTTTCAGCACCCAGGTTGGGGGGATGAGAATGTTGGCAGCCTGCCTTCCTGGGGAACAGCTGCAGCCCTCTCCTATGGACCAGGGGACGAAGAGTCTGACCTTCTTGGCCACACTCACTGGAGTGGAGCTTCTGTCATACCGATCTGGGGTCGGGGGAGTGAGAGAGTGGGTCATGGCTCCAATGCCACAGATTCTCCAGCTTTTAACCTAAATTTGGTAGACTTTTTTGAATAAATGTTTCTTCATTTGCTGTATGCCCTTGGAACAGTTTACAGAGATTTTAGACGGTTTAGATTTTAGATTTTAGGATCTTTATAAAGAATTTTCACCAGCTGTTCAATGGAGAGAGGGTCCGCAGAACTCCTTGTGGGACATTCTGGAAGTATGCCTTATCTCCCCTACTCGCTATCCTTTTCACATAAAGCATTGCTTAATTCCTGGCTTTATAGCTTCAGGTGGTTTGTGGAACGGCTCAGGCAGGGCTGACAGAAAACGGAGGGCTGAGGAAGAGAACCTAGGAGACATATACGTGGGGAATTAGGATTGAATTGAAGACAGCGTTAAAATATGAAATGATTAACTTTGGAAGGAGAAGGTTCAGGTTATGAAGAACTAGGATGCATGTTCACGGAGCATCAAACAAGTGGAAGGCTTATAATGCAGGGCAAGGTACTTAGACACAAGGAACCGTCACTTTGCAAGGTTCTTAAATAATAGAATGTACTACCCATGAAGGTTGCAGAATTGCATTTTAAAACCGGCCTAGACCCTTATTTTTAGATCTCATGAGTGACGACAAATGCAGCTTCTCTATCACCTCCTTCATGATGATAAAATCTGACCGACGCATTTTATTAACACAAATTATCAAACTAAGGTCAGCGCGGTACCTTTCGCCTACCACTCGGAACCGCGGCAAAGCACCCAAGAATATCTTAGCATTTGTAATAGCGAAGCGCAAGTAAGCCAGAACCTTATTAGGTTCTGGGCCACACAGATAATTATTTTGTTCTTCCGCCAGAAAGTTAAACAAATAAAAGCAGCTGTCTTTCCTACTTGCTTTTCTGCGAGGCTAACTTAGCTGTGTTGCTGCCTGAAGACCGCGGCACAGGGTAAACAGCCTCATTAGATCCCTGGCAATGCTTGGGTGCTTAGGTCATGCCAGCTTCCTGAACATGGGTGACCTATTGTTTTTTCCCTCTCCGGGATGGGGAGATAAAAACTACACTTCAAATATTTACCCTCCTTATCTTTCTTGTTCTAATAAGGGACTTGGTTGTGGGGCCATTTCCAAAGAAATGCCTAATATAGAACAAAGTCAGTTTAAAGAGGTAACTGTTATTTAACGAGAGGAGGATTTTCAAATTAAACCCTTAACAATATTAGGGGAAGTGAGTACTCTCTTGTGTTGGCAGGATTGCAGAACTTGGCCTTCCCACTCTGCTAAGGGCAGTTCAGTGTTTTCTTCGATGAGAGGAAGAAGAAACAACAGACACAGTGATGATGTCTGTCGGTTTCTCTTGGCGACGAAATGAAATTAAAATATGCTGGGCATAGACTAAAGTTGTGATTGGCAAAGTTTAATTAAACTTACTAAAGTTGTGCTCTAAGCTTGACCAGAACTTGAGTTTTGGGTCAAACAGGGGAAACTACAAATGTACACACCCACGAATGATACATATGTAAGCCACAATTATATATATATATATACACACACACACACGTATATGTGTATATATATGTGTGTATATGTATATATATGTGTGTATATGTATATATATATGTAGATTGTGACATATTCATAGTGATTATAGCTAAACTATATCTAGATCTAGATAGATCCATGTCAAGGAATGTGAATAACTTAAATGACAGGCAAATACATTTTCCAGCTTTTGCAATGTGAAAATTGCTTTTTGAGCATCCAGTGGTGTGTCAGTGCTGCTGATTGTTTTTCGAGAGGGGGTATATGCCCCCTCAAAATAAATCAACAGGATTGCTTCAGATCAGTTTTTAAATCATCAGGTTTTAGCGAGACTAAGATGAGAAGTTTTTTTCCCCCGTTAATGAGCGTTATGGAGTCCTAAGGCACAAGCGAGCTTTAAAGGTTATGGAGATGTCTTGAAGCTGAACCCTATCGGAACATGAAGGAGGTCACTTCAAGTGCTTTGGCGAATAGGAAAAGGAAGTACAGTGTGCATTCCTGTGAAAAAATTGGTTTCTCATCTTAGTTTCACTAAAACCTGATGGTTTAAAAACTGAGTTGAGGGGCACCTGGGTGGCTCAGTTGGTTAGGTGTCCGACTTCAGCTCGGGTCATGATCTCACGGTTCGTGGGTTCAGGCCCCACATTGGGCTCTGTCCTGACAGCTCAGAGCCTGGAGCCTGCTTCTGATTCTCTGTCTCCTTCTTCTCTCTGCCCCTCCCCCACTTGTGCTCTCTTACTCTCTCTCTCAAAAATAAACATTAAAAAAAATTTTTTTATATCCTAAATCAGGTTTTATGTACATAAAGAATATTTCAAATATTTTTGTGGTATATTCGTTAAAAACAAAGGGAGGGGGTGAATAGCCAATTCCCCCCCCCCGGGATTCTTTTAAGTCCCAAGTTTCTAACCCAGTTAGGAGTTGAAAAAAACAATGGAATTAGCTAGAGAATGGAGTTACCAGAACATTATGTACACGAACAAGGTTGCCTTTGGTTAGGTGAAAATGTTTTAAACGCTTCTCTCAGTCCTATTAAAAAATCTGTGTATCTTCAAATGTACTGAAACTTGAGTTGGCTTATATAGGTATGCATTTCACTCTAAAAAATGAATACGAAGTCCCAGGGTGTAAATAAGAAATTGTTGTTATTTTGAAGTAAAGCGAAACAAGGAGGCTTTTCCAAATACATTGTAAATTGCAGAATCTTAGAATAGCTCCGAACCTGAGGTCATTGGCTTGCATTGCCCACCTGCTAGGATAAATACTTGGGATAAACGCGTCCACTGCCTTCTCATCTCTATTTGAAGACATTCACGGGCAGAGAAGCCGCGCTCTCCGTTAGCACAAATGACTCAGGGTTTGGAGTATTTATTAGTTGTCAGTCACTGGGCTAAGTGCTCTTCTAACGTTGTAAAATAATTCCGTGAGGTAATAATATCTAGTTTAACAGATGAGGAAACTGAGTGTCAGTGGAGAAGAAGTAGCTTGGCTCGTGTTCGTTCCGTGACCAGGTGACAGCGTCAGGTCAGCTGGCACAAAGGCGGTGTGTTTTAGACACGATAGTGTATCGTGTGACAGATTGACTCTCATTTACGTGACTTCTCTGCACATCTTCTAAGATAACCAGTGTAGGCTTTCTTTCCCCTCCACAAACGTTTATCTATCCATTCCTGCCTCTCCTGTTACCCTTCTGGTTACCTCTTCCAGGGATGACACAAGACGAGCAGTGTGATTGGAGGGAACAGAAGTCATCTTTTCCCCACTTTAGTTTGCTCTCAACAGTTGTGACGTGAATTTGCAACATTTCAGACAAGACAAACCTCTATCGGGTAAATAAACGCTAGTCCCTCCCTATCCCCTATGTTCAGCTCTGTGTGGTTATTAGGCTTTGTTATATCCTTCCATTTCTCTATTCCGCCGAAGTTCTTGCTCCAAACAATTGTGACACGCCCAGTTTGTTACAACACTTTAAGCAACAACCACTCCCTCAAGGACACGGTTCCCATTTCAGTTGCACAGAATATTGACTGTAATGACCTACGTATAAACTTCACTGTTAGCCCCTCAGTCCATAAATCACTGCATAATGGCAGATGTGTCCCACGATCCGTGACCAACAATGTCACTTCTTCCAAAGTCTGGTGACTGGTCACGTGTGCGTGGTATTCCGTTCATGCACAGACAGCAGAGCGCGTAACTGTGGTGACTTCTCGTTTCCTGGTGGTAAAGCCACGTGACATTTTAGAAACACGGATGAGCCAAAGAGGGAAACACAGAAAGTACAGCAAAGAAAAAAAACGAGAACACACCGAAGTGACATTTGAGCTGAATGTAGATGGAGCCACACAGGCAACAGCTGGCCTTGGGAACGCTGTCGCTGTTCGATAGACTTGACCAGCATCCAGGGAAACTGAGTGAGGGTGACCTTGACCCGCATGAGGAAAGTGGCTTTGATGAGAGGGATGATGGTGTCCCAGAGGCAGTGCTGATGGAAAAAAGCTTCGCATTAAAGAAACTGTAGGACATAGAGCACAGCATTGAAAGCATGGATAAAAATGTCGGTAGCTGATTCAAACTTGGAAAGTCATATGACAATCTGCCTTCAAGAAAAATACTTGCTGTGTATCATCAACATTTGTAATGTTTTAAATGACAGTGTGCTAAGTTTTAGCTTTATTATTTTTTTCATTTTCCTCATACTTTCGCAATTGGCACTAAGAGTTTTTAATTTTTTTTTTTAATTTTTTTTTTTAAGTTTATTTATTTTTGAGACAGAGACAGAGCATGAATGGGGGAGGGTCAGAGAGAGAGGGAGACACAGAATCGGAAGCAGGCTCCAGGCTCTGAGCCATCAGCCCAGAGCCTGACGCGGGGCTCGAACTCACGGACCGCGAGATCGTGACCTGAGCTGAAGTCGGACGCTTAACCGACTGAGCCACCCAGGCGCCCCAAGAGTTTTTAATATTTTAACCAACATTTTTAAAGCTCATGAAACAGTCCTGTCTTCTCCCATTGACTGTTAGGATTTCTTTGCGTGGTTCCAGACTGCCTGGTCATCTCTGTGGTCTTGCATTACTATGCAGAGTCAAATGTATCGGCAAATCCTCTTGGTTTCACCTCCAGAATGTCTCCGATTTATCTACTTCTCCCATACTCGCCCAATTCATAATTAGCTTTTTCCTGCTGGGACCAGTAAAAGAATAGCTTCCTAACTGCTTCCCCTCTCCCTGCCCCCTTCCTCATAATCCATCTTTCACTTAGTAGCCAGAGGGATCTTTTAAAATAGATTCAGGATTTCCCTATTTAAAGGCTCATAATGGCTTCTATTCGAACCCTAAATAATTGCAACTCACGTTCAAAATGTGCCTGCTGCGTAGCCTCTGACTTGACGCCCATCCTTCTGGTCCCGGTTCCAGGCAGGAAGTTTGCGCCTCATCGCCCTGTGTTTATAATGACATGCAGGTGCATTAAATTGCATATATTCACTATAATCCTTGGTTCTTAACACTCCCAGTAAAAAGTCCTGAAACCGCTGTCCAACCCACAAGCTGGACTCATGTCTCACGGTCACCTTCATCTCCCCTCTCTGCTTCCTTGTGTCCAAGGTTAACCACCATTCTTAATCTGGTAGCTATCATTTCCGAGTTTTTCTTTTTAAAATAATTTTATCTTCTCTATATGTATATACCTAAAGTATGTTTTGTTGTTTAAACTTTTATAGGAAAGTCATCATGTTGAGTGGAATCTTTGGGGACTCTCTCCCCCACCCCCTACCTGACTTTGATGGACTCTTCTGACGATGGTGGTTTCTAAGTTTGGCTGAACACAGGTGCTATGAACTCTCCAGCACACGCATCCTGCCTGGCCTACAGCACTCTCGTGTAAATACCTAGGGGCGCTAACACCCAGAAACAGACTCGTGCATGTACAGAGCTTTGACACATGGCATAGGAGGCATGTCATGTCAGTGAGAGAATGTTTTGCAATGAAAGTAGAAAACATGTTTATTCATACATAAATCACCACTACTGGGTTCCTATTCCATACATACACAAAGATAAACTCCAGAGGAATTAAAGACTTAAATGTTAAAAAATGCACAAAACTTGGGGCACCTGGGTGGCTTAGTTGGCTGAGCGTCTGACTCTTGATTTTGGCTCAGGTCATGATCTTACGGGTTGGTGGGTTCGAGCCCCATGTTGGGCTCTGTGCTGACAGCGTGGAGCTTGCTTGGGATTCTCTCTCCCTTTCTCTCTGCCCCTCCCTCTCCCTCTCTCAAAATAAATAAACTTAAAAAAGATACACAAAACTCAAGACCTAAAAACTTTACAAGTCTTAGTAGAAAGTAAGCACATTATCATTTATTGCTTAGAATAGGAAAATATGTTTTTAATGAGACACAAAAAATATCGACTATGTTAAATTTATAAACTTTTTTTTCCCCCCAGCAAAAGACACCTTAGTGAAAATGAAAAGGTAAGTTACTTGGGGAAAGTATTTGCAATCATGCACTATCAAGACTGGAGGAAGAATGTTTGCATGACAGTAAGCACATAGGAAACAAAAATGGGCAAGAGATACAAACAGGCATTGAAATATCATCTGACATTTGTGTGGACAAAGTTCAAGTCTGTCAATTCAGTGTGGGGGGGAATGTGGGATCAGTGGCTCTCACAAACTCTGCCATGAGAACCACTTTGGGAAAAAGTGGCCTCCATGGCTTCTGCACTTTCTGCAGGTGGATGTGTGACTGGCTACTTTCAAGTTCAGCGTGAGGCCTTTACTCTTATTTACCTTGTTTTAGAAATTACCCTTTTGGGTTTTTTATTCATTCTTCTCTCTTTTCAACTACAATGCAAGCTCTAGAGCAAGGATCTTGTCTAATTTGTTCATCACTGGTTCTAGAGTACAGGATCAGAGGTGCTCAGTAAATGGTCCAATGGATGGATTTGCATTTGATTTAGGGGAGTCGGCATCCTTCTAGTGCTCTTTATGAACCGTGTGCTCGCATTCTTTGCCTGTTTCCCAACTGGGGTAACTTTCTCTTATTAGTTCATAGGAGCTCCTCACATATTATAATGATTAATCTTATGTCCAATTTTGTTTTGCAGTACTTTGTTTTTCATTGTAACTTTTCATTTCTGTTCTCATTATACAGATGCTTAAAATTTTTGTGTAGTCCTACGTATCAATCTTTCCCATTATTGCTTTTGGGTTTTAGGTCCTACTTAGAAATACCATCCCTACCCCTGACACTATATTTTTTCATTTTTTCTGGAATTTTGTATTTTCAATTTTTATGTTGCCACTAATTCCTTTAAAATTCTGTATATAGTGTTAAGTAGAGATGTTTTTTCTTTTCAAATGTTCCCAAGACCATTTACTAAATTGATCACCTTCCCTAAATGTATTTTTGAATTTACGATTTTTAATTAATGGAGTTATGATTTCATGATTTTATTTTATTTGCTTGCAGTTTTTTTTTAAATATTAAGTCCTATGCTCATTTCCCCAAAAGTTCAAATAATAAACCACGATTTACAGGTTTTTAAGCAGTAAAATTATCTCATGATATACTTAAAACAGAAAGCATATTAAAAACAGAAACGTGGCTTTAGAGAGAAAATATTTAATCTATTTCATGAACAAAATGTGCAAAGTTTTAGAAAAGAGGCATTAGGTTTCAGTATAGAGTATACATACATTCTTGCTTTTATAACCACACGTATTACACATCTTTTGAGTCGGTAATGAGGGCCGGTGCGCACAGTTGTTCCAAATGATCTTCTGTTAACACGTGCACCGGAAAGCATCACTGAAAATAGTCAAGATCGGTGTAGAAATACAATGTTATATAAAAATATATTACTCTGTCTACATGAAACAAAAAAGCAGACCACAAACATTTTTAGAGTTAGAGTATGGATGGAAATATCAATATGTGATGTTCTAAATTAGATTTTCATTGCATTTTTTAATCTTTGGAGAAAAAAATAAACCTTTGGAATGACAGATATGAAGTCAGCACAGCAGACCAACTGTATTTTCAAAAATAAAAACACAACTTTATCCACACAAAAGATGGGAGAGTCTGAGTCTCTAAAATATGACAAAGTTATGAGATGTTACAATTCGGAAATCTGTTTTATACATACATATCTCAAGCACACAGCAAACTCTGTCCACAAACCACATGTAAAGTAATTAAAGCAATGTAAGTATTTCGAAACTGGTTCTCAATGCACCCCTGACAGTGAGAATTTCAAACTTTAAAAAAAAAAAAATTAACCTATGTAGAATATAATTAGGAAGGTATATTGCAGACTAGAGAGAAATTAATCTTAAAAGCACATGGGGGTACGGTTCTGCTCTGGAAACTGAGATATTAGGAATTCTAGAAAAAAAGAATTTGCCACACCAAAACCTTTCTGCTGTAGAGCCATAGCTCCTCGCTGAAACCTCTATAGAAACTACCATTGTTTTTAAAGAGAGGGAAGCCTAAGGTGTGGAGAGGAAATGGTAGTATGTATTCTACAGGTAAATCGGGATGACAAGTATCTGAGACGTGCGTGAAACAACACATTTCAACTCTATATGAGCAAAAACTTGTTGGTTTTGAACAGCATAATGAGCAGGGCAGGCAGCCCATCCTGTACATACCCACAGAATGATTGTAATTCTGGTGGCATTAAGAATAATGACCACAGATTCTAACAATAGAAGATTGTTACATGGCAGAGTCCTTCTACATTTTGAGAAAGGAACAGGTCTATTTTTACCCTTCATTACCATAGTTTATCAACTACTGTTTTGCCCTCTATGTTTTAGCAGATATTTATGAGCACAGCACACCAGAGTCATGAAAATACTGTTCAAACTGGGCATATTTAAATCTGAAGGCTGTTTTTTTCCCCCGATTTCTCAGCATTATGAGGGCTCATTTCACTTTATTTCAAATAGAAGTATGTAACCGCATGTATTAAAAACAAAGGCAATAAATTATGTTTGTCCATGTAACTCAGTCTCAGGTTTTCAAAAATTGACAAATTTTGCCGAACTCTGTATCGCTGAAAAACATCAGGTCTGTAAGTTGCTGCTAGAAGAGGAAGGAATTCACACCATGCCCTGGCAGTCACAAAAAGGCCTGAGTATATGGTCGTTTAGCAACCCTTTGTGCTTGTTTAGTGTTTTTTAGCGTATGGTTGCCGGCAGAGGCAGGGAGGCATAGTTGGAAATACTTGTGGCTCTTTCCTTTTGGTTGGGGCTTTCAACAGAACGAAATGCCCTAGGGTGTACTCGAGAGTGCCATGCCTTGAAGAAGGGACACCCCAGACAACGGAGAACTCGAACTAGGCAAACATCCCACAACCAGGATCTAGAATTTTCACTGTTCAACTCGAACCTTGGAAAATAATGAAACCCAATCAGCACACTAGGAAATGGAGGGGTAGCAATCAGAAAAGCTGCCTAGTGCTGCCTCCTGGCCCACTGTGCCCAGGTCCTGGGTGGTCAGACCAGCTGCCCGGAAGCCAGAAGTAGCCAGTGGAACCTGTAGGTCTGCTGTGCGAAAGGGCCAAGGTTTGCTGGTCACGGAACACATGTAGACAGATCAGTAAGACCCTAACTTCTAATACTACTCTTTGTTACCCTACTGCAAGAACATGGGGAAAACAAACAATTATTCAGGACAAAATGGAGATTTATGGGTAGTGTGAATTCTTCATTTAAATCAACTATGTTCATGCCACAGGAGAAAGAGGAGGAAATCTTGGCAATTAACAGTGAATTCTACTTCTAAAGTATGACACAGTAATTACCTTTTGAGTTTTACATTTCCTTATGGGTTTCAGGAATGAGATTTTATAGCAATTAACAAGTTCTAATGATTTAAATTAGCCAACTATTTAATGAAAAGATGTTTATAATCTTGTTCCTAGATAACGGAGTCACAGTGGTAACATTTTACTTCACACTGTCAGTACCTAACGCTAGAATAGGTTTACTGTAATAGAATTGCATATATTTGAGTCACTGGAGTGGGGGGCGGGGGGCGGGGGCGAAGGTCTTACCTACCAGTGCCATTTATGACACAAGCAGAGAACTTTGTGTGTTACCAAGACTGGCCAAATACTATGCTTCTGGAACTCACTTTGGTTATTAAAATGTTCTTAAATATGACCAAAATTTTTAGGTTGTGAGACAGTCCTGTTCTAAGGATTAAGTTATCCTTTATGACAAGGTCTTATAATTACCTTTTGAAGACCAATTAAAATAGCATTGTTGGAGCTAACACTGAAAAATCTACTTAATTCCTTAATACATCCATCTGCCAAGAAAAATCCTGGATGACATCTGAATTTGAGAGAATAGTACACAAAATCTTTTGGGAAACAAAAGTATACAGTCTGTTCCAAGCCATGAAGGATAAGAGTGTATAATGAAAAGTCAAAGAGCTAATACGGTTAAGTGGATTTAAGTTAAATTTCAAAAACAATCATCACTAGGACTTTTTGGATTCTTTAGATTATTTACTATATATAGCTTCAAAAGATGTAGGTCTAAAACAAATACTTTTGAGAGGCAGTATAACATGGTAGTTCAGCAGACGCATCCAGGCCTGGCCACTTCCTAAATGCGTGATCTTGAATATACTGGTGGAAAGGCTTGTAACTCTTTTGTTTCGGTTTCCTCGTCAGGGAAATAAGGAAAAATAGAACCTCTCTCAGAAGGCTGTTGTGAAGATTAAATGAGCTAATACATGAAAAGCACTTAGAAAAGTGCCAGGCACATACTGAGCACTCAATATATTCAGCTCTCTGTAAATACCACACAGGCTTGAGAAAGCATTCACAGAAGCAAGTGCTCTTAATTCCGAGGGCTGTCTTCACTCTACATCTGCAAGTAGGCAGGAGTCAGGAGACCGGTATTCGAATAAAAGATCACTCACGATTCACCTTTTTAACCATTCCACGAAACTGGTCCAACGACAGCCTGTGCCAGGCACTGCTCCAGTGTCTGACGTATTACTCTGAGAACTTGAGATATGGTCACCGACGTTCCGGAGCCATTTTCTCATCTTTAAAATGGAGGTAACATCTATTTGTCTGATTCGTAGGTTACTTGGAAGCTCAAAGGAGGCAAATTGCATGAAGGCACTTTGAAGATTTTGTGGAGCACCATCAGACTGCATTACAGGCATGGGTGCAGGGTGAGTACGTGTGGACCCTCTCAAAGGAAGGTAATTAGTCGTAGTTCTGGGTTTAAGAAAATGTTCATAAAACTGTAGGCTTCTAACTCTAACATCATTTATAAATAGTAATACACTTTATTATAAAACTGTGTTTCTCTTATTGGGTCCCAACTCTATGGGGAGTATTAACATATCAAATAGATGGTTGAGAAATATTTTCCTTTAGAATTGCAATTGCAAAGCAAATGTCAAGCTAGATATTTATGGTCATAAATTATCATCATTAGCTAATAAGTAGCAGCTCCATTAATTACTAAAAGCTTTACAAACACTATTTCATTGAATCCTTATAGCGACCCCATAAAACAGGTAGAGTGGCCCCATTTTATAGGGTTAGAGTCCAAGAGCCTGCAAAGCACGTGCTCTTAACCTCTACACATTACACAAAAACACCAGAATAAAAAGTCCTAATCATTTCTGTCTTTACCAAATCACATACTTAAGAGAACCAATAGATCAAAGCATTCCAAATTATGTTCTGATCCTTGCAATAAAGGTGATTTTAGAAGTTACATCAGTGCTTCCAATTCAGTTTTCCTTTAAATTCAGTTTCACTTTAAATCTTTAAAAAAAACTTCTTCCCCCCTGAAAATAACACATTGTTCACTGAAAACAAACTATAGGCAAGTTGAATTAAAATATTTATAATTTTATCATTGAGGAGAACCACCGTTGACATAGTTCCTCCCAGATATTTTTATGCAATCGTGAACTATGGAATTTAGTTTTTGATGATTGTTCTTAAACACGATACCAAATACAAGGGCCAGACTGAAGTCTTTTTAATTGGCAGATATAATAAATTTTGTGCAGGCAGAAAATTATTACAGATATCTATTTTCAGTTTTTTCCTAAAATTTCCAACCATGGACAAACAAGCAGAGAGTAACTTATTTTGGTGATACTAACCAAAAGTATTCTGCCCATAAGAGAAACTTAGATGAGAAGTTCTTGACTTGATCTTTGTATCTGTGCATGTCTATACACGTGCATGTGTGCACACACACACACATATATATATTCATCAGCACGTGTGAAATATTTTTGGCTGTGTTAAGATTTATAGCTTTCTGCAGACCTAATAATACTATAACTATAGTTTTAATTAGAACAGTCAGGGGGAAAACTGTTTTGTAGTCATTGAACTTTGCCAGAATTACACTTATGGGTGATTCAACTGTAAAGTTTTTCCTTGTGAGTAGGTTAAATATTTGCTTGAGGCAGCATATTTAAGATAAGCAAAGTTCTTTTCAGGGATCCTATTAATCCTGAGTATAAATTCAGAAAAAAAAAAAAAGTCCTACTGCTTGTGAAATAATATCCCAGAGAGTGATGGGAAAAATAGTGACAAAAACAGCACAATAATTCAGGGCAAAGATCCCAGGTATCGTGTCAAAGTGTGTGTGATGCCACATTACTGGCACTTTGATTAAGATGACTTATACTAAAATCTGACTCTGTTTAAACTATCACTGGACATAATTGATACAAGAAAAGCTAAAGCTAAAAAAAAATGCAAGTCCTTATAGAAAACAGAAGGCAGACAAGGATCAAGAAGTTTTTAAAAATAAACTTTCGAGTGCTTCCTCTTATGTAAGAGGTTTATGTTAGTCATAAATTCTAGGAACCTACTTATACTGCTTTAGTAGGATTCATAAAAAATCATACTAAATCCACATAAATAATATTTTTAATGTAAGAAATAGTGCATATTGGTGACTAAGAATGTTCAATAGAACTATTTTGAAAGAAAATATAAGCTTAATACTAACTGAAAACTGTCTAGACAAAAGGAATAGAGATACATAATACATATGTGTGTTTGTATATTATATTGAAAAATTAATTACCAGGTATTTCTAAATTGGGTTAAAACCATATATACTTCTTTCCCAGGAAGTGAAATTGTTTATGTCTTTTTAAATAGGAAAAGATTAACCCAAAATATTCTCATCATGTCCAAATGGAAATGAGAAGTAGAATATTTCAAATTAGATTAAAACAGGACTTCAGCCTATTTTCCATAAAAGAATATTAATGTTATTCATTCCTTTATTACTGAATGCTTTTTATGGAAAGAAAAGGTTTATGAGGTAATTATATAATAACTTTAAACAAGATTCCTTTTAACTTTACATTATGCTTCTCTTTAAAAATAGCTTTAGCAGATTACAAATTAAATCCAAATCATGACTATGCATTTCCTTCAGAGATTTAGAGAACCTGAGTAAATGAAGCTATTAATATGTTCAAAATTGTATTTCAAAAAGAAAAATGGGCAGATGATGGTAGTCCAAAGATTATAGTTCAAATTTGTTTCTGAAGGGGGGAAAGGCATATTATGTCATCTTGCCTATAAATATTTATTGTGGAAATACAGTTTATACCTGACATTTTCAAAATCCTGTAAGCTGATTAAATCACAAACATATTGAACCAGTTGTAGTAAAAACAAGAATAGGCTTTTAAATAGTTATAAAGGGAAATTATAAGAAAAAAACTTTCCATTATCTTCTACTGGCAATTTCTTTTGGGGTTAAAAACCTCCCCGGTGTCATTTAATCACTGTATGTTTCAGCCCTAATATTTTAAAGAGTAATAAATATATATACATATTAATAGAATGAAAGTGCTTCACACTAAAACTTTCCTTGAAGGCTTAAAAGTGATTTTTTAAAAAACATCACAATAAATGATAATTTAAGTTCTGTATAGGGGAGCCAAAAAACCCCAAATCCAACGAATCTGCATACTTTAATGCTTACAGGTGAAATTTAAACCTCTAAGACAACGTATATATACCTATTTACTCAGATTCAGCTGTCACAATTTATTCTTTATCATAAATAGCATCACAGATAGTAATATGTCCCGAAGTCCCTTTCTCCTTGAAAGTTGTAGTATTTCTGGGGCCTCACTTATTACCCGGTAAGACTGTATTCAATCAGAAAAAGTTCAGGCATTGAGTCTGTACATCCTTAGACCTCTTTTTCTGTATATAGTTATAAGGCATTAATAATGGCATGTTAAAATAGCAAATAATTTATAATAAAAATAGACATTCTTTTAAATTGCTCTCAAATGAGAGAATCCTAGAGAACAGAGAACATATTTACCACCCAGATACTCTTTAAGCTTCTGTAATGTGATTTTTTTTTTTTTTTTTTTGGCTTAAAACAGACCTTAGGCCCTGAATGGCAGGTGTCCTTATACCAACATGTGGACTGGATCTTAGGTTCTGTTTAAAGTTATTGTGAAATTTATATATTTAAATGTGCTACTCGCTACTAATAAAGATAGAAAAAGTTAAAATATTTGGTTTCATTACTGTTATCAGTATTCATTGCAAATTATCTTCATAATAGTCTAGACTACAGTGTGGATTTAAGTTTTGTGCCAAATAGCACAAAGTACAAAATCATGGTTCAAATGATGGTCAGTGATTTAGCTGGTACACAGCCAGAATGAAGGAATTTGTTTATAATAGATAAGTAAATATGAAGCATAGCTTTATCTTAGTATCAGTTGCTAGAACTGAGCAATGGGTCTCCTGGTACCCAGAGGCAGAAATAAAGCTGCTTTTCGTAAGGTACAGTGACTGGGAGGGTGGAGGCCAGGGGCTATGGTGACTGGGTAGCTGGCTGGCTGGCTTGCTAAAATACATACTTGAGCTCTACTGGAGCTATGCACCCTGGTTGTGCACTGGTTATTTGTAAAGGCTGACTGAACATAATTCCCTTCATCATACAGGCGTTGCTGTCTGTGCTACAGTAATAAAGAAACACGCTGATAGATAGAATGGCTTCAAGTGATAGGCAATCTCCAGGGATCTGCAGTGAGATGGCTGGTTGACTGGAAATGCTCTCGATTACTCCAGAGGGTATCTGTCCTCGAAGAAGCCATTCGTTGCCTAGAAAATAAACACGTAAATTACAAAGACTGTATAAGACATCAAGGAGGAAATCAGACAAACCTCACGAAGACTACATTCAATCAACAGACATTTACTGAAAGCCTCTAAGTGTGAGGCATTATGCTCTGTGTGAAGGACATAATGGTCCCCCATGAGATGTTTCCAGTCTAATGATCTTGATATCAAATTGTTAAAATTCTTCCTCTGAAGACTGTAACTTACAAATTTCTGCTGAAATCAGACCCAATAATGAAAATATGACTATAGAGCCTTAATCCTTGAAATTAAAAATGAAACCTATTAAGTTCTAGAAATTAACTAAACAGGTCATTTTTACCAGATAAGAGTGTTCGGGAACGTCATGAAAACTACAAAATAAATGAGGGCACACAAATGTGTGTACAACTCTGTGGTGATGCTCAAGTCCTTTAAGTAATGATGAATTATTAAATACCCAAAGGTAAAAACCAAGTAATTTTTAGAAACAAATACTGCGTGTGTTATTCAGATGGGCTCAACAATGTGAATACTAAGAGATTCTATTGAGCTCATTTTCACACATAACTCTTGTTAGGCTTCACTACGTGGATTATAACACAAGTCTAATAAGCCACTAACAACCTTTAAGCTTCTAGTATCAGAATTGTTAAGATCTCTTCATCCGTGAGCGCCTACTCTCAGAAGGAACCTATGTTCCTACTGAGGAAGCGCACATGGACATGGACGTTCAGCTCAGAGGGCTCAGCACCAGGAGCCAGCATTTGGAAAACACAGGACATGCTTTCCTGCCGAGTCACACAGAAGACACTGAACACAACCTCATGACTTCTCAATGACTTGGGCCATTTGTACAAAAGCCAGACCACCTGCTGAGTGGTGATGAAATTCTGTGTCTACTTTTTAGCTTTTCTTTTTTCTTTCTTTCTTTCTTTCTTTCTTTCTTTCTTTCTTTCTTTCTTTCTTTCTTTTCACTTCAAGATGAGCCAATGGACTCTGGGCATCTGCCTATATCAGGCTGCTCAGTCTCCCTTCTAGTGTATTGCCTCTAGTTCTCTGTTGATTGAAAAATCATATTTGAGAAAAACAGGTCAAGTAAGAGGAAGGAGAAGGTGAAAGGTGAAAATCTAAAGAGTTAGGTGAAGAGTTTTTAAATCATTATTTAAAAATTCTCTTTAAAACGCTTCAGCCTTCTTTGTTTACTTCTGGATTGGGGAATATGTTTTATTTAAGGTTTGGCTTTGCTAGATGGCAGATTAGTGGGGAACTTCTTATATTTTAAATCAAAGCAAACTGTGCTATTTTAATATCCAATTCTAGAAATAAAACACAAGGTTTCTTTATTATTTTTCAGATACATTACATGTGGGAATTATAAAGTTATAATATGCTAATGGTGCTTTTATACTGACTTTTTTTTTTTGGGGGGGAGGGGACTTAAAACCTTCACATATGCTGACAACTTTATATAAATCATAGTGAAAAATGGGCATTTTAAGTCTCTAAATAACCGGCCAAGAAGAAAAACCTTCCTTTATTCATAGGTGTATTAATGTACTCTATAAATAATTTTCAAAAACCTTAAATTATCAGGACTCTTGTCTGAAAGCTTATTTGCCCCTGTACAATAAAAACAGAGCCACTATTTTGGACAAGTGAGAAAACAGTTAGGAATTTTCCCTATAGACTACTTCACTTTAATACTACCTGTATTTTATATTCCAGTGGCTTATTATTAATCTGTGTTTGACCACAGAGACTTGAAAATGTTAATTTGTCAATAACATATCTTAAAACTCAATCCACTGCTCTTTCATTACACACAGAGATGAAATTAACAGTGATCTCCAATTGATGCAGTGCTTTCAGACCAACAGACGCAGGCACGACAGTGAAGCCCACAGTGGAGGACCTGCTCTGGATCCACGGACAGCCGAAGATGGCCAGAGTTTGAGTGCCTCCTGCCCACAAAGCTGACTCCGGACATCTTCCTCCTCGCCTGCAGAGCTCAGCCCTCTCCTTGCGGGGGGTGGGGTGGTTGGTCTCCCAAGGCTCAGTCAGTCACCCCAGGGCCAGCTTCCCCGACTCTGACCCAGCAGCTCCTCCCGGCTGGCCCACCGAGATGGATTCAGATGCCCAGCGGGTGGTTGCTGCCCTGGGAAAGCAGCAAGGTAAGGAGGCAGAGAGCCTGGGTCTGGGTCAGGCACACAAGAAGTGTGTGAGAGGGCATGAGGGAGGAGGCGGGAGGAAATGGGAGACTGAGAACATGCGAAAGAGCGTGGGAGAGCAGGGCAGAGGAAGGTCAGTAGAGACCAGAAGTCAGCACTTCGTTCTGGACCACTAATGTTTTACTTTCAAGTTGTTGTCCACGGTTAGTGAGGCTGGAAAGCACTGCTATAAGGCAAGCAGCAGGCTGATTCCTTCTTAAAAATTAATGAGGAGCACACAGCGATTCAAATACACATTCAAATCTTTACACAATTTACAGTCACTGGGGATACTTTGAGAATAGACGTGAGCAGGAAGTGCTCCTGAACAACTACAAATTAGTGAGTAAGGACAAAGGCTCCGCCTGGATGCTGATCACAGTAATTCATTTGTATTCAGTTACATATCCTCCAACAATGTTTTATTCTTCTACTTGAATGGCATACTTTGAGGATACGGTTTTGGCATCCATTTTCTTATAGCAAGCAAGTACTTGGGCTCAAGTTCTACCTCTGGCATCTCTGAAGAAGAAAATGTAGCTTCAGGCTTAGTAACTGGTAAATCAAGTCCTAATGAATCTTTTGAAATAAAATGAACAGCAACTGAAAAGCTCTAAAGCACCTAATAGATGCTATCTGGAAAAGTAAAAGATAATAGTGAAACAAAGAATGGAACTGGAAAAAGCCCGAGTCAAGTTACTTCAGTTAAAGTAGTAGGTCTTTAAAAATATCATACTCCACCAGGGGGGAGACCAATTTCATTCTTTAGAATCGATTCTGAGATTTATATCACCGTATTACTGGAAGGTAGAATGGTAAACATGATTTCATACTGGAATATTTCCAAGATTACTCTCATACCTTCAGCTGTTAGAAACCAACAACTGGGTACTCCTTCGGTTAACTTTGTTCCCGATGGGAGGTCTAATCTTAGCTTGAACTGCAGAGTCTGTCCTGGAGATGCAGCCACTGGGGGAAGTCGAATGTTTGGAGCAGATTTAGGTAGTCTGGGTAATGTCTTCTGTTTTTCTCCTAGGAATGGGCCATCTACAACAGCGTTTTCAGGTCTGAAGACTGGGAGCTAGGAAATAAGGAAATCTGTTAATTAAAGCACAACTGCTTTATAGTAATTGTAAAGGGCTTAATTTTGGACTTCAGTAGAAAAATGAGGTTCTGTATCAATGAAACTTAATTGCCATTCTAGTCTGAATTAGAAATGTGCTTACTTAGACGTCCTTATGATTATTTTACAGGCCGAGAAACATATTTCATCCTGGCAAAAAAAGTTACCAATACTAACGAATGAAACAGAACTAAGTTCATTGTCTGATATGTTTACAGATGGTAGGAAATTAAAGTAATACGTTACCAATTTAAATGTAGGGGGTATAATTCCAATTCCAATTTTCACTGCCAACTATAAGATGATCTATGTCAGGAGAAATGACACTTATGTTATGATGGCAGTCTGTATTTTCACTTTAAATCTTAGGAATCTAAAATCCTAGAATTTTAGAAAAAAAAACTCTTGCTTTTTTTGCAGGCAAATGTGATATATCAGGAGGCAGCTTGAAAAATTTTGGAGACTTTATCCTTATCTTTAAAAAACTGGAAGAAACTTAAATGAGTTCTAATCAATCTTATTTTCAATGTGTTGAGAAATGTGGCTGCTAGAGTTTCCTTTGGGAGGTTATTTGGTAATGACTCACCACAGGAAACGACTACACATTAATTTAAGAATCGTTAAAAAAAAAAAAAAAACACCTTGACAACTCACCCCACGTGATATGTGTGGTATGATGTATCTCTATACATTTTGTTTTTAGACATTTAAACACAGATCGGAGTCCTCTTTTTTCCTCTTCTGAAAGTTCAAATTCTCTCCAATTTCCAGTATCTTAAACACTCTCGGCACAAACGGAAGTTTTATTTTAACAAGAACAGGGCATTCTTGAACTGGGCATTCGCTCGCTACTCTATCTACCTGTTGTACCCCCAACACTGGAGATGGTTTAACCACAAGTGTCTCTGTCTGTGCTGTGAGCACTTCAGTAGGATTCTTGAAATGATACTCTTCAACTTCTACTTTCAGATTGCTTACCACAGAAATCGTTTCTGTTTCTAAATCCATCACTTTAATTTGATGATTATTGGTGTCTGCTACATATAATAACTGGCCATTCTCTCCAATACACAAGCCTCCTGGTTCATTAAAAGTTGACTCGGTGAAGCTGGAAGTGATAACGTTACTTGCGTCTCCGGTTCCTGCTAATGTCGTGCAGTTTTTTGTTTTGGGATCCACAACTTTAATCTAAAAACAAAGAACAAAGAAGTACACATCTGAAGGCCAATCTCACATTCGTAGTAAAGCGTAGTATCAAGCAAACCAGAGAATCCGATTGCCATTAGCATCCTTGCTAAATGTCAGGAAAAGAATAGGCATTTCCGTATTTTCTCGAAAAGCCAAACATTCAAATTACAGTCTCAGGGGAGACGCTCCATTCTGAGAGCTAAAAACTACGTAAAACTCCCAGTTACGTCTTATCTTCCAGCAACAATCTTTGATGAAATATTTCTGGAATTAAAAAAATAAAGTAAAATTCTTTTCCTGACAATGGGGCACAGCTGAACTGACTTTCTTCTCTCTCATGAGCATCTAACCCTGGCTGAGAATTGGCTGCTTATGTTAAACCTAATGATTCCCAATTGTGCCTCAATTATGTTAATTTATGGTATCATCACAAGGTAGTAACATTTATTTTCCACTAGTTTTTATAGAAAAGAAAAATGCAATAAAAATGGAAACAGCTGAATAATCTGTGCAATAGAGGCAAAAATGGAAATGCTGAAAATGGAATTATTTGCTAACAGGCACTGCAACTATGCAACAGCTCAGAAACGTTCCTTTGTTAGTTGACATATTAATTTCCCTGTCACCTGCCTTCTTTACTGTGTTACTAAGCAGCTTTGATGGACTGCAATTCACAATTTTTTGCTGTAGTCATTGGGAACGTGTTTAGTCCCTTCCCCAGCTCATAGTGCCATCATATGCTCTCTGCAAAGAAAGGACCAAGAAAAGAACAGCAAAGGCTTATCCATAGTTGTCAAAGACTGTTACTCCTCTCTATTTTAAAGTGGCTGTTGGAGGAGGCTCACAGAGCTTTCAGCATTTTAAATGCCACAGATGCAAAGCAGGGTATTCTACAATTCAGTAAGGACTCACCTTGTGATTATAAGAATCTGCCACGTAAAGTAAATTCCTTTTCTTGTCCCAGGTTACTCCAAGTGGGTGCTGAAGCTTGGCATCGATTCCTACTCCATCAACATCACCATAAGCAAATAAATTCTTTTTTTTTTAAAGAAAGAAACAGCACATATTAAAAATTTTACAGTGCTACAGTATACGGTATAAAGTAAAAAGATGACTATATATGCTAGTTAAGTTAAAGAGGAAATGGGTCTGATTGTTTTTTTAATGTTTACTTATTTTTGAGAGATAAAGAGACAGAGCATGAATGGGGAGGGGCAGAGAGAGGGAGACACAGAATCCGAAGCAGGCTGCAGGCTCTGAGCTGTCAGCACAGAGCCCGACTCGGGGCTGGAACTCACGAGTCGTGAAATCATGACCTGAGCTGAAGTAGGATGCTTAACTGACTGAGCCACCCAGGTGTCCCGGAAATGGGTCTAATTTCACATAAATAGGCCTGGGTGTTTGATTTAGACAAGAAAAACAAAATGACAGAATTCTGAACCTCTTAATTTGTGGTGCTTGATAGTTTTATCCACAGTAATCACACCTCTAGCCAGGAACAGGTCAAGTCTACTAATCTGATGCTCTTTCCACCCTACTGCCTAATACCTAATCTACATTCTCCTCTTCTTTTGGTAATCAATATTTTATCCTTCCTTTCCTCCTGAAGCCTTGACGTGTGTGTAATCAAGCAGAGTCAACATCCAACTTCTCTTGGATGGTTTTGCTACTTGTGTTCCTTTATAGTCGCATTTCCTTTGGCCTCACTTCCACTTTAACTTACGGCGAGGCCACGAACTCTGTCTCCTAAAATCTATTAACTCTTCGCAATTCAAGAACCGCAAGCCTGGCAGGGTCTGGGCGCAGCATGCAACAGTGACTTTCGGGCATTACCATGGGGTCTCGTTCTCCTCCTACAAGGTGCCTCACCGCCCCGTCCCTCAGTGACACGGCTCTCACGGTGCTGCTCTCGCTGTCTGCTACAAACAGGCAGCGCCAGGGCTCTTCAGAGGCCAGAGAAAGACCTGAAGGCTGGGCGAAGCCGGCCTTGTGAGGATATGCATTATTTCGGTTCTCTTCATTTCCACTTCCGGCGAACCGAAGGCAGGTTCCTTTTGGTAGCTCACTAAAAAAAGACAAGTTCATAGGTGGAATCAACATGGTTACGTTGTATCCAATTTACTTAGCAAATGAATGTGAACAATGAAATCAGTGGTATAAATAAGCATTGTTAGAAGCAAACTATGATCTTGGCCTAAAGAGTGCAAGTCAGCTTTGCTTTCACTGTAGTTTTTCTTTTTTAGAGACAGAAAGAGAGAAAGAGAGAAAGCGAGCGCACGAGAGGGCGAAGGGCAGAGAGAGGGGGAGACCGAGGACTCAAGCAGGCTCTGCACTGCCAGTGCAAAGCCCGATGTGGGCTCGAACTCCCAAACCATGCGATCATGACCTGAGCAGAAACCGAGTCAGATACTCAACCGACTAAGCCACCCAGGTGCCCCTTTCACTGTAGTTTTTCTAAATCATTAACTTACTCACTGTGTAAGGACACACACAAAATTGAAACTATTCTGAATGGCTAGCTAGGAAGTCCCTGACAAGAATAAGGATCATATCATTGACTAGATAATTTTGGGGTTTTTTTTCCCTACCAAATGGCCAGAGAGAGGTATAGCTGGATCCCACCTTCACTTCCTACAGGATGATAATGCTGCTTTAATCAAATGTAAAACGCATTTCTTAACATACAATAAGAAATTTCTATTTAGAGCACTCTGCAAGGATTCTTTTTGTAACATGGAGAAAGTTTTACACTTTGGCTTCTAAGTTTATGCTGGAGGAACAGTAAGGAAGACGTGGTGTGTTGAAGGAAGGGAAGAAGCTCACTCAGGATGCAAAATAATGAGACTATGTGCCCATCATCTCCAGATAGGGTGCAGCAGGCACAAGTCCAAAATGACCACCAATCACTTAGTAGTTGATATGTCACCGATGCTAAGTTAGAGAACAGGGGATACAGGCAAAGGGTTATAGGATATATAAAATATGGGCACTTATTCAAGAAACTTCTAAAAAAATAGTCATAGAAATACATGGGATAACTACTACACCAAATTAAGAGGTAATTAATACGAGTCTTAATTTCAAATAGGAGTTTCCTTAATTAAATAAAAAAGAGTGGGGAGAAAAAGTACCTTCTAAAATGTTAGGAGTCTTGGCCACTGAAGATCAGTAATAATAAAGATAAAGCATCCTTAAAATTATGATACGGGTCCATGTGATCTGACTGGACATTTTCCTATTACGAACGACAGTGACAACTCTACTTTTTTGGAAATTTAGTTCACTCTTGACCATCTAGGTCGAAAACAGCCATCACCTACAACAGTAGATTCTGGCCAGTTTTGCTACTTCTTTCTACTGTTTATAATGATGCCTCATATTAATGTTTCTGGTCACCTCACGGTTTGGGCTACTGTCATCTCATGCCCAGAGATCATCACAGCCCCATTGCTGCTATCTCTGTCCCTAGTTGTGTCCCACTCCAGATGCTGCCAATGTTCTTTCAAAATCACAGATCTAATCAGGTCACTTCCCAGCTTAGAACTTTCCATATAGGCATGCAGAATAACATTCACATGTCTTAAAAGGATACACAAGGCACTTCACAATTCGGCATTTACTCACATCACTGGTGTCATTTCCTGCCTAGAAAACCTCCCCTTTCCCTAACTCCTACTCCCCTCTCAGGTTTCAGTTTAGCAGCTTCTTCCCAGAAGCCTTTCTGGATAGCTCCTATCTTATTGCTATCGGGTGTTCTTATTCACTTTAAAGGACTGCTGCAGTGATCCCTTTTACACACAGCACTGGCATTTCCCAGCTATTTTCTGTTTGGTGATCTCATTCTTCCTCTGTTAGTCCACTGAAGAGAGCAACATTTAAAAAGCTTTATTCTTAATACAGTGAATATATCTTATCCCTTCAGATTAGCACAGGCCTAGCATCCAGCATGTTTAATAAGTAGGTAAGACGATGACTAAATGTCGCCAAACAGCACACACAGCAACACACGCGCGCACACACACACACACGATTTGGAGCATCTGGTATGTTCGATCATCTATAGAACTACTCCTTCCTACTGATAAATATGTCTGAGATGATTAGCACTTACTTTCTATGGTGATTAAACGGTCTTTGTGGTCTAGGACTTCCATTCATTCATTTATTCTATAAACCCTTACCGAACTCCTATTATATACCACATACTACGCTATGCACAGGGGACATAGAAATGAATGAGAAAGGGTGCCTTAAGGGACAGTGTAGTAGAAGGAAACAGTTATGTAAACAAGTACAACCAGGAACGGGGAGGGGGAGGGGGAGAGAGAAGGCACTTATCAGCACAGTAATGTAACTACACAGGGGGTGCAGTGAGGTCATAGCAAAGAATATGCATAGTTCTACCTGGAGTGTTAGGGAGAAGAAACAAGGCTCTACAGAAAGGATATAAAAAAAGTGTGCAGAGACACTATTTTTTCATCTTTATATCCCCAACAGTGGCAGCAAAACTCCTACATTTACTGTATATAAACCAGGCACAAGGCTGAGCTCTTCATATATATTATCAATCCTCAAAACAAGCCAAGGAAGTAGATATACATAAGGAAACGGAAGGATAGAAGGTTAAGTGGGCTCTCCTAAGCTCAGAGAGATGAGTGGCAGAGTCGGGATTCAACCTGAGGCATGACTACAAAACCCGAGCCATTAACCGCTCTGTCACGCAGTCCTCCAGTGTCTGTGTTAATGAGCGGGGATGTCTGGACTGCATGTTAGAGATGTGCCCACAGCTCCAGTTCTGTCTCTAGATGCTCCATAGGGCCGCTCTTCCCAGGTTCCCAGAAGTTAGCAATGGCAGTCACAAGACTTGGGCTCGTGAGACAGAAGTGACGTACGTCACTCCCAAGTAGAAGCTTTAAGAGCCACTGAGCGACTCACCACCTCTCTCTCTGCCAGGGTGACTGGCAAAGCTCCAGACGGTGGCCGCTTCATCGGCCTGGTGGCAGAGGAACGCTCCCCAGTGAACCTACTGAGTCAGCCAGAAACAAACCTTGTCTTACGCTCCCGACGATCAGAGAGGCAGTTAACGGAGCTCCAGCCCAGCACACGCTAGTGACTGGCACACAGCGGAGCTGTGAGCGTGGAGACTCGGGGAGAGGGAATTCTGTGAACTCGTGTAGTTCACACGAGACAGAAACTGTCACTTACTTTTTCTTTGGTAGTCTGCCGCTGTCCAGGAGCAGTGCCCATATCTGATGAGTCCCTGCCATGGCTATCCAGAGAATGTCATCTCTTTGGACCTCTGAACCTTTACAAAAATAAACAGTAATTATCATATACATATCTCGTTAAGACAAACACTCCGCATGTTTTAGAAGTTTAAAAGATGACAGCGTATGTTTACAAATCATCTGAAGAAAAAAATATTTGCAGCGTTTTAAGTTGTTTTTGAAATTTTTCCGTTTTCCTTGTGAAATGTTACTTACTATTTATAAATTTACCTGTAAATTCATAGAAATCCAAAGCATTCTCAATAGCGGTCTGTCCCTCTGCCTCTCTGGACACAATGTTTGTTCTTATTTTATCTGCTAAAACAAGTTGACATATGCTCTCCAGAGAAACTCTGCCAGTCAAATACTGAGCATTAACCACTGAAATTATATGCTTTAATAACACGGTTTTTGTACAATTATCATGAAAAGACCCCATCTTTTAATACTGTAAAAAAAACAGGTATTTCCTTTGGGGCACCTAGCTGGCTCAATCAGTGGGGCATGCGACTCTTCGTCTCGGGGTCATGAGTTCAAGCCCCAGTTGGCCATCGAGCCTACTTAAATATTTCCACCACTGGATTAGCTAGACTTAGATACACATCACAGCTGTTATTTAAAAATCCACTGTTTAGTTGGCTATGAGAGTTTTCAAAAAAACATAGTTCACCTGCAAAAAAGCTAAGGGTATATAACATATTAGAATATAACCTTGTTTACTAAATATCAGAAATAATTTTCCACTTTCTTAGATGATGTTACAACTAACTACAACATGACAAGGCTCTATTTCTCAAATTCTTTTGTTAACATTTTTTATTTTAATTTTTTTAATGTTTAGTTTTGAGAGAGACAGAGTGTGAGCAGGGGAGGGGCAGAGAGAGAGGGAGACACAGCATCCAAAGCAGGCTCCAGGCTCTGAGCCGTCAGCACAGAGCCCGGTGTGGGGCTCGGATTCACGAACCGTGAGATCATGACCTGAGCTGAAGTCAGAAGCTTAACCGACTGAGCCACCCAGGCGCCCCTTACCATATTTATTTCAATTTAGGGGTGCTTGGCTGGTTCAGTTGGTAGAGCATGTGACTCCTTATCACAGTCGTGAGTTTAAGCCCCATGTTGTTGGGTGTGGAGCCTACTCTAAAAATATATATATATATATATTCAAACTGTATTCTGAGGCAACTTTTACATATAATTGAGAATTTTTAACTAAAACAATTTGGTCAGATCTACCTTATGCTAAAAGAAGTATCTTGGTAAGGCTGTTTTGTTTTTTTGTATCTTTTTTAACTTCAAGTAGTTTGTGTCCAAACTTTTCTTCCTTAACTTATATTACTTTCAAGTGTCTTTCAATTTAACAACAACAAAAATAATGATGGTTCTCAAAAAATTGTGGTTGCTATGTGCCAAGCACTTTATAGAGATTATCACTTACATTTTCTGAGATGCCCCAAGAGACACGTAGTGTTATTAGGCTCTTTTTACAGATGAAGAAACTGAGGCTTAGAGAGGTTAGGTAACTTGCCAGGATCACAGTGCTGGCAAATGAACTGGAATCTGACACCAGGTGGACCAACAGAAAAATCTAGATCACATGTTGCCTCTTTTTCTGTGTTCTTAATTACTATCCTATGAAATCTAAAGTAAAGTATTTTAATTTTTCATAGTCAAATATTTTTATGAACATAAATTATATTAAAAGTGACAAGGGCACCCATTTATTCTGGGGACTCTGTCTCTGCTTAATCACTTTAAAAGTAGATCAAAAGCTTTTCATAATTATTTTATTTTGCTCCTGCCATGTAAGGACAAAGTGCAAAGGTGACCATCTATAAGCTAGAAGAGAGCTCTCACCAGAAACCAATCATGCTGGCACCTTGACCTTGGACTTCTAGCCTCCAGAGCTGTGAGAAAATAAATTTCTGTTGTTTAAGCCACCCCATCTGTGGTATTTTGTTATGGCAGCCCGAGGTGACTAAGACATTCCCCCTGAGAACAGAAATGAGACAAGGATATCTGCTATCAACACTTTTATTTAGCATCATATGAAGGTCCTAATTTGTGCGGTAAGAAAAGAGAAGCACAAAGCATAAAGATTAGAAACAAAACTGTAATCAGTAGAAGATGGCACGCTGTTAAAGCCTCTACCCTCTGCCAAGAGAGAGCTGCGTTGGTACATAGCTGAGTCAAAGACCTAATCGGTTCTCCAAATTGACCGGCCTAGTTCGACCAGAGTCTTACTGCATGAAGGCCAAACTTATGGTATTAAAGTGTGAACGATCTGTTTGGTTTTGCTCTCTGTGTACTTATTTCCTTTGAAGCATGAGAAACAAGAAAAAGTATAGAAGCAAAGGCTGTGTCAGGTCAGGATTTCAGTGTCCTGGAATTCCCCATAACAACTGATGATGACAGCTGGGGGGAGGGAGGTGGTAAAAAATGATGACCATCCAGAACACTTCTATGACTAAGGGACTGAGCTAAGTAAGCATGTTTCAGGGAGTATTTCCTTTAATTTAACAACTTTAGTAAGTTGTTCTCCATTTTATAAAGAAACTGAAATTGAGAAGGGTTAAATAATTTGTTAAAATTCACACAGCTAAACCTGGAATAATAATCTATTAGTAAGTCTGACTCCAAATTGTTAGTGTTCTAACCAGAACAGAGGAACTACAGAAGTGAGGCTGGGCTCTTGCAGCCAAGTTTTCTCCCTCCCTCCTTCCTGCCTCTGCCCCATGAACTTAGCCCTGGCTTCAAGGACCCAAGAACATTTTCTGTGTGATCAGGAGAGAGATCAGATCAAACGTAAGCATGGCTCTCTATGCCAGGATGTGTGTCTACATTCACTCTTTCTGTCCTTCCTTTCCTGTAGCCTATGAGATAACCTATGGCTGAATAATCCCTTACCAGTATTTTTTCCAACCCCTTGCCTTTCCATTTTTGGTTTGTTTCAGCTTACCAGCAGCTCTTTGTGACTTTTAGGATGAAACCCCATATTATAACAAATCCTTCTACAGTATTTGTTAGGTACCACTTTCTATGTGCCAAGCACTGTTCGAAATCCATCACATATTAATGCTCCTAGTAATTCGTGCAATAAACTTTTGACCTATATACTATTAGTATATAAATACTATTAGTATATAAATATATTAGTATATAAGTATATTAGTATATAAATACCATTAGTATGTAAATAGATAACTATTAGTATCTTTAATTTAGATGAGGAAATTGAGGCATAAAGAGGCCAGGTACCTTGTCCAAAGTCACATAACTACTAAGATGTAAACTAATTAGAACCCAAGCGGTCTGGCTTCAGTCCATACTACACTGCCTCTCAGGAAGTTTTTACCCTGGCCTGATCATTTCACTGAGGGCTGAAGAGTTTGTTCTTGCAGATAAAATCAGAAAGAATGAGAGGGAAGAGACGGGAGAAAAAGGTAGTCGGGCATTTATAAAGTCTATTGAGCCAACAAGAATCATTAATAATTTATACTATCCACCCTGGATTTTGAAATCTAAAGCACATAGTTGTATCACCAAGTATAGGTATTGGCTCTGTTCCTTCTAACAAGAATATGGTGATCATGAACATTTCAGTTTTAAATGAAGAGTTCATTTAGTATTACTGACTTCCAACAGTCACTAAAAAAAATAAGTAAAAAAATAAAAAAGACAATGCCAAGAGCTGAAAAGGTTTTGGGAGTATTTTTAAAAGGCTAAACCTCTCGTAACTGTGAGAATTAGTGAAATAATTATATAAGACAGGAATAAAATCAGCAAATGAAATATGAAAATGAAAAGAAAATTACCTGCCATCTAGCTTTTAAAAATTCAATGTTATTTTAAGCAACTAGGATCAAAAATAGAAGCCAATGATTAGAACCCTCTAAATAATTTCACCTGTGAAATTGCCCATTAGCGTAAATAGGTTTTTCTACACAATCTCTCAACCTCCTATGAAGCAAAACTTCATGCCACTAGGAGAAAGCAACCAAGCCCGGCATCCCATGGTACAGGAAAAAACCAATTACAGCTGGAGGAAGGGCAGAAGAAAAAAACCTCTCCACCTCTGGGGGAGGCGTCTTTGGCCAAAGACCCCATACCGACACCAATACAGGTTTCCCACTGCTGGGGGAGAAGCAGAAGACTTCTCAAAACCACTCAGAATTTAGCTGCCCCGGAGAGAAGGAACGGGAACAGCGAAGAAGCTTCCTGCCTCCTTTCACGACGGCCCAGGCACACAGGGCCTCCCCAGGACTGAGGTCGACCAATAACAAACAGCAGCGGCCTATCTCTTGTGGAACTACTGCAAGGCAGGGAGACAACCCTGTGGCTCGGCTGTGCAGGGTGACCAAAGGCGGACAGTGTGCCAACACTGAGAAAGACCCTCCGGCACGCAGGCTCCCCACACTAAGGCTGCAGCAGCCCCCTGCCAGAGGAATTCGAAAGCTATGATCGACGGAGAGTAACCACAGTGATCATAACACCAAGGCCCAGCCTAGGTTCTGACAGAATTGACTGAACCTCCCATTATAATGGCATAAATACTACTGATCTCCTCAGCCTCTATAGTTCTATTCAAGATGACTGGAATATTAAAAAAAAAAAAAAAAAATGAGAAGACACACATAACAGCAAGGCCAGAACAAAACAACACCCCCCTCCCAAACCAAAACTCCACTTTTAAGAGACAAAACAATCAACAGAACAGACTCAGGGATGACCTGAAATCTGGAACTGTAGGATATGGACTTTGAGAGAGCTATACTTTCTATGTTAAAGAATCTAGAGAAAGAGGTGGCCAACATACCTAAATAGGTGAAGAATTTAAGCAGATACATGGAATCTATAGGAAATAGTAAAATGGAGATGCTATACACAAAAGAATCCCAATAATAAAAATTCCTTCAATAGGCTCATCAGTTGACTAGACACAGCTGAGGAAACAATGACCCTAAAGATAAACCAATATAAATGATCTGAATTGAAACACCACAGAAAAAAAGGTGAAATAAAAAACATGATACGTAAGAACTGTTGGGTAGAACATCAGACTCTCACATATAAGTAGCTGAAATCCCAGAAAGAAAAGAGCAGAAAACATACATGAAGAGATGATAGGTGAGAATTTTTCCACCAATAGTGAAGGACACAAAACCACAGACTCAAGAATTCTAAGGATAACTCCTACACTTATCAAACTGCTAAAAACCAAAGGAAATCTTGAAGGCAGCCAAAGGCGGGGGGGGGGGGCACTTTATATGTAAAAGAACTAGGAAAATAATTAGACCTCTTGTTTAAAACTATGTAAGTTATAAGACAATGGAATGCATCTTCAAAGTACCTAAAAAAACTCAGTCCAGACTTATACATGGAGTAAAAAATATCTTTCAAAAATAAAAGCTAAATACTTTTTCAGATATCTCACTCCCAACATCCCCCCCCCTTAAAAAAATAGCCAAGAGAAATCAATGTCAGCAGACATGTGTCTCTAGAAATGTTACAGAAGTTCTCCAGACTAAAGCAGTATTATTCCAGAAGGACACTTGGGATTCTAAGAAAAAGTTTTGAGAACAGTTTGGCAGTTTCTTATAAAATGACACATACACTTCCATATGACCTAGCAATTTCAATTACTAAGCATCTGCCCAAGAGAACTAAGTACAAATGTCCACATAAAAACCTATACACAAATGTTTACAGAGGCTTTAATCATAATTGCCATAAACGAGAGCCATCCGAAGTGTCTATCAACTAGCGAGTAAACAATTTGTGGTACGGCCATACAATGGAATACTACTTAAAAATAAAAAAGAACAAACAGCTGATACAAGCAACAACAGGGATGAGTGTCAAAAGCTTTATGCTAAATAGAAAAAGGAACAAGAAATAGAACACTGTTGGTAGCTGGAGTAGGTGGTAGAGTAGTGGGAAGGATACTGAGCAAAGGGTCACAAGAACTTTCTGGGATGATGGAAATATTCTGTCTTGATTGTAGTAATGGTTAAAGACTGTATGTTTGTCAAAAATCACAGGGCTTAAACCTAATAAGGGTGAATGCCACTTTTATAAATTATATCTCATTAACCTGACTTAAAAAAAATCTTATAAATACAAAGTCAATGTGATAATAAACACTCTTCTCTCAAATTTTAAATAGAAAACAACTGTTTTTATTTTACCAAAATAAAAACACATTAGTCCCACTGTATAAAATTCACTCCTCAAAAAAAAAAAAAAAAAATCTCTCAACTGATTATCTTAGAGGATGTTTTTTATGGTATTTCATAGCATATTAATGGAAGTCAGGGAAGTATATTATGTACGCACATAAGTACCAACACTGTAGATTTTTTAGCATACTAAACAGTTGGATTTCAATCATTAAGAACAGCTAAATTATATCTAGGGAAAATGCTGATTAAAGGGCCAACGAAGGTTAATGGGATTCGGGCACACTGTCCTTTCCATAAATTATTCTAAATCAGGTAAAGTCCAAAGTACTTAGAGAGCAGCAGGGGTTTTGACCTTTATGATAAAAAAAAAAAATCTCTTAGAAACATGGCACAGATTCTGAAAAAATATGAATTTGTTGTACTTATTATTTTTAGTGCATTATGAAACTCTGACTATATTTTGAGTGATAAAAAATGAACAAAGATGAAACAATCTCTTTTGTAAAAATAATTTTATGTTATTTTTATGCTTTTATTACTGTAATGGCATGATTAGGCTAAATATTCAGTCACTATTTAAAATACATATGTACGTACATATACACATTACATGTATATTTAAAACGATCAGAGGTATTTCAAGTACCTCCCTAATCTCTTGAAGTATTATTAACTGGGTCTCGTGGTAAGACATATATTCAATTGTGTATTCGTCCTCAGTATTTTACATTCTCTTAACCTAATCTATTTTGTTTTTTTTTTAAGTTCAATTTTTAATTAAGTATACATTCACATGGATACAGGTTGTACGTTCAAATGGATACATGTTATATACAAAGTTTAATATCTAAAAATCCATGAGCACACCACCAAGTTCAAGAAAAAGAATATTATTTGAAAACCTCATGCATCCTTCTATAATCATATCCCCTTCTCCTCCCACAAAGAACCACTAGTCTAAAAATTTGTGTTTTTCATTCTTCTTTTACTTTTTAATTTTTCCATGTCTGGATGGATCTCTTGATTGTACAGATGACCCTTGAAAACAGGTCTGAAGTACATGAGTATACCTGTATGCAGACTTTTTATCAATACAGTATAGTACTGTAGTTGTTTTTTTCTCTTATGATTTTCTTGACATTTTCTTTTCTCTAGCTTACTTTATTGTAAGAATACAGTATATAGGGGACTCCTGGGTGGTTCAGCCTGACTCTTGATTTCGGCTCAGGTCTTTATCTCATGGTTCATTTAGAGCCCCAGATCCGGTTCTGTGGAGCCTGCTTGGATTCTCTGTCTTCCTCACTCTCTGCTCCTCCCCTACTCATGCTCTCTCAAAACTAAATAAACATTAAAAAAATAACACAGTATATTACACATATACAAAATATGTGTTCATCAACTTTATGTTGTCGGAAGGCTTCTGATCAAGAGTATGCTATTAGTAGTTAAGGTTTTGGGGAGGCAGAGTTACATGCAGATTTTTTTTTACTGCAAGGGGGTCAGTGCCCCTACCCCCTGCACTGTTCAAAGGCCAATTGTATAGCCTTGCTTCCTATTCAACTTTCTATAAAAGAAATCTAATGTGGGTCTTTTCTGTAACTTGATTTTTTTACTCCGTAGATGCCAGATACTTGTCCATGCTGCTAGGCATAGCTGTGTTGTGGTCCATTTTTGCACTATGGAACAGCCTGATATATGAAGATATTACAACACCTAATCTACATTTCATGTTTCCCTTCTGATAATTCCATCCTCTTTCAAATTCCTAACTATGGTAGAATTTCAGATATATCCTTTTAAAATATTAAAAAAATTTATGTGTTTACGAGAACGATTTTTCTCAGTCAGTCCCTTTCAAGTTGCATTTAATTACACATCTGTTTAAACCAGTTGTACAATTACATAATTTATATATGATCCAATTAAATATGAATGCAAATGGAAAGTTATTTTTATGAAAACAAAGTTGAATACTTTGGGAAGACTTAATGAAAGTAGCTAAGCCAAATTGTTGTTGAACTAAGTGTAGAAAGACAACTGAAAAGAATAGGTTAAAAAAATTTCAGCCCTCAGATTTCCTTGCAGGGGTTTCAAAATTCTCATCACACTTTAAAGAAACCAAAACAATATATTTAGAGTGGTTCAAGACTATCAGGGGCCACGTAAAGAAAAGGCTGTAGTCCTACATCAAAAGATTGGCTAAAAATGTACATTTATAGTTCTTAAAAGAAAGCATTTTTACTTTTATGATTCCCAGATTTAAAAGATTTTTTTTTTTTTTTTTCCGGGGCACCTGGGTGGCCGAGTCGGTTGAGCACCCGACTTCAGCTCAGGTCATGATCTATAGTTTGTGATTTCAAGCCCCGCATTGGGCTCTGTGCTCACAGCTTGCTCAGAGCCTGAAGCCTGCTTCAAATTCTGTATCTCCTTCTCTCTCTCTGACCCTCCCCCGCTCATGCTCTGTCTCTGTCTCTCAAAAATAAATAAGTGTACAGGGTGCCTGGGTGGCTCAGTTGGTTAGGCGTCCGACTTCAGCTCAGGTCATGATCTCAGTTTGTGGGGTTTGAGCCCCGCGTCAGGCTCTGTGCCGACAACTCAGAACCTGGAGCCTGCTTTGGATCCTGTGTCTCCCTCTCTCTCTCTGCCCCTCCCCTGCTCATGCTCTGTCTGTCTCTGTCTCAAAAAAATAATAAATAAAAACATTTTTTAAAAAATCTAAAAAATAATAACTGTTTAAAAAACATTAAAAAGATTTTTTTCCTATATGGATCAATTATCATAGTGAATCACTTCAGTAATGGATTCTACTCATTTACTTCTGCTTTTATTTCCACAAAGGATTCAGGTAGCTGACAAAGAAATAAACACTAATAAATAAATATGAAATAAGGAAATTGAAGCAATAGGTAAACAGGGTAGAAAAAATGCAACTGTACAGATATTGAAAAATGAATGTCATGTTTCCATTATATTTTGCTCGATAATTTGTCTCTAAGTTTTCTGGTAATCAATACAACAAAGCAAATACAATCAGTTACAATATTCAAATTATCAAGGAGCTTAAACTTCATACTTAGGAAAAAAATAATATAGGGATCAGAAAAAAATTCTCTAGTAGAGAAATTTATAAGGTAATGATTGAATTACAGCAAATCTCTATAGTAAAAACAGTACAAGTCCCATAGGGCCGTGTTTTGATGAATACACAGTGTGAAACACATATGCACACATATAGATATAAATGAATGTGACATGTTTATGCGTCAATATATTTTTTAATGAATGACAGAATCCCAAAATACAGTTTAGTAAAAACAATTGTAAGAACAAATATCCTATGATCCAATTTCCCCATACTCTGACAATATACATCAATCCAGGAGATTAGATTTTAGAGTAACTTAAAGCAGTGGCTCTTAAAATGTTTCCTGGGGAACATACAACTTTGAAATTCTGATGAAATTCTGACCAATTCCTCCAAATTTTATAGAGTTTCTGGGAAGTTTAAGTACCTCAAAAAGCCTAACCAGGAATGCCTGGAGTATATGACCCAAGGTTAAAAACTCTTGGACTAGAGTAGTCATTGTGATTATAGGTCCTTCATATAATGCTTGAAAACCATTTTCTCTTAGTATTTTGAAGGGTGTTAAGCTTAAGTGCATTTAAGATTACTCGTCTTGCCAAGTACCTGGAGTGAAGCTATTTTAAGCTGTAAGTGAAACGCAGAGCCATATGCTCTTAATGATCCGTTGAGCTAAGGTAGGACTCACTTCCTTTACTGAGAACTGAGCTTAATAAAGACATACATCTCAGCACATCAGTCCAGGTGGAAGCCAAGAGGGTACTTGTCTCTAGAGCCAAGATTTTCTTTAGAAAGCAGTTTGGATGCATTCTCAGTAGGAAATAAACAACCAGAGATTCCATGCCATAATGTGTGAAAAACTTTTAGCCTAGATTTAAGTACTCCTTGGCTACTTAAATATAGTATCTGGTAAAGTATATCCTGTTTTTAAGCAATGCAAGTTCTAATTTATGTGACAGACTGAATTACTCATCTTGGTTCATCCACACCCTTACCATGGCCTCGCTGTAGGCAAAATGCAATTCCCATCCCATGACTTTGAGCTCAGTTATGTGATTTGCTTAATAACAGTAGGTAGGCAGATATGACATGAGCAAGGGCTTAAAATGTATGTACTGGGCTTACACTCTTGTGCTTCTGCCTTTTGCCAAAAGAATATGTCTCAGACAGCTACTGGTCCGAGGAGGACGAGAAACAAATGGAGCAGATCTACACCCAAGAAACAGCCTGGAACCAAGCCCAGGCTGAGCCTTGATCGGCTGAACCCCAAACCTATATGTGAGTGAGAAATAAAGGTTTAGGTTTGTAGGAGTTTGGGGATGATTTCTTATGAAGTGTTACTGCGGCAATTACTAACAGACACAGTAAATACAAGTTGTAAATTGCAAAATAGCAACATCAGTAACTGAACTGCTGTACAGACTACAGCTTTAAATCACTCGGGACTTACACACTAGGGGAGAAAATTTCTTTTTTCTCCGTGAGGGAGGTGACAGCACACCAAAGTAGCAATTCTCACCCACTTTGACTAGTTTACCGAGAGAGATGTTTCCCGACCGGTTTTCTATCTCTAAGATCTATGTTCAAAGAGCTCAGTAGTGTATCCAAGGCAAAGAGGCAGGAGCAACAGAGAAGTCCTGTTAGGGATGAATATTTTTAACCTTGAAATTATTTAGAATTGGGGGTGCGTGGTGACACAAAGAAGACTGTAGCTGGTTTCACTACGGTTTTAAAATTCTCTGCATATAATATGACCCCTCATTGCTTGCACCTGGGACACACTCTTCCCTCTCCCTTCCCAACCCCTTCCTTCTCCCTTTGAGCCTCTAAAACCCTCATGATTACTGGGGCACAGAGTTCCAAAAATAAAATTCTCAAATGTAACTTACACGAAATACCTAAGTAATTATTAAGTGCAGCAGTACCAGTTCATTCAACTATTCTGTGAATAGTAAAAGCTTTATAAAGTTAATCACAATGGAAAAAATTAAGGTCTTTGAATTATAAACACATTAACATAATAGGAAATTACCTCAAATGTAAAGCCATTAAACTAAACTGGTGCTTAGTCACTCTATAAAGATATTCAGATCATACAAACCATTTAGTTCCTAATACCATCTTCAATGGATTCTACTAACTTTCTTTATTCATTACTCTGGTTTTAGATGTGTAGACAACTATCTCAGTATCACTGAGGGTCAATGAAAAATAAGGGTATGAATGTTTCTAGATTACTTTCTGGTCAATTAATACAGGTAATAAAGATTAGGAAGATAATATAAATCTCATTCATTCAATACCAACATAATTCAGTAATTTTTTTAATTGCCCAAAAGGAGCTATCACGTTTCAATACAAATTTTAATACTCTAAAAAAGGCAGCTATCACTTCTTGATTTCTTTCCGAATGAAGAGTAAATAAAAAGGGCATTGTTAAACAGCATGGTTCATGAATAATCATTTGAAGTTCTGAAACTACGATCTTTCAAATTTAAGAATATTCAGAACTGTATTAACTGGAAACTGCAGCTAAGCTGAAATTTGTTAACATTAGAGTAATATATCGTCTATCGTATGTGTAAAAATACAACATGTAAGCATGTAATGTTATATATAACAATATATACTGCTGGCCTTATTTTTAAATTAACAAACACCACCACAGGTAATAAAAGTCTAAACTAACTAGCAATTAGAATTAATCCCAATGAATGTCCCCAGAATATCTTAAAAATGTTACATGTATTAAGCAAAGTTCACTTATATTTAATATTAAAAGTTTACATACCTGATGTCCCAAAAACCACATCCCAGGGGGAACTAATGGGCTGTTCTTCTCCTTTAGCTCCACCTTCTTTATCTGTACCTTGAATCCCAATGCCAGCTACGGTGCTCACCATCTCAGCTTCTAGGTCAATCTACAGAAATTGACACACGTTTTATGCAGTGCATGTTACTTTTGTTTTGTTTTCCTTTTGGTACATGAGGACTTCCAGTAGAACATACAGAAAGGTTTTGCAACACAAAGTCTTTAAAAAAAAAAAGGCTAATCAAGTACAGTATAGGGTGAGCTTGTTATTCAAATGTACAAAACTCTGTCCTTTTCATTCCCCACCCCCCTTTCCCCTCCCCATCCTCATCATAGCCTCTACTGGTATTGACCTCATCTTAACTGCTACTGATCTCACCTTAACTATAAAGTATGTTAGAAGAAAGTGTAATTCCAAATTTCAAAGCAAAATCTGGAAAAATGCATGTTTTTCTCTTTTTCTTTTTGAGAGAGAACATGTGTGTGCAAGTGGGGGAGGGGCAGAAGGAGAAGGAGAGGGAGAGGGAGAGAGGGAGAGAGAGGGAGGGAGGGAGGGAGGGAGAGAGAGGGAGGGAGGGAGAGAGAGGGAGGGAGGGAGGGAGGGAGAGGGAGGGAGAGAGAGGGAGAGAGAGGGAGGGAGAGAGAGGGAGAGAGAATGAATCCCAAGTAGGCTCCACACCCAGTACAGAGATCATGACCATGATAGGTCATGATTGTGACCATGAGATCATGACCTGAGCCAAAAATCAGAGTTGGACACTTAAATGACTAAGCCACCCAGGAGCCCTAAAAAATGCATGTTTCTTAAAGTTAAATATATGTATTTCAGTTATGCTTGGCTAGTAATTGACAAAAATAGAGCTTAACATGTGCCAGGCACTAGTCCAAGAGTCATCCATTTGTCCATCCTCATAATAATCCTATGATTTGTGATTTTGATTAATATTGAGGATATTGAGGCATAGATCATAAAGCAGGTTTCCCAAGATCACACAGCTAGTAAATCGAGGATCTCGGACTTGAACCCAGGCAGTTCTAGCTCTACTATACTGCCTCTATTTTATAAACTGAAAAACTAATGATTTCTGAAAAAACAACAACAACAACAAAAACCCTTCGGTTTCATCTCCTGAGATCCTTCCCCCAACATCTCACCACGAAAACTGTCAAACAAACATAAAAGTTGAAAGAATTTTATTGCAAACATCTGTACACCCGCCACCTACTATCAACATGTCACTTACTTGCTTTATCACACAGTTTATGGAGCTATCAATCCTTCAACCCATTTATACCTTTTGACACATTTCAAAGTAAACTGTAAACAAGAGTACACAGGCTCTAAATATCCCGGCTTGTTTATCATTGGTAAGAGGTTCATATTTTTTCAGTTCCCTTTTCTTTTTTGAGGCAAAACTTACAATGAAATGCAAAGATCTTAAGTGTATCATTCAATGACTTCTCATAAATGCATAAAACTGTGTACCTTAATTTACATAAAGATGCAGAATGTTATCTTCACTCCAATAAGTCCCCTTATGCCTCCACCCAGTTAATCCTGCCCCCAGAGACAAACAGTATTGTTTTTTTCATCATAGATGAGGTGTATCTCTTCTAAGATCTTCAGCTAAACAGAATCAAACTATATGGACTCTATTGTGTGAGGCTTCTTTCACTTAACAGGTTTCTGAGATTTATTCATATATAAGTAGTTTGTTCCTGTTTATCGCTGAACAGTATTCCATCATAGGAATATGCCACAGTTCATTTATTTATTTTCCTACTGATGGACACCTGGGTTATTTCTAGTTTGGGGCCTTCAAATAGAGTTGCTCTCAATATTCTCATATGAGCCTTTTGGTGAACTTGTGTTTTCACTTCTCTTATGTACATACACAGGACTAAAATTGCTGTTATAGGGCAGGTACAGGGTAAGTATAAAAAACAAACAAAAAACTTCCAGAAGGATTTTTTTTCCAGTGGTCTATTCCTTTGTATTCCCACCAACAACATATGAAAGTTCCAAATGCTCCACATCCTTGCCTGTTGTCAGTCTTTTTAATTTTAGCCATTATAGCATTGCATTGTGGTTTCAGTTTACATTTCCTTTTTAACCCATGATGTTGATCACTTTATGTGTTTGTGGCCATTCTTATCTCCTCTAATGTAAATTATAATGAAAAGTTTTAAATTTATCATTTTTTTTTGATTATTGTTTCTGTGTCCTGTATTTGAGAAACTTTTGCCTACCTGCAAGTCATGAAGACATTTTCATGTTTTCTTCTAAAAGCTTTATAATTTTAGCACTTACATTTATGTCTGTGGTGCATCCTGAACTGATGCTTGTATACGATGTGTAAGGTAGGGGTCATGTTTCTCTTTTCCCCCATATGAGTATCTAGTTGTTCAAGTATAATATGCTGAAATGACTTTCCTTTCTCCCTTGACTGCTTTGATGCTTTTTGAAAAATCAAATAACTGTGTATGTATGAGCTTCCAAAAGCTCCATTCTTTTTTACTGATCTACACATCTATCCTTTTAGAAGTATCACACTGTCCTGATTAGTGTAACATTACAGGAAGTCTTTAAATCAGAGAAGTGTGTCTTTTAACTTTGTTTATCCAAGACTGTTTTAGATATAATAAATACTTTGTTTTGCACCTCCATATAAGTATTGGAATCCACTTGTCGCTATCTTAAATAAACAAATAGAAGCACCTGATGAGTTTTGACTGAGATTACATTGAACTCACAGATCAATTTGGAGAGAATGGACATCTTACTATTGAGCCTTCTAATCCAATATTGGATTAATTTTTCTCAGCAATGTTATAATTTAAAATATCTAGGTCTCATATGTTTTTGTTAAATTTATTCTATGTGTTTTGTTTTTTGTTTAGTACTATAAATAGAATTAAAAAATTCCAATCCAGTTGATTACTAGAATACAAAAATATTGATCTTTTTATACTGAGATTGTATTCCACAGCATTCCTAATTTCTATTTGTCCGAGTAGTATTTTCAGAGATTTCTTAAATTTTCTATCACATCATTGGCAAATAAAGTCAGTTGTTGTTCTTCCTTTTTGGCCAGTATGCTTTTTCTCTTTCTTGCTTTATTACAGTGACTAGTACCTCCAGTATAATTTTTAACAGGTGTAGTGAGAATGGGGATCCTTGCCTCATTCCCAATCTTGGAAGGAAAGCATTCTATATTTTGCATGGCGTATAGCTATAAGCTTTTTGTAGATGCCCTTGATCATATTAAGGACATTCACTTCCATTTCAAGTTTATTGCAATTTTATCATCAATAGAAAAACATTAAAACATTTAACACCTAACCTAGCAAAACAACAGTATGGTTAGTATCTTTTATTCTGTTATTATAGCAAATTACACTGATTTAATTAAGTGGTACCTCTCACATTTTTAGTGGCTGTTCTATAATCTCTTGAAATTGTAAGGAATATTCACCACTGTAACCTTATCCATATTTTTACTGAACCCAATCTGCAAAAATACAATAGGCAGTTAGGGATAGGCCCTCGAAATACATCTTGATTTAAGAAATGTATCAAAAACTGATGTGATATTCAAAGAATTCCTCTTATAAAAATCTTGTTACAGAGGCGTTTTAATGAATATTCAAAAACTGTTAATTCCTATGTTAGACAAATGATTCCAAAAAACAGAAAAAGAGTAAAAACTAATTGGCTCATTTGATGAAGTTAGTGCAACGCTGGTTCTAAAATCAGGTGAGAACAGTGTAAGAAAACAGAGCCGTTTAATTTATGAACATGAATTTTAAAATATTAAAATTTAACTTGGGATAATCAAATCCAAATTGACTTTTTAAAAAAAAAAATCGTGATTAGGTAAGATTTATTCCAGAAATAAAAAGATGATCAAATGTCAAAAATCTCTTAATTCATCACATCAAGACACTAAGGGCAAAAACTATATAATTATTTCAATAAATGTAGAAAATGCATTCGATAAAATCATATAATAAAATAATTCTTAGTAACTAGGAATAGAAAGTTTAACTTCATTAACAATTTTATTTCCCAAAGTTATAGAAAATATTAAATTTCTGGAGACAATGTCCTCCCTTTAAGGTATGAGCATGACAAGAGACCCACTATCACTGCTAATGTTTAAAGGCAACTGAGGTTCTTGCCAGCAATTAAAATTTTTTTAAATGTTTACTTATTTTTGAGAGAGAGAGAGAGAGAGAGAGAGAAAGAGAAAGAGAAAGAGCATGAGTGGGGTAGGGGCAGAGAGGGAGGGAGACACAGAATCCGAAGCAGGCTCCAGGCTCTGAGCTGTCAGCACAGAGCCCAACACGGGGCTCGAACCCACGAGCTGTGAGATCATGACCTGAGCCGATGTTGGACGCTGAGCCACCCAGGTACCCTTTGCCAGCAATATAATAAAAGAAAACAAGATATGTATAAACAAGAAGGGAAAAGATAAAAGTGCATCTGTTTTTGCAGGCAACATCATCATTTATATGAAAAACAAATAAGGTTTTACAGAAATGGATGAGCTAATCCTAAAATTCATATGGAATTGCAAGGGACTCAGAACAGCTACACCAACGTTGAAAAAAGAAGAAAGTGGGAGAAGTCCTACTTCCTGATTTCAAAACTTATTAGAAGTTATAGCAATCAAAACAGTGTGGTATAGGCACAAGAAATGATATATAGGTCAATGGAACAGACTTGAAAGTTCAGAAATAAACCCATGTATGTATGAATAATTATTTTCTACAAGGTTGCCAAAACTATTCAATGGAGAAAGAACAGTCTCTTCAATACATGATTCTGGGATAACTGGATATTCATACTAAGAATGAAGTTGGACCTCTACTTCACTCCACATACAAAAAATAAATTCAAAATGCAGCAAAGACTGAACTGGAAGAGCTGTAACTATAAAACTCTCAGAAGAAAACAGGAGTAAATCTTCATGATCTTGGATTTGGAAATGTAATCTTACATATGACACCAAAAGCCTAAGCAATTAAAAAAAATTGGGAATCCTCAAATTTAAAACTTCTGTACATCAAAAGATGTGATTAAGAAAGTGAAAAGACAACCCAGAGAATTTGAGAAGTATTTGAAAAATCACACATCCAATAAGGGATCTGTAACAGAATATATAAAGAACTCTTACAACTCAATAATAAAAAACACAACCCAATTAAAAAAAACTGGTAAAGAATCTGAATAGACACTTCTCAAAGGAAGATATAAAACCAGTCCATAAAGATGGGAACAGATGCTTGACATCTTTACTCATTAGGGAAATAATTATCATTGTGGTTTTGAGAGACCACATTACACTTAGTAGGAAGGCTAGAATTTAAAAAGTGGAACAAATAATGGTGAAGATATGGAAAAATTAGAACCCACATGTAAAATGGTACTGCAACTATGGAAAAATGTAGCAGTTTCTTAAGAAGTTAAACATGAAATATAAAACATATAACACAATAATTCCATTACTTAGATATCTACCCAAGAGAAATGAAAATGTATGTCCACACAGAATTTTTACACAAATTCAAAACAGCCAAATATTGGAAACACACTAAATGTCAATAAACTGTTGGACAGACAAAATGTGGCACATAGCTATACAATGGAATGCTATTCAGCAATACAAAGGAAGAAACTAATGATCCGCTGCACCAGAGATGAATTTAAAACATTACTCAATTTAAAAAGCCACGCACAAGAGACCATATATTATATGATTCTATTTCTATGAAGTGTTCGAAAGAGGCAAATTTATAGATAGAAAGTAGATTAAGCTGGGCATAAAAACAGGGATGAACTGTAATTGGGCATGAGGGTTCTTGGCGGGGGGGGATGAAAATGTTCTAAAAACAATTTATGGTTATGGTTGTACAATTTGTTAAATCTCCTAAAAGTTCTTCAATTATATACTTGAAATAAGTGCTATGTAAAATATATCACAATACAGTTAGACAACACACAAACATTACATGTTTTACAAGGTCATACACAAATAGAAAAGGTATAAATAGGTACAAATAGAAAGGTATGAATTGAACATACCAGAATGTCTGGCTACAGGTGTTTTTATATAGGGGAATAACAGGAGAATGAGACTGGGCTAAAAAGGAGTTTATAAATTACTAAATGAATTATTCTAAACAAGTGTCAGATCTGCATGAAACAATGATGTCTGAGAAATATGAATGTATGATCAACCCTCTGTAAATGAGGTCTTAAAAGTATAGTAAATATTTTTATATACTTATAAAAATAAAGGAAGAAATAATAATTCCACCTCATTTTTTTTGGGAGACACTAAACTAAATAATTTACAAATAACTTTATGTAACCTAAATTTATTGTGATTATGCTACTTAAAAAATATTTGAAATGCAGTGAATACTCCCAAACTCATTAAGTTCTAAGGCAAGAGATAGAACAGAATTTAAAAAAGACAAGTAAACCCTGAATGCCGTGGGCTAAGTATCTTACTAATTCAACACCTTGTTAGCTATCCGGGACACTACGGAGTTATACAAACATACAACCCTGAAAAGACAATGATAAAGAAACATTGACCTTTACGGACTTAGTAACAACAGAAAACCACTTTTTCCTAAAGTGGGAAATCAGGACATACCATGAAATCATGAGTCCTACGAAAAGGTCTGCCTAAAATAGGCTTCTTGGTCAAATAAATTTAGAACCAATTCACAGATATCCCCCTACTAACGTATTCACAATATATTAACATATTAAAGTCTCTAAGAACAAAGTCTGCAAGACTTTCAAAGAATAAATCTGCTTTAATTTGCAAATCCACAAAATCCTTGCCTCATATGTTTTCATATTAAGAGGAAGATACATTAGAAAATGCTTCATTAAATATGTTATTTGCTCAAAAATGCATTCAACAACTATCTATTGAACACCTACTATGGGCCAGACCTTATTCTAGGTGCTTAAAATTTCAGGAGTAAAAACTTTCATGCTTTCATGGAAATTTACCTTGTAATGGTATTACAGGTTCTATCCATGTTGTTTTCCTATTATATGAAGTGATAATATTGTCAAATGGGCACAAATATCAAAAGGGAGAAAAAGTGAGAAAAGCAAGGAAGTATCTGAAACAATGTGTTTACACAGGATGGGCGAGATGAACTTACTTATTTTCTAAATAGACAGCAACTTAAAGACCAATGGATTATAGCCAAAATATTCACTCATATGAAATGTTTAAAATAACTAGGCACTTGTACAATGGGATACTATGCCGTCATATCATTCATATGACTAATACAGAAAACAAATTTAAGGAAACTGCAGAAGAGGGGCGCCTGGGTGGCTCAGTCGGTTCAGTGTCAGACTCTTGATTTCAGTTCGGGTCATGATCTCAGGGTTGTGGGATCAAGCCCTGCGTTGGGCTGCATGTTGAGCATGGAGACTGCTTAAAATTCCCTCTCTCCTCCTGCCTCTCCCCCTCTCCCCGACTCATGCTCTCTAAAATAATAATTTAAGAAACCACAGAACATTATTTACATACAATATGCCTCATTTGTTTAAAAAAGGATTCTCTAGAGACATTTATTTTTATTTTCTTAATTTTTATTTTAGAGAAGGAACATGGTGGGGGAGGGGCAGGGAGCGAGATGGCGGGGAGAGGGGTGGGGGAGAATCTTAAGCAGTCTCCTTGCTCAGCACTCAGCCAGCCCAACATGAGGCTCGATCTCACGACATTGGGATCATGCCCTGAACAGAAATCAAGAGTTGGGACACTCAAGCGACTGAACCACCCAGGCATCCCTAGAGGCAGTCTTTTAAATACAAATTTATTTGTATAGGACAGAAAAAAAATCACTGAAAAGACAAAAATTTTAACAATGGGGAAGCTAAAATAGATGGTATGAGCCTTTTTATGTATTTTTTAAATACATTTTTAAGTGTATTCATTTTTAAAAAGCAAGACCATATATAACTTTTATAATGAAATAAAACAAATTTTAAGATTGACTTACATGTACTTCTGGGCAAAGCATAAAAGGTGAAGGGAGGTGGGAGTGGTATGATTTTTCTTCTAGGTTTGAGAAAATTTAACTGAAAAAAGGAGAAAGCACTGCTCTGTCAACAGTGGTTAGGAAAATACTTCAAAATGAGGAGCTTTTAGGTGATTAGCTACTTTGAAACGAAAGGATAAACAACAACAACAAAAGGACTTGATCGGCAGGTTAATTCGTGACAGCTACAGGCTAAGACACAGAAAAACAAGACCCCCAAGAAAAAAACTAAAGCAAGTACCTCTGAAAAAAGCTGCATAAAGAGGACTTGAGGTGTTTAAGCATTATCCTCTCATTTCAAATATTTAATGTAGCAAGTAAATACCAGTTTTTCTAATTAGAAGTATTAAAACTGTATTTAAAATTGAAACTTACCTTTCTTATAAGGTGGTTTTCCGTATCTGCCACATATATGATATTATTCCTTATGGCTACCCCCTGTGGTGAATTAAAAGTTGACTCTGAAAATACTCCATCTTTTCTTCCAGGGTTGGGTCCTAAAAGACAAGATAGCCACAGGACAAATTTTTTCCTCTTAAAAAGTTATCTCAAATTAACCCCCCACCCCCATTTGTTTTTCTTTGTTTCCTTTCTTTTTCTTGCACCTATATTAGGAAGATGGATATAAACTAGACCTATTGTGGTAATCATTTAAAAAAAATTCTTTTTATGTTTATTTATTTTTGAGAGAGAGACAGAGTGTGAGTGGGGGAGGAGCAGAGAGAGAGGGAGACACAGAATCCGAAGCAGGCTCCAGGCTCTGAGCTGTCAGCATAGAGCCCAATGCGGGGCTTGAACTCACGAACCGTGAGATCATGACCCGAGCTGAAGTCAGACGCTTACTGACTGAGCCACCCAGGCGCCCCTCGTGGTAATCATTTTTCATAACATATGTAAATCAAACCTCAATGAAGAAAGAAAAACAGTATTTAGAGCTGGGATTTTAATATAAATAGCACGATACTTTTACCTAAAGTCTAGTGTTTCCCAAGATCTATTTTTCTTAGGAGTAAGTTTTGCTAATGACAGGGCTTACTGAACAATGGTCACTAGTGCACATTAGTAGCATATATCAGAAGGGAATATTTCTATTTTTTATTATTTTTTTAAGTTTATTTATTTATTAGGCGCCTGGGTGGCTCAGTCGGTTAAGTGTCCAATTTTGGCCCAGGTCATGATCTCACGGTTTGTGGGTTTGAGCTCCGTGTAGGGCTTGGAGCTTATAGCTCAGAGTCTCTTTGGATCCTCTGTCTCCCTCTCTCTCTAACCCTCACCTGCTCACACATGCCCTCTTTCTAAAATAAACATTTAAAAAAAATAAGAAGTTTAGGGGTGCCTGGGTGGCTCAGTCAGTTGAGCCTCCGACTTTGGCTGAGATCATGATCTTGTGGTTTGTGAGTTCAAGCCCTGCATCAGGCTCGCCACTGACAGCACAGAGTCTGCTTGGAATTCTCATTCTCTTATTCTCTTTCTCTCTTTCTCTCTTCCTCTCTCTCTCCCCCCCCCCCAACCCCCCTCCCAAAATAAATAAATAAATAAATAAATATTTTTCTGTCAAAATAAATAAAGTTAAAAAAAATCTGTTAAACCACAACTAACCAGTATTTCCTAAGTGTATCTGGCCACAGAATTCTTTTGAAGAACTATTGTAGAATAATTATTAATTTATCACAAGATAACATTATTCCTAAAAACATGTTTGGGAACGGTAGCTTGCTGCTGGTTTCTCCGGTTAACAAAGCAGAATATTCATTTACACTATTTTGAAAATTATTATAGAATTAAAAACTTTTTAACCATTTAAATTACACCTACTATAACTAATAATTTTTGAGCAACAGTTCTCATAAGTGCCTGTCTTAAACCCAAACATCAAGTTGCCCAAACAAAAGAAACACAAAATAAAGAACTCTAACAAAAATGAAAAAGAAGAAATGTGAAAACTTAAGGAGCTAAGGGAACAATATCTAAGCATACTAAGAATAGCACCAGGGCTTAGAGTAAGACTAGTTTATTTGCATTAGGAATGCAGGAACCCCTACTTTATGGACTAATGCTGTATATGCTACTAAAGCAGAATTGCAAAGAGATGAATTATTTTTCTCTTTGACTATTACATTATTAGATGTCAATTTAGTCTGGATAAATATGATAAGAATGTACTTAACAGATTTTATTAACTATGTAGATGTACTGGGCCCATTTTAGATCTAAAACCAGGGAGATATATTTCAATACATTTCCTTGAGCTGTTTTTTTTTTTTTTTTTTTTTTACTATAAAATATACTACATATCATAATTAGAAGCAAACTTTACCTCCAATGCTGTACTGAATTTGCCCATTCTTCAGGACGACCAAAATTCTATGATGTCCAGTGTCTGCTATTACCAATCTATTAGAAACATGGTCTACCGTTACTTTGCCAGGAAACAGCAATGGTGAAGGTGGCAAAGAATCTTTATAGAGTTTTATTTCAATTTTATTATTTCTGATCTGTCCCCTGTCTTTATAATACTTTAAAGCTATTGAAGTATATAAAAATAATTTATCTTTGTGTCCCTCTCCAATTAAAGAAAATAACATATTTCCACGAGGTCCAAGTATGACCAAAGTTGGCCAGCAGGAGACTTCTAGTTCTTGCCAAAGGCTGGCATCTGCATCATTAACCACAGGGTGAGTGATGTTGTATCGAAGAACGGCGCTCTTAATGTTATCCAGGACTTTTTCATTTGGGAACTTAGCCGAGTGAACACCAACAATCAGAAGACCGTCTAAATGGGAAAAAATGTAAGTTAAACATTATGAAGTAATCAAGTCTGAAAGTCACCATCTGCACATTAGATTATGGGTCATTAATAAACAGTCCAGAGATGAAAAAAAAAAGGCAGAACTAAAAGTGTCTTCTTCAACTGCATTTAAACACACGTATAAAAAAATTAACACTCAAATATCATGACAATCTTGATAACTACATAAAAATGAATATGATCAAAATCACATGGCTATTTCAGGATTACACCTCTTTGTGTCCTTTATCTAGACAAAGTTTTAAAAAACACATTAATTTCTTATGAAGATACTGAAATACTGTTATTTTTTCTCCAACTATTATAAGCCCCTTTGAAATTCATAGTGACTATGACTGCTTTTTGTTAATATTTATTGTCACATTATCCTCTTAGATTTTTCTGGCCTACCCACATTACAAATTAACAGAACAACTATAAGCAAGATGTTTTTATAATATTAAGGTCTTTGATTTATTTAAAATTCCCATTATGTGGTTCCTAGAACAAGCCTTAATTGAAGATAGCAGAAAAAAAAAAAAAGGAAAAAGTGTTCAGCTGGATTCAGAGAAAAAACTCAACACTGACTACAGAGGTAATACAATCTCCCAACACACTCCTCAAAACCTATGCACATCAGCATGAAGAAGAAATAAACCCACACAAACTGGCAGGTGTAATTTCCTAACAGATCATCCTTCCATTTGCAACTATTAAATCCCAACAAAAACACAGACATCACACAGGTACACATACCCTCATCCCCGCTTGAGGACAGAAAAAAGTAAACAAAAGCAGGCAGATTGTTGGGGGGTGGGGGCATTTCAAAACTTGGAAAACCAAACCATTAAGGGGAGTTTCCAGTTTTATTTTCCCCTTCATGGCTTGGCATTGAAGGTGGACCCCGGTTTGGGAGCAACGCAGGTGGCTAAGACCATGGAAACCCCTTTCTGGCCCAAGGAGCCAGGGAAACTGGAGAGAGTGGGGGAAACCCCAAGGGGAAGAGAGCTGGAGAAGGTGACTCCCCATTTCTGAGAATGAACACTCACAAGTCTCGGCCTGACTCCTCAACTATACACATGTGAAGCAGCCCTACAACAGTACAGCAAAGGCTTAAAGAACCGAGAAGTGGATTGCTGGGCTGATGAAAGGAGACACAGAGCCGATGGAAGAAGAGACGGAACTTTGAGTTTGCACCAACAAAGTTGAATGCCTACAAAAACAACTGACAGATACCAGCTCCAAAATGAAGCAGAAGTTTGAATTAGTAGACAAAACACCATAAAGGAACTCTAACTATGCTCCTTGAGGGAAAGAAAAGCATACTTGAGGGGCACGTGGGTGGCTCTGTTGGTTGGGCGTCCAACTCTTGATCTCAGCTCAGGTCATGATCCCCAGGGTTGTAAGACTGAGTTCCAAGTTGGGCTCTGAGCTGAGTGTGGAGTCTGCTTAAGATAGTCTCTCTTTCCCCCCTCTGCCAGTCTCCTCCATTCTCACTTGCTATCTCTAAAAAAAAAGAAAAAAGAAAAACACACTTGACATGAATGAAAAAATAGGAAATAAAAATAGAAAAAAGAACTAAATGAAAATTTCAGAACTCAAAAATACCATATTTAAAATAAATTCACTGGATGAGCTCAATGGCAAAAAAGAGATGACAGAGAAAAGAGTCAGTAAACCTAAAAATAGCTCAACGGGAAATTATCCAATCTAAGGAGCACAAAGAAAGAAGACTGAAGAACAAAAATGAACAGAACCTCAGGGACCTGTGAAACAGTTTTAAATGATCTAACGTATGTGGACTTGGAATCACAGGAGGAGAAGACAAAAAGATTGGGGCAGAAAAAATATTTGAAAAATGCCAAAACTTCCAAAATTCATCTGAAGATATAAATTTACAGAAAACCCAGAAATGGACTCACAGCTATATGGCCAACTACTCTTTGACAAAGCAGGAAAGAATACCCAAAGGAAAAAAAGAGTCTCTTCAACAAATGGTGTTGAGAAAACTGGACAGCGACATGTAGAAAAATGAAACAGGACCACTTTCTTACACCATACCCAAAAATAAATTCAAAATGGATGAAAGACCGAAATGTCAGATAGGAAACCATCAAAATCTTAGAGAACACAGGCAGAAACCTCTCTGACCTCAGCCAGGGCAACTTCTTACTAGACAGGTCACTAAAGGCAAGGGAAAGAAAAACAAACGTGAACTATTATGACTTCATCAAAAGCTTCTGCACAGTGAAGTAAACAATCAACAAAATTAAAAGGCAGCCTAAAGAATGGGAGAAGATATTTACAAACAACACATCCGATAAATGGTTAGTATCCAAAATCTATAGAGAACTTATCAAATCCCAAAAACAAACAACTGAGTTAAGAAATGGGCAAAAGTCATGAATAGACACTTTTCCAAAGAAGACATCCAGATGGCTAACAGACATACGAAAAGATGCTCAACATCACTCGTCATCAGAGAAATACAAATCAAAACCACAATGAGACACCACCTCACCACTGCCCAAATGGCTAAAATTAACAACACAAGAAACAACAGGTACTGGCAAGGATGTGGATGGAGAAAGGGGAGCCTTCTTGCACTGTTGGTTGGAATGCAAACTGGTGCAGTCACTCTGGAGAACAATGTAGAGGTTCCTCAAAAAACTAAAAATAGAACTACCCTACCATCCAGCAATTGCACTATTAGGTATCTACCCAAAGGATACATAAATACAGATTCGAAAGGGTACATGCACCCCAATGTTCACAGAAGCATTATCAACAATAGCCAAACTATGGAGGGAGTCCAAATGCCCCTCAACTGATGAATAAAGAAGATGTGGTATTTATATACAATGGAATATTACTCAGCCATCAAAAAGAATAAAATCTTGCCATTTATAACAATGTGGATGGAGCTAGAATGTATTAAGTGAAATAAGTCAATCAGAGAAAGAAATACTATATGATTTCACTCATATGTGGAAACAAAACAGATGAACATACGGGAAGGGTAGAAAAAAAGAAAAGAGGGGAACAAACCACAAGAGACTCTTAATGATAGAGAACAAACTGAGGGTTGTTGGAGGGAAGTGAGTGGGAGATGGGCTAGATGGGGGATGGGTATTAAGGAGGGCACTAGTTGTTAAATACAAGTGATGAACCACTGAATTCTACTCCCAAAAGTTTTTGCACTGTATGTTAACTAAATAAAATTTAAATTAAAAAAATAAAATAAATGTACAGAATTCAAGAAATTCACTCTAAATAGGATAAATTAAAAGAAAATCATGTTAAGACATAATCTCTGAAAACCAAAGATTAAAAAATAACCTCACAAACATTTTAAAAGAAGATACACAAAACCAACCCAATGATCGGTGGTTAGAGACTGGGAAGAAGGGGGGTAGGGAAGAGTGGGAAAAATTATACACTTAAAATATGTGCAGTTTACTATGTGTCAATTATGCCACAATAAAGTTCTGAAAAAAAAAAAATAGCATGAGCTCTGGAGTCAGGCTCCCTATAATCAAATTCTGGCTTTACCACTTGCTGAATTACTTAATCCAATTAAGGCATTTAGCACAGTACCTTTTATACATTATAAAAGCTCAATGAATGTTTGCTATTATTTATTTAAAGTTGTAAATACAAGGACACCCGGGCGGCTGAGTCGGGTCGGTTGAGTGCCCAACTTCAGCTCAGGTCATGATCTCAAGGTTCGGGAGTTAAAGCCCCGCATTGGGCTCTCTGCGGTCAACAAAGAGCCTGCTCCGGATCCTCTGTCCCCTCTCTCTGCGCCCCACCCCCATACTTGCTCTGTCTCTCTCAAAAATAAAAACATGAAAAAAAATAAAGTTGTAAGTACAAAGATAACCAATGAAACAACTTTTTCTAACTAAAGCAATTAGTAAAATAGCAAAGAAAATACATCATGTTAAGAAAAACAAAGAAAACCTAATACATATAATGATTATGCACAATGATAAGTAAATATGAATGGGCTCAACTAAAAAAAAAAAAATTCGGGGGGGCACTTGGATGGCTCAGTTGGTTAAGTTTGCAACTTCGGCTCAGGTCATGATCTCGCGGTCCATGAGTCCGAGCCCACGCTGGGCTCTGTGCTGACAGCTCGGAGCCTGGAGCCTGCTACAGATTGTGTGTCTCCTTTTCTGCCTCTCTCCTATTCACACACTCTCTCAAAAAAAATTTTTTTTTTAAAAGAAAAAAAAAAAGAAAATGTACTGTTGCCTTGCTTTGTGTGTTATTCATATAAAGTCTGTCCTAATTTCCATGTTTTTGAAAGTCACTTTTTCCTGGAGGCCCTGAAGATATTTTTTAAACATCTTTAAAATGTAATAGTTTAAAGTAAGATACTTCTTGAGCTGTTCTGTGTCAATTTTCTCTGGTATCTGATAGTACCTTTCAACATGTAGATTCAAGGTTTCTTTTATTGCCAGAGCATTTTCTTGGATTCTAATTTTACGTATTAGTTTTGGTCAGTTGTTTTGATCGATTTTTCTTCAGTCTCCAAGTAGCCTTATGTTGGATCTCTTCTGCTTGTCTTTCATTTCAATCATTTCCTCTATTTTTACTTCTTTAGCTTATTTTCATTCTCTAGGTTTGTTCTTCTCCCCTTATTTAAATGCCCCTTATTACATTTTTATTTGAATTTACTGCCCCTTAGGCACCTTGTAATTTAGTCTTCGTTTCTAAAATAACTTGGACTTTTTCCTTCTATTTCTTTTCTGAGTTCGATCAACACTCCTTACCTCTTGCATTGGGGGGGGGGTGCATCCCCATTCTTAGTTTCTGAATTTTTAAAAACATTTTTTATTTTTGAGAGACAGGTTGCGAGCAGAGGAGGGGCAGAGAAAGAGGGAGACACAGAATCCGAAGCAGGCTCCAGGCTTTGAGCTGTCAGCACAGAGCCCAACACAGGGCTCGAACCCACAAACCATGAGATCATGACTTGAGCTGAAGTCGGAGGCTTAACCTACTGAGCCACCCAGGCACCCCTTCATTTGTGAATTTCTGGTTCAAGATCTTTTAAAATTATTCTTAAACGCTGTTTGAGGATGTGTAATTCAATATGGAGGATTGTGTTACAGTTTTTTTGTGATCATTAGGAATGTTCATCAGCACTTCAACTCTAACTTAACATTTTCAGCTTTTTACAATTTTATATGGATGTGATCTTTTTAATATTCCCACCCATTTTGTGGACAGGGCTCCTAGATTGAGAGTACACTTTTCTGACAGTTCCCTTTCTCTGTGCAGTTTCATTTTTGGATAGCATTGTTGCAAGAAGGGGTTGATGTGTATTTTCTCTCTCTTTTTTTTTTCCCCTGCAAGATCCTCAACATTTTGGTTTTGTTTTTTGGGTTATTTTGTTTGTTTGTTTAAGTAGAGGATCTTCAAGGGGAAACCCCATCTCTAGGTCTGATTCCCTCCAAGAGGCAATGCTGCTCTGAGCCTTCTGTTCTTAGGCCCAAACTCTTTCAAGAGCTGGTGCTATGATCCAAACATGTGTTCAGTATTTTGCACTTAGTGGTGGAGTTTCTCTTTCTACTGGTAAGGGGGTTACTCTGTGCTTAGCCCAAGACCTCTAAACCACTCTCCTTTTTTTCATTGAGTCTTTTTTTCCCCATGGAGTCTTTTCAAATTCCCCCCATCCCTGTTCTAGCACCTGCAGGCTTGCAGCAAGAGGACCTTTAATGGAATTCAGTTTATTGCTCAACTTACAGGTAGTTTGAAAGCATGATATGCTCGGTCTTCTAGTATTGCTGAAGGCACGATCAAGTGTGGTTTTGTTTATTCTCCTTGTTTTTATGTTTGAGGGAGAGGAAAAGATAAGTGGGGAGATTCAAAATTAGGTGGCCTCCATTCTCCTCCAAAACCAGAAATGGGAGAGAGAGATTTCGGTTTTCAACATCAGGTATATTGAGATATAATTTACTTGAATTTGTTCCTCAATACTTTGTTAATTGGTTAAATAAAATATAACTAAACCCTAAAAACAGCCTGTTACTTAATGGAGAAAAATAGTAAGTATTTCCAAATAAGATAAAGAACAAGGCAAAGATGCCCACTGTCTACTACTATTAAATAATGAATGGGGGGGGGGGGCTATTAGCCAACAAAATTAGACAAATCGATTATAGACATAAGATTTGGAAAATTTCTTTGCAAATAACATAGCATGTTAGGGGAACCTCAGAGAATCAATTACAAAACTAAACAAAATAGGAAAAGATTTAGGAAGCAGAACAAAATTAACAACAACAAAAAAGAATACAAAATTAACATAAAAATCAACAGCTTTTATATACCTACACAATAGCCAGTTGGGAGTATAGAATGGTAGACAAAACCCCACTTACAATAAATAGCCACAAAGACAAGAAAAGATTTTCAAACACATTCTAAACTGTAATTTAAAACTACATCAAGGGGTACCTGGCTGGCTCAGTCCAGTATGCAACTCTTGATCTTAGGATCATAAGTTTGAGTCCCATGTTGGGTGTAGAGTTTACTTAAAAAATAAATAAAACCACACAAAGATACCATTTTTTTTTTTAACCTATTAGATCAGTACAAATTAAAAAAGTGTGTCAACCATACACAAAAATAAACTCAAAATGGATGAAAGAACTAAATGTGAAACAGGAAACCATCAAAACCCTAGGGGGAAAACAGGCAACAACCTCTTTGACCTTGGCCGCAGCGACTTCTTAGTTGACACATCTCCATAGGCAAGGGAAATAAAAGCAAAAAATCAACTATTGAGACCTCATCAAGATAAAAAGCTTCTGCAAAGCAAAGGAAACAATCAACAAACCTAAAAGGCAACTGATGGAATGGGAGAAGATATTTGCTAATGACCTATCAGATAAATGGTTAGTATCCAAAATCTATAAAAAACTTACCAACTCAACACCAGCAAAATAAATAATCCACTGAAAAAATGGGCAGAAGACATGAATAGACACTTTTTCAAAGAAGACACCAGATGGCCAACATATGAAAAGATGCTCAACATTGTTTATCATCAGGGAAATACGAATGAAAGCCACACTGAGATACCACCTCACGCCAGTCAGAGTGGGTAAAATGAACAAATCAGGAGACTACAGATGCCGGAGAGGACGTGGAGAAACGGGACCCCTCTTGCATTGTTGGTGGGAATGCAAACTGGTGCAGACGCTCTAGAAAACAGTGTGGAGGTTCCTCAAAAAGTTAAAAATAGAACTACCCTACAACCCAGCAATAGCATTACTAGGAATTTATCCAAAGTATACAGGAGTGCTGATGCATAGGGGCACATGTACCCCAGTGTTTACAGCAGCACTATTAACAATAGCCAAATTATGGAAAGAACCCAGCTGTCCATCAACTGATGAATAAAGATGTGGTTTATATATACAAGGGAATACTACTCGGCAATGAGGATAAAATCTTGCTATTTGCAACAACGTGGATGGAACTGAAGGGTATTATGATAAGTGATATGAAATAAGTGATATGAAATGTCAGTCAGAAAAAGATACCAAGTTTTCACTCATATGTGGAAGTTGAAAAACTTAACAGAAGACCATGGGGGAAGGGAAGGGGAAAAATAGTTTCAAACAGAGAGGGAGGCAAACCATAAGAGACTCTTAAATACCAAGAACAAACTGAGGGTTGATGGGGGTAGGGGGCCAGGGGGCAAAGAAAAGAGGTCATGGGCACTGAGGAGGGCACTTGTTGGGATGAGTGCTGGGTGTTGTAGGTAAGCGATGAATCATGGGAATCTACTCCCAAAGCCAAGAGCACACTGTATACACGGTATGTTAGCCAACTTGACAATAAATTGTATTTAAAAAAAAAAACAACAAAAAACACGTCAATACATTTTACTGGAGCAGCAGTGGGAAAAGAGGCACCCTCACAGTCTAGGAACACAAACTAGTACAACCCTCCTGGCTCACAATGTGGCAATACTCAACAAAACTATATTATATGCATTTAACTTTGACCCAGAAATCCCACCACTAGGAATCTACCCCCAAGATATGCCACCAGCAATACAAAAACATATCATGAGGTTATTCACTGTAACTGCTAAATATTGGAAACAACCTAAGGGCCAATACATAGGACAGGACAGTGAGTGAATAAATTCTGGTGTATCGACACACACACACACACACACACACACACACACACACACACAAAATGGAGTTCTATAAAAATAATCAGGAAATTCTCTATATGAAGTGGCCTCCAGGATAAATTGTTACATTAAAAAAGCAAAACACTCAAAAACATCTACAGTAGGTCACTGTTAGTATTTTTAAAAATTGTTTCTTAATGTTAATTTCTTTTTGAGAGAGGGAAACAGAGCAGGAGCAGGGGAGGGGCAGAGAAAAAGGGAGACACAGAATCCGAAGCAGACTCCAGGCTCTGAGCTCTCAGCCCAGAAGCCCAACACGGGGCTTGGACTCAAAAGCAGTGAGATCATGATCTGAGCCGAAGTCAGATGCTTAACAGTCTTAACCACAGGTGCCCCAGTATTTTTTTTTTTTTTAAAGAGAAATAAAAAAATAGAAATCATGTTGGAAAGGGATGGAAAGAATGGGAAACTAGAAACAGGTAGAGGGGTGCGTGGCTGGCTCAGTCGGTTAAGTGTCCGACTTAGGCTCAGGTCATGATCTCGCGGTTTGTGAGTTCGAGCCCTGCTTCGGGCTCTGTGCTGACAGCTCAGAGCCTGGAGCCTGCTTCAGATTATGTGTCTCCCTCTCTCTCTCTGCCCCTCCGATGCTCATGCTCTCTCTGTCTCTGTCTCTCAATAATAAATAAATGTTTAAAAAAAGAAAAGAAAAGAAACAGGTAGAGAGATGAGTAGATGGAACTATACTTTCTGTATAGTTCTGACTTTCAGGACCATGCTAAGATTTTACATACTCAAAAACAAATATAACCAACTAAAAATACAAAGAGAAACAAATGAATCTAGCTGTACTTCAAACGAACAACATAACCTCATGGGGAGTGGGGAGGATTAGTCTAAGCAATTTTTAACTAGTTGGGAGGGACTAGAAGCAAAGACACCCCAGTAGCAATGAGTGCAGCATGTACCCAGATCTCGGTTTCTCAAACCCATTCCCAATATTCAATACTAAACAGAATCAGAGCTCTTTGGAGAAATGGCTGATTCAGGGAAGGGGCTGGGAAAGTATAAGAGGAATCTTTAAATATTTTGTTGTGACAAGGAAGTGTTCGGAGAATGAGAAGCATGGATCAAAAGGACACAGGTGACAGCTTGAAGAGGATCCCATTCATCCAACAGGGACAATATGAATATCTAAATAATGACTTACAGCCCAATGAATTAAGAATCCAAGTCATGTCTCTCTATATTTTACATGTGTGATATACATACATACATACTATGTACCAAAATATACATACGTCCATCTATTCCCTCTGATCAACATAGCCAACACTTGTTCGAAGAAGTGAAGGATAATGGGAGATGTTTGCCTTTAGAAGGTGTTAACTAAGTGAAGAGAGCAATGAAGGAGATTCCATGGCGACAAAACACATGGAAGACAGGGTGTATGAAAGATGGAGGAGACTGAAGAAGTGACTAGGACAGGGAACGAAGGGGAGCAAAGGATTTAAAGGATCTAGGTTGTCAGCCCTAGGAGTGATGGAAGGCATATGGATAATGAAGTGCAAGTCTCAGGGATAATTTACACCAAACTCATGACTTTCCCCTCCAAACCTATACAGCGTTTCCTTTCACCAAACGGCACCGTCATCTGTCCAATTATACAAGCCAAAAACCTACCTAGGATATCTCTGTTATACCAAAGAGCCCTCTCTCATCACCCATATTCAATCCATGACCAAATCTTATTAATCTTATCCCTCTATAACTAGTTTCAAGCTATTATCATGTCTCATAGGAAGCACAACAGCCTTGTCACAGATCTCTCACATCTAGTCTTGTCCACTAATTAGTTACCTACCCAGGAATGGGACTGTTTTTTGTTTTTTTTTTTAATGTTTGTTTATTTTTGAGAGAGAAAGAGAGAGAGAGACAGAGACAGAGCACGAGTGGGGAAGGGGCAGAGAGAGGGAGACAGAATCCAAAGCAGGCTCCAGGCTCTGAGCTGTCAGCACAGAGCCTGACATGGGGCTCGAACCCAAAAACTGAGATCCTATGACCCGAGCTGAAGTCAGAAGCTTAACCGACTGAGCCCCCCAGGCGCCCCAAGAGTGGGACAGATCTTGAAACAATCACCAATCTCATCCTGTCACCCTCTTCCAGAAAATCTGCCATTGTTCTTTGTGTGAAAACTAAATCTCATCTCCCCAGCACGTTCTCCACGCCTTTCTTCCCCTCCCCTCAGGGTGTTAGAGCAACCTGGCCTTCCTTCAATTCCTCCAGAATATCATTATTCCTCTTGCTTTAATGCCTTAACACACAATCCTCCTTTGGCCTGGAATGTTCTTCACCCTTTCTCACCTAGTAAAGCCATACTTTCCTTTTACATCTCAGGCTTAATTTTCACTCTTAAGAAAGCTTTCTTTAATTCCTCCAGATTAAACTCCATTATTTGTTTTCATAGCACCTGTAATTTTTCTTCTTAGTACTAATCAGAAATTATAAAAATATTTGTGAGTATCTGATTATAAGTCTTGCCCTTGTTAGACTGTAATTCCTATTAATTATTTAGGGACCATGCATGTTTTATTCACTAGCACAGTACTTAGTAGAAAATAAAATGATGAATAGACAGGGCATAAATACTGAAGAAATTTATATATATATATACAATATATAAACCATATTATATTGTCTAAATAGAATATCTATATTAATCTACAAAGACAATTCCAAATAACAATGCCTCCCATTTTTTTCAGTGTCAATAACCTTAAAGTATGGAGATTTTTCTTAAGATATTTTGCTTTTTATGTTAATTGTACACAATAAAAATAGAATGTCAAAGATTCTTCACTACATGAATATTTTGCCAGCACAGGGATCAAAACACTCCATTTAAAATAAATTATAGAAGGAAAGGAAGAGACGGAGAAGGAAGGAGGAGAGAAGAGAGGGAGGAAGGGAGGGAAAGACAAGCTGTATAAAAAGAATAACTGCTTCTAAGATATCAGTGATAAAATAACTTCAAAAACTCACTTTGAAATCTTCAAAGGTCTTATTTTTCAGAGATATAGATATACAGAATTGTACTAGATTATAATTATATACAGTAATATGTACAACATTGTATTTTATACATTATATAGTAGAGTGTATAGTTTAATCATAAACATTGTAATAACCTACTTAAATGGAAGATTGAAAACAGTTGAGTTTTACAGGTTACAAAATTGTAGATGGAGACGTTTTGAGATCTAAAAGACAAGCATGACACTTTACTAGGCAAGAAAGGATAACATTATTCCAAGCAGAATGAATGCTAAGTGTCAGGGCCTTAAGGCAAGAGAAACAGGGACACTGAGGAACGCAGGAGGCCAGAACACCCTGAGGGGAGAGAAGGGTGTGGAGAAGTAGGATTTTAGGTCTCATACTGAGAGATGCAACCATGATATGAAAAGATCAAAATCACTGAACACTAAAGCACAAAGCCAAAGCATTTGAAATTTTTTTTTTTAGAATTTCAAAAACTGACCCTGCATTACCCTGCATCTCTCCTGAAACATCCTAAACTGACCAATATTTTCATATTTTAACTATTTTTTTTAATGTTTTTATTTTATTTTTGAGACAGAGACAGAGCATGAACAGGGGAGGGCCAGAGAGAGAGAGGGAGACACAGAATCTGAAACAGGCTCCAGGTTCTGAGCTGTCAGCACAGAGCCCGAGGCGGGGCTCGAACCCAGGAACTGTGAGATCATGACCTGAGCCGAAGCCGGACGCTTAACCGACTGAGCCACCCAGGCGCCCCTTACTTTAACTATTTTAAAAACAGAATAATATAGGTACTGCTGCAAAACGAAAATATAGTGTGCAGACACGAGTTAACATGGCATGCCTGCCTGGTATTCTTCCAAGGTCTGCTTATAAGGCTGGCCCTTGCCTGGATTTCAGGAGGGTTCCTGAGATTCTCAGGATGGAGAAGAGTGTCTCACTATGCCTAAACTGTTGGTACAAATAATATGGTTTATGCTGAACTCTTGCTTTCCTTCTGGGACTCTAGAATCTTCATACATGCCACCAGGCAGAAGCTGCCTATTTGGCCAGCCCCCAGTAAAAACCCCGATTGCTGAGTCTTTAATAAGAGTCCCTGGTAACATCTCAAATGTGCTCTAACAACTCTTTGCTGGGAATTAAGTGGTCTTGTAGGACTCCACTAGGAGTGGAAGTCTTGTGTTTGGTCTCCCCTGGACTTAGCCTCTCATGGGCACCTTTTCCTTTGCTGCCTCCACTCTGTACCCTTGAGCTGTTAATAAATTACAACAGTGAGTCCTCCTAAAGAGTTACCGAACCCAGGGAAGGTCTGGGGAACTCCGATGCACAATCAAATTACATACTGACTCATAGAAAGGTTTAGTTTCATTATGAAATTAGAACTGCATTCTTCTAATTTTTAATAAAGTATAAAACAGAAAAATAGCATCTCCTCCATAGTGAGAATGCAAGCATTTACCTGGTGGTACTCTGGCGTTTAGGTTAATTCTGATTTAATTATACATTAGCATACACCTAGGAGTCACATTTTAAAATATGTCAAATATTAGGGAATATAGTTTCCCTATAGGGAAAATAGTTTCTCTAATAAATGTTTTCTTATAAAACAAGAGCATTTGTCCTCAATAGCCATTGGGCTACATGTGGATATTATATAATAACATGTCATTAAGGTACCCAGCATAAAAGGCAAAAACATGTTTATAAACTCTCAAGTAGAAACAGAAAAAAAAACAAAAACAAAAACCACCTGAGGTACCTGTCAGTTTAATGTAAACATGTGCTGAATTACTATGGATTAATTACAAGCTTAGGGCAGTTACATTGTTAAATCTTTGAAGATAAGAGCCATACATTACTATTAAATATCTTTTTACTTTAGACTCTGGCATTTATAATGTCTCATGCTATTAGGAAAATGATGCTGGTCACCGTTACAAACTTCATTTTAAAAGCTGTTTTAGAGCAGAAGGAACTGGGTCCTAATTTGGACTCCTTTCAGGCTGTTTTTGAATTAATAAGCACTTCCCTCACTTAGCTGAGCATTTCTTGCTTACTGATAAAATGAACTGAATATTCCATGGAATTTAAAATAGGCTGCTGAATGTCACTTCAAGAACTATTAGCATTGCTGCAAACATGTTCAGAAACAGAGCAGATAGTAATGAGACAAGACACATCGCTGTAAGAAAGCATATTAATTTAGTGACAGCTTATTGAACTTTCAGGTGATAATCTCTGGGTATGCCTGCTTTTGTGAAGATGAATTGAATATATCTCTTCAGCAATATAAAAACATTTCTAAGTTACTGGCATTCATAAAGTAGCATATTATTGAACATGTCCTTGAAATTACATTGTTGGGACCACTTCAAGTATTTTACTTTCCAGAAGTATATGTGGATGCAAAACTAGTTTTTATTTCTTGTCACGATGTGCTATAAAAATGATGCTCCCAGTAAACTGGTAAAAAGGTTACAGGGATCCATTCCAAGAAGTCTGAATTTGCTTCGGGTGTGGAATTAACCAATTAAGTTACCAAATACAGTCTTTTAGGGATGGTCTTAAGGACGGAAACAGTTCACTGGGATTCTTAACCCAGATCTGCAGCGCCTTTATAAAACACAAATCTTACTGTCATCCTCTTATTAAAGCAACAAACCAACAAACCAAAAGCAACCTGAAACACCTCAGTATCTTGACTGGAAGACAAAGTCCAAGCTATTCATTCTTAGTAACAACACCCTTCACAACTGTCTGCACCTAATGTACCTTCCTCTCCTTTTGTCTTTCCCAGGAGCCCCTACAATCTTGCCACACTGAACTATCATTTACCTCTCCCCAAGAAACCCACTTTTCCATGTCTCCCTGCTTGTCTATCTGTTGCTTCCTCCTGCTCCTTTTTCATTTGCAGCTGTACGCCTGCCTGCTCATTTTTCAAGTTCCAGCCTGTCTCCTCCTGAGAAATCTTTTCCAATGCTTCTAGGCAAAGTGAGTTACGCCTTTCCTCAGGTTCCATAATGCTTTTTGTTCAACTCTGTTGCATATTTCCTCAGTTAGCAGAGTACCCTGCACATACTACATGCTCAATAAATATATTTATTTATAGGAGTTTGGCCAAGAGACACAGCACCCAAAACTAGTAGATAACGAGACGCTCTTATTTCTTAAATCAATACAGATGAAATTTTGAAAACATAAATTAGTTCCCAGGAATACTGGGGTTCTTGATAAATCTCAGTGACTGGCAATTTCAAGATACAATATATTACAATTTGTAAGCATCGGAGGTTTTACTTGCACTGAAGATTTTAACCTATCAGTCCCTTTTTTTTTTAATCACCCCCTTTTAAAACCAAGATATCTTTCAATTCTGTGCATGTATACTCTATTCCGATTTTTACTCTAAGATCATTGACCCTCTCTCCTTTTTAATCACTCCAAGTGTGAAGCTCCCATTAATTTAAGCCTAATTAAATGGAACCTTTAATTAGTTTCATTCACCCCATATGCTCTCTTTTTCAGAAAAAAGTAAACAAGAGGAAAAAGATCTGAAAAAATTTCAGTTCTAAAGCAAATACTAAGTATAATCTCTTACATCTTCAGAATTTGTAATACCATAACAGAGGATTTCCTAGTGTGCTTTGGAAAACATTAACCTTTATAAGTCATTTTTTAATAAAATAGGGTCAAAGAAAAGGTATCTGCTATAACATTTTGCATTCCACTGTATGCATTTGAAATGAAAGGAAGTCTAATCACATTTTCTAATAAGAACTTTTATCTTTATATCTTAGTGCGAAGAGTGTAAGATTAGAAACACAAGTTTCATTTGTTCATAGAACAAATTTCGGTTCAGTCTAAATATACAAGACAAACTTTTAAAAATACTTGATCATAAAAGAGTAAATCATGACCTAACCTCAGAGAAGAAACATAGATTAAGTCTGGTTCTCGAGGAAGGCAAACCATTATCTTTAAGCGTAACTCTTCACGAAAAAGTGCATGGAGTCCTTAAATCATAGATTAGAAATTACTTCTGCAATCATTGAAGTCGTGCCAAATGTTCATTCTCCTATAAGCAAATGAGTCAGCCACTACTCCAGTGCCCACGCCGGGACAGTCTGTTAGAAACCAATTAAAGGGCAGGTACCTTTATCAGAGTATGTGTGTTCTAATGCATGAAGATCAGGCAGTAGATGAATGCAGTTTATGCAGCAGTAGGTGAAGAAATCAAGGATGACTACTTTTCCACACAGATCCTTGTAGACAGAAATAGGCTCTTCAGTGTTCAGCCATTCTAATCCTGAAATTTACAAAATAAATTATGATAAAAAGAAAAGGCAAAGATAATTTATCTAAAACTCTCCATTAAAACATAAACCATTATTATTTCAAGGAGGGGATAGGGCAGTGGGGCAAGATGGGAAAGACGCTATTATGGGGCAATATGCAAACATAGTAAGAAAAAGCTACTAAATTCTTTCAGAAATAGAATAGTCTGTGTGTGAAAGAAAACAAGATCAACGCATGTAGGTAAAAACAAGAGTCAATATCAAATATTAAGAGGACCCAAGTACACAATCAGGGTCAAAGGAGCTTTTTAGAAAGAAGCTCAATCTTAAGAACAGCAAGACAGGACTAAATTCAAAAAGGAACAAAGTGTTAAAATATAAAGATAAACATACAAAATGTCTAATTTCCTAAGAACTAAAATGCTCTGGATTTGAAGGAGGCCTTAACCACAAAATATTTCAAATGCAAAATTAAGCAAAATAAACTATCACAGATTTCATAGTATTAACACTGATGAAGAACGGGTTTTGCCTCCCTCCAAAGAGAAATGGAATCTCATTAATCTGTACTTTTGTAAATCAGAATATATAATTGCTTGAGTAGGACTTACAATTTTGCTAATAATTAAAAGATTTTGTTAAATATTAAAAGCACAGCTAACCAATTTAGAAAAACAAAGATAATGAGTTTGTGGTTTATAAGTAAATGCAGCCACTAAAACCGTTAATTGTACCTCGGAACAGGTATCTGGAAATATTTTATAGAAATTGAAAGCCAAAGTTAGGTGGAAGAAGTGTATAATAACAGCTAATGCCTAATAGCAGTCACTAGAGTTACTCAATTTAAACAAAATTCTAAAAAAAAAAAAAAAAAAAAAAAAAAAAAATCGAAATCAAACCAGTATTTCTGCTTTAATAGTCCAACTTAGTGAGGTTTTAGGTGAGAGTGAGCTCTTAATTATGCATTTTTATAAAGTGTTAATTGCATACCAGATCAAGTAATCACATAAAACCTCAAACTAATGTATATTTCATATCTTAATGGCAAAATATTTATGAATCTGTCTTTTAAATTTATTTTCTGTAAATAGTCAAGAGTGACTTAGATTGGGGGGTAAGGAAACTATTATTAAATATCTGTTTTCTTATCATGCTTAACAAATTTTACAGTAACAATGAATATAATTTTTAAAAGCTGCCAACATTTGGGACGCCTGGGTGGCTCAGTCAGTTGAGCTTTGAACTCTTGGTTTCCGCTCAGGTCATGATCTCACCGTTGGTGAGTTCGAGCCTCACATCAGGCTCTGTGGGGACAGTGCAGAACTGTTTGGGATTCTCTCTCTCTCTGCCCCTTATCCACGTGGTGTCTCTGTCCCTCTCAAATTTTAAAATAAGCTGCCAACATTTATTGAGATCTCCTATGAACTAAGAACTTTAGATATATTACCTCTGACCCACATAATTAACCTGAAAGGTAAATACTAGGTTTATTTTATAAGGTAGTAAAGTAAGGCTTGGAGAAATCAAGTAACTTACTCAAAGTCATGCAGCTAACAAATGAAATAACTAGGACTTAACCCCAAATCTGTCTGAACCCATCCATTACACCACAGTTTCCCATAAACACCTACATCTTTTAAGAAATGAACAAAGCATACTGTTTGCGTTATGTTTATGACTTCTCGATTATAGTTCACTGATAAAGAAACCAAAGAAAAACTCTTACCTAATACTCTGAGCTCAATAATCAGCTCCAGCAGAAAATCTGATTACGTCAAATACGAAGCCTGAATATTTTGTTATATTATTTATGAATCACGAAGGTCAAATCTCATGGTAATAAAATACACCCAGTGTAACTATAAACAAGACTAGAAAATAAAAACATTGCCCCCCAACCTCACTGGTGACTAGTTTGTAACACTGTACTATGTAACTTCTTACAAAGTTTTCTTTTTAATAAACATGCATATATGTATATAATCTCTTTAATTTCTTTGATGGGTTAAGCAGTCACGCACCCAATTCTCTTGTAATAATTCCACAACATTTCAAATCCAGTTTAGGATTAGCAACAGGAAAAAACAAACAAACAAACAAACCGTTTTTGAAGTTAGGAGCAAAAGGCTTGGAAAGACACGTGAGACTCTGAGGTCAGAGGCGAGGTTCCGATATACCTCCCAGGAGATACTGAACCCTGCCATATCCAACCGATTAACTATACATGTGGTTTCAGTGTCATGCCAGGAGACACGCCAACACCAACAAAACAATGCCAGTCCCAACCAAAGAAGGGAAAGTACGGTTTCGTTTATCATAGCAAGATGTGCTTCCCAAACAGCACTACTGCGAGTATCAGTTCCCTGGTGTTCCAAGCACTCAAAGAACTGGGATTCACACCCTGTTGACTGGCCATAATTGATTCAGATTTTAAGAATGACAAATGTCACGACTTTGAACGGAGAAGTGTGGCACAGCTAAGATACTTGCCAACCCGGGGTCTGTAGAGTCTGACTTTGGCGGTTATTATTAGCCGTGAAGCCTTAAGGAAGTTACTCAGCCTTCCCGTGCCTCAGTTTCCTCAACTATAAAATAAGTCTGTTAAGAAGCCTCAGCGGGTTGTAGAGAAGGTTAATTAGTCCCCTGAAGTGTTCACAACGGTGGGTGGCACAGACGTGCTAAGTGTCAGGATGATGCACAGAGGATGGCAATGACGACGCTGGGCAACCAGACTGCAACGACAGGGTGGCATGGACATTTCAGTCGTCGCCAACCGGACCCACGAAGCATTCGTGGAATGTCTAAGTTAACACAAGGCCCGGGCAAGGGCTCGGGACACAGTGACGAAAGTGCACGTCCCCGCGCTCCAGAAAACCACCCTCTGCCGCCGCTTCCGGCCCGGGGGAAGCGGCACAGCGGGCGAACCGCCCCCGCGCGGCCGTACTACCCTGCCTCGCCCCCCGCTGCAGGGGAGGGCGCAGTCCCCGAGGAAGGGGAGGTTCCGGGAGGGGTCCCCACCCTGAAGCCTGCCCCTCACCTTCCGGAAACTCGGGCACTGACAAGTCCTGCTCCCAGCCGTCCACCTTCTGCAGATACTGGTAGACCAAGCTGTCCTTCTCCTCCTGGGTGACGGCGTCGAGCAGGGCGTACTCCAGAGATGTCTGAGCCGGGAGCAGGCCCGCGAGGCTGGAGCCCCGGGCGCCGGGGGCCGCCATGTTCTCTCCGGACAGTCCAGAGGCGGCAGCCGGGCCCGCGGGAGGGTCTCGTGCAGGGAGAGAGGAAGCGCTTACGGTCCTTTGGTTTCAAAACGGCACATTCGCTTCACGCTCCCCCAGCCCCCACTCCACGCAAACGACACCGTTTCTTTTGTAATCATGCATTCCGATGCTAAGGTACAAAGTGCTGCAATTCCCGGGCCCGTAATTTAGCCACCGGCCCAAGCCACCCCGCCCCTTCCAGAGCCCCTCGGCACAGCTGAGCCTGGACATTCGGAGCGCCAGATTCAGCATGGAGAAAGCCTGCGGGTCAGCGTTCCAGAAGCTCTAAGAGAACCATTCCCTCCCCCCGCCACGCACACACACACTTCACTTTGGAAATTAGAGGGGGTTAGAACAAAAATAAGATAAAAGAAATCCGCAGGACTTAAAAGGACCCAAACTTTTTAGAAGTCCCGCCCTTAGACCGGGGTCAGCCGATTCGACACAGCAGTGGCAAAGGGACGCTGTTCCCGCCAAGACACGAGAGGTAACGGGGTGGGGGGGTGGGGGTGGGAAGGATGTCCTCACGGGAGAGATTTTCTTAAAGTTGGGAGTGACTGGCAATGGCTTTGGCTTATACACAAATACAGTATTTTGTCGCCCTGCTGTGCTGAAAGTGCGAGCGTGAACAGATTGTCAGCGGAGCGGAGCGAGGGGCGGGAGGGGGGCGCCTAGCGGAGCGGACGCAGCTGGAGCTGCTCCACGAGGGTGTGCGGGTGGCAGGTGGGCTGCGGCGAGGATCCGGGTGGGCCGGGCTTCCGACTTCAGAAGCGGAGGGCTCTGATGGCTTTTATAGAGCCGGCTGTGCTAGCAGCTCACCCTCTCCCTGCCTGGGAGGTGATAGGCCCCACTCACTGGCCTTGCAGCCTCCTAAGTTCAAAGAGAAGGTAGAGCAGGTGGGAGGCATCAGGCCGATGAACGTGGGTTTTGAGGCTGGTGGAGGGAGAGAAAGCTGGCCACCCCTAGGGCAGACCACTTCTGCGGTCTGGAGTTAGGAGTGTGGGTGGCCTCAGTGCAAGCACAATTTCACATATTTGAATTTTGTTTGTTCACTGTGCAGTGTGTGTCCGTTGCTGCTGGAGGAAGATACTGGACTGACCCAGGAAGCTGATGTGGCAGAATATCCAAGAGTCACAGATAAGGGCAATTTTTACCCCCTGAATCACACACCTCTTTGATTATGATGTGATTAGGGTGGTACTCGCAAGCCGAGGTAGCCATTTAATGTTTGGAAAACCTGCTAAGCCTGTTGCCCAGGGACTGTGTTCCATTTGTGAATTATTTGGACAATTGTCCAGTGGAAAGGGAACAGACAGGAGCTTTATAACAATTTTACAAAGCTCACCCTGAGATTAAGCTGTTGAACGTATACTTCCCATTAGTGTTTAATTTTCAAAGTATTGCTGATTCTTATTTTTATGAATCAAGTCCTTGGAAACGCCAAGTCACTTGAATGAAATAGCAGCCACAATGGTAAACTTCTCAAACGCTACCCCTGTGGTAGGTTCTCTTAATTTTATTGTGGTATAAATGGAAGACCATGTGTTCTCAGGTATAAGGTTTGTCGTTTGCCAATACATCCATTACCAAAGCTTTAGGTTCCCATCGAGTTAGTGGGTTTGGGTTTTTTTTTTTTTTTTTTTTTGGCAGCAAAATCTTTCCATTTAAAAATTTTGTAACAAATAGATTCTCAATTTTCTTAAAAATCATTTTGCCATGTTAGAGGATGCTTTTTTGGAAGAAGACATCTGGGAATACAAATCTAAAAGAAAACCAAAGCCGGTACATACAAATAATTGCTCTGAGAATACTCCAAAATCTGTTGAAAAAGCAACAGATGGAAAATACCAGTCAAAACGAAACAGAAATAAAAAAAGAACGGTAGAAGCTAAAGAAAAGACAAAGGACCCCGAAATTTGCCTTGGAGAAACAGAGAGTCAGACTTCTGTAGCTTCTAGTCAGAATTCTAGTTGTGAGGATGGTTTTCAGCAGTCCCAAGATCAGGAGGCCACTCCAGGAAAGCACTGTAGGACTCGCAAAAACAAACACGTATCTCCAAAGATACGTCCAGTTTATGATGGATACTGTCCAAACTGCCAGATGCCTTTTTCCTCATTGCTAGGTCAGACACCTCGATGGCATGTTTTCGAGTGTTTGGATTCGCCACCGGTCTCTGAAACAGGTAAGACTGCAAAAAAGGTAGTAGTTTTTAAATAGCCTAAAAGATCTGCGTTAGGCAGAGGAATCAGTCCAGTGGAACAAGCAAGGCAAGCAGGAAACTGAAAGGGAGGGGAGGCACTAAAGTATCAAAGTATAAATGACTTAACCCTAGAGGCAAACAAAGAAACCCTTCTTAAGAAGGGTAAAAGGATAATGGTCAATGGTATGATTGTAGAGAATGTTGCAAACTTGAAAACAGTCGAAATGCATTTTATTATTTGATGAAGGTTCCTAAACATCTCCATTATTTTTTTTTTTTTGTAAGTGTTAATTGAGCACGTACTGTGCTCGGTGCTTTAATTCTGTTTACTTACTTGACTCTCACAATGACCCCAAAAGGTAGGTGGTACTGACATCTTATAGATGAGCATTCTTTTTAGAGTTTTACTTATTTTAAGTAATCTCTATGCCCCACGGTGGGGCTTGAATTCACGACCCCAAGATCAGAGTCGCATGCCCAGGCACACCTATAGAGCAGCACTCTTGAATGTTAAACTGCCCATTTTGTTCTCTTTTGTGAAACAAATTTAAAGAATCATGCATATAGTCAAGTCTTTTTTTTTTTTTCTTTCAATATATTTATTTTGAGAGAGCGCACACACAAGCAGAGGAGAGGCAGAGAGAAAGGGAGAGAGAGAGAATCCCAAGCAGGCTGTCAGTGCAGAGCCCACATGGGCTTGAACTCACGAGCCATGAGAGCGTGACCTGAGCCGAAATCAAGAGTCGGGATGCTCATCCGACTGAGCCACCCAGGTGCCCCTATAGTCAAGTCTTCTAAATGTGATTGTGTTGGATTTGTCGTGGTATTGTACAGAAAGAAGAACTGGGAAGGAATCTTGGGTTTTTAAGATTCTAATTTAAAATGTGCCAAATGATAAATGAAGTAATGCTATGCTTTTATTATCTTTTAAGATCTATAATGTCATGTTTAACGTAGGAAGTCCTACTTGGAGTATATGAAGAATGGGTTGTTATGATTTGTGTATTTCAGAGATATCATATATACCATATATAGATTTCTAAATCTCAAAGAATTAAAATTCAGCAAAATAAAAATACTCAGTATGGCTTATATGTTATGTATGATTCAGAAGACATTTTTATTATTAACCTCTAGTTATTTTAAAGTACTGCACGAAGATGCAAAAGAACTTTAAAAAAATTGGCGTTAGCTTTTTTTATAAAATGAAAGCCTCATCAAATGCTAGTATTTTTGCTCTTAAGTGGCTCGAAAATCAGAAATGGAAGTTGGACTCCCGGGGGGAGCACCTCAGGGTGAAATGTCTTAGGATGAAACCACCTGAAAGGTTTTTCTTTAGGTTTTTCATTGCCTAACCTTAGGAATAGAATCTCAGACAGACTCTTCTTGAATTGAATTTGGTTCCATAACAAATACTTTGATGAGGTGGTTTTAAATTAAGCAGTGAGGTCTTCTAGTTTAATGTAACATCTTTTTGGAGAGGAAGAGGGGTCATTTTTTTTATTTTTATTTTTTTATAAACCTGGAAATTAACGTACAAGGGGATTTGCCAAGATGGTTTACGGAATGGTTCTCAATTATAATAGTGTGATGGGGAGTAGTTTGCAGATTATTATTAAAGCCTTATTATTAACCAGTTTATCAAATTGAATTTCAAATCTTAGACTCTAAAATATTCAGTGTATGAACAGCTATTACTAATTAGACTATTACTGTTATCCTATGCAGTGTGAATATTAAAAAAAAAAAAGGACCCTAATTGGGTACTTTAATCGTCACAAATCCATACTGCTTGGTAAGATAAAAATTGGGGTAGAACTTTAGTTCTCTGACAGACACACTAGTCTTTTTCACTCTTTATTGCCTGAGCAAATCTGGACTAGTGAGCACCTGTAAATACCTCATGGAAGCATGAACTGCATTTTGAAGGAGCTCGTATTTATGAGAGTTACTTGGGGAAGGGGGGAAGGTATTAGTCTTAAAAATTTTTTTGGAAACAGATTCTCTGCAGAGAAACTTTAAGAAGTATTTGATTTAAAACTCATAACGAGCACCTTGCAAAACCATACTAGATTATTGTTATTTTATGCTGGGTCTTTTGATTGTATAAAGAGAGCCGTGGTCCTAAGGCTTCAAAGTCGGACTGATGACTTTTCACTGACGTGTTGACTCTTGTCTGTGTTTTGATCCTCTCTTACTTTTTTTCTTTGTTAAAATTTTCAGAGTGTCCTGATGGTCTTGTGTGTACCTCAACAATTCCTTCTCATTTCAAGAGATACACTCACCTCCTGCTGGCTCAGAGCAGAGCCAGCAACCAGCCTCTCGGCAGCTCACCACATGGGCCAGGGGGTCGTTTCGGTGAGACTAATTCAAGCTTCCTCTGTAGCCTTGAGGAAAGATGGTCCCTGCATCAGAAACAGACGGAAAACTTAAAAACCGTTTCACCTACGCCCTCATCGGTGACACCGTGTCTAAAGAAATCTCAGTCTCCTGCTCAAACCAATACCAAGATATCTTCTTTGACAAATCTCCAAACATCCCAATCCACCCCACGACTTGCAGGATGTGTTAATAATGACAAACCAGTAGGAGTTGGTTTGCCTCTTGCTGAAGAATTAGACAGCCAAAACAACTCAGAACGCGCACTCTCGCCACTGCCAGAAAATGACTTTAGCAGCTACGAAATCTCTTACTCTCCACTTCAAAGTGATGAAGAGACTGACGAGATAGATGAAAAGCTAGGTGATTCACAGCAGGAACTGCTGTTTACAGAAAGCTCTAAAGACGGCAGCCTGGAAGAAGAGGACACCAGCTCTTCTTTGTTTCACCAACTCCGTGGCTCCTCCCTGAGGGACCAGCAGGAGCGCGGCCCCCACGTGCACGGCTTCGTAACTCAGTATCAACACGACGAAGTATTGTATAAACACAACACGCTAACCGGTTCGTCTCAGCCTCTTTTCCAGAATAAGAGCATTACTTCATGTGATGATGGGGCGCATACCGGTGATGATTTCGTGCCGCTTCCGTCGGCATTCGCAGAGGGGCTTCCTTCTAGTTATCAAGCTGTTACAGCAAAACCCGGCAAGGCAGGATGTCGGGCAAATAAACAGAAACAGGTACTTGAAGAATCAGCTGTTGGCAATCAGATTTCCCTTCCATCACTTAATCGTGAAATGCCAAAAGCTTTTGGAAGCCAGGGAGAAGGGGCTCTTTCTTTCCAGCCAACCCAAAGTAAAATTAGGAAAGCATCAAATAGGAACTTCAGTGCTAAGAACAGTACTAACTCCACATGTGTCTGCGGAAAGGCATTAGGTGGTATACAAGGCAGTAAAGTTACAATTCCAAATACAGAGAAATCTAGCGCGTCTGCTGCGGCCGAGTCTCTAAAAATACCGCCATCTGGTCCAAGCTGTCCTGCGACACAGTCTTCTTCCAAGGTAATGAAACAAACGGATATAGGTGTTTATTTTGGTCTGCCACCCAAAAGAAAAGAAGAGAAATTGCTGGAGGGAAGTGCAGTAGAAGGGCTGAACTTCAATCCAGCTGTAAGTCCTAAGGAAAAGAGGTCCCGGCAGCGCAAGAGGAAAGCAGAAACATCATTAAGTGATTTAGAATTTGATGCAAAGAATTTAAGTGAGACTCAGCCCTCTGTGGAATTTTCCAGTGAGAGGTCACAGCATCAAAGAAAGCGACTGAGAAAGTCAGATTCACTACAGGCAGGAGCACATCAGAAGAGGTCACATCGCCTTATCGATAGGACAGAATCCGAAACCCTCAATTTAAGGAAAGACAAAGTCTTCGTAAAATCAGCTTGTGGCAGGCTGCAGAGAGGGAACACAAAAATCCCAGAGTCATCTAATGCAGGACAATTAAGAAAAAAGACATGCCCATTCTATAAGAAAATACCTGGTAAGTTGAAATGCCAATGTTTAATATACCTACAAAGAATCAACTTAAAATTTCATGTTCATTCCCCATGTTGTGTGTCTGTGTTTGTATAAAACAATTTTTATATGTATTTCCTTTGTTTTTTATAATTCATTGACCTGTAACAGATTTTTTTTTTTTTTGGCCTATTTGAATGTTTTTGCCCTATTCAATGCAGCAAACTTTTATTAAATATGTTCTGTGTACAAGATCCTATACTAGTAGGTAGATATTACAGATTTGACACAGTTGAGTAAAGGTCAGCTTAATAGGGAAGGAGGAAAGGCTCTCTGTAAGTAGTTATAATAAAAACAGTCCCTATGCCCTTAAGAGAAATACTGAGTGCTAAAAAGCTTCAAAGAAGGAAAACTAACAAATTGCATAAGTCATAATAAATGTCAAATAGTTTTAATGCACACCATAACTTAGTTTCTCAGCCTTTTCATATTTTATAATTCCCAGTGCCTTCATAAGTGAATTACAAAAATGCATAGTAAAATGAATTTTATTATTGAAGAAACCAGTAACTCTTCTTCTGAAGAGAATATAAAGCTGCCAAAATATACCCGGTTTCAGAAAGACGTTTTAAAGTGCTTTGATATTCCCGATCTAGAATCCAAAACGTTTATGTAGGGAATAGCATTTATGTACATCAGAGCTCCAGTTTTGTTGTTAATGATTCCTGTGATGAGTTTTCTGTATTTTAAGTGAGCCAGAGACTGGTATGCTGTGTGTGGATAAGCCTCAGTGGGATTGTGACGTACGCCTGTTTACTGTCTCATCACAATCCACACCCTTGGCTACTTCTTTCATGAACATTTTTCAGAACACCTCAACCATTTTGTTTTCTTACAACTCCTCTAGGTAGCCTTTTTGGGGCATTTTTTAAAAAAGATTTTAAGTAATCTCTACACCCATTGTGGGGCTTGAACTCACAACCTCGAGATCAAGAGTTGCATGCTCTGCTGACGGAGCCAGCAGGCACCCCAGAATTTATTTTCTTACTTCCTCCCATCCCGCACCGTGAAATTCGAATACTGCATATGCTGTTCATCTGTTATTGTACTGTGACCCTTTGGAGACCCTCAGCCGCTGTAATTTGTAAGATTACTTGGGCCTTCAACCATGTCTGCCCCCGGTGGGCACTGCCAAAATAGAATAAAATAAGAAGAAATATAGCATTTTCCTTTTGCTGTTTTGTAGAAGCGAAGGATTTAAGTCAGGAAAACAAAGAAATAATTGGTTTGTAGCTTAGCATTTTAATTTCTTTTGGTACAGTTATTCATTGAAAAAGCAAAGCCAATAGTGGGATATTTACTAGACACTCACAAGACTTCTTTTCATTTCTAGTATCCGATTTTGCTGAATTTATGTGGAATAAGGTTTTAGGGTATAAAGCTCAGTTGGAATCGAGATGCGTAGACGGTAGGATCTGTTTACGTTCGAACTGAGCATCTTCCACCCCGTTACCTATCACTCAAGCAGCTGTGTGCTCTTTCCGTGACAGGGACTGGCTTTACAGTTGATGCCTTCCAGTACGGACTGGTGGAAGGTTGCACAGCCTATTTTCTCACACATTTTCATTCTGATCATTACGCTGGATTGTCTAAAAACTTCACATTTCCAGTTTATTGTAGTGAGGTAAGTTTCAGTATTCGAAACTCTAAATGTATGGAATGCAGTGAATTTCTAAGCAGTGTGGTTGAAAAAGAGTAACTAACGTTGTAAGATCTGTCATCCTACTAGAAAAGCTATGAGAAAATAGATTCCACATTAAGATTCTAAAATTAAATGAGCTATTGTCAACAGTTACAATAAGATTTAAAAAAAATTTTTTTTACGTTTGTTTATTTCTGAGACAGAGACAGAGCATGAGTCGGGGAGGGGCAGAGAGAGAGGGAGACACAGAATCTGAAACAGGCTCCAGGCTCTGAGCGGTCAGCACGGAGCCCAACGCGGGGCTCGAACTCACAGACTGTGAAATCATGACCCGAGCTGAAGTCGGACGCTCAACCGACTGAGCCACCCAGGCGCCCCTAGGATCTTTTTTTTAATCCTTTATTATATGGAAACAGTAAACTACTTCATGCACTTCATGGTGCACTAAAACACCTAAGTTTCATCCAGTAAACATCTATTGAGTACCTTAAAAGACATTCAAGGCAAAAATACCTAACTTCAAGGCACTCACGGCCTTCAGGTGATACTTTTCCAAGTACGTGGTGATGGGGTTGGTATTGTGCTAGAAAACTGAGCAGAATGCCAGCAAGTAGGAGAAAGTGCTTTACACTGTCCTAGGCCAAGGTCAGAGAAAGTTTCCTGGTGAAAGAGATACCTTGAATTAATTATTAAAAGGTGACTATTTTAAGGGTGCCTGGGTGGCTCAGTCGGCTAAGCATCGGACTCCTGATTTCAGTTCAAATCATGATCTCAGGGTTGTGAGATCGAGCCCGGTGTCAGGCTTCGCGCAGGGCATGGAGACTGTTTAAGATTCTCTCTCCTTCTACTGCTTGTGTATTCTCTTTCTCTCTCTCTCTAAAAAAAATAGAAAAGAAATGAGTATTTTAATGCCTACTACTAAGGGATTTGGCTAGAATTTGATTTAATCCTCAAGCATTCTTGAATTCTTGAATTCACCTCTTTTTTTTTTAAGTTTTTTTAAAATTTATTTTAGAAAGAGAGAACGTGAGTGTGGGTGGGGCAGAGAGAGAGAGGGACAGAGGATCTGAAGCAGGCTCTGTGCTGACAGCAGTGAGCCCGACATGGAGCTCAAACTTAGGAACTGTGAGGTCATGTCCTGAGCCAAAGTCGGACACTCAACCAACTGAGCCACCTGTGTACCCCTAACCTCTTTTTATTAATGAGGCAACTGAGGCTGGGAAAGGGGTTAAATAACGTGCCCCAAGTCAGAGAGCTAATAATGGCAGAGCCAGAATTTGAACACAGGTCTGTCCGATTCCAGAACCAGGTGGAAGAGAGAGAAGAGGACATTCTAGGTAGAGAGTAGAGTTTGTATAAGCGCACACACACCTTAGAAGTCGACCCATCCCAGGCACTTCGGATAATTCAGAATGGCTAACCATGAGGTAGGGAATAACAGAAGATAAACCCGCAGAAAGGAGCAGGGGCCGGCTCATGCGGGGTTTTGGTTGTCATCTGGAGATGGGGCACTTTGCATAGATAGGGACAGCCAGCGACAGTGTTTAAGCAGAATTGCGACAGTCATTTTAGGAAGTTTTTTTTTCTGGTATTCGAGAGGATTTCCATGAATATCAGTGGGAGAACAGGTAGACTCAGTGTTTCGCTGTATCAGCAACAAGTGCGTTCTGTTTTGCAGATAACCGGCAATTTGTTGAAGAGCAAACTTCACATGCAAAAGCAATATGTCCATCCACTACCAATGGACACTGAATGTATAGTAAATGGTGTAAAAGTCATTTTGCTCGATGCCAACCAGTAAGTATTAAAGTTATATTAAGGCTAGCCTATTTTTTAAAAGATTAACAAAAATAAGTATATCTATTTAAGAACTCTCTTATTGAAACCATTATTCCTATTTTTAAAAATTTGAGTAAAATGTGTTTCTCCTTTTGAAAAAAAAAAAAATAACGTGCCCGATTACAGAATCAGAGATTAAATATAATGGGATCCTTTAAATATTATCTAACCCATTTTGATGCAGTTTAAATTACTATGTTTAACATACGACATCCCTCTTATTTAAAAAAAAAAACACATTTTAACGTGTTGCTGTTTTGAAGACATAACCTTTTGCCATTTTCTTTTTTCTTGTTAAATTAAAAAAAAATAATTTTGTTTGTTATTGAGAGACACAGAGACAGCATGAGCATGGGAGGGGCAGAGAGAGGGAAATGCAGAATCCGAAGCAGGCTCCAGGCTCCGAGCTATCAGTAGCAAGCCCGATGCGGGGCTCGAACTCACAAACCGCGAGATCACGACCCGAGCCAAAGTCAGACACCTAACCGACTGAGCCACCGAGGCGCCCCTGCCATTTTCTTTATTTTTTTTAGTTTTTGCCATTTTCTTTAATATCATTTATATAAGTTAACAGATTGTACTCCATTCAGATTACCAGAGGATTTTTGTTTCCTTTTAAGAAATTCTTCAAGCTTTTAATACTAAAGACTTGGAATTTTTTTTTCTTGAAAATGGTTTCCTGTTTTCCCTCTTTTTTTTTTCTTTTTAAATGTAAAGCACTGTCAGTATCATATTGCCAAAGTGTAATTCTCAACTGCACTTCTTCCTACTTTTCATACAATTTTAGCCTTGTGTACCTTAGAGATCACAGATGTGTAGAGAATTAAAATTAAGACTAGGTCTCCAGAAATCCAGACCCATGCTCTGTCTTCAGGTTCCCTTTAACTTTCTGTCTGCTAACTTCTGTTTCTTTTTTTAATCACCAATTATGACAACTCAAGTTCTGATATTTTTTAAGTCAACTTTATTAGGCATAATTTACATAAATAAAATAGACCCATTTTAAGTGTCTGCTGAATTTTGACAAAAATGCACACCCATGTAATTCCCACCACAGTAAAAATTATATCGGAAATTTGCCCCGCCCCAAAAGGTTTCCTGATGCTCCTTCCCAGTCAATCCCGCGCTGACTCTGGCCCAGGGAACCATTGATCTGTTTCCTATCACCATGGATTAGGTTTGTGGTTCATTTCCTGAATCCTAGGGATTCAGCTAAATGAAATCACATAGTGTCTACTCTTTTGCATCCAGCTTCTGTCCATGTTTTTGAGATTCATCCAAGCTGATGTGTATATCAGTGGTTTGTTCCTTGTTACTGCTGAATAGTATCAGTTGTATGGGCACACTACAATATCTTTATTCACCTCTTGATGGACAACTGATTTTTGTTTATTGACCTTATATCCTGAGACCTTGCTAAACTTGCACATTAGTTGTAGTAGGTTTTTTATAGATTTCTTAGAAATCTTCTACGTGTATGATCATGTCATCTATAAGTATAGACAATTTTGTTTTACTTCTTTCCATTCAGAGTGCTTTTTTTCCCCTCTTGTTTTTGGTCCTGGCGCAACCTCTCAGTGGTGAGAGCAGAGATACTGCCTTGGTCCTGACCCTAAGAAGAAAGCTTTCAGCCTTTCTCCTTAAGCTTGATGTTGGCAATGGGTTTTTCATAAATGCCTTTTATTAGGTTGAGGAAGATGCCCTCTCTTCCTGGTCTACAGAGTTTGTAATCATGAATGGATATTGAATTTTGTCACATGTTCCTTCACCTACTGAGAATATCATATAACTTTTCTCCTTTATGATGTTAACAGGGTAAATAATCATGATGGGTTTTCTGAATGTTAAACCAGCCTTGCATTGCTGGGATAAACCCCACTTAATCTTCATGGATTATCCTTTTAAAAATATAGATTGCTGGATTTGATATGCCAGATATTTTGTTAAAGACTTCTGTATCTGGTTTTCATAATGGATGTTGGTCTGTAGTTTTTTGGTTTCTTTAATAATGCTTTTGTCTGGTTTTGACATTAGGGTAATGCTGGCCTCATGAAATATTCCCTCCTCCTCTATTTTCTGAAAGATGTTGTGTATATTGGTATTATTGGTATTATTTCTTCCCCAGTCTTGGTATCATTATTATTGGTAATGTTGGTATTATTTCTTTCCCACTTCAGTCATTCATCTGAAGTTTGGGGGCAGGAAGCTAAGGGGTAATTTTTAATTACCAAAGTAATTATGTCATTTTTTCCTAAAATGCAAAATTAAAGTTTCCTGTGTTTTGGCAGTAATTTCCAAGCCCCAATATGGTAGAGAGTCCCCAAGTCTACCGTGAGGCCCAGTGGTTCCCTAGGAAGACCCAGGGGACTCAGAAAAGTTGTCGTACTCATGGTGACAGCAAAAGGATTCAGATTAAAATCAGCAAAGGGAAAAGGCAAATGGGGGCAAAGTCCAGGAGAAACCAGGCCCGGGTTTCCAGGTACCCTTCTAATGAGTGGCACGGATGCACTTAGTTCTCCCAGCAGCCATGTGTCACCACACATGCAAAGCCTGGCCAAGCTGGGAAGCTCATGGAGCCTTGAGTCCAGCAGGGACGTCAGTCGTGTGCACATGCAGCACCCACGTGACTTGCCTCAGCTACTCAGACTCCAGGCCCAGAGAGCAAAACCAGATATTCACCATAGATAACACCATTAGCATAAACTCTCACGTCAAGCTAGTAACACGTGGCCCCAGGCGTCAGGCGCACAAAGCACTCTTACAGGGCAGAAGATTCCAAGGGCTCAGAACTCCTCTCTCAAGGGCCAGCCAAGGACTAGTCCTAAAGACACGTTTTAGGTGGGGAAGTGTGGAGTTTGAACAATCCTTTCCTGCGCCTGGATTTTTTTTTTTTTTATGATGTAAATAAACTTTCTAAAGTAAAAATGCTCCATTTCCTCTGTATGCAGTGCTGTGTCTTCACCTACTGAAACTGAATAAGTTCCTTTGGCTTCCTTGCGAGTGTTAAGAATATTCCTTTGTGTTCAGCTGTCCAGGTGCTGTCATGATCCTGTTCTATCTTCCTAATGGTAAAGTCCTGTTACACACCGGAGACTTCCGAGCCCACCCCACCATGGAACGTTCTCTTCTCGCAGGCCAGAAAGTCCACACGCTTTACTTAGATACGACGTAAGAGAGGCTTTGTTTCTATGCTTCCTTTTCCCGCTGACAATACTTGCCCCGTAGATCATGAATAATGTGCACAGGTGCTTAGGTAATCAAAATGATGGCTGATTACCAATTACCATCTTAAGACTATTAGAGAAATGCTGTTTGAAAAACTACGTACTTGCTTAAGAACAAATTTGAGAGGACATAGTCCTAACCAGCTACGACTCAGTTTTTCTTTTTTGTAATTTCCTTTTGAAAATACGGTTTCTGTGAGAATCCTGTTACTGAAACAAGGAAGGAAAAACGGGGCGGGGGGGGGGGGGGGCAAACTTTAGGAAACACCCTTTTAAGTTATTTTTTCAAAGTACTTGTGTAACTATTAAGTGTAATTGTGGAGAAGAAACAGAAGCCAAAATGCGATTCTGCTTCAGAATATTCAAAATTCTTAGTTTGTTTCTCCAAATGTAATTTTTAAGTGACAACTTTGAATTCCTAAATGTTATATAAACATAATGGCACCAGCCATTTTTTATTATATGTTAAAATACCTCATCATTTTGTTAGAATTTAATTATATCAACTATTTCAACCTGTTTTAAGAAGTGAGTTTGGATGGCATATTTTAATAAAAAAATGGCCTTTCCACATCCCGTTTTCTAACACCATAGCTAATTTTTCCATTTTTTAATATGTACTTTAAATACTAGGTAAATTAAGAAAATAATAAGTAAAAAAAAAACCCAAAACACCTTTTTTTTGTTACTTAGTTTTGCTCAACATAGAATTCTGAATTTCTTTGTGGGTTTTTTATCAGAGGAAAGACCTAAGTGTCTTCTCTATTATTATGGCTGAGCAGCAAAAACAATTTTGAAAATGGGGAAAATATGTTTCTTTGATATTTTTACTCTGTGACATTTTTTAAGTAAAAAAAAATGATTGATTTTCATGTTCATGATTTTCATCCCAAGTGGAGACAGGTAGCTAGTAGTCTTAGGGTTAATTTTATATTTGGTGTTATCGTATTGAGGTAGACCCCAACTGAATCTGTAGTATTCCTGTAATATTGTACATATTTCTGTACCTCCTCAGAAGAGCAGATAACCATGTGAATATTCACTGTTTGATTTAACGCCACTTCAGTACATTCAAATTTGATTTCATCACTTTTTTATTTATTTAAAAATATTTTTTTTTCAATGTTTATTTATTATTGAGAGACAGAGAAACAGAGCATGAGCATGGGAGGGGCGGAGAGAGGGAGAAACACAGAGTCCGAAGCAAGCTCCAGGCTCTGAGCTGTCAGCACAGAGCCCGACGCAGGGCTCGAACTCCCAAACCTCGAGATCATGACCTGAGCTGAAGTCGGACGCTTAACTGGCTGAGCCACCCAGGCGCCCCACATCATTTTAATTTTTAAACGAAATCAGAATTCTTTAGTTCAGAAGTAATCCCTGCCACTAGTATTTTCTTTGATAGTGATTGGGGTTAAAACAAAAAAGCTGCTGAGGTTTGTAATTCACAGCTAAAATAGCTGGCCGGCTAGAACAGTCCTTTAAGAAAAAGGGGCAGTTTCTTTATATGAGGGTGATGAAAGAAATATGAAAAAGATACATTGAAGATGCAGAATTCCATCATAAATTACCCCTGGCCTGTCACAAATATTTTAACCGTAGGCAGTCCATAACCAGAGTGGTGTTAAATCATACTGTTGCTGTACGTACACTTGCTAAAGCTTGTTTTCTAGAACAACATCCAGCCTAATGCTATGGCTTTCTTGTTGCTCATTTAATAAGTACCATTTTGAACATATTACAGATACTGCAGCCCAGAATACTCCTTCCCGTCGCAGCAAGAGGTTATCCAGTTTGCCATCAACACTGCCTTTGAGGCAGTAACTCTAAACCCACGTGTTCTTGTTGTCTGTGGCACTTATTCTATTGGAAAAGAGAAAGTCTTCCTAGGTGGGTGGTGGCTGTATCTAATTTACATTAATATATTATAAAGATCAGATTCTCTTTTGCATAAAGCCCTTTCAGTCTGGATGCTTGCACTTGGTACTTCTTTCCTGAAATGGTGCAATATTACCTTTGAAGAAAAATTGATAGAGTTGGATTCCTTTAAACTTTGAAAGGCTTAACTTAATGGAAATGCTTGGGAAGTGTGTGTGCCATTGCCTATGCATCAATACAGTGTTTACAGAGCAAATGTCCGTTGCTGCGTTAGTATTTCAGTGAACTTGGAAAATTTACTAATGCGTAATTGTGTCTCTGCCTTCTTTGAGGATAACCATCAATTAATTACTTTAGAGAACAGTTTTAATTTTTGTACATAAATGATTTCTGGATATGTAATTGTAGCTTGTCCAGATGGCATTAGACTATTTTACAAAATACTTGGCATTTCTTCCTAATTATGGTCGCATCATGGCAAACATTAAGATATGAAGTGATAAAGCCAGAGTTTTAACTCCTCCCACTTTGGTTCCTTCTTTTCCTCTACCCCTGTCTATACATCTTTTGTGATTTTTAAATACTAGGTCTTAAAAATAAGTTCTTTGGATTTCTCACAGTTCTTACTTCATATAGTTAACCAACAAAAGTACTCAGTGTTTTTGAAATATTAAAAGTGTGAACGTTTTCAATTTTTTTTGGGGGGGGGATTCTTATTTTAAATTTTGATTAAGTTGTAACTTAATTTTTTTTTATAAGCTGTGATTTTACTATTTTCAACCTTTTCCTTTGCCTATAGCCATCGCTGACGTTTTAGGTTCAAAAGTGGGCATGTCCCAAGAAAAATATAAAACCTTACAGTGCCTCAACATCCCAGAACTTAATTCCCTCATCACTACAGATATGTGCAATTCACTGGTTCACCTTCTCCCAATGATGCAAATTAACTTTAAGGTAAGTATTCATGAGATGTCTTTTTAGCATGAACTAGAAAAGGTAGTGCAATGATTATAAACTGGAATCCCATTTTACTTGAGTTTAACTTGGAGGAATTAGAGTGGAGTCATAGTAAACTTCGCCCTAGAAGATCTTTTAAGTGGAATTTACAGTGCTTTTATTTTGTGTGTGTGTGTATGTGTGTGTGTGCGCGCGCACGTGTGCATGTGAACAGCTGTATAGAGTAATTCACATGTCCTGGGAACTGGAGAACTATCATAAAAGAAACAAAAGTAGGAAAGCATGCAACTGTCTGATCATTCACACCTTATGTTTTGAAGATTCTCTTCCATTCCTTTCCAGTGAGTAGAGCAATGAATGGAGAGTTCTAAGAGTTCTTACTTGTGTTAAGGTCTATTCTGTATTAATTGTAAGCCCCTATAATACTGATATATGTTGGAAATTTACGGGCTGTGAGGATTAAGTGCAACAGTGGGAGTGCATTCAAAAAGGATGTTCTAGTGTTAGTTCTGAGGCAGAGGTTAAGAGACACAAGATATGACCTCACTCTGATTTGGGGCCCTTACTTGTCCGGTTTACTCCTATACTAAGATTCATTCCATTTACTAACATTTGGACACCTAGCAATGGAATACTTCAGAGCTGTGTATTAAAAATAGGTCAGAACATAATGTACACACACACACAAAATGTATTTTCACTTTTGTTAAGATGTTCATGAAATAACATTTATGGAGCTTTTTGAAATAGCTTAAAAAAAAAAAAGAAAATGAGTTATTTTAGTTCTAACCCCTGGAATAAGGAAATTGTAACAGGTGTAACTATTCCTTTGTTCATGAGAGAAAGGCAAAATTTTTGTGGTCTATTTTCCTGAATATATAATTCATAAAAAATTTCAGGGATAATCAAGTCAGAGTTTTGTCCCTCTAAAGCCATCTTTGGAAAAGTACTTTATTATTTTATTTTTTTTATTTTTTTAACGTTTATTTATTTTTGAGACAGAGACACAGCATGAACGGGGGAGGGGCAGAGAGAGAGGGAGACACAGAATCGGAAGCAGGCTCCAGGCTCTGAGCCATCAGCCCAGAGCCCGACGCGGGGCTTGAACTCGTGGACCATGAGATTGTGACCTGAGCTGAAGTCGGACGCTTAACCGACTGAGCCACCCAGGCGCCCCTGGAAAAGTACTTTAAATTTGGGAGTCATCTGATTTGTGTGGAGGTTAATGAGATGTTGATTATTCATGAAACGAACATTGATATCTTGAGGACAGTATGGCATGTTTTTATGATTTTTATCTTAAAGTTTTATTTCCTACTAACTTCGTTTGTTCCCTTTGAACAAATGACCCATTTAGGAGGATAATAGGGGTGGAAGAGTCAGAGTTTTGTAGAAATGAGGGAGTAGAACTTTTCATGAAAGAGTTTTTATTTTTTTTTTTAAAATTTTTTTTTTTTAATGTTTATTTATTTTTGAGACAGAGAGAGACAGAGCATGAATGGGGGAGGGTCAGAGAGAGAGGGAGACACAGAATCCGAAGCAGGCTCCAGGCTCTGAGCTGTCAGCACAGAGCCCGACGCGGGGCTCGAACTCACGGACCGCGAGATCATGACCTGAGCCGAAGTCGGCCGCTTTACCGACTGAGCCACCCAGGCGCCCCATGTTTTTAAAGGTACCTTGTGCTGCACGGAGGTCATGTAAGCAAAGAACGGCAGTTTGGCAGTTAGAACATGTTGGGTGACAAGAACTGTTTGAAGCGATATTGGAGGAGGCCAAGTGGTAGAGGGCTGAGGAGGGAATGAGAAGGTATAAATGGCCAAATGAATGAGAAGGTATACAAATGGCCTAAAAAACATGAAAAAAGAGGATCAACATTGTTAGTCATCAGGAAACCATAAATCAAAAACCACAGCGAGCTGTCATTTTACACTCACTGGGATAGTGATAATAAAGAGACAGACAGTGTCATTTGTTAGTGAGAATATGGAGACACTGGAACCCTATTTATTGCTCGTGAGATGATTAATGGTGCAGCTGCTTTGGTAAACAGTTAGATAATTCTTAAAATGTTAAACATGGAGTGACTATATGACCAGCTCATCTTAGGCGTATATGCCCGAGAGAATTGGAGACATAGGTCCACACAAAAACTTCGACACAAATGTTCATAGCCACGTTATTCATAATAGCAAAGAAGTGGAAACAACTCAAATATCCATCAAATGATGAATGGATAGACAAAATGTACCATATCCATAAAGTAGGAATGTTATCCAGCTATAAAAAGGAATGAATTAATAGTACACGCTACAGTGTGAATGAGCCTTGACAACATGATGCCACGTGAAAGAAGTCAGGTACAAAAGGCTACATATTATGTGATTCCATTTATGGGAAATGTTCTCAGGAGGTAAACCTTAGACACAGTAACTAGATTAGTGGTTGCCAGGGCTTGAAAGAGAGGGAATGAGGAGTGACTGCTGATGGGTAGTGTCTCTCTTTGGGGTGATGAGAATGTTCTAGAATTAGATAGTGATGATGGTCATGCAGCTTTATGAATATGCTAACAACCACTGAACTGTACACTTTGGGGAAAATAAATGCTAGCAGTTGTCTGTCTTGAAGACAAGAAAAAAAAAAGAATATCTTAAATCATTGTATTTTTCTGTATTTGTTATCTATTGTTGGTATTGCCTTCAGTAGCCCTTCCCCTTCCTCCATGAAAGTTATTGATGACATTTTTGGAAATTACTTATGTGCAAAACACAGGTGGAGTGGAAGCTGATGGTTACCATGGGGCTGTATTTTAGTTTGTACCTCTTGTACCTCAAGCCAGGTTTTTTTTAATTTTAAAAAAAATTGTTTTAACTCTTATTCATTTTTGAGAGTCAGTATGAGCCGGGGAGGGACAGAAAGAGGGAGTAAAGCCAACTTTTTTGCCAGCCAAAAATAGTTCTGTTGCATCAGAGCTAATGATTGTGAAAAGGTAAATATACAATTTTCAGGGTCTGTTAGGCAGGCTTGAAAGCCCTAGAAACCCTATAAAACCATTCATGCTATCTAGTTCAGTATCCCAAGTCCATATATGTGGTACACAGTTAATTACCACGTCTAGTTACCCGATTGACTGTGATCAAATATTACAACAGTAACGTTATGGGTGATTACACACTGAAAACCAATCCCGGTTGCATACAGTGAAAGCAGTTTTATCACAAACTAGTTACCAATAAACAGACACAAATCACAGATCAGAGACTTACAGTGACTAGATCATTCCTTTTTTTTTTTTTTTTAAGTTTATTTATTTATTTTTATTTCGAGAGTGAGAGAGCATGAGTAGGGAAGAAGGAGAGAGAGAATCCCAAGTCGACTCCACACCGTCAGCCTGGAGCCCGACACGGGGCTCGAACACACAAATCCCAAGACCGTGACCTGAGCCGAAGTCAAGAGTCAGATCCTTAACCAACTGAGCCACCCAGGCGCCCCAGATCATTGTTGATAAAATTACTAAAATGGTAGTATTTCTTCAGTTGCGGTTAATGAATGACTAGTGGCTGTTGGCAGTCTTTCCTGTATGTTTGGCTTGGCCGATAGTATCCTCGGTTTTTGTTTGTGGCGCAGGTTGATGATGTGTTTTTGTGGTAACTTCAGTTTGTTTCATGAAAAGCGGAAATTCTCACTTAATTCTATTGAGTGTTTTTGCAGAGCAGACAGGAATGGATGTGTTTCATGACTTACATTGAGAGCTGGACTCTCACTTTATGATTTTTGTTTTGTTTTTTGCCTTTGTTTTGTGTTATTTCCTTTTCTTTGTGAGCACAGGGGGAAGAGAGTTAGTACTTAAGCAAATAGTACTACGCTTACCTAGATCGAGACTAAGCAAGACAAAAACCCCAAAAGTTTGCAGAGGCAGGGATTATAATGAAAACTTAGCTATCTGTCCATAACCTGAACTTTTTTGTGGAGAGGCAGTAATTGGTAAGAAATATGACTGTTTAATGGTAGGGATTTAATGAGAAATCATTGATACAAGTGAGAAGTCAAAAGATTGTTATTAATTCAGCAGTGAAATATAAACGTCTGATAAACACAGTCAAATGTTTAGCCTCTACCTAGTGATCAAACATAAAAGTAAAAAACAAAACAAAACAAGGATATGTTTGTCTTCTACCAAATTGGCATACTTTTTAAGAAAATAATATTCTTATGCCATGATATAGAGAAATTAGCACTCTTATCCACTTGGATAGTAGTGGAAAGTGGGGTAAATCTTTTTACTCAACAATTTCATTTCTAGGAATTTCTTCTAAAAAAGGAGTCCTTTGTGGGGGCGCCTGGGTGGTTCAGTCAGTTAAGCGTTTGACTTTGGCTCAGGTCATGACCTCACGGTTTGTGGGTTCGAGCCCCGTGTCGGGCTCTGTGCTGACAGATCAGAGCCTGGAGCCTGCTTTGGGTTCTGTGTCTCCCTCTCTTTCTGCCCTTTCCCTACTCGTGCTTAGTCAGTCTCTCTCTCTCTCTCTCAAGTAAATAAACATTAACAAAAAATTTAAAGGGGCACCTGGGTGGTTCAGTTGAGCATCTAACTCTTGGTTTCGGCTTAAGTCATGATCTCATGGGTTCGAACCCTGCATCGGGCTCTGTGCTTGCAGAACCTGCCTTGGATTCTGTGTCCCTCTCTCTGCCCTTCCCCGTCCATGTTTTCTCTCTCTTTCTCTCAAAATAATAAATTTAAAAAAAAGAAAAGACAACTGTTTCTTTAAAAAAAAATTAAAATGAATCCTTTGTGAAAAGATCAATCTGTAAGGCTTCCAGTTATTGATGGTGTAATACATGATCAGAAGTAGAAAAAGTTAAGACGGGGCCTATGGTTTCCATTTCTAAAAAAGATCCACACAGTGGGTTTTATTGACCATCTCCCTGCCGGGCTATAAGTTTCCAGAACGTGAAGGCTGTGTCTCTTACCCAGCACTCTGACCCCATGACATGGCCTAATACTGGAGCAGATGTTTATTAGATGAGGGACTAAGTAGATGGATGAATGGATTTGTCTTTGCTTTCTTCAGAACTTTCTACCAGCATCTTTTATAATACTTAAATAGTTCAGAGCATGTATGCTTAATTTTTTTTTTTCAACGTTTTTTATTTATTTTTGGGACAGAGAGAGACAGAGCATGAACGGGGGAGGGGCAGAGAGAGAGGGAGACACAGAATCGGAAACAGGCTCCAGGCTCCGAGCCATCAGCCCAGAGCCTGACACGGGGCTCGAACTCACGGACCGCGAGATCGTGACCTGGCTGAAGTCGGACGCTTAACCGACTGCGCCACCCAGGTGCCCCAGAGCATGTATGCTTAAGAAAGAAAAGAGCTTCAGAAATCCAAGATGACACCATGTGCAGTTTAGATTTTTTTATTATTTTACATAAAACTAGAATTTTATTATAAATTTACACTAAGCCCTTGACACCGTGGGTTTTGTCTTACGACCAAAAGTATTAGCCTTTTGGTATCTCTTGTCCCGTGGCTCTTTTTATTTGGATTTTTCTTATCTTTCAAAGATTGAACCTGGGTCACTGATTGTCACATTTCATCAAATGTCAGCACTTATGATGACTTTAGTTTGGAACATTCTGCTCAAGATTTCTTAGGCAAGCCCGGTACTTCCAATGGTAGCCACATGAAAAGTGTTGAAAGTATTCTAGTTCGTGTTTGAAGAGTGAAAAGGGTGAGCCCCCAAGAAGAGTGCCAGCGCGTGTCTTTGAAGTGTGCGTGTTGAGTCTGAAGACATTGACAGCATTGCTTCTGCCTTCTATCTGTCCATCGGTCCTCCATTGGACATATGCACGTGGATATGTTTGGCTCTCTGTTCACCCGTGTCAGTATTAGTATCTCTAACAGGGATACTCTTACCTACTATTATTATCCCTAACATCCTAGCCGTGTATGCAGTATCCTCATAGTAGTAGGACTTGGAGTTTGTTTTTGTTTTTTTCCATTCTTTTTTTTGGTAGCTGATATGTCATCTTTAAATACATGATTCTTATGTTTAAATTTGCCTCATCTTATTTTCAGACTGTACTTAAGCTTGTTTAACTTTAGATAAGGGGAAAAGGGTTGTTTTGTTTTTTTTTTTTCAGTGATTTTGATTTTTTTTTTTTTTTTTTTTGGAAGTATGGCTCTAGGTTATTGCAAATGAATGTTCACCAGGCGCCAACTCGCTGAGATTATGCCAGCGTGATCATTCTGTTTTCTTCCGCATAACCCACCTTCACGGACCATTAAATAAGTACCCTATTTTTATTTAACAGGCTTTACAGAGTCATTTGAAGAAGTGCGGTGGAAAATATGATCAGATTTTGGCTTTTCGACCTACAGGATGGACACATTCTAACAAGTTAACTGGTATAGCAGACATTATTCCCCAGACCAAAGGAAACATTTCAATATACGGTATAGTTATTACATTTTTTTTTCCACTTTTAACGTCTGTTATTACATTTTTAAAAAGAGCTGTGAAAATAAGATCCGAGAAAAACAGACACCAAGGAATCTTTAACATTCGAGTTTCGAATTCCTCTGCGTTCTCTACAGCTGTATCTTTAGTGCGTCGTAAACTGAAAGAAAGGAGCGTGGCAGGAGTAACTAAATGGGCATTGGCTAACACACATAGTTCCGTTTGCCTGATCAGTGCTGTGTGGACGAAACCGTAGAACTGCTTGGGAGGAGGGGTGGGCAGTCAGTTGTATCCTGGACATTCAGGTGCCGTCGTCAGGCTGTCAGCAGGAAGACTGGATTAGATGCCATGACGGCCAGAGGTACAGATTTGACTCATTTCTCTCATTTCTTGGAGGGGCGTTACCGTTGTCCTCAGAAATCGCTTATTGGAATAGTGGGTGATGGAAACATTTTTGCTGTGTCACTAGCCTAGTGACTTAATTTCAGCCCCGAAAGACCCTAGTTAACTCACGGCAGGACCCTTTCTCCCTCCCTTTCTCTGTGGTTCTTCATCTTCAGTAAAGTTAAAAGGACTTTTAAGATTTTATTTTTATTTTGTTGCTCATTTTTTATGTGTGAAAAGCTTGGGTGGCTGGAATCTGCTTACTTGCTCCGGAAACCAAGAGACTTCTTGCTTGATACTCTTCAAATTTTATTCATTTTTTTCCAGGATTTTCTTGAAACACGTAGCTGAATGAAGTGTTTAAGGAGAAGAATTATTTAAAAAGAAACCCTAATTAAAAATAAGAATCTAGAGAGATACATATTAAGAGTCTACATAGAGGGGCACCTGGGTGGCTCAGTCGGTTAAGCATCTGATTTCAGTTCAGGTCACAATCTCACGGTTTGTGAGTTCGAGCCCCATGTGGGGCTCTGTGCTGACAGCTCAGAGCTTAGAGCCTGCTTCAGATTCTATGTCTCCCTCTCTCTGTTCCTCCCCTGCTCGCATTCTCTGTCTCTCTCAAAAATAAATAAATAAACGTTAAAAAAACTGACCCTTTCTTCCCCTTCCCACTTAAAAAAAAAAAAGAAAAAAAAGTCTACATAGAAACGCAATAGAATTTTTTAATGTTCAAAGTTCCTGTATCATTTTAATCTTTATTCTCCATAAAAGTTATTAACAACTTTTTTTTATCAGTAATAAAGCACCAAGGAGTTTTTGACAAAAATACCGTGGATTGCTTTACCTTTTTATTTTATTTGGAGCTTGTGTGGGGTTTTGTTTTAGTAATTTGATTTTTCATAGGCGATACCTTTTCTTTTGTGTTGCAGGAATCCCTTATAGTGAACACAGCAGCTACCTAGAAATGAAACGTTTTGTTCAGTGGCTGAAGCCCCAGAAAATCATACCTACCGTGAATGTTGGCACTTTGAAGTCTAGGAGCACAATGGAGAAATATTTTAAAGAGTGGAAATTGGAAGCTGGATATTGATGTTACCCAAAAGGACTCAGAACTAGTTAGGTAACTTCCGTAGAGCTCATTACTAGTTAAATCTTAAGTGATATGCAACACACTTTATATGAAAAGCGTCTTGAAGGCTGCTCAGGTAAATTGTTTCGTCATTTACATTTGAATAGCACGTTCATGGTGCCGAGTGTCTGTGCATCGTCAGTAATGATGGAGACTGGTCTCCCAAGTACCCTTGATTCTTGCTCCTCCCCCCGAAGCAGGTGCGTCCTGCTGCATCCAGCCTCAGGAGAGGCAACAAAGGCAGCCTGAGGGACCAAAGGATTCATGATGGGAATGGATAAATGAGATCGAAAGCATTATATACCTGTCATGTTGTATTTTTAAAATTATTTAATATGGAGCATATTTTTATGAGATAACTTTTATGTGGTATGAATACTTAAATAAAAAATTAATCTTAAATTTGCCATGGTGTCTTTTGGTTTTTAGGATTTGTAACTGTGATATTCATACAATTTTGTAAAATTTCAGTGAAAGTAATTCACCATTTGACTAAAGAAGATGATTCAAGGAGCCTAGGTAGTCACCCAATAAAGGATGGCGAAAAGAATGCATGAATAGATGTTCATCCGAACTATTTACTAAAGACATTAGATTACTAGAAATTCAGATTGCAGCGTTTTGGTTTTTTTTTTAAATGACATTATATAATTTATTTATGAATCCTGATCTGTCCAACACAGACAAAGTAGCTGATCCAATATGAAAATTTGGGGCAGACCAATTCATGTTAAAAATGTTTTTGGGTTAAAAATGTGTTAAAAATAAGAAAACAGCAAGTATAATGAACATATGCATGTGTGTGTATGTGTATTCTTGCATTACCTCTAGCAGTGAAATTATTTGGGAGAGTTAAAACAAAATTTTTTTTTAACGTTTATTTATTTTTGAGAGAAAGAGACAGAACACATGTGGGGGAGGGGTAGAGAGAGAGAGGGGCACAGAAACTGAAGCAGGCTCCAGGCTCCCAGCTGTCAGCACAGAGCCCGACGCGAGGCTCAAACCCACGAACCATGAGATCATGACCTGAGCTGAAGTCGGGATGCTTAACCAACCGAGCCACCCAGGCGCCCCGGGGGATTTCTTAATAAAGGTTTTCATGGAAAATTATTTCCAGTAATGATTTCAGTCACCAGAAGGATAGTGTTCTCCGCGGACTTTATTTTCACAAGCTTGGGTTTTACGTTGCTTTGGAGGTAAGGATTATACAGATCACATTTAAGGGAGGAAAAGCTTTTAGGGGCACAGTGGTAATAAATCCAGTTTAACGTTCTTAGTTGACTTCAATTACACATTTAAAATATTTTAGCTTGTTTGGGCTTGATGTTTGAAACTTTTCATTAGTTATTAAGAGTTAGAAAAACTTAGTCTAGCCCACAAATACAGGCCTTTTTATTATAGGGAGATGGTCACATTGCTTATGGTCATTTTAATTTATTATTTGAGTAATGAGGTTTTTTCCTTAGAATTGTGATTTTTTTTTTCCCTTGGTAAAAAGACTTTTCATGATTTTGAAGGCTTTACCTTGAAAATCCAGGCATGTTATTTAAGGGCAGCCTCAGCCTTTTTATTATCCAATGCAAAAAACATCTTTCTACACAAACAGCACTATTTGCAACAACTTGGAATGATTTTGTTTTGCTGCTCCTGCCGCGGAATATGCAGAACCTCGTTTAGGGCCCATCCCAAAGAGTTTTAAATATAAGTCATAATCACAGCCAGGCTTCTCTGGGCTCTGCTGAGAGCTATATATGAAATTCTTCGTTCCAATACCTAACACTTCGGTAGATAAAAAATTTCAATTTTGAAGTGAAATGAAAGAAGAAGAAATCTACCATCAACCAAAAATAAATGGATGACAGCTCTCGAACATCTTAAACATGTGTAGAGAAGAAGTAGAATTAAGCCAACGTAGAGAAAAATGTTTTACTATTTATGTATTTGGAACTTTCCAGAAAAACTGGTTTACACTCTTACCTGACTCTGAACATTAAATTCCCAGAGGCAGTGACATTTGACAGGCCGATTTTTCACGTTCTCGTGACTTCAGTGTAATAGAAAAACCTTTTCTACTTCTTGTCAATGCCTTTCGTCACTGTATTAATGTACCTAAATATGAAACTGGTTTTCAGAATAACAAATTTTATTTCATGGGTTGTTCAGTGACTCCGTTATATTCCTACAAACCAAATACATTCAGAATTTCCTTGTTTGGTCCTGAGTAACCATTGATGATAACTAGACTAAGAAACTAAGAAGAAGATCATCTTCAAGTACTAATCCTCAAAGTCATCTGTCTGGAAAGAATATTAATATTGACTTGTAGCTTTTCTGGTGGCTTTATTACTATTCATTCAGTTTACCTGATACCGATCTGATCTCAGGAAAATTCCTATAAAGAAGTTCTGTGAAATCAGCAAAACCGTGAGTTAATGGTTATCGGTAATAGAACGGTTTAGGTCTAAGAATGACTTCTATGCTGAATAGTTGGAAGCTTTAAACTTGGCAATCATTTTAATCTGCTAATTATGTTTCCTCTTTCCCTTAACATCTACCCCTTCCTCCTTGAAGTAGACCTGTCTCCTTGCCTGGGTCTCATTCCCCGCCCCCCAGGATTTCACAGTCCCATTTTTGGTAAGCCAGAAATAACTTCTAAAACATTTGTTATGAAGTGTGCCAAGTGTACAAAACCAAGTATTATGCAAAATGATTATTTTCGTTAAACATTCAAGGCCGGGCCAGAACTAGGGTGAGGCAGAAGAGGTTAGCGTATGGGAGTTGAAGAGGTGCTGACCCTGCCTCTTGCTGACCGTGCAGTTGAATGGCCCAAGGAGGGAGAGCCTCCTGACATTTTATGCTAGGAAACCCTCTTGTCTCATCCTATTCCCAGGCCCTGCTTCGTAGGATCTAATTATTGAGTTTTTGTGAATCCAAAATGGTTTTCTAAATAAAATGCTATTATAACTGTGTTTTGAAACAAAAACATTATAATCTGAATTGAAGGGCGTACATTTTAAAGAACTTCCAGATTCATCAGTATAGAGCTAATTAGTCCCCGTGGTTCTAAGGCACCAAACCCCAGATGCCTCTGAGACTCCTCCCCCAGGGTATGTAAACCCTCTCAGGGCAGGCCTTATCTGGTTGATTCTATGATCTAGTACCTTTCTCAGTGTCTGGTCCAGAGACATTTCTAATAAACAGGAAATGCTTTGATGAATCTTGGATATACAGTGAAAAATCTATCTGACTTCCAAAATTCTCTCACATGTTTTCCTCAGGTAAAAATGGTTTCATTCCAGAAGAACAACTGCAGAGAAAAATATATTGAGACTACTCAGTTGATTGTTTTTGGTATATTAAAACGTCCAGTAGGTCCAAATCAGGGCGGGAAAAATTTAGAGAAGAAACTTTTCTTGTCAAGATGTATCGCTTTGGTCTGTCACTAAAATCAGTCATTGAGCATTTGAACCCTCCCTCCGAGAACTGTCAGTCAACACTATTTGTGGATTAACCGGTCTGTACTCCACACTATTCTGGGTATTGTTGGGAAATTAAGAACAATTCAACACAGCAAGCACTATTGAAAGATTATTCTGTATAGGGTGGAAGGGTTACAAAGATGCTTTGTTAGAGGACTCCGCATTAATAAAATAGTCTCAAACATCATAGACTATTAGGAAAGAAAGACATGCCCCTTAGGCACCGTAAAAGTCAAGCCTTGAGAAGTGATGTGACACCAGAGTGCCTGGGAGCACTTAAAAGGGAAAAATTAATTCTCATAAGAAAGAGTCCATGGAGAAGACTTTTTTTTTTTAATGTTTATTTTTGAGAGAGAAAACACAAGCAGAGGAGGGCAGAGATGGGGAGAGAGAATCCCAAGCAGGCTCCACGCTGCCTGTGTAGAGCCTGGCACGGGGCTCCAGCTCACAAACCGTGAGATCATGCCCTGAGCTAAAATCAAGAGTCGGACGCTTAACCAACTGAGCTACCCAGGTGCCCCAAGAAGATGACTCTGAAATGGCCCTGAAAAGATCGACAGACCTCTCATAGATTGGAGAGTGATCCCAGAGACCGAGAAGTCCCAGAGGTGTGACGGGACAGAGTGTGGGAGAGGAAGTTTCGGGGTTGGTGTATTGGTGTGTGAAACAGGCTAGGAAGTGTAGGTGGGGGGAGATGGAAAAGAGCTATAGCCATACTAAGTATGTCCGGGGGTTATTCTGAAGAAAACCAAGGGTTTTTGAGAATCTGGGGGCAGTCAACATAAGTATATGTGTTGGAAATGAAGAAAAAGTGAGGTAGTTATTGATACACACAAATACACACACACACACACACACACACACACACACACACACACACATGTATTGAATGGTATATAAGTCTATGAATTAGAGCTTAACAAGAGAACTGGCCAAGCCTTGAACCTTTGACAAACACATTATAATTATGGGATATCTGTGAGGTGTTGATGTTTAAGACCAGGTCCTTGCCTTAGAGGAGCTTAGACTTTCCTCAGGCGACTGGGTAAAGCCAATATATGTAAAATACTTCAGAGATAGATGTGTGTGGTTTTATATCTTGAGAAAGGACAGACTGGAGTAGGTTGGAGTTGTATGAGCTACTTGGTGAAGTAGGATACGAGAGAAACTAATTTAGCAACACAAAACACAGTTTGCAAATAATTCATGAGTGATCAATTGAACTGGTCTTTAAAAAGCTCATTTAATTTAAATGAAACTTGGTTTATGTAAGTGCCGCTCTTATGTATGGGTTGCATTTTATGGCTTAAATCCATATAGAGCTATTGTAGATTACATAGGGATTTAAAAACACCTAAGAACACTGTTTGCTTTGTCCTAAATATGACAGACGTTTTTTCCAATGAGAAAAACTTTCGTAAAGTCAGATTACATTATGTGTGTAAGCCCTTCTGTTATTTCAAAATGGAAAGCAATTGCTTAATATCATAAAGTGGCTCCAGAGCAGTGTTTTAATACATTATTCGATAATGTTATTAAACTGTTTTTTAAGTTTGTTTACAAGAACTGTTATGAGCTTCCTGTCGAGCCTCTGAGCTCCGATTACATATCAAATGGGATAAGTAGATAAAATTGTAAATGAACTAAAAGCAACAGTGTCTGGAAGGGGAGTGAAAGCCAAAATTCTTGTTTTGCTCAATCAGTCCGTTTCTTTTTATGAGTGTCTTTCATCCACGCAAAGAGTGCTGAACTCTTGTGTTTTGTTTTCAATACCTTTATTGAGATATACTCACATACCATATAATCCACTCATTTAAAGTGTGCAATCCAATGGTTTTTAGTGTATTTACAGAGTTGTGCAACCATCACCACAACCAGTTTTAGATTATTTGTATCACCCTAAAAGAAACCCCATATCGACCAGCAGTTACTCCCCAGGTCTTCCGCCCTCCCCCCAACAGCCCTACACCCCTCCTCCCATCCTAGGCAGCAGCTAATCTTTCCGGCTCTCTAGATTTACCTATTCTGGACATTTCACACAAAATGAATATCATATGTGGTCTTTGTGATTGGCTTTTTTGACTTAATATCATGTTTTCTAGCTTCATCCATGTTGTGGCACGTATCGATACTTTATTCCTTTCCATGACCAAAAATATCCCGTTGTTTGAAAACGCCACACTCGTTCATCCATTCTTCTGTTGGTGCGTATGTGGGTTGTTCCCATTTTTCGGCCATTGGGAACAATGCTGCCGTTGACATTTTGTACAAGTGTCTGCGTGGCCCTATCCTTCCATTTCTCCTGGGTATATGCCTGGAGGTGGAATTGCTGAGTCTTACGGTAACCGTGTTTAAACTGTCTTCCAAAGTGCTGTGTCGCTTTACATTCCCATTAACAACGCAGGAGGGTTCCAAGCTCTCCACGTTCTCATCGGCACTTGTTGTCGTCTACCTTTTTCGTTACAGCCGTCTTGGCAAGCGTGAGGTGGTATCTCATTGTGGTTTTTATTTGCATTTCCTTAGCGACGAATTACAGTGAGCATCCTGTCACCGTTTCGAAAGAAGACACCATCCAGAAAGCTCAGTTCTAAACTGAGAAACTCAGAAAGTTCTAAAATGTATTATTAAGCCTAAGCAAAACAGTCAGTTTTATAGCCTTTGGCTTTGATTTGCTAGAAAGTGATGCTGCTTAATAATTACCATTTTGGTTCAATGAGAATTACTTGAGTTAGTGACAGGATACGTTTAAAATGCATAGCAGCATTCCAGGTCTCATGAAGTGGTTATACGCAGTGCAAGTAAGAGAGACCTACTGCCTCAGCTTGCAGAAAGGAAGCAAAACGATCATAATTAGAAGTTAGAAGGATGTAATATAGGAGGGTTTTAAATATCAGGGTGGAGGGGCACCGGGCTGGCTTAGTCGGTTAAGCATCCGACTTTGGTTCAGGCCATGATCTCACGGTTTGTAAGTTGGAGCCCCACGCCAGGCTCTGTGCTGACAGCTCAGAGCCTGGAGCCTGCTTCAGATTCTGTGTCTCCCCCTCTCTCTGCCCCTCCCCCGTTTGCTCTCTCTCTCTCTCTCTCTCTCTCTCAAAAATAAACATTAAACAATAAACATATGTACATACATACATATCAGGGTGGATAACACCAGCTGACCTTGAATAAGCAACACCATCTATAAAAAGGGCGTATAACGTTGATGTGATATATACACATAAATCTTTAGTTTTTACATTTTAAAATTGCAGCATGCTATTTAAGATCTTGTCTGAAAGCTGGATAATGAAGTAACTTATTCGAGGCCTGGTTAGCCCTAAATCCCATAATCATAGAATTCCTGGCTAACATCAAGCTTTCCTTTAAGTACATAATAAAAGCATACTGTTTTAAACAACCCAGCTATTCACATGTCATGAGAATAATCAGCCAAGAAACTTATCTTTTTGCTTCAAAGCTGTTGATTTTTATGTAAGAACGCTATACTTCTTCCAGGTTGTGTCCTAGTAATTTATTCGTCTGTATTAAAATTTTTAACAAGTTTCTGACAAAGAACAGGTGAGATGAGTCGGGAGTCATTGGAAGTTCAGCATAAAGTTCCTTTTGTCACCATTTGAAATCCTTGGACAAGAGGAAACAGATGGGTTTGGTTACATTATCCTTGCTGTGCCAAATAAACAGACAAAGACAACGTTAAATCTCCTTTTGCTGTGGGTCTGCATCTAGGCTAGGAATGGTGCTTGATGTTAACCATGCTAGCTTGTCAGCTGCTAAATATTTAACGATAGAAGCTCGAAATTGTAAAAATACACAGCATTAAAAAGTTTATTTGAATCCTCATTGGGTGACTTCATTTAGTCATGCCGGAGACATTTACTGGATGCTAATTAAGTATGAGACACTGCATGGGGCAGAGAAAGGGGCTTGGATGCCTTAGGAAGGTCTTCAGGGACCAAGGTAGCATTCAAAGTGGACTTTTAAACATGAGTAAAATTGGGATTCTCAGAGGGAAGATAAAGCTAAGAATGGCATTTACATCGTCAAAAAAAATCAGACACAGTTCTGAGTAAAGTCTTCCTCTCGGGGTTGAGGTGGGTAGCGTCCATACATAAAAGAAATAGCCAATGTCCACAAGGCTCATTCAGCGCTTCAAAAGCTGAGCCGTTCAAAAACCAACCAGCAAGACACAGAGGCCTGCCTTTACAGGGCTAGAGGAATATGCAAAGCAACCGAGAAATCATGATACATTATTAAAGAGGAAATGGGATGGTGTGGGCAGACGCAGTGTCCAGGCTGGGGGTTGAAAGAGGAATCTAGTGATTAAAAACCAAGCCCGCTCATCATACCCTCCTGGCATTCAGTCACATTCAAGAGAGCAACTTGACGAAGACATATTGGAAGGCTTTTGAATCTTTTCTTTGTCTCACAAAAATGTCAGAAGGGGGGGGGGGGTCTCGTTTTCAACGTATTCACCAAGTTAAAAGTTATCGCAAAAGGAGAGAATCCTTCAGCTAAAATGTTGATGGAATTTCAATTAAATTGGTGGATTCGGGCTTACTTTTTCTCCTCTTCATCCCAAGATTCATTAACGGGGCAGTAAAGATATTAAAAAGGAATCGATTCGTGAGAATAATCTCACCATTGGGTGAGCGATTTCAATGGGAAATTTCTGGAAGACAGAAAAAAGTAAACTGGATGGAATAGATAGATAGTAGGGTGGAGAATCTGGAATGAACTGAAGCTATATTTGTGTGTGTGCGCCTGTGTGTGTATAATGACGTAAGTGAAAAACTCATGATACGGTTAACTTGAGGCAAACGAAAAGCCGTACAAGAAAGGGAAGGAAACCTTAGTACGCCGCGTGGTTCTGCGATGAACAATGTTTACGTACTCGTGATGATGTAAATAGCGATCAATGATTTAATCAAAATCAGTGATAGGATGCTATTAAGGAATGGAGAAAGAGGAAGGCGTGAGCGAGAATGGTGAAACCAGTTCCCTGCCGAAAACTCTCCCGTTGCTTCTGATAGAATAAAAGCGAAGTTCCTTGCTGTGGTTCTGAAATCCCCACACTGTCCAGTCCCCGTCTGCCTCCCTGATCTCATGTCCTCCAACTCTCCCTCCTGCAACCATTATATCCCACCAGACTTTTTTCTCTTCTGAGTCAGGGTCTTTCCTCTTCAGGGCCTTCGCCCTTGGTCTTTTCTCTGTGGAAAGTGTTCTTTTGGCAGAGAATAAGTTGGTTCCTGATACCCGATCTCCTCTTCTCCCACAGAAATAGAACTTCCGCTCGGTTCATGGCTGCCCAGAATAGAAACCACATTTCAAGTTTCTCTTGCAGCTAGGTATGCCTATGTGACTATGTTCTAGCCAAAAGGATGTAGGCAGAAGAGATGGGAAATCGCTGACTTGTGCCCTTATAGAGAGAGGACGTGCCCTTCTCCTTCTCATTCTTGCTGTTTGGAACACAGATGCGGTGAAACCATTTCAGACCATGCAAATGAGGAGCAAGAAAATAGAAGGAGCCTGGTCCCCTGGAAGGCCTACCCTCAGGGTGTTGTATGAGGCAAAAAATAGACTTCACATGCTTAAACCCCTGTTACAGGGTCTGTTACATACACCTAATTACTAGGGCTGGCCCTAGATCATTACAGTACAACTCACCTTGTCGCCTCAGAGGAACGTTTCTCGTCCACCCTACCTCAAGTCAGTCTTTTTAATCCCTATTACACGTTTTCATTTCTTTTTTTTTTGGGGGGGGGTGTATTCATTTATTTTGTGCACACGCACAAGAAACAGCGAGAAAAAGCACAAGCAGGGGAGGGGCAGGGAGAGAGGGAGAGAGAGAGAGAATCCCAAGCGGGCTCTGCCCTGACAGTGCAGAGCCTGATGTGGGGCTTGAACTCACAAACCGTGAAATCATGATCTGGAGCCGAAATCAAGAGTTGGGGGCAGCTTAACCAACTGAGCCACCCAGGTGCCCCTACATGTTTTATTTTCTTTATAACACAAAGCAGTATGTTAAATTGCTTTATTTGGTTATTTGCTTTATAATTGCCTTTCTCCTAGAATGTAAGTTTCATGAACGCAACGATCTCGTCTGTTTTGCTCACTGCCCGAAACAGTGCCTCTCTCTGTGAATAATATGCATTTGTTGAACGATTGATTACCTCACACTGCAAGTTGATAAAATAGATGAATCCATTAAAAAAGTGTGATACCCAGATTACTTGGAAATATCGAGGCAAATTTGGAGAAACCACTAAAATATTCTTAAATGGCTGCTTCTAGAAACCAGTGCTGACAGGGGGACAGGTGGCACAGGATGCTGTTGCTTTTCATTATGAATGCTTTCGTACTATTTGATTGTTTTTATTTTTCTTACAAGAAATTTTTAATGTTTATTTATTTTGAGAGAGAGAAAATGCATGAGCGGGAGAGGGACAGAGCAGGGGGGGGGACACACAATCCAGAGCAGGCTCCACGCTCTGAGCTGTCTACAAAGAGCCCAACACGGGGCTTGAACTCGCGGACCACAAGATCATGACCTGAGCCAAAGTAGGACGCTCAGCCGACTGAGCCACTCAGGTGCCCCGCTATTTGATTGTTTTTAACTTGTGCATACATCGCTTTGGAAAAGGTCAAATTAAAAAAATAAAGAAACAACTCGATAAAACACTGTGCAGTCATCAAATGATGTGGTAGAAGGATGTTTGATGACACGGAAAGACATCCACAATATGAAAACAAAAAGAGTAGGTTACATAACATGTCAATATGCACAGCAGGATCCATTTTTGCATATGTATGGAGCACATATGCATAAAAAACGCTGTGTTATAGTCAATGCATATGGCAAACTCCTAACTTTAGATGTAAGTGGAGATTCAGTTTTATTAATAGAATCCGTTGTTCCTGATTAACAGTGTTGAATGGATATTTAAAGACTTTAGGTTTGAAGGGATACTGTGTTGTCTTCCTTCCCAGGGTTCCTACTGGCGTTGGCCAAGCCCTTCCGTTTAGCCATTTCATGAGTTTTACCTCTATTCTAGGAGCAGTGAGGCGCCACACTGAAGTGTGTTAAGCAGACACGGTGTGATAAAACTGGTTTTAGGCAGATTTCTCTCAGTGGAAGTGGTTAGGAAAGGCAAACCTTGAATCACAGAAATAAGTCAGGAAGCAATTGGGGTAATCAAGGCATGAAATGGTGGATACCTAACATAGGACAGTAGCAGTCCCATAGAGAGAAAGGGGCTGTCTCAAGAACAATAGGATGTCGTTAGCCAGAAGGGTGGTAAGACTGAGAAGTGTGGATGCCGTAAGCTCCTGGAAAGCAAGGACTATTTTGACCTCGTTTACTACTCCATCCCAGGGCCCACCGAGCACAGTTTCTGGTACATATTGACATCAGTAAGTATTCGTGATCTAAAGAAGACGGAAAATTCAAAGAGGAGGCTCAGAAGTCTGATGAGGTCATTTGGGTGAGAGATGGGCTGGTCACCGAGCAGTAACGGGAGGGCCAGTGTGGGTAGAGGGAGACCAGAGAGGAGCTTGGACTTGTAGCGTTATCGATTCCTGGTGCCCGTTCGTGCGAAGGCAGCCAGAGAACAGCTGCATGTCCAGGGCCGTGGGATCTTGGCTCGAGATGGGTTTGAGAATCACCAGCATAAAGATGGTGCCTCGAGCCAGAAAAGGGAATAATACTTCATTAGGAGAGTATATTGGGTAAGACAAGAAGACAGGACGGGCCCTCCCAGCGACCCCCCAATGAAAGGACAGGGGGGCCCACGGAGGAGGATCAGAAGGAGTCCGCTGAGAAAGGGGAGGGGAAATCTGGCATCTGTGGCGGCGAGGAACGCTGCCCATGAAGCATCAAGGTCAGTCCTGAAAGACAACCTTTTGCGTTTAGGACGGAGAGGTTGTTAGCCACATCCAGTGGGGTTTAGGATACACAGGGGAACTGGAGATGGGAACCATTTCACCTGGCCAAGGAGACTAACAGAATGATCTACTACCTTTTCCTCCTTTTCAGTTTTTCCCCCTTTGATTTCAATAGGTCTCTGAACTTGTACCGACCGCTGCCTTGTCACCTTCTTATCAACGTTCCAGCCACTCGTCTGGCAGCAGGGAGCTTTTTCCACTCGGTCACCCTGGTAATCAGTGCACTCTCGGGACGCTGACAGGGACTTGTTTGTGGTGGTTCAGACTGTGGCTGCCACAACCAGTCCTCCCAGTACTTGGCTTTCCCTGCTGCATGGCTACATCCGTAGTTCCTGTGTGTCGTTTCCATCTCCCCTACAGTAAAGACACACACGTACGCAAATCCAGAAAAGAATAATAGACTTCGTAACATTAAAAATTAAGCTGCCGGCCCCTGGGTGGCCCAGTTGGTTAAGCGTCCGACTTCGGCTTGGGTCATGATCTCACAGTTCGTGGGTTCGAGCCCCGCGTCGGGCTCTGTGCCGACAGCTCAGAGCCTGGAGCCTGCTTCAGATTCTGTGTCTCCCTCTCTCTCTGCCTCTCGCCTGCTCGCATTCTGTCTCTCTCTCTCTCAAAACTAAATGAACATTAAAAAATTTTTAAAAACATACAAAAATAAAAATTACGCTGCTACTCGTGTTCTTTTTTCAATTTTGTTTTAATGTTTATTTTTGAGAGAGAAAGAGAGAGAGAGAGAATGTGAGCAGGGGAGGGGCAGAGAGAGAGGGAGACACAGAATCTAAAGCAGACTCTGTACTGACAGCTGTGAGCCCTATGTGGGGCTCGAACTCACAAACCGTGAGATCACGACCTGAGCGGAAGTCAGACCTTAACCGACTGAGCCACCCAGGTGCCCCAGCTGCCATTCATATTCTTGATTATTGATTGACATTTGCATTGTGTATTTTCCCGAATTTTCTTGGCTAAGGATATTCTCAGCTCTTTCCCCCTTCTTTCCTCTCTCAGGCCATCCTTTCTCTAACACAGCTCCATAATATTATTACTTTTCCTTTATAAATACCCTGTCCTGTTTCTTGCCTCTCCTTGAACACATGAAATCTGTCATCTTTCCCATCTTGCCTTTCATGCTTTTCTCTTTGTAATAACTCTTAGAAGCAATAAGTGATTTGGAAAATGACATAGGAATATTAAGGGCAAGATAGTTTTGTGGTAGAATGTACTGTGTTCCAACAAAATGCTTCTAATTGTGTGCCACCTGTTTTATCATCAAAACGTTCATTCAAACAACACTTCACCGAGCACCTTCTGGGTGGTGGGTACCACATATGTGCTATCAATACCAATAGCAAATACAGGCCCCAGCAACTTGTGTAATAAATCTGTGAATAAATGAGAAACCTCAGGCAGTCACTGACAGGAGGTCTGAGGAACAGGATGAGCTGAGATTAGTCTTCACACTTGAAAATTCTGGAAATAAAGCCACAGCGGCATTCCACAGGGGCGTGGTGGTCTCTGTTAGAGCAGCCCAGATAAGAGCAGCTAAAGTAATAAATGGCAGGTCTTCGGCACCTCTTAGCAATGAACATGAGTGGATGAAGAACCCACACTCCACCATGGTTCCTCAATGATGAAAATCTTTTGATTGGAATGGCCACGAACCCCAGGAAGAGGGGAGTTTTTCCAGTTCCAGTTAAGCACCTAACAAAATTACCCATGTGAGCTGGGAACACTAACACTCTTCATGCTGATCTGAGGAGCCAGGGGTTAGCTCTGCAGAAATCATCATCATACAACCTACAATTAATGTAGGGCTCTTTGAGAAGAAATATTGCTCACATAGCAGGTGTAGTGATGAAAAGTTTTGGCTTAGTGTCCAGAAACTATAATTCAGACCTGGTTCTGCCACTAATTTTGTGACTTGAAGCACATTAATTCATTTCTTTGAATGAATGAAACCTGGTCTCAGTTTCCTCCACGACAGTGAGAGAGCTGGTTGATCTCTAGATCATGCCTCTATAATTCTGTGAGTCTTTTAGCTCAGTTGCTTTTTTTTTTTCTATTTGTTTTTCTCCAGAGTGTTTCATGCTTTTCTAGAGCTTGGACACGATGATATTTGTCAAGCCAATTATTACAATGGATCTGTTGTGTAATGGTAACATATATCAAGTGAGAAAATGTTTTGGGCCAATTTATTTTGTGCATTTATTACGTAATATTTATCTATTTTTTTTCTTATATGTGAACAGCAGAACTTCCCCAGCCTGGGTATGGGACCATGGAGGTGAAGCGATGGGAAATCAGTCCCTTATAATGGTATTAACTCCAAAATAGAGGCAGGTGCCCATAGCAACAAAACAGCCTGTCAGTAAAGGATGGAAAGAGAGAGCAGAGTACGTTAATTCTTTAATAGTGAACACACAGGAGCAGAACAGACGACGATTATTCATTGCAATAAACAAGGTGTCGATACAGATCATGGGTAGGACCTATATATTACATCAATTGCCAAATAATGACTCATGGTTCAGAACTGCAGTTTCCAGATTTAACTGAGCGATGCATTGCCTTAATAGGCTTTGGCAGAACTATGGAACAGCTTTGGCGATTCCATGGGCGGATAGTGTGTTGCAGTACCTGCTCCTCCCCTGCACATAGAAGAAAGTGGTAGTCCAAGAGGCATCAAAGGGCAAGATGTGTTGGAGGTTTTGAGGTAGCTGTGGGGAGAATTGGAAATTGAAACATACACAAGTTGAGTGGCCTCGAGTAAGAACTACTTGTTTCTACCCAAAGGAGAGAACTTTCAGACCCCATTCCTTTCCATGCATCCAGGACTCCCTCTACAGGCTTAAGATAGCCAGGTTTCCAGGTGGAAGATGGGTCTATTCCTTATCAGGAGAGGCAAGACTGGGCAATGGCCCTCAGTGGAGGAGACAGAGATATTCTGCTCTTGAAAAGAAGAGTAGCTTTTTTCTCTCTCTCTCTCTCCCCCTCTCTTCCTCCCTCTCCCGATTATTCTCTGGAAGCAGCTTTCAACCACAAAAAGCATGGCTACAAACACTGCCAAGGAGTCGAGCCCCATTGTTAATGTTCACTCATTCTTGCCACTCCTTTCTTCCCAAACAGCTAAATGTTCAAAAGATAATAAGCATTTCCCTCTGTTTATCCCTACAGGGGTCCATGGAAACACTTTTTCATCATTTCCTGGCTCGGTGAGAGAGGATGTTGTTAACCAACTGCCATTTTTACTGGTGAGATTACAATGTCAAGACCAAAGGGCAGCTGGTTTGCTTCACCGATAAAAGAATGAAAGCCCTTGCTTGTAAATAGCTTTGTCTGTGTTAGCAACCTCTTAAATTGTCTTGCCACCCTCACATTCCCCAACTACTTCAAAAGCTCTGCTCCATTCCTAGGCTGTGTTACCCTGGTGACTAATCTTGATAATCAGGTCCTGGAAGTTTCCATGGAGGCAGTGTCTTAGCACCTGTGTGTGACAGTTTTGAATGTGGTGGGACAGGTGACTGTGGACTGTGGTAGGTGTGCTTGTGCCTGGTAATGGTGGTGGTGGTGGGGGGGGTGTTCATGTGGAGTTACAGGTGGTGGGTGTGCCCTTTACTGCATTTCTCCACCACTTTGCATCACACCTATCATAACTATCTTAAACCTAAGTTTAAGGGGGCTTATTCCCAGCCAATGCCGAGATGCTGGCCTCTGGGCTTTTTGGAAGTTCTGAATCTCCCCTCCACGGTCCGCCAGGAGTTGAGACTGACCTATTGTGTCTTCTCAAAATAGTCACCTGACAGAGTGTGCAACAGCTTCCGGAAAAAGAGGTTGGGTGAGAGGAGAAAGGAATATAGTCCCTAAATTAACCAAAAAAAGAGGAGGAGGAGGAGGAGGAGGAGGAGAGATGAGGAAAGGGAAGAGGAAGAGGAGAAAGGAGGGGGCAGGAGGAGGAAAGGGGGGAAGAGAAAGAGGAAGTGGGGGAAGTGGGGAGAACAGGAAGGGGAAAAAGGAGAGAAAGGAGAAGGTAACCAGATGATGAAATGAGACCAGTTTTTGAAACAAAACATTTGCCTTTATGTCTTCCAGAGGCATCCAGAAACTTCCACTGTGTAATGCTTAGTTCACTCACAAAAGGGCTTTTTAACTCCTCATGGATTTCTCTCTGCACTTAGACAGAAATTACTCCAGATGGCAGCTTAGTAAGTGGGTGGGAAGAGCCCAACCAGCTCTCCCTCATTCCAGGGTTTCTCAGAGCATGGTCCATGGGCCTTTCTCAGAATCACCCAGGGCCCTAGTTTAAAACAAACAAACAATCAACAACAGCAACAACAACAACAACAAACAGGACGAATTCCTGAACCTAAATCAGTATCTTCAGGGGCGGATTCTGGGAATTTGCAGTCGGCCTAGGTTTTGGCTTTTCTATTTAAGGAGGAAGGGCCCCAGACGCTTCTTAATGCCGATAAAAATTTGTGAACCATTGCTCTAATCCATAGGACTCAAGCTCTGTTTTTCTCTCTGTAAAAGATAGAATTTAACGTTTTTTTAGCATTTGAACCATCAGCCAAGATATGTGGGCGTTGCTTAGCTCTATGGCATCCGGAAACGTTAAAGAAATATACGTGTACAAATACTGAACGAGAAAACAGTGGCCTCATCGCTATGACACAGTATCAGCCTAAAAGACACCAGCATGACAGGTCACTTAAAACCGGAAGAACTTGGAAACTCATGTGCTGGGAGCTTATGCCTGGATGTATGTATCCGGAGAAAGAGGATGCTCCTGAAAACAAAGGTCCAGTAAAGAAGTGGCTTTGTTAAGGATCCCTTCACAGCCTGTACTGCAGTGAATTTCTAGCAAAAGCTGCCTTCTCTCCACACGGATGCACCGTTCACTGCCTCTGGGAGGGCACACGGCTCAGGACCCACCGTTTTTCAGGCTGTATGGCCAGTTGATGCTTAACACTAATCTAAGGCAGAAAAACATCAGGATCTCGTGCCTAACCAGGTGACTGGCTTATCCCCATCATACAAACCCACGCCACCAGGTTTTCTCTGCTGGGCTCAACATACAGAAGCTTCCAGGAGACAGTCGTGAGTGACCCATAAAGGGGAGGGAAGTAAGGATCAGACAGAGAGGTCCAGATTGCTGACGGTGTGGTGAAAAACAAAACATCTGAAGACCGGGTATCTGAGAATACTCAAGGCAACGAACACATAAACAACAACAACAAAAAGCCCCATACGCTTTCCATGTTATGTCCCATAATGACCTATTTGTTAAACTCCATTTTTCATGGAGAGGAGTTGAATGAGGATTCTCGGATGCATTTAAACTTAAACCAAACTAAGTCTATCAAAAAAAGGATCATTAAAGAAACAATGATATTGAAGAATCGAACATTCTGAGAAGATAGCAGTCAATGATAGTTTACTTTTGGTATCCAGAATGAAGTTTTTTGGCAGTCAATAATTCACCTTGAGTGCATTAAGGGAACAGTTTGTGAAGTGATGAGTAGAAAACAGTTCTGTTTTTTATTTATAATGGTTTATGTTGATAAGTTAGTTCTCCGGTTTTACTCAATACTGACAGATTTTGACAACACTGTTTATCTATTGACCCTACTTTTTTTTTTTTTTTTTTTTTTTTTTTGCTTTTCTCTAAAGAGGTTAACGATGAGAAAAACACAGCCGGCAAAGGCAGAGGAAGAAAAGGCTGTCTAGGAAGAGGGAACAGCATGTGCAAACATCTCACGGAAGAAAGAACTTAGAGGCTTTTGGGTGCTAACTGCAAATCAGCGATTGGAGTGTGGAGAGCTCAAGACAGTGGCCAGCACAAGGGGCCTGGGCGACAGTCACAAAGAAACAGGATTTCATGCTGTGGGCGATGGAAAGCTATCAGAGGGCTCTGGGATGCTATCAGAGGGATGGAATGCTATCAGAGGGCTCCACATGTTCAAAGATGTGAATTTGTTTCCCCAAATTTGCAATAAACAAAGGCAGAATAAGAGGAAAAATATAATAGTCCATATTTTGTTGTTATCCTGATTTTTTTTTTTTTTTTGGTTGGGCAGCGAATTGATTAGACTTTGTATTATTTTGAAACGAAATAAAGGCAGGTATTCCCCACTTGTTGAAAATTCTCATTCCACCACTTTGCTTTTTCGAAAGACCTACGTGAGTACCTGCTTTCACTAACCAAAAGAAATCCGGAAAGGATTTTTGCTTTTAGGGAAAAAGATGAAAAGAGAAAATAGCAGTCAAGCTATTACAGAGGCAAGCCCTTACAGAGGCAGCACACGCCTGAGCAGCGAATGAGGCCCCGCCAACCACCTTCCCCGGGAACCACTCTCAGCATCTCACTGTGAAACCTCCAGAGCTCCAAACCGTCTGTGAGCACCTGCCCTCCACCTGCATTTATTTGGTGCATCCATTAGCAAGATGTGTCCTAAGGTATCAGAAAAGTGGCAGAGAGGCTATCTTTTGAGTCTGGGAATGCTTAAAAGTTTTCCATATTAAAGAATGGTAGTTGACTCTTTGCTTTACAATATTGGCTTACGAAGGGTTTCAAAGGAGCACTCTACTTTCGGCTGGCAGGGGCAACATGTATTTAAAACAATGATCACACTTCGGGGACAACTAAACACGGAGCCGGCAAGCAGCATGGGACCCCGAGGCATGATAGATGCTTGACGATTCCTTACTGCTGTTCACTCTACTTCTCCCTGGGAAGGAAATACACAGATAAGGAAGATAAATCAGCGATGTCCAGAAAACATTACCAAAAGGGATACAAAATGAGGATGTAGTTGTTAGCTACCTGCTTATGATTTGTAATATTCCTTACTACGTAAGATTTTTATCCGTTTACTTTAAATTTTTTTCTGTGTCATCAGGCTCTACGAAGATTACTGACCATTCATACCTTATGTATTTTGGAAGAAAAATCCAGTAGGTTTCCAAATATCACTTTCCTCCCACCTCTTGTCATTTCTGAATTTCTCGTTGCTTTGGAAATCAGTCCATTCATCAATTTCTCAGAAGCCCAACTCCAAAATTTCTCCCCCCATACTCTCCCGATACAATTGTTGACGCTCAGAAACCTAAAGAAACTTAAGTAAAAAATGTCCAGGTAGCTGTGACCCTAATTCATTCAGTGTAAAAATGACCTTTAAAAAATTTTTTTTAATGTTTATTTATTATTGAGAGACAGAGAGAGACAGAGCATGAGCATGGGAGGGGCACAGAGAGGAGGAGATGTGGCATCCGAAGCGGGCTCCAGGCTCCCAGCTGTCAGCGCAGAGCCCGACGTGGGGCTCAAACTCACAAACCGCGAGATCACGACCTGAGCCGAAGTCGGACGCTTAACGGACTGAGCCACCCAGGCGCCCAAAAATGACCTTTGGGAGTAAAAATGAGAGGAAAACTCCCCTGTGACAGGGGATGTGATTTCAATGCTGTAGCTCTCCGAAGGATTAGAGATGTCCCTCAGACATTCCCAATGTCCTTTTTTTTTTTTCCAGCCGGCTCTTTGTAGTGGGTCATTGCCACGGCTTTCATCTGTAGGAATCCAGATATGGACAGCCACCTGCCTCCCACCCCCAGGCCCTTCTCATGCAGCTCTGAACCCTCTGCAGCGCGCCTTGGAACGTGGCATTGAGACTGCCTGACAGTGTCTGAGCGCCTTGAAGTTTGTGAAGAGCTGGCTTGCACTTCCCTTCCTGAGGACATGACATTTTGTGGGCATTTGTTTCCAGCGGCAGCACGTTCAGCCCGCGTTACAACTTTCCTGTGGTCTCGGTGGTAGCTGGGTCCCCCAAGTCTTCAAGTATGGCTGCCGACGTTGAAACTATTTCCCTTCTGGTGGCTCTCAGAACTCGGCAAGCTCTTCTACGACTTGTCCTTATTAACTTGGCATTCAGCTTCTGGAAAAACTTAGCATGATGCACAGACTCAGAGTTTCCAATTCTGGATCATGTATAAAAACCTAGGACTAATTCTAGCACACATTCCTGACAACTCATTAATAGTTGTAGTCTTCTATTCGGAGAAGAATCATCCATCTATTCCTAATGTTTGATTGAGTTCCCAGTTCTCCTGGTCTGGGTTTATTTTATCTGAGGACTAAATCCGTGGGCCTATGCGAATTTACATGTTCGCTTTAGATCTCTACCTGAGATGTGACTTTTCACACAATTAGCTTTTATTTATTTTAAAAAAAGTTTTTTTTAATGTTTATTTTTGAGAGAGACAGAGACAGAATGCGAGTGGGTTGGGGCAGAGAGAGAGGGAGGCACAGATCCGAAGCAGGCTCCAGGCTCCTAGCTGTCAGCACAGAGCCGGACGCGGGGCTCGAACTCACGGACTGCAAGATCATGACCTGAGCCGAAGTCGGAAGCTCAACCGACTGAGCCACCCAGGCGCCCCAACGCACAATTAGCTTTTAGCCTGAGACCCATTATCGAACATTTATGGAGTCCTCAGACCGGAGACACCGAGTCTTCTCCGACCCCAAGTGCAGAGCCGTATTAGCTATTCTGCTAACTCTCCTCTGCTGGGCGTGTGCCAACACACGCGCTCGGTCTTCACGAGGGGACACACATTGCAATTCTAATTGTCTTTCTGTTTTTGTACCCCAGCGATTTCTTGTCATGGATTAAGTAACATAGCTGAAATTGATATTTAACTTTGTAAACTTCAAGCGCTGGAATGCCTGAAATCACTCTATGACACGAGGATTATTCTCAAAGGCATCCCTCTGTTCTTGTGTTTTGTCAGCCTTTGAAATACTAGCCACGGGTGGATTTCAATCCAATAAAAGATGTGTGCTTCCTACTTACATTAGAGTAAGGAAACGCTGAGGAAACTTCACTGCTAGCCGTTGGGCCTTTCCCGCCATGACGGGGGTGATGGGGACAAGTGTGGCCACTCTGCACTTTAAAAGCCAAGAGTGAATCCTGTAGCATCCTTGACACTGTTTTGTTCTGACTCCAAATTCCAACAATATAATGAAAGCCGAGCCTCTCTTGCGTTGAAATGCATGATGGACAGCAATCGCCCTCTTGCATGTTGGGTGCACTGTTATTTACAAATCTGTTTCCCACTCTCCTGCTTCCCAGATCCAGATTGATATGGGCAGATGTCCTGAGAGCCCTGACTCAGAGCTTGGGTAAACCAGTTAGTTCTCTTTCAAGAACCAGGTCTGGACAAGTTCGGAAAGTTCCTGCAGGCAGGCTGGGATAGAACAATCCACCTACTTTTTTCTGTATCCTTATATGCCCCTGAATGCCACAAATTCTGCTTTTGTGTGCTACTCACACTTGCCACCTAGTGTCCCTCCATCATAGGGGACCAGCAGGACACTGGGGGAATAGGGTGACTCCATACCTCTGATTCTTTCTCAGTGGCAGCCTTTCAAACTATTGAGTCTTCTCTGAGCTTTTTGATGTTTCTTATGAATCCATCCAATGAATCTGGGAGTTCGGAGTCCTAGGTGCAAATTCTCATCTTGCTGCTAACTGAGTTACCTTGGGCAGGTCGTTGGACTTCCTGGGGTCTTTCGATCTCAGTCCGGAGATGAGAATGTTAGATCCGATGGTGTTCCACACTCCCTTTAGCTCTGGTACTCCATGCCTTATGAAGAATCTTCGAGTGTCTGCTCTGAATGAGACATATAACAGAAGTCCTGGAGCCTGCCCCTCAGTAACTATGGTGCGGTTGGGGAGATCAGGCATGCAAACACGAGTCAAGTTTATCAGTCTCGGGCTTTGTGTTATGAAATGCCCAAGCAGCTGACTTCTGAGGCTCACAATTTTGATTGCAAATCTTGAAAATAATACTGATTATAGTTTGTAAACAAATCTGTGAGCTCTTGGGAGGCCAAATATCATCAACAGTCTTTTGCAATTTGTTGGCATAGGGACAGACATCTGCAAATTGTAGATATTTACATAGATGAAATACAATACTCTAAGGGGATTAGACTACATTTCAGTAAAAATGAAATGTCCAGTCACCATATTATAAATTTAATTCCAACCAGAATCTTTATTAAGCCTTTTGGGGCAGGAGGACATGGGGATATAAACATTTTAAAACTCGGCTGCTCTCCAGAAGCCAGCAGTCTAAAATGCAGCAATGTTCTTTCCAGTTGCTGAGAAGAGAATGTCCTATTTTAGTCACATTTAAGCAACTTTAATTGAACTATTAACTCCTTTTTAGCTAGTTCTTGAAACACTGAGAAAAAGTCAAGGCATGTACAGGCATTTAGAACAATGGCTACATTTTGTGTATTCTCAGCCATACTTGACAATGAGTCAGGATCTGCATTAGACCACAGCCCTTAGTATAAAGCTGTGTACATCGGAGGCCCTCAAAAAATGATTGTTGATAGAATGACCTTGAAACTCCAATACACCCGAAAGCCAATTTTAATTGAAGAAAATAGCACTTGTACACGTGAAAATTTTATAAGTGGTTGGGATTTCCATTATTTTTCCATCTAAACCCCATTTGACAAATGAGGAAACTGAAGCTTACAGAGATGAACTTGCCCAAGATCACATTGCCAGGGCATCAAGATTCCTCCACCTTTAATTGTAAATGCCATAGTTCTTTCCAAAGTCCTGATGGGTTAGAACATAGGTAAGTACAGACATAAATAGGGCTAGAGATATGTCTCCCAACAACTTGACATATTTTGGAGGCAAGGAAGTCCTTGAGAAGGAAAAGTTTTTTGTTTGGTGATTTTTTTTTCTCCTCCACATCCCCTCCCCCATCTCCCAAACTTTCATATCCCTTGCCTTGGTTGCATGTGTTGGATTTTCAAAATATCATACCCAAGTATAAGTTTCAGAAAAAGCCAAGTAACACAACCTTGAGGATAATTTTTAAGAAGTCCTTCAGTCTTTAAAGTTTCCTTTTGGTGCCCAACGTGCATTGGCAAATGCTTTCTTAACCAGAGTTGGCATCCAGCCTGGTTTTTTATTTTCCTCTGCTGCTACCTGCTGGTGGAAGGTCTGCAGTGGCACCTTCCAGAACATAGACCCTGTGATGATTCATGTTTCTAGAGTCAGATTCTCCTCAAGGCCTAAATCAGTGATTCTCAACTCTGGTCGCATATTAGAAACATATGGAATGTTTCCAAAAATACTGATGCCCAAGCCCCATTACTAGGGATTCTGTTTCAATTTGGTCTGGGAGGCGGTTCATGCATTGGTATTTTTTGAAAAGCTCACCAGAGAATTCTCCTATGTAGCCAGGATCAGGAACCACTGACCTTATCGGTCAAATCTCACTAGTACAGAAATAATTAGGAAGGTTAATGTAACCGTGAAAAATATGCCATTTTGTCATATCTAGACCAGTTTTCCAATTTATTTCATACCTTTAATACAATTCATTTCTACTTTATGTGACTTTTATGAGTTAAGAAGAAATGAAATCAATTATTTTTCTCTGCAAACTTTTAGGATTTTCCTCATGACTAAACAGGAATCCGGCCCAAAATGAGTCAGCTCTATTATTTCTCACACATATTTATCACCTATGATATAAACAAATACTAAAAAATAAAATGAATTATGAAAAATGCATAATTCAGAGAGGTAGCCTGGCATTTCAAATTAGTGTTCCTATAAAGTTAACCTTCCTTTACCACATGAGTCCATGTGAGATTAAGAAATGACAGGCTTTTGGGATGCCTGGGTGGGTCAGTCGGTTAAGCCACCGACTCTTGATTTCGGCTCAGGTCATGATCTCACAGTGTGTGGGTTTGAGCCCCACGTCGGGCTCTGCACTGATAGCGCGGAACCTGCTTGGGATTCTCTGTCTCTACCCCTTTCTCTCTGCCCCTCCCCTGCCTGCACCCATGTGCTCTCGCTCTCTCTCAAAATAAATAAACAAACAAACAAAAAAAGAAATCAGAGGCTTTCTTACTGTTGTAAGCGGGAAGATTAAAAAGACAATTTACCTGAGACTGACTTTGTGCTCGCTCATGAAGGAAACCGAAATTTGCAGAAGGGGAAAATAATGATTTAAACATACAAATACTTAGCACTCACATACCACTGTCACCTCACGTACAGATCCTGCGTATGTTCATAAACTGCAAGGGAATGGGAATAAAGGTTTGATGTTCTTGGAAGTGAAGTGAACAAATGATCCACAGAACATCTGTTAGAATAAGAAAATATTTATCCTCTGTTCCCAGGAGATATTCCATATGCCTGCAGGTTAGGAAGTGTCCCCATAGCCAACCCAATCTCAAACCTAAAGGAAACCATGGCAGACTTATTCTATACATCCTCATTAGTGTTGGGATACCTCGTATCTTGTCAGGACAGAATGCCAGAATCTTTTACCATCACCTGTACCTACAAGGCCTTTAGCCTTTGACCTGCTGGAGTCCCTCCTATCAAGGATACTGTAGCTGGGTATCTTCTCCTGTACTGTGTGAACTTTCTAGAAAACAAAACAAAACAAAACCCAAAACCTAAACCCAAACCAAAAATCAGAAAACCCAGCTGGTATCTTTCAGCCCTTAGGCCTTTTCTTAGCTTTAAAGATTTTAAGAACACACAAAAAATTCACACTCTTGTTAAGGAATATTTTCCCAGTCTGATGGGGGAGAATTGTCACTGTTAGCCTCAATGGCAATATTTACTGCGGGACAAAAAAATTATGTACTATAACCTATTCCTCAATAAAATGAATCTGAAATTTCCCCTGAACTTAAAATGTGGCTAAAAAATAGAGCTTTTACAAAAAAAAATAAGGAAATGTGAGAGGGAGGCAGAGCAAATTCAGTTGGTTTTAGTCTTATTGCCTGATTTCAACCTTACTGAAGTTCTGAAAATATTGTGCAATGATTTGTTCTCATGGCTGAAGAAATAAGTTGCAAAACTAGGGAGATGTGATCTTGAAATAATCTAAAAACAATCCACCAGCCCAGTCTCATCCTTGTCTTATTTACAGGATTAGATTATAGCCCTGTGAATTTCCGAATATTATACTTTTGGATTAGGCAAGATTCCAATTCTGATCACCCAGAACAGACCTTGGGGAGGTAGGTCATGTGACTTTGCAAACATCTGCTAAAATCATTTTGTACACGGGAGGAAATCATTTCAGTGCCCTTTGGTCCTGAAAAGTAGATAGCCAGCTCTAAATTCCTGAGATCAGTGTTGATTTATCAACCAAAATGCTATCTGCTAAGATGAATTGTTCCACCTGGTTCTATTTTAAACCAAACGGGATTACTCACAGAGATCCAATCTACTTGACTCAAATATCAATTTGTTCAGGAGGGAAGGCCTATTATTTGGAGGCCAGACATAGGTTTGAAATGGAGGGGGTGGGGAACCAGAGACCCTGCCACCCATGTCAGGTTGCACAGTGAGTCAGGGGCAGAGTTCCAACTCAATCCAGATGTTTTACGGTTCACCAATACTCCGCTGCCTTGGGAACCCTACTGTTGAATTCACTGGCAACATTACCCGCTTTTTAGTTCTTTTGATAGATGCAAACCCTTTTTTCCCTTCAAACGGTGCACTGTATCCTTTGAATGTGAAATTCAGAGCTCTTTATATCCGAAAGATGTTGCTAGGAAATGTCTGATCCATTCCAGCTACCTTGCAGAAATGCGGCAAAATTATGAAGTGAAAAATATCTTAGGTCTTTACAAGGCTACACATGTGGGATTACTACTTCTCAGGACAAAAACATGTTATTCAAGAGATTACATTTGTCAGGAAGGGAAAGCCAAGATTACACCGGCTGCAGAAACCACATCCAGCAAGACCCAAGACTTTAGGAGTAATGGAATATTTATGAAAGTGTTTTGATATTGCTAGCGTGTTAAGTAGATTTAATATTTTAAACAATTAAAAAGTAGATCTATTTCATCAATCGGATGGTTATACTTAACTAAAAATACATACATTATTAATTTTTAAAATACGGGTATTATTAATAACCAGTATCCAGATTCTTTAGTTTATTTTCAATTCAGATGTCAGTCCTAAAAAAGAAAAATTGGTAGAAAATATATAGTCTCTGTCAACTTTGTATGGAAAACACATCTATTATTATAATTTCTATGCTGGAGTAGATGATTTTACCAAAATGTAAGCTCCATGAGAACAGCAATTTTTGCTTCTTTTGTTTATTGTTGTAGCTCTGGTGCCTTGAATAGTACTTGGAACATAATTGGTGCTGGAAATATTTGTTGAACCAATGGCTTTTCTTCAACAGGTACAAATTGGCCAACAAGTACCCAGGATTGGAAACTTAGAGGATTTACCAAGGTTAGAGGGCATTTAAAACTTGGATCTTAGGGCACGTGGGTGGCTCCGTCGGTTAAGCATCTAACTTCGGCTCAGGTCACGATCTTGCGGTTCATGGGTTCGAGCCCCACATCCGGCTCTGCGCTGACAGCTTGGAACCTGGAGCCTGCTTCAGATTCTGTGTCTCCCCCTCTCTCTCTCTCTGCCCCTCCCCCACTCGTGCTCTGTCTCTCGAAAATAAATAAAACATTTAAAAAATTAAAAAAAAAAATGGGGCGCCTGAGTGGCTCAGTCGGTTAAGCCTCCAACTTCAGCTCAGGTCACGATCTCGCGGTCCGTGAGTTCGAGCCCCGCGTCGGGCTCTGGGCTGATGGCTCAGAGCCTGGAGCCTGCTTCCGATTCTGTGTCTCCCTCTCTCTCTGCCCCTCCCCCGTTCATGCTCTGTCTCTCTCTGTCTCAAAAATAAATAAACGTTAAAAAAAAATTTTTTTTTTAATTAAAAAAAAATTAAAAAAAAAAAACACACCAAAACCTTGGATCTTAACCCCCACTTTCAGGTTGAAGTTGATCATCAGTTTGGGACTAAGGAAGGGATTTCAGCTTTGACGTCGATTTCTGTTTCCCCCATCTTCAGTCCATGTGTTTCTAGGTGGGTGCTCACCTTGACAATTTGCAACGCCAGAGATGACAATAGAAAGAAGGGTTGTATTTCATCCACTTTTATAGCTTCAGGGTGTCTTGTACACAGTAGGTATTCAATACACATTGGTCGAGTTGCACTGGACTGTGACTTCCATCTTAAGTGTAGCTTTCTATGTTTCTTGGCAAATGCTAATCTGGAAACGAATCGACACAAGGAATGAACACATAGACATGTTGCCATTCAGTCCTGCCATAATGATTAAGTTTGGTTTCACTTCCAGACCTGAAACGCAAAGCGGTTAACGTATGGAGAAAGGCTGCACGATTCCTTTGCACTTGCCGGTCATTTTCAAAATTAAGTGCTACCTGCGTAATTTTCCATGCGGTTTTGTAATAGATTTATATTCTATTAAGATGCTTCGGTTAAGTATTTTAATATGGGGCCCCCTCAAGTGCCAGGTGAGTTGACAGCAATTGGCTAAGCTTGCTCTAGGCAGCCCCCACCCAAGCGGGACTCAAGTAGCGAAGCTGGAGACTGTGTGGCTGAATTTCCACACGAGGCCAGCAGGGGGCGTTGGGCACCCAAGGAGAGGCTACAGGGAGGGTGCTTCTCACTGCCTTGCCTCACCTTCCTCTGTGCATACGTATTCCTCAGAGTGAGGGCAGTGATTATTGTTAAATGCTGACTTTCTTTCTTTCTTTTTTGAGAGAGAGAGAAAGAGAGTGCACACGCAAGCCGGGGAGGGGCAGAGGGAGAGAGAGTTTTGATCCCACGCCCCTGGGATTGTAACCCGAGCGGAAACCAAGAGCCAACAAACTGAGCCACCCGGACGCCCCTAAATGCTGACCTTCAACACATTTTACTTCCTGTCCAGGCAGTAATCTTCACACCGAGGGCCACAGGATCCACAATTTTCCCATCTGAAAAGACTTCTGGTTGTGCAGGGTATTCAGTTTGGCTTCTCATTACCGGTGTCTCGAGAAAGTCAACGTAGTGTGTGATAGTAGCAACCTCACCTGATGACTACTGAGTCTTCGAGTGATTTCTTCCTGCCAGGCGCTCTGGGTACAAACTCCTGCCAATGGTTGGGATGCCCAACCTCGAAGGCACAACAGACACGCCGTGAAGTTGGGTGACAGGTCAACTGAATCTTTGCCACTATGGATGAATAAAAGTAGGAATGGATGCTTCAAACTAATGGTCATCTAAAGAGTGGGTTTTTCTTTTTTAATAAGTATTTATTTTGAGAGCCAGGCATATATATATATAGAGAGAGAGACAGCGGGTCTCTGTGCTGTCACACTGTCAGCACAGAGCCCGACACAGGGCTCAGTCCCACGAACCATGAGATCATGACCTGAGTCAAAATTAAGAGTCAGAGGCTTAACTGACTAAGCCACCCAGGTGCCCCCCTAAAGAGTGGGTTTTTCTGAACCAAAAAGGGCCCATGATTGAAGGTAGATTAATTTGAAGCCAGATCACTTCTTGACCCCCCCCCCCAAACCACATAGTCACAGCTTTTGATGATTCTGTTTTGCGTAGGGATATGAGAAAGTGACTTCTATGACGTCATTTCTGTATTAGAGGTCTAGCTTTAAATTCTTGAATCGCTTGGAGCACAGGACCAAATATATGATAGAGCCAAAGCCTCCCGCCTAGAAATTTTCTGATACAGTAACACATAGAGAGCTGGTTGTTAGTTAAAGAGCTCAAGGAGCAGAGAAGAAAGTTAAAAGCGTGGGAGAAAGAGAAAGAGGGAAAAAATGCCAATAGGCACATAAGAAATGCATCTATAAATATTACAGTAATAATAAAACTTAGGACTCTTTGTTAAACACAATGAAATTCAAAGAAATTTAGACTATAAAACAAAGATCTCTATCTTTGAGCTATCTTCCTCTAAAGAATCCTTAGGACATGTAAAATATTCTCTATAAAATGATTCATGTGACTGCTGTTTGCCAGATTGGATTAAGGAAATAAATCTGCTCATTCATTGACCAGCCAACCTCTCCTTGTTGTCTTTCAACGTGGAATAATAGACAAATTAATCAGTAAAAACATTTTTTTAGATATTAACTTGAAAAAGGGGAAGAAACGATAATTTCTCAAAAGGGAAAGTGGCTATCGGAAACCACCTTGATTTCGTGGTCACATCAGGATATAAAAACAAAACATGAAATCTACTGACATTGGCGAAAATGATACAGTCAATACCCAGAAAAGGTCAAATCAGTTGAGAAGGATTTGCTGTTCCATCACAAAAGGTAGGACGAGTTTTAGGAATTTGGAGGAGGTATCTCTAAGGTATTGCATTTCTCAACATTCTGTGCGGAAAATCAGCTCACGTAGGCCTATCACCCTGGCTTTCTGTACACTTCTCGTAACCTCTCTCCAAGGTGTGCCCTCTTTCCGGGCTCGTTTCTGCAACTTAACTATGTGACCTTGAGCAAATCACCTCACTCCTCTGCTCCTCCGTTTTCTCGTGAGTATAACAGAGGTAACCAAAGAGGTAATCTGCAAGATTAGTGGGAAGATTAAACGAAATTATGCCAACAAAGTGCTTGGCACAATTCCTGCTGTAACAGCAAACACACAATAAATGATATTTTTGATTATTATTATGTGCAGTGACATTCTCACTATCATGCTCATTTCAAACTCACCTTTCTCCCTGAGCTCAACCTACTTTCTCCCTCGTCTTTCTAAATGCTATTCATCCCTTTCATTCCAGTTTAAGCCTGGTCTGTTCCAACTGGCCTTGGATGTTAGCTTGTATGCACCTCTTTTTCCTCTGAAATCCTGCATTGCCTGCTGTTTGTGTGGTAGATTTCAGTACTTAAATACATTCTTATGTTACGCACTTGTCTCGTGGTGATTAGTCACATCCCCTTGAGTGGATCTAGAATGACAGGCTTAAGGGTTACCAGCGTTCCTTAAAAGATTAGTTGTCATTTGTCCAAAAAGGTAGCATTATTTCCATTTTACAGATGCTGTAGTCGAGGCCCAAGAGGTGAAGTACACGTCTAGGCCCAAGGTCAAACAGCAGCTAAGTGGCAGGTCAGTGGGACTCCTCCAAACACCATGCCTCCTATTGTGCCACGTGGGTCTGGGAGTCAGGCCAACCTGGGTTTGAATCTGTGACCTTGCGACAATTACTTAACCTCTGTGGGCCTCATCGTTCTCACCTGTAAAACGAGGTTTTTCATGCGTAAAGTCACAGCACTTAGCCCAAAGGTTGTTTGGAAGGTTAAATGGAATAATATACATAAAGCCCCGTGCAGCGCCTTGCTTTGTTGAACAGGTGCTCCAACACAAAAACAAAAAATGAAAACCAGCCTCTTTCCGTTCCTTTCTATGACTGTAAGAATAAAGAAGGAACCTTCTACAGCTTCTAAGCTCCCAGCCTATATCAAGCAGCACAGAATAAACACTTGTTTGCTGACTTAGGGCCCAGCAGAGGGCATTTGCTAACCGCGGACGTCAGAACTCTCTTATCCCAAGAGTCTGTGACCTACGTGGCCTAAAAACTCATCTTTGTAACCAAAACCAAGTGGAGACGTTGTGTCCCGTGGGCCCTGTAGCTGCACTTTGGGGGAGTTCACACCGTGAGACGGTAACCTTGTATTTCACCGCAATTCAAAATGCACTTATTGGGGCGCCTGGGTGGCTCAGTCGGTTAAGCAGCCGACTTCGACTCAGGTCATGATCTCATGGTCTGTGAGTTCGAGCCCCGCATCGGGCTCTGTGCTGACGGCTCGGAGCCTGGAGCCTGCTTCTGTTTCTGTGTCTCCCTCTCTCTCTGCCCCTCCCCCATTTGCGCTCTGTCTCTCTCTGCCTTTCAAAAATGAATAAATGTTAAAAAAAAAAATCAAAATGCATTTATTATTATTCTGAGCACTCTTAAGGACCCTAACAACATACAAGTGATCAAGATACAGCTTGCTTGCAAAGAATCAAGACTTACGGGGAATAACATATAGATTGACAACTACCCTTAATAGACGGACCAGCCACAGAGGAATTAGGTACCACGTGAGGCAGAGACACGGATGGGCAATCAGCACCTGAGAGACGGAGAGAGCTGGCATTTGGTTGGAGGCTGGACCTTGTGGGCCGAGCGTTTGCCGAGTGAGTAAATGCTCCATGAAAAGTGCTCCCAGCGCTGGGGTTTGCTCTACTCTTACTTTTCCTTTAATTCCTGGACCATAGAGAGTTAATCAGGCAGCTGTGGTACAGTCTCAACGATCGGGGCTGTTGTCTCCGTTCTCAAAGTCAGCAAAATGGGAGAAGGATGGCGGGAGGCGGGGGTGGCTACGAAAATGTTCCGAAGCACCGAATAACGTACAAATGCCTCACAGCCACCGCAAGACCGTGCGAAGGGAGGCATCTTTCCTAAACTGATGGTGACGCTAGTATCGAATCTATTTATACAGCTCAGTAAATAAATGCCGCATTAAAAATGTTCACAGCGCTGCCTAATAAATCCGCAGCCCAGCTCAAGTTTGGCTTATGTAAGCCGAGAGGGTTCCTGGCAGACTTCTCCACAATTTCACCCACTTTGTTTGGAAGTGTGAGATATTAATTAAAGAAAAGCGGGATTACAGCATGCAGGCTGATTTGAGCTGGCAGCAGCTTGCTAGCCGTCTGCAATTGGTTAAGACCAAGTCCTTCCTAAATCTCCCCCATGACTTCAAGCCCTTCTCCTCCTCTGCTTAGCTCGTTGCTTGAGCTTCTCACCTGCTAGTTGGCCCTCACGACTGGGTCATTGTTCAGGCTCTGTGAAGACCTTTCTCCTATAGTGTTACATTTTGTGTATTTTGGTGTTTTTTTGGGTGGTGGTAAAATAAGGGGATTGCAAGACAGTTTGTGAGAAAACCGGATCAGATTAGTATATAAGGCAAATCACATTTGATCAAGGAGTTACCTCTCTTTCGAGCCTGAGAAATCCTTTCAGTCCTACATATGACTCTGAGCGAAAAGGCAGTTATGTTTTCAAAACAATTCCTGGAAGTCTTTAGAGGAGGGCATATAACTTTTAGCTCCTTTAGACAGTATCGAGAACTACTCGGCTATTGATAAATTGAGAAATAGTTTGTCTTGGATGATTTATCGGTATCTTTCCTCTTTTTCTGTGGTCTGGCACTGCATATCTGACCCTTCTAGGTAACTGGGTGCCCTCCTGTCCTCTTCCGCCATTTTTCTGCTCTAAGACTCGTATAGCTACTTACACCTTAGTCCGAATGAGTCTTTAAGCAGGTTCTCTGGTCTTTGCAGTACAAGCAGGTTCTCTGGTCCTTGAGGTACTTTCATTTTAAGATTGGATGATAATAAGAATTATCACCTATAAGGAATTTAAAGAGTATTATTACTCTGGTAATCCACTGTTTCTTACACTGGGGGTGCCCTTACCATCTTCACATGAAGTAATGTGTTAGAAAAGGCTGCTAAATCAGTCCATGGGGAAGACTGCTCCTGCCTTTATTCTTCATTAACTATAAATGAAGCCTATCTTCGAGGTTGGGGGGTGGATGCCTTGGCATCCGACTTCCCCACCCCACTTAGAATCTATGAGTGAAATTTATTTTTATATATTTTTATAGAGATGTAATTTACATATCACAAAATTTACCTTTTTTTAAAGTGTACAATCCGGTGGTTTTTAGTATATCCACAGAGCTGTACAACAAAAAAATGTTCACCGCCCCGAAAAGAAACGCCATCGGTATCCGTAAGCACCATCCCCCATCTTCCCTCCTCCCTTCGTCGACTTTCTGTGTCACCGTGTCTATTCCGGGAATTTCCTATATACAGAATCATATAATATAGGCCCTTTTGTGACTGGTTTCTTTCGCTTAGAATAATGTTTGAAGGTTCATTCGTGTTGTAGTGCACATCCGTACTTCATTCCTTTTTATGGCTAAATCATACTCCATTATACGTATATATCATATCTTATTCCTACATCAGTTGATGGACATTTCCACTTTTGGACTACTATGAATAATGGTGCTATGAATATTCATGGACAAGTTTTTGTGTGAATATATATCTCAATCCTATTTGGGAAGTTTTTACCCCTAAGCAATTTTTACACCCATATCCTTAATTAGGTTATCACCTCCCCGAGGTAACATATTTTATTCTTGTTAATATCACCGGTGTTTGGCTCTGTCCCCTGAATCCAAGAAGTACTCAGAAAGTGCTGATGGTGATAATTCAAAGGGGATAATTCAAAATGCCTAACGATTCAGGGTTTCTACAGGACCTTGAGAACTCTTTTGGTCCTGCCAATTATATTGTGATGGCTGTCCACTGGGGGTTTGGCCGGATATAAAGTTTCACCCCCTGCACCTGCAAAAAAAGAAAAGCCACCCTTCATATGAAGCTTTTCCCAAAGCTATTCTATAGGATTAGTCTTTAAATTTGTTTACTCATTTGACACTGAATTTGTACTTTAACCAAGGATTTAGGCTCATTGGATTTGCCTTGTAGTTCTCTCTCTCTATGTGTGTATTACCCCCACTTGATGACAAGGCTTGCAAAGTCAAGGATTCTTTATTACTCATCTTCCATCCCGGGGACCAGCCTAACAGCCTGTGTCATTGGAGCTGTGCATTAATTGCTTGTTAACTAGAATGTTATACGGAGCCAGATGGCCATCTAAAAGGAGAGGTGTAAAAAATGCTAACCAGTCATGACAGGAGCCTCCAGAGAATCCTCCTGGTTCCTGGAACATACGGTGTGGACTTTTAAGGTTCTCCTGGGCGAGAGGCCCAGAAGATGAATGGATATTATTGAAATCAGTGCCGGATGAGAAAACTTGAGTCATTCCACACATTCCCTGTTTTCGCTGGGAAAGCGCGCTCCAGGCTCGCCCCTGTCTACATCACTGCGCCCCAGGGATTATCCTCTTTCTGATCTCAAGCCACCTCCTCCTCCAGGAGGCTTTTGGCGTGGTGTAGAGTTCGGCTTGCGGCCTCCAGAGGCAATCTGTCTGGTTTAAATTCTGGCTCTGTCACGTGCTAGCCACGAATAAATTATTTAATTTCTCTGTGCTGTACTTTCCAGATCCAAAACACAGGGATAGCGGTGGCCCTGGTCTTACAAAGCTGTGGTAAGACTCTGGGGCGTGCCCACACTGGGCAGTTTGGTAGTTAATTGTTCTCTAATTTTTCTGATGGAGTCATTGCACTTGGCCTCCAGTCACTTTCCTGGCCGTGTCACCTATCCCAGAACACATTTGGAAGCCAACAGGCAAGCAGGTGACAATATCACACACATCACCATCAAGATAACTGGGCATCCCACATCAATGTCATGGAACCCTGGGCTAGAAACTAATGGGCTTCGGTCACAAAATCTCTCACACCTGTAGCCTATTAACTCTTAGTTTATGTAGGTTAAAAAAAATTTTTTTTTAATGTTTATTTTTGAGGGAGAAGGAGACAGAGTGTGAGTGGGGGGGGGGGGGGGGGGGGAGGGCACAGAGAGAGAGGGAGACACAGAATCCGAAGCAGGCTCCAGGCTCTGTCAGCACAGAGCCCGATGTGGGGCTCGAACCCACGAACTGTGAGATCATGACCTGAGCCGAAGTCGGACGCTTAACCGACTGAGCCCCCAGGTGCCCCTAGTTTATGTATGTTTAGAACAAGCTGCGTCATCTGCTTTCCCGGCCCACAGAATAAACGCAAGCAGTCCGGGAGCATTTTGTGTAGGAGGAAGGGGTTTTCTGGGTTTCAGTACTCTTTAGGAAATACACAGAGTGGCGAAAGAATGCCCAGAGCCATGACCCGAGTAAGAAGAGTTTAAGAAGGCGAGAACGTGTTAGCAAGCTTTGGGAAGATGATGATTAACATCATTTTAAAATTAAACCTACAGAACAGTACCTTCTCAAATGACATCAGGTAAACAAGAGCAGTATGTCAGTTTTCCTTCCTTTAGCCACGTCATAAGCTCTTGTGAAAGGGTTTTAGATCCTGTATTTGTGCGTGTGTGTATGTGTGTGTGTCCACAACAGCTCCTAAGTGGACATTGATTACTCAGAGAAACCTGTTAACTGTCGAGAAGACAAGATTACATTGAAAAGGCCCACATCTTGGCTTTAAAATGGCTCAGCACAGGGCCACCCCATAGGGACAGCTGGGTCACTCTGTGGCCTCCAGCCCCACCTTTGCTCACATTCATCCACCTAGAAATGGATTGGAATGAACATCCAGGGCAGCTCTGGAAGGAAAGAGGTCACAAGTGGCATTAGGCACTGAGGATGGGTGTAGGTGTGGCTGGGGGTGGGCAGTGAGGAGGGTCTGTCCCATGCACTTTGCTCTGGGGAGATTATGTAAGGCACACGCCTTTTTTATTTTATTGTAAATTTTATTTATTTATTTATTCCTAAATTTACATCCAAGTTAGTTAGCATTTAGTGCAATAATGATTTCAGAAGTAGATTCCAATGATTCAACCCCTATGAATAACACCCAGTGCTTATCCCAGCAAGGGTCTTCCTTAATGCCTCTTGTCCATTAAGCCCATCTCCCCATCCACAACCCCTCCAACAATCCTCAGCTTGTTCTCTGTATTTGAGTCTCGTATGGTTTGTCCCCATCCTTGTTTTTATATCAGTTTTGCTTCCCTTCCCTTCTGTCCATCTGTTTTGTATCTTAAATTCCACATATGAGTGAAGTCATATGATATTTGTCTTTCTCTGACTAGTTTCACTTAGCATAATACCCTCTAGTTCTGTCCGTGTGGTTGCAAATGGCAAGATTTCATTCTTTTTGATTGCCGAGTAATATTCCATTTTACATATAAACCACATCTTCTGTATCCATTCATCCATTGATGGACATTTGGGCTCTTTCCATACTTTGGCTGTTGATAGTGCTGCTATAAACATGGGGGTGCATGTGTCCCTTCGAAACAGCACACTGTATCCCTTGGATCAATGCCTAGTAGTGCAATTGCTGGGTCATAGAGTAGCCTTTTTTATTTTTTAAAGTTTATTTACGTATTTTGAGAGAGAGAGACAGAGACAGAGAGCGCTCGGGCAGGGAAAGGTCAGAGACAGAGGGAGAGAAAATCCCAAGCAGGCTCTGCACTACCAGCACGGAGCCTGACATGGGGCTTGAACCCATAAACTCTGAGATCATGACCTGAGCTGAAGTCAAGAGCCGGACTCTCAACCGACTAAGCTACCCAGGTTGCGTGTTCTGCGGCCTCTCAGGAGACACACGTGCCTCCCCCTGTAACCCTGGGGGTGATGCCGCTTAAGTGTCCCTCGCCCATGTAGTGGAATCATCTGGGAGTGGCCATTAGAATGCATATTCCAGGGCCACACCCTGGATCTACTGAATCAAAATCAGTTGAGTCGTGGGTGGGGAAACTTTGGAATCGCCCCGAGGCTTCCTTTTGGGAAGAAAGCCCTTGTGCGGGGGGGGGGGGGGGGGGGGGGGGGGGGGGGGGGGGGGGCTGCCCAAGGCAGAATCTTCCTAACAAGCCCCACCATCCCAACTGATTCAGTTGCAGGCAGAACATTGGGGAGGGAGAGAGGGCCGGGCTCACCTCTGAGAAAGAAGTGGAAGCAAGGAGTTTTATGAGGTGGGTTAGGATTTAGCTCATCCCGTCAGGGCTTAGGGCCTGGTGGCCCAGGTCTGTCCATCTATCTAATGTTAGTTTTTATTAGCATTCCAGTGTAGACTTTTTTTTTTTTTTTTTTTTTTTTGAGAGAGGGAGATTGGGGGAAGGGCAGAGAGAGAGAGGAAGAGAGAGAATCCCAAGCAGGCTCCACTCGGAGCCCAAGTTGGGGCTCGATCTCACGACCTTGAGATCACGATCTGAGCCAAAATCAAGGTTGGATGCTTAACCAACTGAGCCACCCAGGTGTCTCTTGGTGTAGACTTTCCAACCAAAAATGGGCTTTAAAGCCATGTGTCCACCCACATTGTTGGTTGCCTGACAGTTTGACACGGATGGTTTTGTATTTCTTTTACTGAGGTGTCTTGGTTTCTTACCTATAAAGATTTAAAATTTATATATATATGTATGTAATTTATACATAATTTATAATTATAAAATATATTTTATATAGCTTATATATATATATAATTTATATAAACATGTATTTAAAATGCACCATTATATATTTATTATATATTATTAAAGATATTATATACTTATCATATATTTATTTAAAATATATTATTTAAGGGGCGCCTGGGTGGCTCAGTCGGTTAAGCGTCCGACTTCGGCTCAGGTCACGATCTCACGGTCTGTGAGTTCGAGCCCCGCGTCGGGCTCTGGGCTGATGGCTCGGAGCCTGGAGCCTGCTTCCGATTCTGTGTCTCCCTCTCTCTCTGCCCCTCCCCCGTTCATGCTCTGTCTCTTTCTCTCTGTCTCAAAAATAAATAAACGTTAAAAAAATTTTTTTAAATATATTATTTAAATTTATGTTTATTATAAAAATATAAATATCTATAGTAAATATATAAAATATATTAAAATAGCAAATATATGCTTATATAAGTATATATTTATCTAATAAACACAAATTTATGTAAATATATAAAATTTATTTATTTTTCACACTTCTATTGTTTTTAATAAAAGTGACAGGCTCATTGCAAAAAAGTATGCTCTTATAAGTATACATTTATCTAATAAACATAAATTTATGTAAATATATAAAATTTATTTATTTTCCACACTTCTATTTTGTTTTTAATAAAAGTGACATGCTCACTGCAAAAAAAAAAAAAACAACAAAATTCAAACGTTACAGAAATGCTTCCCCCACATGGCCAATCTTGGTCCTACTTCTCAGAGATGGTTCTTATTAAGAACTAGATCTAAGTTCATCGAGACTGAACAAAAAGGCATTGTCAAAGCAGCAGCAGACCTAACATTGACTGAGTGCTCACGACCTATCAGGCAGTGAGCTAGGTGCTGTACGAATGTCACCCAGTTAAACCTCATAACAAGCCTTCAAGGTAGGTATTTTTCATTAGAGCTGGGAAAGTTGTGTACACACACATACATATACACGAATACCAATACTTTAGTTTTGCGAAAATGGGACAATGTTATGCCTACTGTTCTGCAACTTGCTTCTTTCGTTCTTACTATATTGTGAACATCTTTCCATGACTGCACATGCCGAACAGTTAACACCTGCAGAGTTTTGAATTACATGAGGTCATCCCAATGAAGCAATCCCTGAAGAATTTTTGTATTATTACAGACAATGCTACAGTGAGCATTAAAAAATAATTTTTGTATATTTGTGTGAGTAGTTCTGTAGCACAAATTTCTGGGAAATAGAAACAGGAGGTTGCATAAGGTTGTACATTACGTTGCACACCTTAAACTGATACAGTGCTATATGTCAATTACATTTTAATAAAGCTAGAAAAAAGGCAAAGTCTTAACTTCAATCCAGCTTTAAAAAAGAAACAGTAAGGGGCACCTGGGTGGCTCCGTTGGTTAAGCGTCCGGCTTCCACTCAGGTCGCGATCTCACAGCTTGTGAGTTCGAGCCCCACGTTGGGTTCTGTGCTGACAGCTCAGAGCCTGGAGCCTGCTTTCAATGGTGGGTCTCCCTCTCTCTCTGCCCCTCCCCTGCTTGCTCTCTGTCTCTGTCTCTCCCTCAAAAATAATAAGCATTAAAACACTTTTTTAAAAAAAGGAACAGTAAACTAAAAATTTGTATATGTTCTGTACAATCTGGAAAACAGAAAATGAACTGTATTTGAATGTTTCTTCTAACTGCACAAGGTCTTTTCAAACCTAAATCCAAATACAAAGTGAGGAGCAGGACATCTGTTTCTCAGAGCTGGTTTTAGATTCTTGGTCTGTCACTAAACAGCTATGAAACTGGGAACTACAAAGGAAGTATATTGTTACTATTATTATTTTTTAAAACATAGCATGTTATATGAGTTTCAGGTGTCCAACCTAGTGATCCAACAGTTCTATACATTATGCCGTGCATACCACATAAATGGAGTCACCATTTATGGTGCTGACATCATGCAATGTTATTGCAATGTTATTGACTATATTCCCCACGCTGGATTTTTCATTCCCTATTTTATAACTGGAGGGTTGTACCTCTTAATCTCCTTCACCTACTTTGCCTGTCCCCCCCCATCACCTCCACTCTGCAGCCACCATTTTGTTCGCTGTATGTATGAGTCTGCTTCTGTTTTGTTTGTTTGTATTAAACGTTTGGGGCCTTGACGTCTTCCTGCACAAAAATGACAGCATAGTAAGATATATTTTCTGAAGCCTCCCTTTGCTCCAACGTTCCCGGATTCGATTAGTCCTTTCGCTGCCTTTGTCTTCCTACTTATGAAAAAAGATTTGACGTTTTTGGCCTTGTAGGATCAATTGGTTAATGCGCCAATCAGTTACGACCTTTCAAACGTAGAAGTGCTAAGTTGTTGCCTTATTACTTGTAGAGAAAACAGACCTTTGCTGTATGCGACCTAAAACCGCTTCAACTTCTAGAATAGTTTCTGGGTCTTTAAGAAAACCAGATGATTATTGAAGCCAAGGGGCCACCCTGCCTCAGCATTTTGGACCATGGGTGGGTGTGATGAATAGGGGGAGGTGTTTGGGAAGGCTGATATGGTATCACGTCTCTCGGGAATCTTGCCTTCCTGGAAAGAGCGTTTCCGATTGTATGTTCCCTAACAAAGAAGGGATTGTGCGGACCATGACCTCAGAGAACACACAGTGCATTTCAGATGAGGGACTTAATCTCTGTGGTGTGTGGGACAACGTCTGAGCTAACAAGGCCTTACATTTTCTCTGCGTTCCACAGTCATCATCCCCCTGGGCCCTCTCAGCATCCCTGATGAATAGCCAGAGAGGTGATAGTTTTCCCCGCCGTTAAGGGGTAGGTACGGAAAATCAGAGAGGAGTGCTGATGTGCGTTATCTCACGCGGCGGTGAGAGGGAGAGGCAGGGCCCCAGCAGAGTCTAGGGCCCACCCTTGCTCCTCAGCAGTGGGTCCTGGCGTGTGACTCTCCAGTTCGTTGGTGTTGACGCTTTTTAATGGCTGGATTCCTCTTCAGGGTCTTCTCCAGTCCAGACTCACCCAGTCGACAAGGTACAACACCTTTGTATTTTAAGGGGCACGTACAGCCGACAGCATGGAATTTCTCTGAATTTGGGATCCGGCCGATGGTGAGTTTTATTTTCTAAAACACAAGTAAGAAGGAAATGAAGCGAGGAAAGATTTTCCTTCGTTGTTTGCTCTTGGTCTGTCCTCATTAGCACCGTTGGAAACTGGTTTGGGAGAAAATCCTACAATGAACCATAACATCTGGGCCAGAGGAAGCCAGGGTGACCTGTATACTTAGGTGGAAGATGGATTTTTATTCCCTGGCAGCCCCTGGCCTGAGCCTTTAGGGAAGATTCCAGAGAACACCGATGATCCCAGATGGGCCCAGTTGTACCAGGAAGTAAAAGCCTCTTGAAACTAGAGGATCCAGATGAAACCAGACAAAACCAGCCCCTGACAAGATCAGGGGGCAATTGAAGTTTGATGGGTTTGCCCTGTAATCTAGCATCTCCTTCTTCTTCTTCTTTTTTTTTTTACACACACCTCTTCTCCCCTCCTTTCAAACTCTCACATTGTCCCTACCCTGTCCCCAAACCGACCTCCTTGTCTCTCAACTGTAGCCCAACAGGAGGGAAAGTAAATCTGATTGGTCTGAATGCTCTACGACAAATGGCCTGCCCTTCCTGTGGTTCCACATCTCCCCTCTTCCAACATTCTCTTCCCTTCCGGGGACCAGCTATTTGAATTTTTTTAAAGAATTGGCCATTCATTTTAATATAAACAATAGTCAGGAATGGTGGGGTGGGAAAGTAGAAGGTTTTTCTTCCAGATAACCATTTGGGTGAGCACCTCGTGTTTCTCCATAGCATCTAATTGTTCTCCAATAGGAAGGGGCAGGCCGACCCAGCCCAGGAGAAATGCTATTGTCCCCTCCCACATACACGATTCCACTGTCCAGAAAGGCAGTCTTGATATACTGCAGCCAACGTTGCCCAGGTGAAATTCCTGGATCCAAGTAAAAATCCTTTTTTGGCTTTGGAGCTGATGCCTGGATCTTTGAGGTCAGAGTATCTTTTGGTAACTTTTGGAAGGATCCGGAAGATTGTATAGGGCACATGGCCTCAGGTTGGCTTTTTGGCAACGGAAATATATTAGAATTACCCGATTGTTGGACTGAGCCCCTGAAATCTACTTCTCTTCCACCACACAAACTCCTACCTGGTCTTCAAAACCCGAGCGAGACACTACCTTCTCTGAGACACCTTCCTAGACTTCCTCAGATAGATTTACTCCTTTCTTTCTGCTTCACTGGCCCTCTGTCCACATCCTAGGGCATACACCTTATTGTAACCAGCACACAACATGCCTGTTTGATCCATACTATGTGAGCTCCTCAAGCCTAGGCTGAGGCCATTTTTGTAGCTCTAGGACTTAGCTCAGTACTAAAGGAGATGTTCACAAATGGTGAGAGAGTGAATGAATGAGAATGAGTCCTTGCTCCATGACTACTTATGTGTCTTTGGCAATTCACTCATCCTTGGCTGCTTTTCCCATAGAGGTAATGGGAATAGCATGGGGTAATTGTGTCAGGCAGGAGAGATAAGACCTATGTAATCAGAAACCTTCAGAGCTGGAAGAAATTTGAGAGATCACTTAGCACAGCAGTTTTCAGGAGTTTTTCAAAATTTAATTTTACTTATTATTATGATTGTTTTAGAGCAGAGAGAGAGAGAAAGTGAGCGCGACTGGGAAGAGGGGCAGAGGAAGAGAGAGATAAAATCTCAAACAGGCTCCATGCCCAGTGCAGAGCCCAACATGGGGCTCGATCCCACGACCCTGGGATCATGACCTGAGCCAAAATCAAGAGGCGGGTGCCCAACCAACTGAGCCACCCAGGTACCTCAGTTTTTAGGATTTCAAGACAAGGAAATGTTTCTTCAAGGAGAGCTAACAGAGCCAACATCCAAAAAACATAAATGATAAACGTAGATTGCTCTCATCGGAGTCTTACATATTGTCCCCTTCTTTACCTCTTCCTCAAGTTCCTGTCGCTTAGGGACCCAAGAAGCACAGTTTGAAAACCAACTATCTTCCTGTAGAGAGAAAAAGCTGAAGCCAAGAGAAGAACGTGATTTTCCCAAGGTCATGTAAGAAATAAACACAGGCCAGGGAGGGAATTTACCACAGGGAGACTATACGCACAGGCAGAACCATGGCTAGCCCTTTAAGAACATACATAGTTTGTACACGCTCCCATGTTTTGTTTCCTTCTTACAATAACTCAGTGAGGAAGGTACAGCTAGGTCAATTTCGGAGATGAGGGGACTGAAGTGTGTAAAGCTGAACCTGGCCAATGTTCCCCAGCCAATCAGAAAAGTAAAAGCACAGATAACTCTATGAGTACCTACTAGGTTCCAGTCACGTGTGTAAGCATGTTACACATATTATCACATTTAATTCTCCAACAACTTGTATTATCCTTACCCCCAATTTTGCAGAAGAGAGAGATGAGGCACAAACTGACTTAAGGTGATGCAATGCAAATCCTGAGCCAATGCGATTCCATTGTAAACTCTTTCCACCACATCATGCTGTGTATCCGAGGTCCTGGACCCCGATGCTCAGTCTCTTAATCCGGAGCCCTCTCCAAATATCACTTTATATGAAAGAATTTTGAAAGGGTTCTACAGTCACAGTCTGTTATTTGCATGCATTTACATGAACCGTTCAGGCTCCACCCAAGACCTTGATCTTATTCTTGGCCAGAACTGGTCAGCAGGACTCACCTCCTTCTGGACAGACCGACTGAGAAACAAGGAAGCCTCCTCCAGGCCCTGGGGCATCAGGTCATTCACAGCCAAGATGTGATCTCCGTGAAAAAATAAACATCCCAGGTGCCGGGGGCCTTGCCACTGAGCCACACTGCAATGGAACACAGCGTTCAACACAAGTGTGAGACTGTGCTTGCAGGACACAGACTGGGGTTCCCTCATTACCAGCTTCTTCAGCTATGTTACACCCCATCTGAAGTAGACAAACTGCATTTTCTGCTTGAATATTCTTTCGTCTGTCACCGCTGTTGGACCTGCCCTCCAAAGCCAACTCTAATCATACCACCTCTAATGGCCCTCCTACATTCCTCTTCCTTTAATTAACCCCTCCATCCCTGACTTCTATTGCACTAGGCGAGCACCCATTTATTGTGTATTTAAGTACAGTGCATTTTATGTTTGCTTGTTTATGTGGCTGTTTTTTTTTTTTCACCAGGCTATGAGACCCCAGAAGTAGAGTGCTACCTTCAAAAAAAAAATTTTAGACCCATATAACTCCAAGGAAACAGAAGGCGTTTAATAAGTGCTTATTGCAAGTGAGCACATGATGATTACACAATGACTATCTAGTGACTCTCTAGTGAGCCTCTTAGATGGTGGGAAATTTGGAAAAGTGGAAGAGTTGTTTACTGCCCTCTTATAGAACGAATAAGCCTTTTACGTTAAAGGACTTTCTCCCCTTGTGAAAATGTAATCTTCCTTCAGAATAAACTATGAAGTTTTTAAAAGAATTTAGAATCAAATTAAACGGTGCTGATTTTAAGAAGATTCTCTCTTTTGTGTCTGTCCCAGACCAACAGGTGTCTCGAAGCCTCAGACCTTGGTGTGACCATTTGTTTTAGACCTTAGATTCTTGTTGACTTCACTAACTTTTCGTTTATCAAACGGTCATTGCTCATTGATTGGGAATGATTTCCTTGGACCATACCTATTCCTTCTGGCTCTTCTTTACCTTCCAAAAATCAGAAATGGGTACTGGACTTTTGGGTACTCCACTACCAACCCACTTCCCAGCTGATCCTCTTACACAGCAATACCTTCATTTTTGCCTCAACCAAAGATCTTTCGTGAAACAACTCAACAGTCCAAGCTGTCTGATCGGTTTTGCCACATACAGTTTCAGGATATAATCGTTGTCTGCCTATCTCCCAACCCCATTTATAATCAAGAGCCCTCAAATCTCCAACCTACCATATCCGTCCTGCAGCTTCCGTGAGACTAAGATAATTTATGACGTCAGAAGGAGAAAGGAACACATTCAGTTTCTCCACTTGGCTTTCATCAGGGATGTTACTACGAGATAAGATGTTTATAAAAGTCACCTCAGGCAGCTCTGAGCTGGACATTCCGAGTAGACTTTACTTCCTACCTCTAGGATGGTATTTCCCAGTTAAAAATTGTCCAAGACATTGGGAGAATATGAATTTAAGTTACTCATTAATGCCCTCCCGCACCCCTCTTGGGATGTGCTAATGGATGGCAGACCATGGGAAAAGAACAAAAAATGGACTAAACTGATTATATATCACACCAGTCTGCTTATTTCTCCACTGGACATGATTCCATAGAAGAATATACTGGAAAGACTTAAAACTGAGAACAATTTCATCAAATGCCCTTGACATCACTTAAAACCTAAATCTTCCCCTCTTATTCTATAACCAAACCTCATGCAACTCGCCCATAATTTTAACCATAGACGTTGGGTGACATGCTACCCAGGTCAGCGTGATCCAGAGTTCCAGGGCCCGAAAGACTAGCCAAGGCATAATTTTTAGAAATATTTGGAAATGCTACCCACAGCCCAGGGGACTGCTTTGTTTCCAGCTCTGTTACTCACTGTCCTTGGCCACCACATCGGTAAGAAGGGGAAGCTAGTCGGACTGTTGGCCAACTTGAAGATTTTTAGGAACCATTTAAACTTGAATTCTGAGTTAAAAAGGAAGGCTGTGTTGCTCTAAGGGTGCATAGTTTTAGAAAATAGAACTTTACTTGATTAGTATAGATAATTGCACAACAGTAAGTGAGGCCAACCCCTTTTTGTCATTCATGGTCTGTGCTTCCATATTGGCAGGTGGAAGACAAGAGTCACTTTGTGAGCCTTGTTCTTGCAAGTGAAGCCCCCTGTTCTGGATCTCTGGAAGGGCCTGGGATCCCTCTTTGCTATCAGCAGACTTGTGGGATGTCTCTCTGAAAAAACTAGAAAATCAGAAGTTAATACAATACCCTTTGTCACCATGTTTATTTACAACTTTCTTTGGTGGGTGAATCGGATTTCAGTAGCTAGGAGCCATGTGAAAACTAACAAGGTCTTCAAGTATGCCCAGCCCTCAGAATCACAGCCACAGTTAGAATCAAATCCAACAAACTTCCCTTCTGAAAATGGATATGGAGTCAAAATAACCCTTTCCATTGGAAGGGCTTGAAGGACAGAAGTGAGGATGAGACATCAATTCAGAATAGAAAATAAGTTCCCCGGGAGACAGAAAATGACCCGAGGGGGTCACTACATGGGTAGTGAAAGCATTTCGGTGGGTTGAGAAAAGCATTCTCACTTCTTTTTTTGAGATTGCGGAATAATGTGTTGAATTTGGTCTATGGTGATGTTTTTGAATGACTGTATCAACAGTGGTTGTTCTATAAGAGTACATTAGCCGGAATCAATTTTAAGAACATGACAGTTTTACGTACCAGGATTTCATTGGCATGTAATGATGTTCATTTGTCTCCGAGAACTGTTCTGGACTACCAGGTTCAGCAGGTTGACCAGAATCATCGGAAGCAATAAGACTATCCAACTACAGACAAGAGGGATAAGTGTAAGGATGCAAGGCTACCAATAACCGGGTAGCTTTTTATCCCTTACGTGATGGCTCTGGGCCCTCAAAGGGTCAGTACATCCACCGCCGGATGAGCAGTGGTGCTCATGCTAGGAGGCTGAACTGGGAAAGCTTCTGACTGACTCAAAGTCTGTTTTCTCCTCCTGGATTCCCCGTGTTTCCGTTACGGTGTTTTATTGGACTAAATTGCTATTTATTTTTCTGTTTCATCACTAGGCAACTTAATGATATGAACTCTTTCTCCCGACTGGTGCTGCTGTAGAGACGTGTCACCAGGCTGGGTCAAAGCTGGCCTCAGGCCACCGTGCTCACAGGCTAGCCAACTTGCGTCAAGGGGCTGCGGAAGTCCTAGAAAAGACCTTGCCCTTGGGAGGCTCTCGGCTAGCCCCTCACTACTAAGGCATTTGGGGGACTGGTTGCTCAAAAACCCTCAGGGCTTTTAATCGCCTGCCTGGCAGTTGAATCATTAACCCATATTTGGAAAAATTCCTTCCAGCCAAGCCGGTCTTCCCGCTGCTCACCTACAAACGGTGCTCTTCCAGAGCCAGGTTTCAGGCCACTTGTGTCACCTGGAGCCCCCCCTTTCCTCTCTGGCCTGATGAAGCTGTGTTCGGGCCTTATGAGGTCCCGCAGCCCCCTCTGACCCCCTCAGCCAACGCCAGTCTCATCCTTCTCTGAACTGTCACTGCATAGTTTTGTACTTACTTTTGGCAGGGGGAGTATTTTTTAATGGCCTTTTCTTTCCGTCTGGAAATCCCCTCCCCGCTTCCCTTCCCTCATGCACTCCAGGCATTTATCGGCGTCTCTCTTCGGCACAGAGCCCTTTCTGTCTTGTATCACGGCCTCCTTCTTTTCAAGGGTCAGCACCGTGAGCACCTCACCTGTGCCTGATTCACCACCGAGCCCAGCCTCCTGCCTCAGGAACAGCACGCAGCAGGGACCCGGCAAATATCCGTACAAGGAAGGAAGGATTAGTGGATGGAAGGGGTTACCTGTAAAAGAATACTTTGAGGACTAATATAATGACTCTCTTCTTCTGTATCTTCAGTAGTCTCTGACAAGAAATCATGTGGCAGATGAGCTTGTCTGAGTCCTGGAGAATTGTTTTCCATGAAATGCTGAATAAAGAGAGGAAGACAATTAATTCTATTCTCTCCCTCTCTCTCTCTCTCTCTCTCTCTCTTTTTTTTTTTTTTTTTTTTTGCGAGAGACAGAATTAAAGCACATGCTTTCTGGGAAGCCATATTAGATTAATTAAGTTGAGAAGATCGGAAAATTTCCCAAGGTTACATGCAGAAGTCCACACAACTTGAACTCGCCTCTTGAGTCTGGGTCACCTTGATGAGGTAAAAATTCAAGCCCGTATTTCAGGCTGTTCTCTACCATTGGGACCTGTAACTTAGAATAAGCAGTTCTCTCAGGGGCGGGTGGTGGGGGAGGGTATATTCCAAGGCGCTAAGGTCTGCCACTGAGTCCCCCCACTCCCATATACTAGTTTTCACCCGGGGCCACCTGGGAAGATAATCAGCCCATGGTCAGGGCACCACACCTTTCCTCTTCCTGCTCAATATTCCTCTTTTGTGTTCTGCTTACACACTTCTATTGTTTCCATAGCAATGCAATTTGCTAATGTTGGTCATGTGATCATATGAATTACAGTCTACAAGGTAATGTAGGTTTAAGCAACTACCACCTTCCCTCCCCAGTGGATACAAGATCCTCTACTAAAGCAGCTGCTTTGCATGGCAGGAAAATTGTTACAAGTACAACTTAATTCTTCCAAGAACAATGCCTGTGAGCAAGGGTTTTGAAAAGAACTTGAATGTTTTCTAGGAAGTCCTTGAAGGGAAGTGATTTTAAAAACAAAATGTTTTCAATGGTGTCCATTTTTCTAGTGCCAAGATCATGAAGCCAGACCGTGGTGAGCTGGGGGTGAAGAACGGTTCCCACAACAACGACAATGACAACCACCATCACCACCACAAAACCCAACAAGGTAGATGGTACTCTTAACTGGAGCTGACTGAAAAATCTCCGAATTCGAATGCAAAGTGTGAAAAGGCAAGACGACCAGTAACGTTATCTTTCGAAAAGCAGGGGGTAGGAAAGCTTTTAACATAGTTGGAGAGCTCCCAACTAGATAAAACAGCAGGTTATGCCATATTAAGATGTGCTTGGCACCCAGGGAGAAGGAAAAGTCAATGGTTACATCTCTAACGGACGAAATGGTATCCACGGCAGGAGATAAAAAAAAACAACCCAACCACTCGGTCCGTTTCACCCTTTGTGTGAAAGGAAGGAAAAGGTTGCCAGCCAGGCTTCTGTTTAGCTGGAGGGTTCTCTGGCCAACATACCCAGATGCATGGTGAGGCGCACCCAAAATGAATGAATACATTTCCAGGTAGGCAGGGCAAGCAGGAAGGCTCATTTGTGGTATAAGAAACAGACTAAATATAGGATAAATACTAAGGCTAAGATCATGACGGTGGGTTAGGCTTAGAGGAAGGTGTCAAATACATGGGTAATACTTTGGAAGCATCAGCAGACTCCCAGGCAAGGCGTCGAGAGAGAGAGAGAGAGAGAGAGAGAGAGAGAGAGAGAGATGGAAATCCGATTACCATGTCTGGAAGACTATTTCTTGGTGGGGTGGGGTTGACAGCCTCTGACGCGCTGGAAGGACCAAGGAGAGGACTGGGGTCTGAAGAAGGCCTTTTACCACCCAGGGAGAATTTCTCCTGCTTATGGAAGAGGAATATTGCAATCAGGGCACAATCCATGTCTTACCTGGACCGAAGCAACAGCCTCGTCACTGGGCTTCCCGCCTTCACTCTTTTCCGCTAACATTTATCCCCCCAGCCAGCCTTCTCTCACCAAGATACAAGGTGATCATAGCTCTCTCCTGTTTCCAAGCCCTTGAGGACTCTCAGCCTGGGCTTCCGATGTCCTGAATTTCCCTCCACCTGTCTTTTTGACCCTGTGCCACTATTTTCTGGTCATTTGGGTCTACCATAGACACACCTCACTTTCCTTCCTCCACGGCCTCTGCCCTTGCTGTGGGCACAGAACAACTTGGAGAAAACATGTCAAAATGATACCTATACACTGAGTTTCATTTATAAAGGTCTACCCTCATAAAGGACTTGTGTAAATCAGCGAAGGTTCTCGGGAAGTAAATTAAAAACCTAAAGCTACTAGCCCTTACATTAAAGAGAGACTCCACTGAAAACGAAGAGATATGAAGAGCCTTTGTACAGACACCAGCCTAGACTTACTCACTGAAAAAGGTAGCTGTTATGCACCTTGAATAACAATGATGGGAACTGCTGTAGTCTTAGCTACGCTTAAAAAAGTGCATTTCACTCCTCCGACCCCATAATGAAAATTTGAAGGGTCTGCATTTTAGGTCTCTTGCAAAACACGGAAGTATTTTTCCCTATTGTTCATCACAAAAATAACAAGGATGTACATTTTCTCACTTATTTTTTCCTTGTGTTAGTGCCAGTTGCTCAGGAGGAAAAGCAAAAGCTACCATTGTTTCCTTGTGACAGAGGCTGTGTTCAGGTGCCCTGTTATTTTAGCGGCAATGTAGAGTCACCTCTGTGTTCTGGCGTGCTGCTTTGACGTCCCAGCAAAATGATAACATGAAGGAGACCCAGTCTTTAATCTTCTCCCTGTTGATAGGAATAAACTTTTCAGTTGGCGTGTGGCAACAATAGCACCTGTGCTCCTTTTGAACCAGAAAAAGATTCTTTTATTAAGGTTGGAACAGGCAGTGGGAGCAGGTACCAGGGAAATAAAGATTTTTCCCGAAGTAGCTTCAATGACCCACTGGCTCCTCACCACCTCCACACTTGCACACTAGAATTAATCTTCCTGCCGCCTCTGCGAGGAAAGCTCAGAGAAATGGGAAGAACAGTTGAAAATAACAGTAGTGATCATAGGGTTGGGACCTTTTGGCTTTGACACTGATTTCTTTTGTGTTCATAAGCGAGCCCCTTAACCCGTCAGCACCATTTTTTGAATAGCTACCCAGGTGTGCCTCCCTTTGGGGGATGCGTGTGTTTATGAAGCCTGTGTTTGAATGAATTTATATAAATCACAACTTTTCTATTGACTTTCATGACAATGTGAAAAAGAAGGCTGTTCGCCTTGGGCTTAATCTGCAGCAGATCAAGGCCCTTCATACTTCGGCGTGAGCGTTCTGTGCGTCCTCTGCCCAGCTTCCTCCCCTGGCCTTGGCCTCTCTGTCAAGCAGCCAATCATCTACAAAGGATCCGTTAGGCACCTTTGCTAATGGGAGCCCCCTTAAAAACCGAAGACTTCTTCAGGGATGAACATGGCCCCTCCCTAACATATGTAGCTTGTACAGATGTTTGTGTATTGGGTTCTTTTATGTGAAAAGCAACTGGGGTGATGAGGATGGGGGTGTGGGTTGACTGGCGTCCCCTCAAAATTCATCTGTTGAAGTGTCAATCCCCAGTACCTCAGAATGTGACCTTATCTGGAAATTGGGTTGGGTTATTGTAGATGTCATTGGTGAAGATGAGGTTATACTGGCCTCCTAATTCATTATGACAAGCGTCCTTAAAAAAAGTTTGGATGCAGAGACATGCTCACAGGGAGAATGCTGTGTGAACATTGTAGTTCTGCTGACAGAAGCCAAGGAACTACCAGAAGCCAGGAGAAAGGCCTAGAACAGACCTTCCCTAGAGCCTTCAGAAGGAACGTGGCCCTGTGACACCCTGATTTCAGATGCCGGGCCTCCAGAACATACGTGAGACAATACGTATCTGTTGTTCTAAGACATTCAGTTTGTGGTACTTTGTTATAGAAGCCCTAGGGAATGCATACTGTTACTTTCTGAGATGTTTTAACAAATAATGAACACTACCCAGTAATGAACACTAATGATGGTGTTGCAGGGGGTGGCCATGGATTTCTGTTCAAAGTCTGTTTATTGGTTATTGGTTTGAGATATTTTGTCTGCTTGTCTGCTTTTTACTGCGCACACAGGAAACACTGTGTTATCTTACTACTTACCTGTCATGGCCAATGAGGAAATATTCCCTGTTAGTGGTTCTGATGGACATCACCTCATCAGGGTGGCATTTGAACATCTTACATACAGATTGCATTTTTTCATGGCTACTTATGCCGACTTCTACACTGGAGTTTCTGTTAGATATAGACACAAAGTATTACACAGATTCAAACACAATGACTACTGTTTTATATTAAGATGCTAACTGAATAAAATTTAGGTCTGCTTGATCATTGTCTTGGAAATTGTCCAATAATGTTTCAAAATAAGTTTAGATCTGGCTCATTACTGATTGCAAATACTTAGTTCAGCCTCACATTTAATTCAAAAATTCTTATTTCTGTTGAATTCTTTGTCCTACAAACGATCATGTTTCCTAATTTTCATTTTGTACCGAATTTCTTAAAGAGAAGGCCAAAAAAAAAAAGCAAATCTCAATACTTTTTTAAAAATCCATCTTGGGTTTATGAAATGGTGATTTGATCTGCTCTCCCTCATCCGTAAATTAAGCAAATCAAAGTCTTTTGTAACTAAATGCTTATTAATGAATAATTTATGAACTGGTATATACAACGTGAAATAAGTATGTGGCTGTGTTTTACTCAGGATGTTCTTCATTTCAGCTTCTTTTCAGCAACCAGTATTGTAAGCATGAAGGCTTTGGTGCTTTCAGTCAATGATTTAAATTTCAATTTGCATGCCCTGTGTTAGTATTCGTTGTTATACACGTTTTCCGGACTGGATGCGCACCGGTCAATTTCAATGGAACCTCGGCGATGTTCGTCTTTGTAATAGGAGACGTGAAGTCTCCTTCCCCCACTCTTTGACAGAATGAAAAACCGCTTTTTCCAAGAAGACTGAAAAATGAAAACATTTTGCATCTTAGTTGGATCTCCAAGGAAGAGAAGGGATTTGAAAAATGTTCAGGAAGCTAGTGGGAGGCCCGTTAGATCATGGTGCATACTTACAGCAGAGAAGAAAAGCTGAGGAGGTGGTGATTTAATAAAGTAATCTTGTTTGCAGACTTCATTTTCATAATAAAATGTAAATTGTTTGCCTAATAAAAGAAAGTGAACAGACTCAGTTTGTTCCCTGTAGATTTGGGGAAGGAACTGGTTCAGCTGGAAAATGCTATTTCCCTCTGGAAAGGTCTTCCAATTATTCAGTTATGGAAAAGAACTTCGATCCTAGAGCAGGAAAACAAAGAGCCCAAAGGACCGAGGGCATTATCCTTGTTCGACCAGAGCCAGGACTTCCCTTCAGATGACGTTTAGAAGCTCCTTAACGTCGGGTTCTCATTTCTGGGGCGCACCACTGGCTCTCCAGATGTGAGCAAAGGTTTTTCTCTATTCTTGTCAGAGCACCAGCCACAGGAGCAGAATAATTCTGCCTTGCTCCTTGGCTTAGTAAACAGAAGCAAAAACACCTGCTCTTTTTTTTTTTTTAATTTTTTTTTAACGTTTATTTATTTTTGAGACAGAGAGAAACAGAGCATGAACGGGGGAGGGGCAGAGAGAGAGGGAGACACAGAATCCGAAGCAGGCTCCAGGCTCTGAGCCATCAGCCCAGAGCCCGACGCGGGTCTTGAACTCACGGACCGCGAGATCGTGACCTGAGCTGAAGTTGGATGCTTAACTGACTGAGCCACCCAGGCGCCCCAAAAACACCTGCTCTTAAAAATGAGGTGGCAGGGTGGTTACATCAAAAGGTTTCCAAAATGTTAACTGCTTCTCCGTAAGGATTGAAATTTAGAGGGTTTTTGTCCCCTGTATTTTCAAAAATGTCTTCAAGAAATATGTACTACTTTTATTATTTAGAAAAATGTCATGTTATTAAAGTTTTTTTGCTTTCACCTCCAGGCTATAGTTCTAGTTTGCCCATGGTTTTATAAAAGACCGTCTTTACTAAAGAGTTAGAGCTTTTTAATTAAGTGAAAACAGAATCAGGATTAGGTAGCACAACTGATGGGGACATTATGCTAGAATTTAGTATTTCTTTTTTTTTTTTTAACATTTTCTTTTAAAAGTTTATTTATTTAATGGGGTGCCTGGGTGGCTCAGTCGGTTAAGTGTCTGACTCTTGGTTTCAGTTCAGGTCATGATCTCACAGCTTCGTGCGTTTGAGCCCATGATCTCACAGCTTCGTGGGTTCAAGCCCTGCGTCAGGCTCTACACTGACAGTGTGGAGCCTGCTTGGGACTCTCTCTCTCTCTGCCCCTCCGTGATTTGCACTGTCTCTGTCTCTCTCAAAATAAGTAAACTTAAAAGAAAAGGCTTATTTATTTAAGTAATCTCTACACCCAACGTAGGACTCAAACTCATGACCCCAGGATTAAGAGTCAGATGCTGTTCCAATTGTGCCAAAATTACTACATGAATGTAGTAATTCCTAGGCAGCTGTCCTCACTTTGCTTCCTTCCCCTCCTCTGTAGCAACTCTGGCTGCTCCCCACCCCACCCTCCATCCCTTTACATGCACACGTACACACACGGAAAAGGAAACGAAAAACAGAATGAAGCAATATTGCAAAAACAAGTTTTGGCTGGCTCCTTTTTAACATTGTATGGCCATGGACAAAAATCACATATTTATTTACTAAACAAATATTGATAGAGCACCTAGAATCCCTAACTTTCCCTGCTTCCTTATCTGTAAAATGGAGACAATAGTACTGACCACACAGATATGCGGGGAGGACTGAAGGAGTTAATGCATGGAAACCTCTCAGTACTGGGCCTGGCACACAGTAGGGCTGTTATCAACAACAGAGGAAACTTTAGCCTTTATTGTTTGCAGAATAAACCAGTCTCTCATCTGCCTCTAATACAGGTGCTCTTTGGTTGTATTAAATTTAAAAGGTTCAACAGATACAGTATTTTATAAAAATTTGGGCCTAGGAGTCCCTAATAACATCGTATACAATTAGCAGAACCTTAAAGTAAAGTAAGTATCTATGGGTACGTAGCCCAGTTTGTCACTCCCAGGGTGTCTGTCCCCAGTATTCACATCGACTACCAGGACACAAAAACTCTGACGGTGTTTGTTGACCATGGCAATGGTGCTGTATTCTCCAGAACTGAAGCTGAGGAAAATAACCCAGTAAACAATTTGGCTACCTTAATCTGAGTTTACGAAGCCATCGGTACTGAAGCCATCAGTATTCAGCCAATTTACTGGTTAAGGTATGTGAAGTCCAGAAATATTATGCGTCTGCCTCACTGCCCCATTCAAGCAAACTCAGAGGGTATGGTGACAGAAAAACTCTGGCCATGATGACATTGATTGTTAATAAGGGTACTGGGGTTTTTGTCTATAGTAGGATTCTGGGCTTAAAAGTGAGCTACTAGAGACACTTAATGATGAGGTCTTTTCATGCCACCTGGCTTCTGCTTGTATTCCCTGCCTTCATGGAGCTTCCTATCATGTGTGGAAGGTGGGTGATAAACAAGAAACGAAAACAAGCAAGGTAAGTGCCGGTTGTGATACGTGCATTGGAGAGCATGACCAGGGTGATGAGACGGAATAGCCAGGCAGGGAGGCCCCTTGAGGAAGAGGAGTCAGGGGAAACCTTTATGAGGATGAGAAGGAACCAAGCGTGCAAAGAGCCGCGTAGGCAGAGGAAGTAGCATAGTCAAAGGCCCAGGGACAGGAAAGGGGACAGGTGTTCCAGGAAGAGAACAGGAGCACTGAGTGGCTGGAATATAATGAGCCAGTGAGGACTCTAAGAGTGGTCTAAGATGAGGCTAGAGACAAGTTCAGTTGGGCCTGGAAGGCCGTAGGCCAATATAGTGGGTTTGATTTTAAAACCAATGGACAGGACCACCCACTAATTAGCTTTGCCAAACAACAACAACAACAACAACAAAAAACCAGTGGGACAATCTCACCCATCCTCTAGGTCCAGTTTGTAGGAAATACAGAAAACAGAAATATGGTAAACACCATGCCAGAGATGTCTTCAGCAAAATCTAGTCTGTGGGAAACTGATGGGACAGATTTTCAGTATTTTTACCCCTGTATATGCAATTTTTGCCCCTAAACATCTTCCCCTGGATTTCCCATAAACTTCTTTCTCACATCACTCTATCCCCAGGTGCCTTTTATGAAGTGGTGTTACCAACACCTGTCCAGCCTCCCCACCTAGAACCCTCTGAATCCCCTTAACCGCCACCCTTACAGTCTTATGGCCACTCACTGATTAAATCATGCTCACTTTCACTTCCCAAACACCTCTGGGATCTATCCCGATCATTCTGTTCCCACCACTGCTGCCTTCAAGACCTTCATATGTTTCAATGTATTCAAATTCATATGCATTCAAGACCTTCATAGGTTTTTCACTGTACATTGTAGTGTCCAGTTTGACGCCCTAATTCCAGTCTTGACATTTTCAAATCCATCCTTGACATATCCCTGAGAGTAAACACCAAATCTGACTGATTCAGTACTTTGGGCAAGGATGGAATAACAGGGACTGGGTTTACCAGACAAAATATATACAATAGTGGTTTTCAAGACCCTTGGCATGGGCAATAAAGTCACTGATCCCTATGAGATGGGAAACAAACAAGGTGGGCCCTACCACTCCCTTGAGAGAGTTTCCAGGCTATAGCACAGGAAAGGGGAACTGAGGTGGAATTGGGTGAATTCCTGAGTTGAGGAGACAGAGCTAAGGCTTCGGGGGAAATTAAGGCACTAGAGTTCACAGGGACAGAGTGCCAAAGAGGAAAGAGCCGCACACGGAAAGAATCACAGAAACATGCATAAGGTTCTTAAGAATTCAAGAGTATGGAGTAATTATCTTTGGGCTGAGGACTGTTCCAGATCCACCTGACAAATCATAAAAGCTAGCCTTTAAAAAAAAAAAAAAGTTTATTTATTTATTTTTGAGAGAGAGAGGGAGGGAGAGAGAGTGTGCATGCACGAGAAGGGGAGGGGCAGAGAGAGAGAGAGGGAGACAGAGAATCCCAAGCAGGCTTCAAGCTGCCAGCGCAGAGCTGGACATGGGGCTCGGACTCATGAACCGTGAGATTATGACCTGAGCCGAAATTAAGAGTCAGATGCTTAACCGACTGAGCCACCCAGGTGCCCTAAAAGCAGGTCTTAAAAGGATCAAATTGTTTCCAAAAAACTTAACTGCATCCCAGAATAAAGCTCAAGATTTGTAGAAATACAAAAATAGGCAGCACCCAGCAAGGTAAAAATTTCGATGTCTGGCAACCAGTTGAAGACTACCAAATATGCAAAGAGGCAGGAAACCATGACCCATAATTAGGAACATTACCGAAATGGACCTAGAACTGACACAGACGTTCGAATTGGCAGAGAAAGTTGTAAAAACAGTTATTATTACTGTATTTAATATATTCCAGGAGTTAGGTAGAGATACAGATGATATAAGAAAGATCTAAAGTGAACTTCAAAAGATGAAAACCACAATGTCTCAGAAACAAACAAACAAACACACTGAATAGGAGTAACAGCAGATTAGTGCACATGAAGACAAAGTAAGAGAACTATCAACACAGATGCAGAGAGAAAAAAGAATAAAAAAAATGTTAAAAGAGCACCAATGCACAGTGGGACAATTTCTTTATCTTTTTAACTTTATTTCTTTTGAGAGAGAGAGACTGCATTCTTATGAGTGAGCAGGGGAGGGGCAGAGGGAGAGAGGAAGAGAGAGAGGCGGAGAGAGAGAGACAGAGAGAGAGAGAGAGAAAATCCCAAGCAGGTTCCATGCTGTCAATGCACAACCTGATGCGGGGCTCGATCCCACCATCTGTGAGATCACGACCTGAACCGAAATCAAGAGTCAAATGCTTAACCCACTGAGCCACACAGGTGCCTCACTGTGGGACAATTTCAAGTGACCTACTATACAAGTAATGAAATCCCTAAGCGGGTAGGGATACAGAAAACATATTTAAAGAAATAATGCTGAAAAGTGTGTAAATTTAAAGAAAACTATAAACCCAGAGATCCAAGCAGGTCAGGAACCCTAAACACAAGGTACATGAAAAAAACTCTACTAAGGCATGTTGTGATCAAATTGTTCAAAACTAGTGATAAAGAAAATAACCTTAAAATCAGCCAGAAGGAAGAAAAATATGTATGCAGAAGGAAAAAAAAAAAAACATGCGAAAGACATTAGATTTCTCATCAGAAATAATGTGAGCAAAAAAACAGTGGAGCAGATATTTAAAGTACTGAAAGAAAAACACTATCATTCTAGAATTCTATATGCAGCAAAAATATCTTTGAAAAATAAAAGCAACTTCAGGGCACCTGGGTGGCCCAGTCAATTGAGTGTCCTACTTCAGCTCAGGTCATGATCTCACGTTTGTGGGTTTGAGCCCCGCATTGGGCTCTGTGCTGACAGCTCAGAGCCTGGAGCCTGCTTCAGATTCTGTGTCTCCCTCTCTCTCTGCTCCTCCCCTGCTCACGCTGTCTCTCTTTGTCTCTCAAAAAATAAAATAAAATGTTTAAAAAATAAAAAAAATAATAAAGGCAATTTCAAGACATTTTTCAGATAATACAAAAGCTAAAGAGATCCATAAACAGGAGGCCTATACTATAAGAAAGCTTAAAGGAAGCCCTCTGGGTGGAAAGAAATGATACCAGATGCAAATCTGAATTTATATGAATGAATGAACAATGCTGAATGATAACTGCAAAGGTAAATATACGAATTTTGTTTTTGTATTAATTAAAACATTTAAAAATTCAACCGACTGTTCAAACAAAATACTAACAACATACTGTGAAGATTATAACATAATGTGGAAGTAAAATGCAGTTTCATTAAGTAAAAGACATTAAGCCCAGGAGGGGAAAATGGAAGTATACTTTTATAAAATTCTTATATTATATGTGATTTGGTATAATATCATTTGTAGTAAGATATACTGTGATACATTAAAGATATATACTATATGCCCTAGTGGGACCACTAAAATAACAAAACAGTTACAATTAATAAGACAAGAAAGGAGATAAATAGTATCATAAAAATACTCAATTAATTCAAAAAACAATGAAAAAGAGGGAAAAGGTGAACAAAGAAAAAATGAGACAAATAGAAAACAATGCTATGATAGACTCAAACCCAATCACATCAATATTCACATTAAGTGTAAATGGTCTAGAAAATTCAATTAAAAGGGTGAGACTGTCAGATTGGGTAAGAAAGCAAGACCCAACTGCATGGTACTCACAAGAAACACATTTTAAATATAAAGACACATGGGGTGCCTGGGTGGCTCAGTTGGTTAAATGTCTGAATCTTGATTTTGGCTCAGGTCGAGATCTCATGCTTCATGGGAGTGGACTCGAGCCCCACATCTGAGCTGTGTGTTGACAGTACAGACACTGCTTGGGATTCTCTCTATCTCTCTCTCTGTGCCCCTCCCTGCTTGTGCACTTTCTCTCTCTCTCTCTCAAAATAAATAAATAAATAAACATTAAAAAAACAAATACAAAGACACAAATAGGTTATAAGTAAAAGGTCAGGAAAAGGATATACCATGCCAACAGCAGTCAAAACAAAGCTGGACTGGCTATAGTAAGATCAGATTGCATAGCAAAATAGTATTACCAGGGATAAATGTCTTTTTATAATGATAAAGGGGTCAATTAACCAAAAGGACATAATAATCCTACACAATTATGTGCCTAATAAAAGACTTTCAACATACTTGAGGCAAAAACTGCTAGAACTGCACAGAGAAATAGAGAAATCCACAATTATAGTCAGAGATTTCAGTACCCCTCTCTCCATAACTGATAGAAAAAATAAGCAGAAAATCATAAAGATTTAGTGGACTTGAACAACACTATCAATAACAAATTTGACCTGATTGATATTTATAGAACACTCAGCAACAGCACAGTGCACACCTTTCTCAAGGGCACATGCAACATTTTCCAAGACAGATCATGTTCTGGGCCATAAAACCAGTCTCAATAAATCTGAAAGGATCCAAGGTTTACAAAGTATATGTTCAGGACATAATGGAATCAAACTGAAAATCAATAACAGAAAACTTTTGGGAGTGATGAAGATTATCTTGATTGTCGTAATGGTTTCCAAGGCATATACACATATCAAAACTTAACAAATTGTACATTTTAAATATGTGAAATTTATTGTATGTCATTTTTACTGTAAACAGCTATTTCAGGGGTGTCTGAATGGCTCTGTCAATTAAGCATCCGACTCCTGATTTTGGCTTAAGTCATGATCTCATGGTTTGTGAGGTCGAGCCCCAAGTTGGGCTCTGTACTGACAGTGTGAAGCCTGCTTGGGATCATCTCTCTCCCTCTCCCTCTGCCCCTCCCCACCCTCCTCTCTCTCTCTCTCTCAAAATAAATAAATAAATAAATAAATAAATAAATAAATAAATAAATAATAGACATTAAAGGAAAAAGGCTATTTCAAAAAATAGGACCAGTCTAAAATGCAAATCTAATGATGCCATTCTCTTGTTCAAGGATTGGTGGTCTAATGAGGTCAAGGTCTGGTACAATATAGTGCCATATTTCCACAGCCTCATCCTTTACTCTCTCTCCACTGTCCTACTTTATATCCACATTGCCCTCTGATACATCCTGCCTCTAATCCACTCATTGCTTTGTTCATGCCATCCCTCTGTGCCGAGATGTGCTCTTTACCAATCTCTCTTTAAACCCTATACAACTTTTAGGGTCCAAATGCCTTCTCATAAAACCTCTCCAGATTCCCAAAACTACTTGTATGCCCTTTCTTTTTCAGATTCCCATGTTTCACACTCACTTTCATGATTCCTATCATATCCCGATTGTTTGTGCTTATCTTAGCTTCTCAGCACAGTTACTCACATGTGTTTATCTTAACTTCCCAACAACACTTATAAACTCATTGAGAGCAATGACTCTATTACTTACTCTGTATATCCTCTATAATATGAAGCACAGTGACTTACTAATGATAGGTGCTTTGATCATTTGATTTCTAAATTATTTCATCCTAAATCAGCTTTTCTAACTAGCCACCTGCAATGAACTGTGTAAACATGAACAAGGACCTTTGAATAATACACCTCGAGCTACCCCTATAATAACAATTTAGGCAGTTTCTCCAAGGGAGAATTTCCTATTAAATTATGAAATATTCTTCAGTCTCTTCTGGGCTATAGTTTGTTTCGGCACCATCTCCAAGCAACAGATGGAACATCTGGTTAATGAAAGTCAAAAAATGTCAAATTTCTAGATAGGTGAGCACTTACACAATAATTAGCTGAACACAGCAGCTTCTACTACACTATCCATACCATGAATCATTGTCCCAGAATGCCACCCATTATCCTCACTAAAACTATCTCCTGTATCCTGGGTAGCTTGATGAGAATTGTTTGTCATTTTCAATAAAGTTTTTCCTTAAGAGAGTATATTCCTTGGGTACCTGGACTCTTCTGAGGTTTGGGTTCCATTATGGCTGTCTGTTCTCCTCTGTCAAAAGGAAGAGTTAAATAAATGTCGGTTAGTCCTCAAACAACAGCGTGCTTCACTGATTAACCACTCAAACATCCAGTGTCAGGATGGTGCCCAGGAATGCTGCTGAGATGGGTTATCAGCCCCCCACTTTCCATTCTGTTCCCAAAGCTGATAGTAGCCACAGTTACAAGGATATATCCAAGCTGCTTGTGCTCACCAAGTGGACAGGTCTGTGGAGGGGTTGCTAGCATGACTGAAGGGACCATGTTCCCTGGGCCTTCTCTGCTCCTGCTCCATAAGTGACTCTGACAACAAAGTCCATGGGGGAAGCAGCACGGAGGAGAAGAGACAAGAACAGGGCAGAAGGCAGGATGCTATGGACCAAATGCAGCTGAGAAAGCATTTCTAGCCAAGAGGAAGCATAAGATAAGTGCTTCTCCATGCCAGGAACTTGCTTTCTCCAGGGGAAAACCAAAGAGCAGGGACCCTGTTCTTCAACTGCCACAGGTGTCTGCCTGACTCTGGGGACTGAGGTCCACGTGGTGAAACTGACTCTGAGAGGTGGAGCCCTGTCCTGGGCAGCCAAGCTGGTGATCCCTTGACCAACGTGGGGCCGTGAGAGAAGGGGATTCTACAGGGTAAAGGGCCTCAGGGCAGGTGAGATCTTCGAAACCAGGGATGTGTCGGTGATCAGTTCTTACCTTGAATTAGTAAGACTTTCAAAACAGAAGAAAGCATTGAGCACTTCAGTGCCTGGGCAGTGCCGGTAAAATGGGAGGGAAGCAAAGGGCCCTTGATACATATTTTGCGTATTATATATAACATATAACACTCAAATATGTGTTAACTGACTTTTTATGTTATCAGTAAGGCTTTTGGTTAATAGTAGGCTATTTGTGGTTAAGTTTTGGGGGAGTCAAAAGTTATATGTGGATTTTTTACTGCATGGGGGGTCATCACCTCTAACCCCCATGTTGTTCAAGATTCGAGTGTATATGTATATAAATACTGGATTTCATACATAATATATTTCATATTATATATATTAAAACCAGTATATGTATACATATGTGAAATCCATTATATATATGAAACCTATTATATAAATTTTGCTCACATAAGCAAAATAAGCCTAAGCTTATGTTATATAAACAAAATTATACACTAAATATGAAATTGCATTCAATTTCATATGTATTTTTATATATAAAACATATAGATTTCACATATGTTTTTATCTATAATACTATAAAGCTTATACTAGTTTTATAATGGTACAATACCCATTTTACAGATAGAGAAACTGTTATCAGAGAGACTAAGCAATTTGCCTTTGATCTCATAATTAAAAAGAAACAGATCCAGAATTCTAACTTGAGAGTTGCTGTCTGAACCACTTTGCTTCTCTTTCTCTTTAAAAAAAGAGAATTTGGGCACCTGGGTGGCTCAGTTGGCTGAGTGTCCAACTCTTGATTTCAGCTCAGGCCATGATCCCAGGGTGGTGAGATCAAGCTCTGTGTCGGGCACGGAGCCTGCTTGAGATTTTCTCTCTCTCTCCCTCTGCCCCTTCGCCCTGCTTGTGCACTCTCTCTCTCTCTCTCTCAAGTAAAATAAAATAAAATAAAATAAAATAAAATAAAATAAAATAATTAAACCTTTTTGTAGTTCTGGTTGCATTTCTTGTCATTACCCCAGAACAAAAAAGCCTTTCAGATTTATCTCTTTGATCCCATTCAAGAGAATCTACACCCACTATCATTGTCTATAACCTGTTCATTTTAATGTCACCTGGGATATGATGAATGTGATATCAAGAGGTCCTATTTCCTTCTGACTATCCAATCCAAGAAAGTTATGAACCAAGAGCCCATAACAGCAGTTTTGCTCAGTTAATATTTCAGATTTCCAGAAGCCTTGAGAACCTAAAACATTCAAACCAAGCAATACTTACAGGCAGCCAGCCGGTCGCTGGTCAGTTCTCAGCAAAGTACCCTGTCCCTGGGTCTCCTGTTCACTCTGAGCTCTGAGTGGCAAGGTGAAAATTAAATACAAGCTGCTTGAAATGTGAACCAACAGGAAGTTCCTAAACTATCTTAGGACAGATTTTACTCTTGCCCGAAGCTAAAAGGGAAGCTATTGTCCGAGGGGAAGTCCTGGGCTTTCAGTCTTTTTGTGGCTTGGCACAGAACTGCTCTTGGCATTCCAGCTGTCTAGCATCAAAAAATAAAAGCAAACAAAGAAAAAAAATTCCCACTAGCCGTTGTCTTTAGTCACAATGATTCTTATTGAGAACAACCTCAGCCTTGCCTTGACCTCCTGCAGTCATTACTACTGAAATAATCCTTTTGCTTCCCACCAATCCATTTCCTCCCAACATCCTCCTGGGGAAAGTAGGAAGGATTCCTTTGTGCCAGATGAGGAAACGAAAGCCTGCCTTCTCCAGCACAGTTGCACACACCAACAATCTCCAGGATGATCTGCTTCTTCATCTATAAGAGAGTTGTCATCAACAGGGTGGAACTAGATAGGCTGTCTTGTACAGCCACCCAATAAGTCTTAAAAATAAGAGTTTTACTCACAAGAGGGAATGGCAGTCAAGCCTTGTTGAAATCCTCTCTTCCTTTTGCTTCCAAATTACTCTTCCCATTTGGTTCCCTTCTGCTCTCATCTATTAGCTTTGTCTCTTTGTTTGTTTCTCTACCTGCACGCAGTCCATTCATTTCAGAATTCCCAGAGCACCTTCCGTGTATATTTCCCCACTCTACAAGTATTTCTTGATGCTGGGAGAGTTGAGAGCCTCTTGAGATGGGTGATCTTGAATTTGCCAAGAGACCTGTCTGACGGATGTATGGTTTTCTCTAGTGGCATTTGGCTATTCAGGAGAAGAATGGGAGAGTTGGGGAGTAAGCTTTGTTTCAAGTTAATGCTTTTTTTTTTTTTTTTTTTTTTTTTTTTTTTTTTTTTTATGCCAGGGAGATATCACAGATAGATGAAGGAGCAAAGGAAGTTAAGATATTTGTGAAAGACTGCCCCAAATGATGAACCATGGTATCAGAGGGACATACGGAGGAAAGAGACTAGAAGGGGACTCCTAGGGAGGAAGCATTGATGAACTTGAAGAAAGATGGAACCAGTTGGCTAGAAAGGTAGGAGGTGCTGCTTGGAGACAGAATGATTGACTGATTACCTTAAAAATAGAGCAGTTGCAGAGAGTGGGTGGCTTTGTGATAGTGTAGACAAAAGGTCATTGGTAATGAGGAAGGCAAGGAACTGAGAGGCAAGGGTGTTTGGTCATCCCCATGGACAGTTTATCCTTTTGGAAACTCTCTAAAGATTTTTGAAATATGAGAAACAGAATAAACGTAATCATTTCCACTCATCTCTCCCAACATATATACACAACAGTGTCGATTTTTATACTTGGATTCGTTTGTAAAAGCAATAGCAGACACACATGTCAAAGGAGGACCCTGGAATCCATAGAAGATTGTAGTCAGAATCCTCTTTATTTCAAAAGAATATTTAGGTCCAGTTTCTGGGGACTAGGGGATCTACAATAGGTGATAGAGAATGGCCCAAAGATTGTAGGTGAGGGAGACAGCTAATAAGACCACCACTAGGGCCAGAGGAGGGAAGATGGGGGTTTCTTTTTCCTTCCTTTCCTTTCCCCTTATTGCCCTGAATCCTTATAGTACCCACCTGGTTGGCACTGGAGCAATGGGATCAGGGTTGGTAGGGAAAGAGCGGCAATGTAGTTCATAATAGGAAGAGAGAGAGACAAGCAAAGTAGGAAGGAGACCCCCAAAGGTGGGCACCCCCCATAGAGCTTCTTTCCCAAAGCCCATCTCAGCATAGGGTGTGATGCAAATCCCAGCACCCAGCGTTTCCTAGATCCCCCCCGCTGGTCAGCAATGGGGCTTCCCTGCTTCTCAGTTTATTGGTACTTCAATCTCATTTCTTAAAAAAGTTTCTTTCTATGTGTGCTCATTTTCGAGAGAGAGAGGCAGAGTGAGAGCAGGGGAGGGGCAGAGAGAGAGGGAGACACAGAATCTGAAGCAGGTTCCAGGCTCTGAGTGGGGCTCAAACTCATGAACCATAACACCATGACCTGAGCCAAAGCTGGACACTTAACCAGCTGAGCCACCCAGGTGCCCCTGCACTTCAATTTCTATTGTAATAGAAGTAACTCTCTTTAATTTCTGGGCCTGGAGAGGAAAAAGCATGATCCATATGGATTTCGAATACATCATGAATTTGAAAAATCAGGCAAAAACTCATAACATCAGAATTTAGCATGATTTCATTCTTCTGCCTTTTGTCCTGGGAGGTGTGTGTGTGTGTGTGTGTGTGTGTGTGTGTGTGTGTGTGTTTAAATGCTTTTATTGCTTTCACTTCCTGTTTAAGCTGAAAGCAGTTAATAAGAAAGAACGCTTTATTTCAGCATTTATTGGTACCAATTGGATAGCAAGCACTCCTGGGGATAAAAGAAGAATTAAACACAGACTTTGTTCTTAGTGACCTTATAAGCTAATATGGGAGATAAGTGACATAAGGAAACAAGCAGAGTGCTAGTCAGTCCTACCAGGGAAGAGCACACTCCAAGGATTTATGGAAGAGAGTTATTGAAGGGACGGTCTACAGAGGTGTTGGCTGCATTAAGAGACCCAGCAAGGCATGATGAAGCATTCAGTGTCTAGCAATAGTGGGAAACCTTTACCACCTCCAGGTCTGCGGGGATAAGAAGAGAGGGGGCAGTGTTTCCAGATTCTGATGAGAGTAGTAGCTGTGGGTGAGGTGCCATGACATGGGAGCAGTGGTTGTAGGAAGGGGAACGTGGCCACTGTCAAAACCACGGCCCTCATGGAGAGAGCAGAGGTGGGTGGGGATGGGGTAGGATGGGGGAGATGCCAGCAAAAGAGAGTAGAAAAGAACAGTCAGAGAAGTACATGACAACACAAAACCATGTGGTATCTGGGAGTGGAAGCAAATGCTTTGAGCGGAGAGAGGGGTCCCCTACGTCACTTGCTGCCAAGAGGGTGAGCAAGGGGAGAACTGAGAACTGGTCACTGGATTTGGCAAGATGGAGGGCACGATCTTGGCAAGAGCTATTTTCGTGCCGCGGTGTAGAATAGAAAATCTGATGGGAGTGGGTTACAAAAGAGAAATGGCCCATCTGCTGGGGTGAACAGAGCAGAAAAGAGTGGAAAATAGTGGAGAGTCAAGTGGAGATGATCCAGGAGGAATCCAAAATGATGAATATGAAGTGGTGAATGGTGTCAGAGCAACGGAGATCAAGAGTCATGGGAATTCAGAGAAAGGAGCTGTTCTTCCAAAGACGGAAGATGATGAGACCAAAAGGGAGATCTTGTGGAGAAGGTGGCACCTCATCTGGGCCTTGAAGCCTTCCTACCCTCCCACTGCCTCCTAATTATCCCTGGGGTGCACATGATTCTTAGATAGCAGACACTCTCTGGATCCCAGCCTTGGCCTCAGCCACTGGTTCAGAGGCAGAAGTAACCTGCCTCATGAGTGGGATGCTGGGTCAAAGGCTCCCTTTCTTTCTCTGGATAGTGCAATGTGTGGACGGAAGACCGTTTTGCTTCCTTGAGGGACGCGAACCAAAAATAAATAAATAAATTAAAAGACAGGATAAGGAAAGGGCAGAGCTGAAAGAATTACAGAGATGCAGAGCTTCTGTCTGGATGACTGGCAAACTTAGGGTCAAACCATGCTTGAATTCCATCCTTCCTCTGGACTCACTGATTAGGAGGAAGTGATATTCCCTTGACTATTTAAGTCAATTTACATTAAATTGTCTTGTGCAAATGGAAATCATTTTGATTGAGAGATGTTATGATTTGAACACTAGGAACTGGCCCAGGGATAGATGTGGGAGGGAATTTGGAAGGAGAAAATGATAAAAAAGAAGGCAACTCAGCATAGTACAGTATTCTCGACATAGTTTTTTTGTGTTCTTTTTAAGATGTTTATGTATTTATTTTGAGGGGGGGGGGAATAGAGAGTGAGCAGGGGAGGGGCAGAAGAGAAGGGGAGGGAATCCCAAGCAGGCTCTGCACTGTCAGCATGGAGCCTGACATGGGGCCTGAAATAGTGACCTGAGCCAAAACCAAGAGTCGGATGCTTAATCAACTGAGCCCCTCAAGTGCCCCAGCACTGCATAGCATTTTTGAGCATGGAGTCAGACTTCCCGGGTTCATTGCTATGCTCTGTGATCTTGGAGAAGTCATTTAACCTCTCTATGCCTCAGTCTCCTCGTCTCTAAAGTGAGAATAATAATAGTACTTACTTGATAGAGTGGTTATAGGAATTAAATGAGCAGATGGTTGTAAAGAATTTACAATAGTGCTCAGAAGGTAGTAAGTTCTTTACAAATCTTTGTCAAATAAATTAATGGCATTGTGTCTGCAATTTGCAACTGAGATTATGCATAATCCCCACCTCTAATGAGAGGGGCTGGGCTCCCTGATTTTGAAGACTCTCCCAAAGTACTCTACATAGTGACAGGGTCACTGCAGGCCATTCTTTCTATGTTTCATATGAATAAGTAGAGGCCCCAGGAGGCTCAGAAATCATCTAAGAGAGAACTTAGTAATAAACATCATGATAGAGCCAAACCCCACCAGATCCAGAATTAGGACACCACATTTATCCTTCTGGTCTGCTTCCATTCATTAGGAGCCCTTGGAGTTGTCCTCTTTCTCTTTCTGGGGTAACAAGATGACCTTCAGGTACTCAACAGCCCTAATAGTCTGTGGGTCTCGTAATACCACCTTAAATGATTCTGTAGTTTACCATTTACAAAGCATTTGCAGTGTCTCCTTCTGGACACACAAAAACCTTTTGAGGGACGCAAGGCAGATATTATATTATTTTTCCTGTTTCACAACCAAGAAGGGAAGCTGGTTGATAAAAGGCTTGATATCAGATAAGTTACCACTAAGGGTCACTGGAGCTGAAGCCCACTGAGAAACTCGGGGAGCCAGCATACCCCCTGCCTGTTATCTCATCCGGGGGGAGGGAATTGGGGTATTTATACACCGACTCCTGTCAATCACCGGGGGACATTAATTTCGGGCACTTCTGGCCTGTCGTACATGTAGCAAAGTGGGCTCAGGAGACCAGAGGGACTCCTCAGGCAAAGGCCTGTGGCTGTTGGCACTTGAGAGCAGGCCACTGCCCTGAAGTGATGAAAATGAGGGATAGGGGTGACCACCATCAACATGCCCTGGTTTCCTTTCCAAGATGCTCTGGGCACCTTTCTGTGCAAGCAGGCCTGGGAAAGGTGGTGTTTCAGTTAGGCACCTTGCTCTTTTGACCTCCATCAGGGTTTTTTGAGGATAAGGAAGTAGTGATAAGGCTAAATAATGATCCCCCCCAAGATGTCTGCATCCTACTCCCGGGAGTCTATGAATACGTTACCTTACGTTACCTTGCATGCAGGTGTAAGTTAAAGATCTTGAAATGGAAAGATTATCCTGGTTTAGCCAGAGGGGCCTGATGTGATCACAAGGGTCCTTAGAGGAGGGAGGCGTTTGGTTACAGGAGAGAGAAAATTCTACATTCCTGGGTTGAACATAGTGAAAGGGACCAAGGGAGAAGGAATGTGGGCAGCCTCTAGATGCTGGAAAAAGCAAGGAAATAGATTCTCCCCTGAAATCCTCAGAAGGATCACAGTTCTACCAACACCTGGATTTTAGATTTCTGACCTCTGTAACTCTAAGAGAACCAACTGGTGCTGTTTTAAGTGACTGAATGTGCACTCATTTGTTCCTGCAGCCATTGAGAACTAATAGAGGGAGAATGGGGATTGGGGGGGTTCGTGGAAGGGTCCACCTCAGCTGTCTGATAGGTAGCTCACGCAGCTTGTGCAAAACACCAATGTTGATTTCACTGCTTGCACCCTTCCTACCAAATGTGTTACCCATCTTGGGAATTGGCACCATTTATGTACCTACTTGTGCCATAAACCTGGGGGGCATCCTCAGTTTCTAGCTTTCTCTCACAATCTCACTTCAAATCTGTCGGCAACTCCTGCTGGCTCTACCTCCAAAATAAAGTCCACATCCGACCACTTTCATAACCTCCATGGCCGCTCCAACCCGCCATCATCCCACCTAACCTAGGCAATGACAGCAACAGCTTCCCACCTGGGCTCCCTTCTTCCACTCTTTCCCTCTGTTGTGTCTTTCACAACGGTTCATCAGATCCTACCACTTCCCTGCTCAAATTCCTCCAATGGCTTCCATCCCACTGCATTAGCACGAGATCCAAGGTGCTCACCTTGATCGAAAGCCCCTACATGATCTGGCCCTGTCTGCCTTTCATCCTTATTTCCCAGCACCCTGCTCTGCAGCACTGGCTTTCTTGATGTTTCTTAAACAGGGCCAGGTGGTAGCTGCCTCAGGGCCTTTGCACTTGCTGCTTGTTCTGCTTAAAACCCTTTTTCACATATCCACATGGTGCACCCCTCACTCTAATTCAAGCTTCTGCTCAGATGTAGGCATTAGAAAGGGGCTTTCTCAGCCTTCCACCTAACTTAACTTGCCCTCTGCCCACTCCGCCATTCCTGAGCTCCTTATCCTCCTATATCTTTCCGTATACCCTCTTCTCACTTTCTGAAATTATATGAACTGTCTTTTCTACTGAAATATAAATTCCACGAGGACCAAGACGGTTTTATTACCTGTTCTATACCAATGCCAAGAACAGTGCTCAGCACATAGCTCAATAAATATTTGTTGATTGAAAATACACACTTCCCGTTAGGTGACTGTCATGGCTAATCAAAGACAAGTGGTGGCTTCTCATGTAGGTGTCACTTACTCAGCACATGAATTCCTACATTTTTACATAACCACCCACACCTTCTAAATCTTTGTGCCTGAAAGAGAAATTGGTCCTCAGCTACCACAAGTCCTGTCATAAGTTAGAAGAAAAATTGTGAGCCATCTGTGACTTCACGGAAAGTACAACCCTCCAACACAGTTCTTTTCAATCACAAACGGATCCTTTGGCCCTCCCAAATGAGAGGGACCACTGTCCCCACTGGGTGTGTGGCTGTTAGGTGCTGCTTGATTAAATATAGAAAATTCCCGCCTGCTTTTCTTATTTAACCCACTCCCTTTCACTCACATTCAAACCTCCTGGCTTCAAAAATTTGCCCTGGGTATTTATATTATTTTAAAACATTAAAAAAAGAATTTTAAAAAGCAGATGGAATAAATCTTATCGTCACAAATTCCCTCCTCCCTTGTTCTTCTTCTTTTTCTTTTTTTCCCCTCCCCTTCTTACATCCAACCTCACTAAGGGGTGTTAACTATCCCTCCCTGGGACCCCAGGGCCCAAGGTGTCTCACCTGTTCAACGTCCCTTTTATAGGTGTATTCTACCACTGGTCTGCAAGCTCAGCTACAAAATGGAATCACATGGAGAGGTTTAACGACACTGGTCCCGGCCCCACTCTCAGAGGTCCTGACTCACTTGGTCTAGGTGCTCCCTGGGGACCGGAAAAGCACTCCAGGTAAGTCTCAGTGCAGCCACAGTTGACCAGCGTCACGTCTAGTCCCTCTCGTTGGGGTCCTTTGAGGCTCCCCTTCTGAATACACTCCCCAAACTCCTCGGAATTTTCCATACATCTCCTGAAATTCACAAAGACCCAGCTCTTGCTTGATGACTCAGTGTTTTCATAACAACGCCCACTGAAAGAAATGTCTCCTTACTTGATGTTATAGTTCTTTGGAGTTTGCAAAGCCATTTCCCACACATTATTTCTCTGACTCCTCTCAACGTGAGGTGGGAATTCAGGGCCAAGATGAGGTGAGGACAGCCAGAGCAGCTGCCTGCGAAGTTAGGGCCAGGGCGGCCACATGGAGCAAAACAAACAAACAAACAAACAACAAAAAACCAAAACAGTAACAACAAAATGAAACAGAACAAAAACAATTAAAAAAAAAAAAAAAAAAACACCTCTCAGAAACAGGATTCCCAGTTACATTGGAATTTCAATTAAGCAATAATTTTTTTAAGTTTTTTTTTTTTACTTTTTAATGTTTTAATTTAAGTTTTGGGAGACACACACAGAGCGTGAGCAGGGGAGGGGCAGAGAGAGAGGGAGACAGAATCCGATGCAGGCTCCAGGCTCTGAGCTGTCAGCACAGAGCCTGATGCAGGCCTTGAACCCACGAATGTGAGATCATGACCTGAGCCAAAGTCGGACGCTCAACCAACCCAGAGACCCAGGTGCCCCAGCAATAATTTTTTGTTAACGTAAGTATGTTCCATGCAATATTTGGGATATACTTATCCCCCAAAAATGTTTGAAATTCTAACTTAACTGGGCACCCTGTATTTTCCTGGGCATCTGTATACCCTGAAGCTTTGGCTTGAGGCTATAACACTCTCTTGCCTTCCTGTGATCTTTTAGCAACTTGCCAGCTTGAGCTCCTGCCCATGTCCCTCCTCTCTTCTGCATGGGTAGCCATTATTCTCAAAAGAGGCTCTTTTGGATATTAGGATCCACTTGTGCTTCCTTTTTTCCCACCTTTCCCTCTCTTCTTTCTGTGGCCTAAATTATTTATAAGTTCACACTGGTTTAAAAAACACCATCAAACATTTATTCAGGAGTTTCTGTGTGCCAGGCATTGTGCTAAGTGTTTTGTATTCATTATTTCATTTACTCCTTACAGGCTCTACCTACATAGGACTATTTCCATTTTAAGATGGAGAAACAAGGCTTATGGAGGTTGAGAGATTCTTCAAGGTCATTCGACTTGGAAGTGACAAAGCAAGGATTTGAACAGGGCTGTCGGGAGTCCAGAGCCTTTGTTCTTAACTAGCATGCTAGGAAAACAAGGTGGTACTAAGAGTTTGTGGCTTTGCTAGTCAAGTCGTCTAGCTTGCTCTGTTTAGCTTCCTGAAGCTCCTTGGGGTTCGGAAACCACTGGATAGACCTCTTCTGTGCCATCTGGGTGGCCTGAGAGATTAATGGTTGACAATACAGCAATCCATAAGATGAATATACATTTTTGGAAACCTTATTTTTAACCCTGAGGGAAAGAAGTGTCAAGGCTTTTGAAGAAAGACTTTAGCAGCCAAGTAAACACTAAATCAACCCAGGGACAATGTTCTTTAAACACATTGGCTGAGGCTAAGGGGCAAATAGTTTATACTGATTCTGGGTAGCTGGCCACAAATGTGATGTGTCAGAAAGGCTTTTTTTTTTTTTTTTTTTTTTCCAAGTGTTCTGTATCTTTTTTGGTATAAGCTGCCCCTGTGCTTTAGCAGTCTGTAAATATTTGTGCGATTAACGTATGCTGGCAAATGTCTCAAGAGGAAAGCAGGCTTCATAGTGCTCAGCAGAATTGCAATTAGCAATGCAAAAGAAAAAGAATTTGTCTCTTTCATCTCAGTGCTTAAAAACCTGTCAGCATTCAATACAGCTGGAAGCTTCAGAAAAGATAATTTGCAAAAGCTGATTTTCCTAAGCTTTTAAGAGTTAGCCCTTTACCCTGGTATGAAAAAAACATTCACTTGAAAATTGGTTTTTTTTCCCTTCCCTACTTAACACTAATTTATTAGAATACTGTATTCTAATGTATTCATAATGAAAGGTGTTGTAGAGGGAAGTTCCTTTAAACATGTTAGTAATGTTGTCAAAGGGAGTGTTTTGCATTGTGGTACCCATGAAGTACCAGAGGAGGGAAAACATGGGTGGCCTATCTTCTTTAGAAATGATTGCCTGAGTGATTGGAGAGGAAGAAGAAAGAAGTGTGCCTGCTGAAAGCAGCTGGAGAAGCAGTGCACCTGGACCCATCCACTGCAAGCCGTCTGCCATCTGCTCCTTCCTGACATGTCATGGGCTTCCTCTAAAAGTTGCCATGGCCTTGAGGCTCCTGTACAGCCTCTGAAGTTCCTGGGCAAGCGGTCTGTACTCCCGAGCACATGCGTGCCTTGGATCCTTTGCTCTTCAATCTTGGCGTAAGATGCCTAGCCAGGTGATATGGACTGAATGTTTGTCTCCCTAAAATTCATATGTTGAAGTCCTGGCCCCCAATATGGTGACATGGGAAGGTGGGTCCTTTGGGAGGTGATTAGATTGTGAGGGTAGGCTCCTCATGAATGCATTAGTGCCCTCATAAGAGACCCCTGAAAGGTCCTTATCCCTCCTGTCATGTGAGGATACAGCAGAAAGGTGAAATCTATGACCCAGGAAGTGGACTCTCACCAGACACGGAATCTGCCAGCACCTTGATCTTAGACTTCCCAGCCAGCCTCCAGAACTGTGAGAAACATATGTTTGTTGGTTAAGCTGCCCACTCCACGGTGATGTTATAGCAGCCTGAGCTAAGACACCGGCTCTTGTGAACAGCCAATACGTTGCTGGCCCTTCGGTGATCTTTTTCCAGCTGTTTCATTTAGGCCTTGCTGATCTGCAAGGGAGACTTTTGAGATTAGTATAAAACCCCTACATAAGAATATCCAGGTAGGTTTGTTAAATGAGCAGATTCCTGGTCTCCATTCCAGGAATACAGAATTACAATCGGGGGTCGATGGGGGTGCAGGAATCTGCTTCATACACAGACCCCTAGGATTCTCAGGCATCCAGAGCTTGAGAACCTCTGAAGCGAAAAAGTCACATTAAAAAAAAAAAATTCCCCTTCTGTACTGCCTCCTCTCACCCTTTCTGGGGTGGCTAAAATGAAAGAGGATTTGATATTTCCTCCAGGAACCCCTCTCGGAATCCTCAAGCAGTGGGACACCCCCTTATCTGCATTCCAGAGTAATGTGAGCACAACTCCTTTACAGCCACTGTTTTACTGGCGTGATTTGTTAACCTCCTCTGGGGAAAGCATCATTTCCTGGTCATCTTTTTCAGCCCCACCCCTAATCCAACACCCAGCATTTAGTAGGGCTTTGGTATTTCGATCTGCGTATCTTTGGAGAACTCTTAAGGGTCACATGCCTTCAGAAAGTAGTGATATCTAGGCTGCTGTTAATTTGTCTCCCTGCCTCATGACACAGATGAATTGCTGCTTTAACCCAGTGACCACCTCCTTCTCACTTGGCCAGATGTTTGCTGGAAAAGGGCCTAGAAGCAGGAGTGTGCTCCTACGGAGTCCAAAGGCAATCTCCAGTTACCAGAGTCGCTGGTGACAAGATTTCAGGTGATAGGCTGCGAGACTGGACAAAATAATTTGTCGCCTAGGCTCTGTGCCCTTCCGGAAGACATCATTTTCTTTCTCACAGAAAAGCCTTTCTTTCCTCGAGGCTTTAAACCATGCGAATACACTGAACTCCAGCACTCTGAGACCTATTTTGGGCAATTCATAAACACAATAGGCTTAGATGGTTTATGGAAATTTGCTCAGAGAAAACGCTCAGGGCAGAGCCTAAAGCGGACTGCGAGTGTTATTAATAGCTAACACTTAAAACAGGCTGATGGCACCTTGAGAAAAACTAAAGAGAAACCCTGATTTGAGCCCATTGTCCCAGCAAGGACACCACACACGTGCACTGTCTACCTCATGAGCCAAGAGGGTGCTTTTTGCCTGTTCCTCCTGCAAGGGGCAGCTTGCATTCTAAATAACAATGACAACTAGGAATGTGTAATCACCAGGTTTGAGTGCTTATCAGAACTTTGGTTTGTAAAAGGATCAGAAAAGTTTAAGAATGGAGGTGTGACTGAGCACATAACCAACTTGGAACAGGATTTCGGATCTTGATAAGCAGTGTCTGCCCAATGAAGTATTCAAGGATGAAGGCTCTTTCTTAACAGCCATTTACACCCGCCGCGCGTCTAAAGGACATGAAGGAATGTTCATTATTTGTGACCTTAATACCTATGATCGCTCAGAGAATTTTGTAAAAAGCCCCAAACCCTGACATTTGGGATCTTTAAGCGAGCTTACAAGGTAAGTAACTAGAGTGCTGTAATTTTTACTTCCAATCACAATGCACTTAGGCACATTTATTTCTATGAGAGGCTCCTTAAATAGGACGGTCTATTTTCCAAAGAACACACAGCTGGTGAATTCTGAGAAAGATAGGAATAATGCTTGTTGATTCTTGATTCATGATCTACACTTAAATTTCGTACATTTGGTATACTTTAGATGGCAGGAAACCAGAGACAAATCTAATACACTGGCCCTAATGTTCTTATTGATATAGAAAATACTTCTTTTTTTTTTTTTTAATTTTTTTTTTCAACGTTTTTTTTTATTTTATTTTTGGGACAGAGAGAGACAGAGCATGAACGGGGGAGGGGCAGAGAGAGAGGGAGACACAGAATCGGAAACAGGCTCCAGGCTCCGAGCCATCAGTCCAGAGCCCGACGCGGGGCTCGAACTCACGGACCGCGAGATCGTGACCTGGCTGAAGTCGGACGCTTCACCGACTGCGCCACCCAGGCGCCCCTAGAAAATACTTCTACTCCATCTGATTTTGTTGCCAAATTAATAAATGGTAGCCCACTGCAACCAGCTTTCTAAGCTAACTAACCTTTTACATGAAGATTCTGAGCTTCCTAAGTGATGATTTACTTACTGTTCTATTGGTGTTCCAGCGTCAAAAGAAACATGAATTATATTATGTGTTGAGGTCAAGTCAGTGAGGTCAATTCGTATCCTGTTTTCCCATTTTTCCACTGCCATAAAAAACTTTAGAAGGAAAGCAAACTGAGCAGGTTAGGAATTAAGCAACCACATTTTAATCAATAAATATGAACATCTGTGTGTTAACCAGTTATTAGGCAGAATAGTAACTTATCAAGAATTCAAAAAGTAACCTTGTAAACAAAGTGCGAGAATCTTTGCCATAAACGTTGCCCACATAATAGAATTAGAGGTAACAAGAAATTTACTCAGAATGAGGCTTGGAATAATCTAACAAGGTCCAGGTATATGTTAAAGCTAAAAAAAGATTATTTTGCACAGAGTGGGCAATACGTAGATTACCTGACAACGCAATGAATAAATGATTGAATGGAGGAATTGCTGAACATCAGGGAATATGATGACTTATATTCACATTATGGGCCATTCTGATATCCATTTCTTGTTCCTGTCCTGCCTCACTAGGCTTTGCTGTGCTCTGTACCGCATGAAATCACATTTCCAAGGGCCCTTGCCAGCTGGCTTCCAGGTAATGCTGGTAGGGTAGGGTGCCAGGGGGAGACTCAGGGCGGGAGAGATGAAGCTGGGGTATTTTTCCACATCTGACTCAGCTGGTATTGCCCCATCTCAGGCAGGGGCTTTGTCTGTGCCATGGCTCCAACCCCCACTATCCCTGGGTGATCCCAGCTCTCACCAGGCAGCTCCCACCATGCCCATGTGGCCAGTTCCTGTGGGCTACCCCGGCTTCTGGATTAAGGGAACCACACCTTTTCATAGCCCTCGGTGGTACCAGATTCCTTTTATTTGGCTTCTTTTTGATTATCTTTGTAAGTCAATCTCCTCTATTAAAACCCCTCTATTGAAACACCTAGTATGGCTTCTGTTTTCTGTCTGATATGTATTAGATTCATTGATTTTTTTTCCCTCTCCTTTAACTTCTCTGGGAATTTTTGCGTGAGAATCTGCCCTAAGCCAATGAAAAATCACTCAAATCACACTCAATACCCACTTTCTGCAATACAGGTGAACACACACTGCTTTTTCTCAAGCACTGGAACGCTCTTTGCCAGGTGCAAATAGGACTCTGTCTGCCGTGTCACCACTGATCATGGTGGGCACAGCCGAGAGTCATCTGCAGAGGTCGTTTTTGTTGTATGTACTAAATGAGACAACAAGGACAAAAATACAAACAGAAAATTAGTCTTAAGAAGAAATTACGAAGTCATCAAATGGATAACATTGTAAAAAAAACAAAAACAAAAACAAAACTCTCCCAAAACATAGGTACATAAGACAGCACCAGAAAAGTTTCTTTCCTGTGGAATCAACAAGTGTTCCTAAAATTAAAATCCTTTAGAATTTCTTGGTATTTCAAGAGCATTAAAAAAAAAAAAAAAAAAAAGACTCATGAACGAATGATCCGTAGCTTTTCGGCTAGAATGCATCCCTGGGATGGTTATTTTCAGAAGTAGAGTTCCTTGGTGAGCATAGAGACCACACATGGGATCTGCTTCTTCTCGTGGAAGTAGGGGTCATCAGACTGGGACTCAAAGTTCCTGGCCACCCTGTTGTTCACCCTGGTGAGGATATGTAGGATCTCCAGGCTCTTGCCATGCTCGTTCAGGATGGAGCACAGGGCCTGCACAAACCAGGACCCGCTGCCCGGGTTCCTCCATGAGTAATAGCCTTCAACGAGACAGAAAGGAGATGATCAGATTGGCTGGCCTGGCCGCACCACCAAGAATGAGCTCCTGGTGTACGGGGCCTCCACACCTGCTTTTCTGAAATTATCTTACTCTTCTCTGCGTGCAAGTCCCCGGTGAGAATTATGCTCGTGTGCTCAGAGAGCACGCATCGTAGGTTTAGAAGGCTGCGTAAAGATGCTCAACGCAAGGCCTGGTGTTCCTGCGTGGATGCGTATCAAATACCCAAGTGCTCAAAGGAAATGCCGGAGAAGCATTTTGTTAACTCTGGGACTCCTCGCTGTCCTCTGGGGGCAGAGCTACTTTCCAATCCAAGCCTCACAAGAGAGGAATTTGCAGGAGATTTCAGAGAATTTTGAGATGTGTTCCTGCTGTTGGGGGACCCAGAACTGGAGCCAAGCTCCTCATGGAGAAATCTGAAAGTAAGACTTGGCTGAATGACCAACTGCCTTATGGGTAGAGCCCAGAGAGCCTGTAGCTCTGGGAAGGCCACCATCACAAGGGCAAGGGGTGTGCTTCTCATGGACCGATATGGTCTGTGGCCGAGAGAGTCTGGCTCTCAGTCTTCCCTGGGTCCTGTCCAACACGATTTTTTGGAGGGACAAGGAGACCTCAGCAGGAAGAGGCTGGACAAGTGCCCTGGAGGATGCCCAGAAGAGGAGGAAGGAATCACGACGCACAGCGAGGAATGGAGACGCAAATCCAAAGCCAAGGAGGTATAGGGTCCAGGAAACCCAGCAGTTCAGGAAAGTGCCCAAGGAGAAAGCACCCAGCCTTTAGCATTTCACAGGTTCAGAGCGCAAGAAGCCAGGTGACTATGGGACCCGGAGTTTACCTTAACTCACCTCCCTCCCATCTTTGGCTCTGGGAGAACCTAAAAAGGATCTGGCAAATGGGGGAGGAGGTGAGTAAGGGGAAGGATCAAGGCCCCTTTAGCACCTTAGACCTATAGCGGGGCTGATCTGGGATCAGAAGAAATGGAAAGCCAAATTAGGTTCAGGGTTTTAATTGTTATTTTGGGCTGGACGTTCGGGTTACGGTGCTGTGACTGCCTGTGACTTGAAAAGTGACAATACTGTCTCATATCTTAACATGAGCTGTAAAGCCAGGGACCTGCTGATGCCTCCATACAAGGGCAAGGGAATCTTCCCCTCACTTACCCCCATTCCCTCCGGTTTAAAAGGACAGCATGCAACAAAATAAAGTCGCCCTTGGCTTCCATGACGAGCTGTGATTTGTGCCCCTAGTCCTAAGCGGTCTCACCAGTTGAATGAGACCATTATAATTTATGGCAATCGCTTATTGAATAATTGTACAATAAGCAGAAATAACCTTTTTCTGTGACATGATCGAGGCACTTAGAATTCTTCCCGCGGCGCACTGGTAACCACCGGTGCAAGGATTTAAGCCCAATGGTGTTAGTAGTACCAGAACACAATTCACTTTCAGAAGGGCTCACGGAACGCATCTCGTTCAATACAATGAACTAGTGAGGCTGGTCACGGACAGTCACCTCCATTTCAGTACTGCCCCTGCACTCATGTCCTTTAACCCCTGACCTACATGGTCTTCCAGAGAGCCAGTCTCACCCTGTGACTCTCCTACCTGAAATAGTTCCATTGCACTTCATTATCAGGGTGAAGTTCAGGCCGCTTAGGATAGCACACAGGACTCCCCACGGTGGGGCCCCCCTGTTTACCTATCCAGGTTTAATCCGTGCTGTGCCTTGTCACATCCTGTGCTATAGACGGCGTCCCCCAAAACTCAAATGTTGAACCCAGCCCCTAATGGGACTAGATGTGGAGATAGGGCCTTTCTGAAGGTAATTAATGTTAAGTGAGGCCATGAGGGTGGAGCCCCAATCCCAAAGAATTAGTGTCCTGATCAGAAGAGACCTTCTCCCTCCACCATCTCTCTGCCATGTGGGTGGGGACAGAGCTAGAAATAGACGGTTACCAGCCAAGAAGCAGGCCCTCACTAGAAACCAAAATGGCGGGCACCTGGGTCTTGGATTTCCTAGCCTCAAGAACGGCGAGAGATATATTTCTGCCTTGAGTCTGTGGCATTTTGTTGCAGCAGCCCACAGGCTAACACACCCTGTGGTCCAGCCTTTTGAGTTTTGCCTCTGACCCCTTGGCACTCAGTCTGGCAAGCCACCTTTCCCTTCCCCTGCTGTCTGATTTTTCATGACTCGGTTACGGTGGCGTTTTATGAACGCTTCTCTCACCAGCCTCCCTGGAGTTCACCCTTCTTCCCCTACTTCTGCCAGACCTTGCTCAGAACACCAACAGCTCTACCTTGGGTTTGTTCACCCAGACCAATGACCCCGTGCCACTGCCTCCCTCTCAAGAGCAGGAAGACCAAACTATTTTTTTTTTCACGTGATCCTTAAAACGTGTGAAGCTGTCATTCTCATGAAACCTCATCTGTAGATCCTGCCAGAGCTGTTTTTCCAAACACACCTATTTACTGTAACCAACCAATACCTCTGTAGCAAGCACTTGACCAAACTACTACCCCACAGGGCATTTCTAAGTGATAGGTTTTACTAAAGCACAGGAAGGAATTCTACTGAACTGAGGCAAACAAGGAGCTTGGGAAATGGGTAGGCTTGCTCACTCCTGGCATTTTCTGGTGCCTGTTTCTGGGTCACAATGTCAAGAATCCCGGTCTGAGCTACTGCTATAGTTTTATACCAAAATCTCTCTGGGATCTTGAGCATATCATTTAAGCTCACCCCAGCTCAATTTTTTTTTAGTCTGTAAAATTAAGACAGTAACACCTTTCCTAACCACCTACCCAATTATTAGGAGGATGATAAGAGGTAAGAGACACTCTGTAAGACATTCTGTAAGGTGTAAGTGCTACAGAAATGTTTGCTCTTACTATTACCAATAATAGTAGTGATACTTAAATGGAAGGGCTGAGCTTCCTTGGACAGAAACGCGAACACATCCCCGTGGCAGGCAGAACAATGGCCCCCGGAGACGTCCACGCCCTAGCCCTGGAACCCATGGACAGGGTACCTGACTTGGCAGAAGGGACTCTGCAGATGTGATCACAGTTACGGAAGTAAGGGGGGAGCGTATCCTGGGTTACTCAGGTGGGCCCGACCTAATCCCAGGAGTCCTGAGAAGAGGAGAACCTGTCCCAGCTGCGGTCAGAGAGAGGGACAGGTTCACAGAGGAGTCACAGAGATGTGAGATCGCTGGCTTTGAAGCTGGAGGAAGAGGAGCACAAGGCAGGGAACCCAAACATGCTGGAAAAAGCAAGGACACGGATTTCCCCCCTGGAGCCTCCAGAAGGAATGTGGCCCTGCCATCCCATTTCGGAATTCTGACCTCCAGAAGCGGAAGACGATCCACTTGTATATCGGAAGCTACTGCGTTTTAGGGAATTTAGCACTGCAGCAAGAGGAAAGGGATACAGCCCCAGGCCTGCGTGTTGATGGAGTGGCATGGTCTTGATACCTGGGACCGTAGAATAGGCGAAGAGAAAGTCGGCTTCAACGGGGATCTTGTATCGGGGATTGGCATCTGTGTCATTGATAGGCCCCGAGTCAGCCTGGACCCCGTCATCGAGCTCGGTCCCCCGGCAAGCCTAAGTAACAAAGCAGAGATCACTCCATGGAGTCGGGAACCGGCACTCGTGTGCTTTTCACTGCTGCGTCCCGGTGCCGAGGGCTATGCGTGGCGGGTTCGGCAAGAATTTGATCAATAAATAAATGAACAAAGCCTGTGTCGAATTAGTAAGCCAGAGCCAATGAAAATCTTGCAGTGTCTTAAAGAAGCCCTCACAATCCGTGGTCTGATGCAAATACAGATGCGAAGCATTTAGAGGTAGAAAACCAAAACCCCAGTCTGCAAACCCCGATCGAAACAGCACGTACGTTTGTAAAAGTGATCCGACCCAAGTCACTCTGTAATCCTTTCCCGTTTTCGACAGTATGGGGGTTACCTGAATGAAGAAGAGTTTGGGTTTCTCTAGAAGAGTTTTGCATCTGTCCCCCCTAAAATGGGCTGTCAAGTCCTTTATCGCTGTCACGCCGTCTGTTCCATAAATTAAATTTTCTTCTCCGTGGCTTAGTAAGATGCAGGCGAAACAAGCCGAATTTCTGTGGTCCTCTTCAGAGGCTGCAAGCAAGCCATTGGAAGATTGAAAGGTTAAGATGTAAGTCCTGCGGGACCTCAAAAGGATCCTCCTTCCCAGCCTGGCAGCGACCGCTGTCGGGACAGGTATTCAGGGGCAGGAGCACCCCTCCAGAGAGAAGGAAGACCAGTGGAGAGAAGCGAGAGGCACGGAGAACTCTAGAATTCTCACTCAGTCTGAAACCAAGATGGCGCTGCCTCCTGAGGATGTGCGCCCCAAGTGTGGGAGGGGGTTCAGGCAGCTGCCGGGAGGTAGCACACTGGGGTGCTGAAGGGCATGGCCCTACTGCTTGTTAGGTCTGTGACACCAGGCAAGTTACTTAACCATTTTGTGCCTTGGTTTCCTCATCTGTAAAATCTGTTTTAAAAAGAAGGTACTTCCTGGGGTGCTTGGGTGGCTCAGCTGGTTGAGCGTCTGACTTTTGATTTCGGCTTAGGTCATGGTCTCACAGTTTGTGAGATCCAGCCTTGTGCTGGGCTTTGGGCTGACAGGGTGAGCCTGCTTGGGATTCTCTCTCTCTCTCTCTCTCTCTCTCTCCCCCTCCCCTGCTCATGTGCACATTTGCTTGCTCTCTCTCTCTCTCTCTCTCTCTCTCGCTCTCTCAAAAGAAATACAGAAGCTTCAAAAAAAATAACACTTCTGAAGTACATGGGGACTAGAAAAGAGTTTACATTTCAACTCCATTCTGGACAGAATGATACAGACTTGTTCCTTCCCTACGAATTAACTCTTTGAAATTGGAACTGTTCTGTAGATCCCAAACCTATCATTTGCTGTCCTATGAGCAGATTTCATCTTTTTAGGGAGAGATCTAAGTTTCCTGAGAGACCCCCGCCCAGCCTGCAGACAGGGATGGAGTAGTCCAGACGAAGGAAAAGCTGCCCAGGCTGAAATCCCTCTGTCCTGCAAAGGCGGCCCCCCATCTCCGAGCCCACTGGCATGCTGCCCCTCCTGGGAACAGGAAGGAGACGGAGGGAGGGGGTAGGCACGCACCTTGTTTCAGCAGATCTTGCATTTTGGCACAAGAGCAGTCATTGTAGACGACCACGTCAAAACCCAGGTTTCTGAAGCACTTGAAAAGAGCCTCGGCATCTTTGTCTGTTCCGTTTCGGACGCCCATGCCTGTGGGAATCAAGCCCACGATGAGCAATCCCGGGCTGAGAACTGCCTGCCAGCATCGCCCCGTCAGGCGTAAGTGCAGCTTTGCTGGCTCTTGTGTAAATGCTCCCAAGGTCACAATTTAAGGGAGCAACTCGGGGCGCGTGGGTGGCTCAGTCTGTTGGGCGTCCGACTTCGGCTCAGGTCGCAAACTCGCAGTTCACAGGTTTGAGCCCCTGCGTCGGGCTCTGTGCTGACAGCTCGGAGCCTGGAGACTGTTTCAGATTCTATGTCTCCCTCTCTCTCTCTCTGTCCCTCCCCCCACTTGCACTCTTTCTCTCTTTCAGAAATAAACATTAATTTTTTTTTTAATGTGGAATTGATATATGAAGCAAACTTAAAGGAGAGGGTTACTCAGCTCACCCACAGAAGGTGAGCCTCATCATGGCAACTCCAGTTGGGGCCAAAAGGCTCCCCTTGACTCTTAGCCCTTTGGTCCCAGTCTTGCATCAGATAATGCACATGGTGGGACCTTCGATTCCAAAGCTTCTGGCGTCCTCACATCCCTTCCCCCCAGACACGTAAATAGCATTGGATGGGGGGCTGTCTGCCATAGCAGATGGGCACTGCCTTTCTCCAATCAAAGTCTGATACAAGTTGAAGACAATGGAAAGGAACAGGAGAGGTTAGCCTACACCCACAACACTTACCTGTCTTTTTGTCGAAGTTCTTGTTGTTTATTATGATGCATTTGCCCACCTTCTCAAAATTCATGTTATACTGATATGCAGGCACTTGGTCCTGGGTGGTCGTGACTGATCTTCCCGAGCCATTTTTCTTCTTCTTACTGGGGAAATATAAAGGCAGTCAGAGGCTATGGAAGACATTTGGATGGAAATGGCCTCTGGATTCTATTATTAGCAGGGAAGGGGTGCCCAAGAAAGCTGCGGTATCTGTGAAGAAAAAAGGCCCGAGGGGGGCAGATGGTTTTGTTTAATTGTCATATTTAAAACGAACGGGATCTCCTGCCTTGTTTCGCTACATGCCAGAGAGATGCAAATTAAAACCACAGTGTGATACCGGGACACTCTCACCAGGATGGCCACCACGTGCTGGTGACCGTGTTTCACACCTGGCGTTGTCATACATTGCTGTGGGAACCTACTTTGGACTTGCGTGGTGGAAAACTCGTAGAATCTACCAAAACTGAACTTAAAACACATCCTATGACAGAGCAATTCCACTCCTGGGGCTATCGCCCAAAGTAGAGTAAATATGTTTGCAAAAAAGGAAAGATCTACACACGTGCACAGGGGTACTGTCTAGCAATAGCCCCAAGCAGGAAATTATCCATATGTGCATTTACAGTGCAGTGAATAAACTGAATATGCATATAATGAAATCCTACAGAACAACGAGAATGAACCAACCGTGACAACAAGAAGCCACATAAACAAATCTCGCAAATATAATACTGGATGAAAGAATCCACATACAGAAAATGCTAATACCTAATAGTAGAAGCAGTTACGTGAAAAGGTGGACAAAAGGAGCAGCAACTTAAAAAAGCAAGTTGGGGCCCCTGGGTGGCTCAGTCGGTTAAATGTTGACCCTTGATTTTGGCTCAGGCTCACAGTTTGTGAGTTCAAGCCCCACGCTGGGCTCTGCACTGACAGTACGGAGCCTGATTGGGATTCTCTCTCTCTCTCTCTCCCTCTCTCTCTCTTCCCCTCTCCTGCTCATGCTCTCTCTCTCTCTCTCTCTCTCTCAAAAATAAATAAATAAACTTTAAAGAAGAAAAAAGAAAAAAAGAAAGTAGTCCCCTTCCAATCTCCAAACACTGACCATCCAGCTTTCCAGAAGTCTGGCACATGGGCACTGAGGCTGAACATGAAGCATCATTGAGAGAACACAGAAAAAAAGGTCAAATGTGGGTGGAAAGCAGCCGTGCCAGTCATCCACAGGAATATAGGCTCCGCAATAGAAGAGATCTTTTTTTTTTTTTAATCTGTTCTGAAAAATTGCTGCGTCCCCAGTCCCGGGAACAATGCCTGGCATATAAGTTATCCGTTAATAAATATTTTTTGGAGGGGCACCTGGGTGGCTCAGTCGGTTAAGCGTCCGACTTCGGCTCAGTTCATGATCTCACGGCTTGTGGGTTTGAGCCCCACGTCGGTCTCTGTGCTGACAGCTCAGAGCCTGGAGCCTGCTTCCGATTCTGTGTCTCCTTCTTTCTCTGTCCCTCCCCTGCTCATGCTCTCTCTCACTCTCAAAAATAGTAAATGTTAAAAAAAAAATAAAAAATAAATATATTTTTTTAAAAACTACACACCAATATCCCTTATAATTATAGATGCAAAAACTCTCAAAAAATACTAGCAAGTCAAATCTGTAGGATTATTGACCATCCCCGAGTGTGATCGATCCCAGGAATTCAAGGTTAGTTTAATATCCAAAAATCGATGAATATAATCCATCATATCAATAAAGGACAAAACCATATAATCAACTCCATTGATGCAGAAAAAGGAATTGACAAAATACAGTACCCTATTATGATAAAAATGCTACATAAACTAGGATTACAATAGCACTAATCCAACTGGAAAAGGACATCTATGAAAAACTCCCAGCTAATACCATACTTAATGATGAGAGACTGAACGCTTTCCCCCTAAGGTCAAAAACAGGTCAGATATGTCCATTCTGGCCACTTCTGTTAAATACTGCAGAAGAGGTTCTAGTCAGGGCAATTAGGTTGAAAAAAAGTCTTCTGTGAATGAATGAATCAAGTCCTATCCCCTCATTTTACAGATAAGGAAACAGGTCCACAGAGAGGCAGGGGTTGTTCAAGGTCAGCCAGGCAGTGATGAGCACAGTGAGACCAACACGTCAGCCTCAGGTGACGGTCAGCATCCCATGTTGGTGTTTCAGAGTCCCACGCCCTGGCCTATCTGTTAGAAGACTCATCCACCACTGTCGCAAAACTGTCATCAAAAGTTGTTAGGAGTAGAGTGAAAATAAAAACTCAGCTTGGTACCTGACAAATGCAGGCCCGAGGGTATTTCCCCCCCAGGCTTCACTGAATCTCACTGTTGTAGTTTCTCAGAGTCTCTGGAAGGACATGGCCTTTGCCGTCGCCCCTCCTACCTGGGTCCAGATTACAGAGTAGCTCTCTATGTCGAATCTCCAGACAGCCGATTGCTGTTTTTCAACTGCTACACCACTTTATCCTCCACTTTTAATAAGGCCAACTTTCTTCCGTGATATCGTCTGATTTTTCAGAGAAAAACATCCTCGATCTGTTCTACCATCTCTCGATTCTTCTTCCCTACTTTTTCTGTCTAGTCTAGGGGGGTGATGTCCGTTCTTCTCCACATTTCTTTCCCCAGGGAGGCAGCCCAAACCAGCACTGGACTGAGACTCAGAATCTGCCCAAGGGAACCCTTCACAGAGCACCGAGCCCCCTTCCTGGAAAACAGCCTTCTGTGACCGTCACAGAATCAGATGGCCGACTTGATGGGCAGCAAATACTCTTGTGGAGTCTTCTTTCCCTCCCGGGCCTCCATAAAAGCTCAGAGGAGACGAATACCAGCAAAGTGAGCTTCTGTGGTGTTCAAGGGCATGCCATGTATGGGAGCGTAGGATTTACTTCTGAATTCCCTGTCAACGACCCACACTGACAGTGTCCTCTGTGCATGAGGCAGATTATCTGCACATAGTCCTTCATATGCACACAAAGTCTTTGGTCTTCAATTGATGCCTCTGAAGTTGGGGCAGGTGGCTTAATTACGGCCATTCCATAGGTACTGATAACAACTAACATTTGTCAGGGCTTACTATGGGCCAGGACCTTGTTAAAATTCTCCCTGCATTTTCTCATTTCCTCCTGACAGGTCTTTAGCTAATTTAAGGCCACTCAAAGACCCGAAATAAGACCAGCATAAAGTCTAGCAGGCTGGAGGATCTCTAAGAGATAAGACTCTACTTCTATCTTCTGCTATATGAGTTATCCTAAAACAAACTGTACAAGAACATCCAAGTAATAAATGTGCTGTGGTTTTTTTTTTTAAAGCTGTCATTAGCCCATCCCCAATGATGAGCAAAACAAAAGATGCCAGTGAGCATCTTTTATAAGAAAAACAGGCTTGGTTGTAAGTTACATGAAAAAAAAAAAAAAAGGACTCGGCTTTTATCAGAATAGGATTTGGAAAATCAATTTTTAAAAAAAGGAACACAAAAGGGGAATAATGATAGATACACTTTAAAGAAATTTCCATGGTTATGAAAAGTACCTTAAAATTGAATATGAAATGTGATTCTTATCCCTGGTAAATATTTCAAAGGGGAGGGGATTCCCTTACCTTACCGGCCCCTAACTTGAACTCTCATTTTTCAAAATGAAAGGAGTATCTCCTTCCTCTGTCTGGATTTGAGTCCGTCGTTTATTTTTCCTTCTAACCCCAAATAGCTTTTTGTTAAACCCAGGTCTTTCCAGATCCCAAATGTGTATTAGAGAGCAATCAATTCTACTCCATTGACTTCATCTTCTTAAGAGAGGCACCGGCCTTGGGCAAATTCCATCTGCAGCTTAACTTGTGGGGAAGCAACCCCTGTGACCGGGTTAAAGCATGTCACTGGACAGACAAAAGGACGAAAGGGCTGTCAAGATGGAGAGAGCACCAGGACAAAAAAAAAAAAAAAAAAAATGTGGACCGAAGCCCACGGCATAATAGATACATTCTGCTAGAATCAGAGTCCAAGAGATCAGAGTCCCTCACTGACTAGCCTCGAGGCTTCCCAGCACTCTCTCCTGGGGATTAGCGCCCTTTCTGTCCCATTCTCCCTTCAAAGACTCCAGTGAGAGCAAGGCCTTCACTTCCATTTTGCCCATTCTGCCTGCAAGGCTGCTGCAGAGATTATTAAGTACAGCCTCACATTTGGGAAGAGAAATGACTTCTGAGAGGCGACTCTTTTAGGATAGTCCCTAGCTGCTGCATGTTTACCCACACAGGACAGTTATTTCACTGCAGAACTTCTCTTGTGCGTGATCCCTAAGGCTATTTGGAGACACTCGTGGCCTGGTGGGTTTTCTTCCCTTTCCCCCACCCCACCCCACCCCCGAGGCTCTTATTTCCAACTGTGGAAAGGCCCGGCTGGAAGACACAAATGTGTCCCGTCGGCCCCTCCCATAATGACCTGCAGACAGGTACAAAGATCCAGTTCAGCCTCTACTTCCTGGATGAACCGCGAAGGGCAGGGTGTTTAATCAAAATAACACGGTACCGCAGGGAAGAATGAGGAAGTTCTCTGTGTCCCTACGTGGGATCATTTCCAAGGCGGAGGTTAAGTATGAAAGAAAACAGAGGGACAAAACGATGGCAATAGTATACCACCCTTTAGGGGAAGATGAGGGGAAAATCTACGTTTACATTCGATTGTACCTGCATAAAGACTCTTGAAGGGTGACATAATGGGTAAACTCATTAATTCCAGGGCTGGGCTGCCTGGCTCTGAAACCCGGCTCTACTACAGAGCCGAGTGATCAGCAAGTTGCTTAACCCCTCTGTGATTCCTCCTTTGTAAAAAGAACAAAATTACAACATCTGCCTCCCGGCTTATAAACAAGCGGATATTCAAAAAGCACTCAGAACAGCTTATGGCCTGCAGAAAATAGTACCTAAATGTTATTATTACTAACGGTAGTTGTATATCACAAAGAGTGGTTACCTGTGTAAATAGGAGCCCTGGGGCAAGGGCAGCATGAAGGAGGAAGGATTTGACGATATATCTTTTTTAGTACATGTGACTGAATTAATTATTCAAAAGGTTACAATAAAAATGATTTAGTAGCGGGGCGCCCGGGTGGCTCAGTCGGTTAAGCGTCCGACTTCGGCTCAGGTCCTGATCTCAACGGTTTGTGAGTTTGAGCCCCGCGTCGGGCTCTGTGCTGATGGCTCAGAGCCTGGAGTCTGCTTCGGATTCTGTGTCTCCTTCTCTCTCTGCCCCTCCCCCAACTTGTGCTCTGTCTCTCTCTGTCTCTCAAAAATAAATAAATGTAAAAAAAAGAAAATTAAAAAAAATGATTTAGTAGTTAAAAATCACCTGCTGCAAACAGATTCCGTTACTTGGCTTATGTTGCAGATTACTGGATTCAGACTTTTTTTGTGCTACTTGTTAAAGAGACACCGTGTTTCTGTTTTTCACTGTGATCTTACACGTGATTTTCTTCCCTAGCCTTTTGAGCTTTTTCCTCCTCTCCGTGTCAATAACCGTGCTGGTAATAAACACAGTTCTAAGAAGGACCATTCTGGAACGCTCACTGCCTTGTATACGTTACCTCATGTGCTCTTGACGACCACTCTGTCAGGCGCTGGCCCCATGACATTAGCTTGCCTGAGAACACAAAGCCACACAGGGGTAGAGCCCAGATTCACTCACAGGTCCAACACGAAGTTTCCTATTCCCACATTTCTTGTCTCTATTAACACCCAGATTCCCGGGGCCTCAAGCTTAGACCTAGAGGATCAGAGCCGGACCTGGGTGTCTTCATGGAGCCGCTTGCCTCTGACATGTGAGGGCCTCAGCACTAGCCTGTCTGCCTGCTGCCTGGGCTCCCCGGACCCTCAGCTCTCACTGCGGTCCCCAGGGCCAGTTCACCCTCCGCTCTCAGACATCATTCTCCGTGTGGGCACGGCCTTTGGGACCCTCGGTTCTTGGCCAGAAGCTCGGACCAGATACAGCTCGGGAAGCACGGCCTGGGGAAGGTGCCAGTCGGCAGCAGCGAGACCGTATTTAGGGTCACGTGTGTGTGATCCACAGCTTTCCGTGAAAACTGCGAGGTCTCCTAGGGGTGACAGTCAAGTGAAATGTTACACTGCTGTTACTTGGACAACGCAACTGAGACGCTTCCAGGAAATGCCACTGTGTGTGCAACGCCACCCTTGCTCTCCCTCGTTGGCACGGTGTTCGGCGGGTCCCCTGTGTGGCCTTGGTGGTGCAGTAACTCAGAGTCAGGGGAGGGAAGCTTTGCCATCCCGGTGCCAATAGCTCTTAAAGAGTTACTGTCTGTTTGGAAATCAATTGCTAGAGCCAGGCAGACCGTCAGATAAACAACTGCTATCGGACAGGAGCAGCCGCTTCAAGGGCTCCGAAGAGACTGTGCTAATTAATTAGCCACCGCAGAGAGATGGTAACAGTCCACAGCTCAGCGGGGCCAGGTTCTCCCCGGGGGTGGCTGCTAAGAAGCTTTCAAAGACCCAGATTAGAAACTTTTCTTTTTCTTTCTTTCTTTTTTTTTTTTTTTTTTTAACATTTATCAGATTGGAAACGTCTTCAGCTGGTGATCCTCCCCCAGAGATAAGACCTTCTGAAAGTGGATATTCTTGTTTTCCTGGGTTGATAGGACTTTTCTGCAGAAGAGCCTAGAGCATGGAATTGCTGTGGCACAGAGACCCCAGGACCAGATCAATGGAAAACCAGTCTTTGTCCTGAATCTGACAAACCTCGCCAACGGGGGAGGAGGAACCACTCCAGACATTCCCTAAGTCACCAGGAACAAGCATCACTAATATCACTGAATAGTGTTTTATGCTTTACAAAGCCTGTTCATCATCATTATCCCATTTATTCTGCAAAGTATAGATGAGAGGCAGGGAAAGACATAGTAAATAAAAACTGGCCACAGTATTTAAGTCAGATGCTACCACTTTCCAAACTACCTGCGCTCCCCCCCCCACCACACCCCTTCTCCTCTGCCTTCGCTAATTCTCTGCTGATAAACCTAGCTTTTATCCTGACCTTTTTCACTTTCTGAAGACTTTGGCCAAGATTACTATGCTGAGAAGAAACACAGGATTCTTGCTCACAAGTGCAAGGCTCATGACAAACCAGAACAGTGAATTAAAAGTTCTAAATCCTTTTAAAAGCTCCTGGGTTTCACAACTGGCCACAGATTAAAAAAATAAATAAATCTGGCCATGAAATCACTGCTCTTAGGGCCAAACAAGATTGCAATAACTACCATAACCTGGCAGAACTTAGCAACTGTTCAAAAGTGTGCACTAAAATGCAACGGGCAGTCAATCGAATACCAATGCTTCCTAATCCTAACCGTCTTTTATTTTTTCTTGGTATTGCATTTCCTCACCAGTATGAGCACGTACCATTATCTTCTCTTCCCAGACACATTCAGAGAGGCTCAAATCTCTGCTAAGAACACAGACAATGCCAGCATTGATTATCAGGAAGAAACTAGATTATCCTAACTTCTTCGGTTAGGGACCTGTTTTTTGGAACCTCAAATTCTGCAGTGCGAGGGCAACTCAGTCATTTCAACAAAGTCAAGAGGCACAAAATCACAACCAAGCCCTGATGGTCATTTATACAAAAAAGACGTCCTTGAAGAGCCTATAGCAACCTGTACCAGAAACCATTGTAGGACAAAAATACTCTGCCTACTTTGCGAAGAAGTAAAAAAACCTCGGAAAGGGCACAATGAACTTTTACAATCCACTCTGGGCGTGAGTATAATTTTCCCCATCACCGGAGTGGATAAATACAGGTTTTATCCTCGTCCAGATCCCCTAGGCTGCTCGAGATGTGAATTATACCTTTCTATATTTGGAAGGGAATAGAAGCACGCAAACCTGCTACTGTTTATTTTCTAAAGCGTCTCCATGAATAGGATCCCCAGAAGCTCTATCTGTTTGCAGACATTCATCAGCAGGAAAGTAAACACACCACCAGGCACACATTTCCCCAGGGCTCTTCCATTCGGAACTAGGGCTCTGGTTTTCGTAGCTGCTTTGTCTAAATATTTTTGGGATGATTCATTCATGGTTTCAACATTTTAACAGCGGGTATCCCCGACAGTCCTGACATTCCAAGGCACAGAGCAAGGCAGAGAGGAAAGGAAAGACTGAAGGCGGTACCTCGTGTCTCCATCCGAAAGGACCCCCCTGTGCATCAGAACTAGGCTTCGCCCGGCAACTCTGGGCAGCGGGTTTCCTTCTTCTCTGTAATAATAAAAACTCAACATGCTCGGGGCTCAGCAGGGGACAGCAGACTGGCACAGCCCGCCTGGCCCTGAAGGCCCGTGACTGAATCAGCAGTGAACCGCACACTGGAGTTTTCCATAGGACCATTCACGCTGGGGCTGGGAAAGTCACACTGGCCTCCCCCTTCTCTGCTGACCGGCAGAAATGCCCAGGCTCCACACGGCTGCATTCTCCCCACCCCGGGACAGCTCCCTAGAGAAAAAGTGACTTTCTAGGAGCATGGGATCTGAAGTGGGGGGAAAAAATACCCCAGACTTCCACAAAGATGCAGCCAGCGGCACCATTTTTAAGAGTGAAAACATGGAAACGGGAATGGCTAAGCAAGAGACTGAGATTCAGTCGAATAAAATACCACACGGCTATTTAAAGTGATGAGCGTGCAGATGTGGGCAACCCAACAAAGTGCCAAGCTACAGGAGGTGGCAAAATTATATGTAAGTAAATGAACAAAAATCGGAGGGGAGTTTGTGGTGAATCAGAGTCCAAATGCTCGAGGTTATTTTTCGCCTTATAAAAGCACGCAAGGCATTCGTACAAATAATAAAAGACTACAGAGGCAAGCCAAAGCCCTTAATTGTCAAATGAGGCATATAAATCATTTTTCAATCGTCTTGAACAAATTGAATGATCCAGGAGTTACTACCCTTCCCCATCTCACCCCTCCAAATGCAAGAAGGAAAGTGTGAACATGTAAAAACAACACCCTTATTAAGCAAACTGCTCACAATGATGCTTTTCTCAATTTCCTGGTTCAAGGTCGCGGCCAGGGAAAGGTGTGCCACTGACAGAGTGGAGCTGTAACACCTGATATCCTGGGCAAACCGAACCCTCGGCCACGCTCAGGTCTGTGAGCAGAGAGAAATCTGGCTCCATACGTTCTGTTCTGGAACCCAGATTTGCAAACATACGCTTACTTTGGGAAACAAAGTCTATTTAAAATAGGCTATGGAGGGAAAGATTCCTTCCCCAAACTTCTCCACATCACTTGCCTCCTCCCCTGAAAAACAAAGCAGAGAGACCTCTGACAATAAAAATTGATAAAAGAATTTAAAAAAAAAATCAGGAGGGAGATAAAGGACAGAATTCTCTTGAAACAGCCTCAAACTGCTGTCTGTATGATGGCGGGGGGCTCTAGAATTTAGAACAGCTAACAGGACTCAGTCCTCTCTCTCTTTTTTCTTAATGCTTATTTATGTTGAGAAAGAAAGAGAGAGACAGAGAGAGAGGGAGAGAGAGAATCGCATGCAGGTTCCGTGCTGTCAGTGCAGAACCCAAGGTGGGACTCGATCTCACAAACCGTGAGATCATGACCTAAGCAGAAATCAAGAGTGGGGTGCTTAACCCGCTGAGCCACCCAGGTGCCCCGGCCCTCATTCTTCCTCATCTGTGGAACAGCAGACAAACCCACTGTTACACACGCGTGCCAGACAGAACACCCTGAGCCCCAGCAAGCTCAGGGTTTGAACAGGCAAGGCCACACTGCACAACTAACTCTTACTTGTGACCGCGTGTTCCCCCGAGAAACAACAGGTCTTAAGTTTCATAGTACTTTTCTGCACCTAGGCTTAATTCTGTACAAATAGTGTCTTAACATTTTTATTACTATGAAAACCTGATCATTTACTTCCCTTCTTCACTTTTTTCTTTTAACCATACAGCTAGCTCATGATTTCCCTTCTAGAAGAGCAATAACCTATAATAACTGGAGATATTCTGCATGTGGGGGAAGCTTCAAAGTCTCTAGATCCTGTCACCATGCTTTAGAGGTGTGGTTCTCTGCTCCTGAAATGGGCACTTGACCCTCTATCAGAACGCCCATCGCTAGCCCTGCTGGAACTCTGTCCAAGCCCTCAGATGAAGCAGGGCAGAAAGGGAGCAATTTCAACGAAGAATTAAATTTGCTGACCCACTTGGGTAGAAGAAAAAACCTGCTCTGCTGGTAGATTAACGTGGCTGGCCAGCTCAACGCCACTGCAGTTGTGACTGGCACTTGATGTATGGGGTGGATCGCTGGACCCCAAGTTAGACCCAGGTCTTGGTGCTGGTCTTGCTGGGTGACTATGGGTAAAGTACTTTACCTCTCTGGTCTTAACCGTCCTTGACTGTTATGGGAGGGAGCTGGATAAGTCACATTTTTAAGGCGTCTTCCAGTTTTAACGTTACGGTTCTATGATTTCTTCCCTGTCAGGAATCATGTACAGTTTCTTCCTCATCAGGCAGTTCAGTAAGCTGACAGTTACTGTATTCAATTCTCATAAGCAATCCAGTGGACAGGTATTCATATACCTATTACGCAGACACAGAAACTGAGGTTCAAAGAGGTCAAAGGACTTGCTGGTACCTCAACTAGTGATTGGGAGGCAAGGCCAGAACCAGAACCTGGGATGTCCACCTCCACGCCTCCATTGTTGCCATTTTAAGAATCATCACTGCTTCTAGATTTATTACAGCATTAAATCGTTAGTATGGTCTATGTACAAATTTCGGAGACAGGCATCCAGTATTCTGTAGTATGAATTCGAAGACTTCCTTTATTGAAAGGTGAACTCCCTGGGTATATTTTACCATTCTCTTTCTTTTAGGGGGCCCAGACCTGGCCTCTCTTAATCAGTGGGTGTGATCGAATGGCTTTTGCTTAACATATTCTTCGGAATGAGTTAAGGTCTGCTATCTTTGCTCTGTTCTTTAATTCCAAAGCATTGCTTCTTCTGAAACACCCTCCCCTCCAAATGAAAAGACAGGCCACCAGGATCTTTCTTATAATTATACAAATAACACACATTTTTTTACAAGGATCTGTTTACATATAACACTTAACTGGTGGAGAAACCCAAGTTGCAATGCAGGAAAAAGAATGATAACCCTGTGGCATCCATTAAATACACTCGAAGAGCACACAGGGCAGAGCACGAAGATGATATGGAAGACAAAGTCCATGGGATCTGAACCAGCGTCTCAAAAACAGGGGATTTATCAAGTTTCAAGAATGAGGCTTTTCTCCTGCCCCCTTCACCTGGTAAACGGAAGGATAAGCAAACCTCTTTGCAGGGACACAAAGGCTCCACCAGGGCCCGGGGGAAATCTCAGTGCATGAAACCTGTTTGCTCCTTTGTCTTTTATTTCCCTTAATGCTGACCTTGAGCAGAACTAAGCCTCTGATTTCAGAGCTGAGGTATGCCTGCAAGAGGACATGTGTGAGGCTGCTGGATGGGGCCTGGCCTCGTACCCTCGATGGCTCCCGGTGTGGTGCCACCAGATGTGGGCCTCCACTCACTTTCTAAGAATCTGTGTGCTTTGTAGCTTGGCCTGACCATCACTGTCGCTGGGGCTCTTCCTGGGCCCTGATAACTCAACTTCCAACTCCTCTGGCTCTCCCTCCTCCTCCCATAGTTCCTAATATACTACAATTCAGCAATTAGCTATTCTCAGCCATTAGCCATTTTCTGTAGCCATGCCTAGACATTCTAAAAGAACCTGAGTTTACATTCAGGGCAGGGACCACACTGCTAACACGGATGGCCGGTAACCTGTGCCAGGTGCTTGGGTTACCTTTACTTCAAGAAGAATCCCTCTATAAGTTCGCAGATGACTTTAGGCCTTGTTCCTTAAACACTGGCTCAAAATGAATGCAGGCTGTGCACATACCGATTTCTCCTTTTTTGTTTTTACTTCTACTAATTTTAACTAATGAAAACACTTTTACTAATTTTAAGTTAATATCTTGCATGTCTTTCCTTTGCGGTTTCCTATGTTTTCCAACCGTTCTTCAATAATCGGGAAATAAGAAAACATTTAAATGCATTCTTGTTTTAAAAAAAAAAAAAATTAAGTTAAAGAGCAGTTGGGTTTACTCAGGGTCCAATGGAATGGAAATAAAACGAGGCTGTGGTGCCATCTAGTGACAGTGAGGCGAAAAAGCCAAGACAAGTCTGAGAGCTTGGCACTACCTGGGGCCACTGAGTCCTCCCAAGCTTTGGGGGGAAAAAGGAGACCTGTTTCCCAGAATCCTTGAAGTCTCCAGGGGAGGGCACGTGTCCTCAATTAGAGAGGGGCAAGAGGTGCCACCTGATAGCAATTCTGACGCCCCGAGAAGGGAGCTGGGGACAGGACAGTCTGGGTAGGGTGCCCACCATCAGCTGCGGGGCGCACTCCAGCGCAGTGGTTGATGCGCTCACACGTCGGACCTGTGGCATAGCGTCCCTCACTCCGTGGAGGTGGACCCTTTGCTCTGCCATTTTCAGGTCACCCCAATGAATTAAATTCAGCAGAATAAACAACTCCCCTTTAGAATCTTAAGTAACAGAAGTGAAAGTATAGGGTGCTGACCAGTCAGGTGTGACAGTGGACACCTGCTCTTTGCGGCAAATCCCACTGTCTGGAGTTGCACTTAGGGTCTGGTCCCATCACATGCCAAGTCCCTGGCACCACCCAAATCCGTCCTGCGCTCTCGGGCAGCAGGGCCAAGGCAGCAGAAATGTTCAGGGAAGCAATGGAAGGTGGCAAACACCGGTTTTTCTGTTAGAAATAATGGATTTCGTCACCCCTTTCCTAGCCAGACAGCTCAGGGGTCACTATATGACTTCAGCTATTCCCTGGGGTCCAGGTGCCACTTTCCTCCTCGCCTCTCCCCTCTTCAGCCCTTCAGCCCTCTTGGTCACAAAGTCTCGCTGCTTCTACCTCTCTGCACCCCTGGCACATCTGGGGCCAAAGGCGAAGGCTCCACCTGTCGTATTCGGCTGGCGTTTCGCTCCCATTCTCGCCCAGAGAATTTGCAACAGCACCCCCTTCAGGCCCTGCCCCGCACTGCAGCTCTGCTGCTCTGGCACTTTTTTTTTTTTTTTTTTTTTTTTTTTTTTTTTTTTTTTTGGTAGGTATGGTTGATCAAGTCACTCTACTTAAACTTTTCCATGACGTCCTTGTTCTTTAGGATTCCAAATCCTTAATATGACTGACAGACAAACCCTTCTAAAGTCTGGCCCCTGCCCATTTACTTTAATTCAAATATTTGATTGGAAAATGGAATTGAATTCAAATATTTTGCAAGGATAATTGTTTATTTTGATAAATGAAGCTTGATGTCAACATCAGCCATGCTATAAAAAGGTAGCGAACTAGAATACAGAAAATTACCTGAGCTTACTGACCTTTCCAAAGGACTTAAGGGGGTAAAACCCCAATATCACAGACCATGTCTCTTCCGTAAAATGATGCATCTTAAGGCAGAGGTGTTCAAACAGGGCACTCAAAGACCTTCCAAGGGGTGCAGACATAGGATATTTTAAGGGAGTTCATGATCAGATCCTCAACTTGCATGTGTATTTTTCCGAAAACTGGTTGGCCTGAGATACTGCCTCCCCTGTTTCCCATCTCCCACCAAGTAAAAGAAGAGCAGAATTCTCATCCACCCTGATTCTTAGATGGTGTCAAAACCTCCACATCATCTAATAGACAATTCAAATATAAGTATCTGTGGGTCTCTTTGAATCAGGCACGGTAATGGGCTTCCTATTTACACAAGAGTCTAATAAGGGTGAAGGATGGCGTTAGAAATGGGGCTGTTTGGGGCCACCCTGGGCTGTTCCAAATTCGATGATATGTTTACAAAATATACTGAATAAAAATAAACATAGAATGGAAAGGGAACGTTGTGGCTCTTAAATAATGACTTTGCCTTTTTCACTTCCTGATTATTTCCAAAGACACTATCACTTTTGAGCTAGAGTTCTGTGACAGCAAAGCAAATAAACACTGAGAGAAGTGAACACAGCATCCGGCTTTCTTTGTGCCCTTTCCTTCCTCTTTCCTTCCCTCCCTCCCTACCCTACATCCATCCATCCAACCTTCCTTTCTTCCATTCATATATCCATCCATCCATCCATCCATCCATCCATCCGTGCATCCATCCTCTAAGAACTAGAAACAAGATGGTTGTCACAGGGATGCCTTATAACACATTTGCTGAACTGGAAATGGTATCAGACCTTTATTGGTTGAAAGTAAATCTGGTGTGGCAGATTAGTTCGACAAGAAGGACTGGTTTTGTCAACTAGAATATACAGCAGACATTTTACGTAAGTGAATGAGCTACATTCGCAGCTCTAAGGTCTTAACCATGAAATATCTTAAAAAGCAGACAGTTTAAAAGCTTTTTACCAAAAAAAAAAAAAAGGATACTGACAAATGTTCATCATCGTTACTTTAATTATCTTATCTCTGTTGGGAATATTTTGGGTTAAACAATTTGCCTCCAACTAAAGAGGAACAGGCTTAATTAACAGTTTTTTGAGAAGTTTTGGTAAAGCCTTTTGAGCATACTTCCCATTAACGGAAAAAAATCAATGTTTCTAAGGGCAGAATAACAAACCCTTTTGTAAGTCAAGTAATTTGTAATTATTTTCGATACAATTGAAGGACCTAATTGATTTGTCATTTTTTGGCACAGAACTTAGAAGGAATTCAAAGAATTAAGTGACACTATTATCACAAAACTGTTGCCATCCCACGTACTTATTCATGGTTTCTTAGAGCTTCTACCTCTAAAAATGACAAACAGGCAAAAGAGGTGATAACTGAACACTTCCTTATTCTGGCAATGGCTCTCATTTATCCACGTATGCATAAGCTAGCTTTTGAAAAGCCCGCTTTCCCATTGTAAGTTGCAATTTAAATGCAATTTCTATTTAACAATTATCTGATGAAAAATGATTTAATAGTGCTAATGACTTACCAACATTTGTTTGGATCAACTGTGAATTAATAAGAGTCAAGACAGTAACTTAGTCTCGGAGAAATTATCAGTAACTTAACATAGAAGAAATTTCTTGTAATACTCACGATACCTGGAAAAATGTCTTAAAATTTATGCATACATAGGGGCGCCTGGGTGGCTCGGTCGGTTAAGTGTCCAACTTTGACTTGGGTCATGATCTCACGGTTTGTGAGTTCGAGCCCCGGGTCGGGCTCTGTGCTGACAGCTCAGAGCCTGGAGGCTGCTTCGGATTCTGGGTCCCCCTCTCGCTCTGCCCCTCCCCCACTTGCACTCTGTCTCTCTCTCTCTCTCTCTCTCAAAAAAAAAAAAAACTTTTTTTAAATTTTGAAAAACTTTATGCATATGCATAGATGCACACCTTTAGGTTACAGAGATGCATGATGGGGAGATCATTCAAGCAACTAAATCTATGACAGCAGAATAAAATACTGTGGGGGGAAATAAAGCGAAAAAACAAGAGTTCCGGGGAAAAAGAAACAACAAAAATTCCAGCTGTTGAGGACAGCTTGCTCGTGTACATTTTTAAGGGAGAAACGTGGTTATAAAAGTACTGTGGATTCAGAGTCCACTGAATACATTTAAATAAGTGATTTTCAAATGTCAGTATTTACAACATACCGCTGGGTTTCATAATTTCTGGAAAGTATACCACGAGGCTTTACTAAGACTTCCGAAATGAACATTACAGTTTCTGTTTCTCTGTCACCGACAGGCAACCTGCTTAACCTAAAGACTCAGAGACTTGGGAAAACTGAAATATTCTCACGTCCTTTGCACCTATTTGCCAAGAAATTTATAGATCACCTTAAAATATGTGTGTGCAGATAGGGGCGCCTGGGTGGCTCAGTCGGCCGAGCGGCCGACTTCAGCTCAGGTCACGATCTCACAGTTCGCGGGTTCGAGCCCCACGTCAGGCTCTGTGCTGCCAGCTCAGAGACTGGAGCCTGCTTCGGATTCTGTGTCTCCTTCTCTCTCTGCCCCTCCCCTGCTCACTCTTTGTCTCACTCTGTTTCTCAAAAATAAATGTAAAAAACAAACAACAACAACAAAAAAAGTATGTGTGTGCATGTGTCGTTTTAGAACGTGATTTTGCAGCTCCGTGAACGAAACATTTGCTGGCCACTGTGCTAAAGGGCTCGTACTGGATCAACTGACCTTATGGCTTTCGAAAGTTCTCAGGAGTTGCAGCTGCATGTTCTGCTCATTTCATGGGGTATCCTTGACCCTAAATGGCCCCAAGGCCAAAGGAACTCAGGTCCAGGATGTGGACGTCTTCTCACTTTTCCGAGTCCTGTCCGGGATGGCGTGACCCAAGGGTTTCTCTGGGATTGTTTGGAGGGAGCCAGGCTGCCCCTCATCACCGGCTCTTCCCCTCCTGAGCACTGCTTGGGAGCACTCCCTAACCTCAACTTTGATCCCTGTCACCGTCCCTCCCAGGTGGGGCTCGGCTTAGGAGACGCCGGAAAGTCTGATGCTTCTGACCCACAGTGCCCTCCGGCTTCTTGCGAGGAAGCCCTGTTGCCTGCCGCCCCATGGCCAAGGGTGAGGGGAGGTGAGGGGCCCCTCCGGGTCCCTGCATTCCTACTTTTAAATGGAGAGCACAGGAGAGCTATTGGGTGGTGGTGGTACCATGTACGTTCTCATCTCAGCTCCACCATTTACTTTTTTTTTAATTTAAAAAAATGTTTATTTATTTATTTTTGAGAGACAGCGAGAGAGAAAGAGAGAGAGAAAGAATCCCATGCGGGCTCTGCACTGTCAGCACAGAGCCCCAACGCGGGGCTTGAACTCACAAACCGTGAGGTTACAACCTGAGCCGGAATCCAGAGTCGGATGCTTAACCAACGGAGCCACCCAGGCGCCCCTCCGACATTTATTAACTGTCATCAAAGAGGCAAGCTGGTAAACGTCTGTGTGCCTCAGTTTCCCTGCCTATTAAATGGTGATAACGATAGAACTATCTCCGGGGATTAGGAGGATGGCGTGCCATACTGAGCTAGCACACGAGAACGCAATAAATTAAGTTGTTGTTATTATTATTATTAAATGCCAAGATCTGGAATTTTAGAAGTGGACTCAAGAAACGACAAGGTGAGAATCAGGGAGGGCTACCCTAAAACCTCCTGTCCCATGCCCCCGGATTCTGCCTGGCAGCCAAACCTGGTCCCAAAGGGCAGCAGCAACCCAGGCTCTGCCCCGAAGGAGGCTGCCTGCAAATCACCTCTGATGAGGACAGCCCCTCCCTCCTGGGCAGGTGCCACCCAGATGCACAGCTGCGGAGCCGGAGACCCCCCCCCCCCCGCCAGTTTGGTTTCCCCCACCTCTGGGCTTGCCCCCAGAGACAGGAAGTGCACACCGGAACCCGAATGTTGTCACACACAGCTGTCAGGGTTCTGTGCAAATCTTCCACGCGCAGCACGGACCTCCTGCCCTGAATGTCCCTCTCCCCAGGCGTGTGTGGAGATGGCTGAGGCATGGCAGGCTGGAGGGGCCCGGGGCCCCTCTTTAGCCCAGGAAACGTACCTGAAGAGTGATGGCACAAAGGAAGACCGGTCTGGCTTAGCATCAACTGCATCTCTGCTTGATGAGTCCCCAGCTGCTTGCTCCACGCCACAGCCCTGATCGTCTGCCATCTGGAAGGAAGAAGAAAAACCAGAACCTTGGTATCTAGCGCATCACTGGCCTCATGATCCTTTTAAGTAGCACTCATTAGATGATACAGGTTTTTTTTTCTAAGATTTTTCTTTAATTTATTTATTTTGAGAAAGACAGAGACAGTGGGAGCCAGGGAGGGGCAGAGAGAGAGAGAGAGAGAGGAAATCCCAAGCAGGCTCTCCACTGTCGGCGCAGAGCCCAAGGCAGGGCTCGAACTCACAAAACTGTGGGATCGTGACCTGAGCCAAGATCAAGAGTCAGAGGCTTAACCAAATGAGCCACCCAGGCGCCCCTAGGTGTTGCGGTTTTTGATTAAGCCTGGAGATGAGCAGTCTTGCATGTTTAGGCTCCAAGGCTCCTGCACCAACCATTCAGTTAAATGCTCGAGTGCCAACTCTATTTGAGGCATTGTTCCAGAGAGGAAGGAGGCAGCAGCAAAGAGAACAAAAGCTGTGCCCTCAGGGAGCTTCTAATCTGGCGTCCCTGATTTTGTTAAAGGATCCCCCAGTAAGAGAAGCTGTGGAAGGTCTGTAACAGGAAACTCCCCCTTCATTCCTGACAGGTGACAAGGTGCTCAAGCTTTGCCTGGCATCGCTTGAACCCCGTTCGAAAACATTAGCAATCTGCAAAAAGCAAAAGCTCTCTGTGTCAGAAGGTTTTCGGCGGGTCTACCAAAATAGATAGATTTCCATCGTATTATTTTCCTCATCCAGAATCTTCAAGAGATCCCTATGATCCAACAGTTCAAATCTAAACCCACCTCCTTGGGTTTTAAGACCCTTTATGATCTAGTATTGGAGTTGGCAAACTCCAGCCTACCACTTGTTTTTGTAAATAAAGTTTTATTGTTAATACAGGCATACCCATTTGTTAACATATTGCCTATGGCTGCTTTCCTGCCACAACCAGAGTTGAGCAATTGTGACAGAGACCATATGGCCTGAAAAGCCTAAAATATTTACTACCTGGCTCTTTATTTAAAAAAAGTGGGATCTCTTACTAACCTGCTACTCCCTCTACTTTAAGACGTGAAAACAACAATAAGAATAGAAACTGACTTATTATTTGCTTGTGCTAATTGCTTTGTAAGCATTATCTCATTTAATACTTTCAACAATGCTGTCGGACCATTCCTATGATCACTGCTTTTTGACAGATGAGGAAGGTGAGGTCAGAAAAAGGTAGGTAGCTTGTCCCAGGTTATATTATGAGTAAAGAGCAGGACTTGGATCTGAAGGCAGCAGCATGCACCCCACCCAGAGCACACCCCCCGTTACCATCACACCATGCAGCCTCCCAGCATCCTTAAACATATTATGCTCATTTCAGGTTCTGTCAGGGCTCATAGTTCTCTCTTTCTGGAAGTCACCACTCATACATCTGCTGGACATGACACCTTTGTCCAGCGGGCTAATAATCAATCTTCAGAATTCAGCTTAAATGGCACCTCCACAGGGAGGTCCTCCTTGATTACACCTATCTCATCAGTTCCCCCCACCCCTGTTCTCTTTGTCTTTTTTTTTTCATTTTCACTCTGCTTATTTGTAGCTCAAACACAACAATTCTAAGTTCATCACGGCAGAAGCGCCCAACACACAAAAGGTGCCTACGAAAGAAATATTAACTGAACGGAAAGCTGGAAGAAACAAATGTCCCAAGGGAAGAGAATCCGCTAAAAGTGATATGGCCGGTTAGAAGAGAGTTTTAGTAGAGCCTGTACTAAAGCCGTTTTTCCTACATCCAGTCCTGTTTCCTTCCCCGTGAAGGGCTCGGCTTTCGGTAACAAAGGAAACCCTCTCCAGAGTCTAATTTCTGCTGGTCTCAGTCTCCGAGCAATTGCACAGAGTGGGTGCGCAGATGCAGGCCTGCATTTCTGTTAGGCTCGCCCAGGGATGTTTTCACTCAGTCAGAAAACAAGAAGGCATCCACTGGACACAACACACTGTGCCCCAGAGCACAAGTAACGGCTTCTGGAGGTGGGGAGAAGGAACCGAGCTTGAGGGGAGGGAGGCATCCAAGATGGCAGAGTGCTGACCCACTGGCTGTGAGGAGTTCTGAGTAGTATTATCACGTCCCCTTGCAGCTTACCTGAGGGGTGAGCTGGGCAGTAAGGAGAGAACGGAGAGGGAGGGAGGGTCCCACACGAGCTCTCTACCATGACTGTGGGAAGTCAGGTGGCCATCTTGTTTCTCAACACCTCATCAACCCTCCACCATCGCCAGCAACGTGCATTGTGTGTTCAGCGGGGGGCAGTTAGAGCGTTCAGATTAGGGTGCAAAATGTTTCTTGAAAACAGAGATGACCCCATTCCCAAAGGAGATAAGCATGAATCCAGGCACGCAGAAACACTCGATAATTTTATCTCATCTCCTTTACATACACTTAGTTACTTTTCAGTGTGGATTGTTGTCAGCAAAGCACAGAAATACTTTGTAAAGTTAGCAAGTTAAAGTTATACAAGAGCCGTCAGAAGAAGACACTACCTTCAACATGTGGTAATTAAGCCTTGAGCCTTTTGCTAATGCTAGTCTTTAAGGCTGAATCTAGGATGTATCATGATAAAACAACGTGACCAATTTTTTTTTAAAAAAGGACAAACCTAAGCAAAACAGCTCCTAAGAAAGCCAGACTTTTGCTCTGATGGTGTTGGGGGTGCTGGGAAGAGTTGGGGCAGCTGCTCCTCCTCGAATACTTACTGGGAGCCTAACGCACCAGGCCGTGTGCTAGGAGCTGGGGACACTGCTGGGAGCAAACTGACCTGGTGCTGCCTTGATGGGGGACAAACTTTGATAAAAGGAGGGCACAAATGTCAAGCTGCGATTGTCGTGAGTGCCATGCGGACCAACAATCTGTGGCCATCCCGGGGGACCCGACTGGGCTTCAGAGGAATTCGGGAAGGTTCTCAGGGGAGGAGATACCTGACCTGAGGTCTGAGAAGGGGAAGCCCAGAGGGTACGAGGCCGGGGGGTGCTGCAGGCAGAGGGGAACTGCACACTCAGTAAACCCTTGACCTATTCCGTCAAAGCAGGGGTGCGGCTTAAACTGCTTGTCCTTCCCAGCCACGTGGAGGGGACTTTGGACTTGACTACAGAGACATAAAATTCAGGCTTATGTCCACGGATCAGCCGTGGGAGGCCTCCCAGAGTTTTCCCTCCAAACATTAGGCCAGAAGGGTCTTCAGCCTGAAACCTACAGCATCTTGCTGGGTTGATGCTGAACGCTGCGCAGAGGGACAGGAAACATTCAACGACTGTCTTACTCCTATGAGGCTAGGCTTGATTTCTGGGTGAACTCAAGTTCACCCAGAATAAGGGTGCTGACCAAGTGAGGTGCCTAATCCTGGCCACATCATTTCAGTCAGGCCAAGGCTTGGGATTTCCACAGCCTACCCAAGAAAATCCAGGCCTATCTCACCTCTGCTGTGCCTGGAGAGGGCAGGCCTACTGTTATTTTCTTGTGTTCATCCCCTTTGTAAGGGCTCAGGCTGTAGCCCCCGAAGGAGGAAATAACCTGTAAGTAAACAAAGGACAGGGCCACGTAGCCTGCCAGAGCAAGAGTTCAGGCGAAATGGCCTAGAAATGACCCACACAGAATAACCCACAAGCGATTTTACTGCCCCATAAACGCTAAACTTGAGTACAACGGTGAACGGTAGCAAGGTGACCTGCAGCCTGCCTTTTTTTCACTTCCTCAAGAGACCTTCAAGAGCTCAGTACCAGGGGCCCCAGCCAGGACGACGGTAGCTCCAACGCACTGAGCTCCGACGGAGGGGCTGTGCGCCTGTCACCTCCTTACAGCCTGGCAGCAACCGTCAGCCCGCGGTCACCACCGATCCCATTTAACAGACAGGCACAGGGAGGACCGAGGCCCACAGCTGACAAACAGGGACGCGGGGACTGGCGCCCAGGGCGGTCAGACACCCGAGCGCTCACTGCCTGCCTTGCGAGAGATCGATCCCCTCCTTCGCGTCTCAATCCACGCCCCCTTTTTCCAAATCCCGAACAGCCCGAACTGCCCGGCAGTCCCAGCTGGTTAGCGGGGAAGGGAGGGCGCGCTGAGCCGAGCCGGCGATGCCGGAGGGGAGCGGGGGGCGCGAGGGCCCTTTCTTTCCCCAAAGTTTCGTTGCGGGCCTGCTGGGGGGATGAGAAGGGGAGCAGGGCCAGGTGGGAGGGCGGTTGTGGAGGGGGGGAAGGAGCGCACGCGGGCGGGAGGGGCGCAAGCGGGGGCGGGGGCGGAAGTTACCAGGCCCCTGCGCGGCGGGCGGCGGGGCAGCCAGCGCTGGCGTCCGTCGCGGTCCCTCGGCGCTGAGGGTCTGAGGCCGCCCAAACGAAAGCGAAAGTAAAAGCCCCGGCGTGGCAGGGGGCGGAGTCGCGCGGGGCAGCCCCGGGCAGGCCGGACAGCGGGCGACGCCTGCTGCCCGCGCAGCGGGCGCGCACCGCCCCTGGAGGGCGCCCTCTGCAAAACTGGTGGCCGGGTCCGCACGCTGTCCGCGTTCACCGCCCGGGGGAAAGGCGCCCGTGCAAAGTTGCCCGCGCACCCCTAGAACTTGCCGGATAAAGTTCGCAGGCAGCTCTGCGATCCCGACGCCGCGCTCACGGTCCCCGGGAGCGCTCCAAGGGACCCGGGAGCGCGCTCGGCCAACGGGGCGCGCGCGGAACGGCAGCCGCACACCCTGAAGAGCGCGCCCCGCGGATTTCGCGGCGCTCGAGGGTCGGGCGCTCGCCAGGGGTTCTCCCCTCCTGCCGCTGCTGTCCCCCGTCTGCACCTCCCTTCGGGTCTCCGCACCGGTTCGGGGACCCGGTTCCCACAGCCAGAGGGCTCTTCCCCAGCCGGGCCCCCCGACCCCAGTCCGTGCTGGTGGCGTGCCCACCCCGGGGATTGGGTGCCGGGCGCCCGCAGCAGCTGGAGCTACCTTCTCCGGGGCGGGGCTCCCGGGACCAGCCCTGGGGTCGCCGATGGGCTTCCACTCGCTGGGGCGTCTCGGTTCGCGCGGGGGGCGGTAGGACCCGAACTCCGCTCCGTCGTCGTGGACGAGCTCCGTCTCCTAACTCGGAGAACTGGTCTGAAGTTAGTGCCAGAATCTGTCCTGCTCGATTTACTGAGCGCCCCCAAGTGTCAACCACCGGGGATGTGGCCGTGACTTAGTCGAACGTGGGAGGGACCGTGCGCTCTCCCGGATCCCACCTCACTCCTGCCCCTGCGCCCCGCACACGTGCGCGGATGCACACGCGCAACACACACGCTGGCCTCTTCACCCTTGGGCCTCCAGCCGGCGCCTCCTGTGCCTCTGTCTCCAAGCCCGCTCAGGGAAGCGACTAATTAACGGGTCACACTGAGGTGTGCATGTATGAGAAGTTACACTTCTACCTGTGCCAGAAATAATTGCTTTTGAAGAACTTTCAACCACCTTGAGTGAAAGGAAACCGTCGTGGCGTGAGATCAGGCAAGAACCACATCTTGTCGTTTTGTTTGCTGGCTTTACCCTGGGCCCGAGACTAAAGTAACCGTCTCTGGAATCTCACCAGGTAAGGACGCTTTCTTGGTCTAGGAAGGACTGGCTCCAGGTAAGTGTCAGGGCATGGCTGTAATTTACTAACTGCTGCAAAAATCCCGAATTCCCGAATGTTTTAAACAGTCACACTGTTTCCAATATGGCTGTGTTATATAGGCTGGAAATTTGTGCCCACGGCCCCCATGGTCGAATGTTGGAACTCGATGCTCAGCGTGATGGTATTAGAAGTTGGGTATGATTTTGGGAAGTGCTTAAGTCTTGAGGGTGGAACCCTGGTGAGTGGGATTAGTGCCCTTATAAAAAAAAAGGCCTGACAGAGCTTTCTAGTCCCTTCCACCCGGTGAGGACACAGACGAAAGTTGCAGACTGCATCCCCAAAGAGGGGGTCTCGGGAGAACCCCATCATGCCGGCACAGTGATCTTGGACTTCTAGCCTCCAGGACCGGGTGAAATAAGTTCTGCTGTTTATAAGCTATTCAGTCTGTAGTATGTTGTTACAGCAGCCCGAACAGGCTAAGGCAGTTTATATAACATCCATGTTTCTAAAATGTTGGGGATAAACTAAGTCCTTGTAGGCACTAAGATAATTTGCTTTTTTAAAGGAATTCGGTTGTGAATCCTTTGAGAAATGAAAACTACCAGTAAGGAAAATTGGTTGCTTTCTAATTTAATTTATAAATTTAAGTTTTTTTGCAGGTTATTCAGGAGATAGAGTGAAACACAATGTTAGATTTGGAAGGGACCTTAACTACTCCTCCCTCTGCTCATTTTATAGATAAAGAATCTGAGGCTCAGAGGAGTTTTCCACACCCTTCCTAGCGGCAGAACCAAGATCAGGTTGCCTAGAAAAATAATGAATTTTCCATCCTCAAGAAGTCTCTACCGTAAGTTATATCATGCAAATGTATATTTGTATTGCACGTAGGAATTCATTGCTGGCTAAGAAAGATGGTTTGAAGGAAAACTTTCTTTTTTCAGTTCTTTAGTGTGGGCTGGCATGGGGAACCCCAAAGATATTGCTCTGAGGCTGGATTTTCCCAGTGTTAACAAGTAAAATGATGGAGATATGGAAGAGAAGAAATAATTTTGAACTTTTCCCTCTACAATAGTTTTACTGAGACTTTAGATCCAAGTGACGTTCTAACTGTATTTCTTGTGTCTCTCCAGCCTTGGCCCATGCCATTGTCTTCTGCTTCCTTTCCATACTCACATGATTGGCATGGAAGTCTTCCTCCTCCTTCCAGAAAAGTCCCCAAACTCCATTACTCAAATGGTTTCCCCAGGGCTAGACTCCTGGGTGCTCCTGGACTGGTCCCTTCGGCCCTTCCCTCTGGCCCTCTCCTCTTGCCCCGGCGAGCTCCTTAATCCCCCCCCCCATCCTGCTGAGCACAGGACCCCCAAAGGATGCTACCAGTGATGTTTCTCTAATTCTTCACAGCACAGCTCAGGCCAGGCTATGACTTTGTACAGGACTCCATTGAAGGATATCCCTTGTTTAACAGAAATGCCCAGAAATGTCTTAAGAGGCACAAGCCCAAACCCAAACTCTGGTTGAGGCACCGGCAGCCTCCTTCAACGGGGGGGTGGTGGAGGGGAAGAGTAGGAAACTCTGGGCTTAGGCAGAATTCCCTGAAAGGGGGAATTCGTGTTGAACCTATTATCAGTTAATTGTCTCTGAGCTCCGCATCCACCCTTTTTGTCTGTTCCGTAAAAATTGACCTGGGCCCTTTATGTAGTTTTCCTTGCTTCCCTCCCCCTGCCATGTTATGCTTTGCCTGTAGGGGGTGCTGGACAGAGATTACAAGAGGAAAACCAGTGTCTCTGGTGTGCTCCTGGAAAATCAGGCTCTTACAGAGGCTTCTCGGGTTTCTGTGGCGCACCCAACTTCCGTGGTGCCCAGCTACTGCTCTGCCAACCAGCCGGCAGCATCCTACAACCCTGGCACTCCCTCACATGGTTTTGAGATACCTCCCTATGAACCTAGAGAGTCGATTTCCAGGAAGTTCTAGGGGCCAGATGTCTAGCAAGTTCTGCCGGCACGGCATTGACAGTGACTTCTCTGTCATCTAGTGAGTCACGGCCACACTCTCTTCAACAAGATTTGGATCTCAGCCCCCCGGGGTGAGGAGAAGGTGGGGGACTGTCTGTCTCAGCTCAGAGCAGGGGTAGCGGCTTGCTACGTTGTTATGTTACGTCACGTTACTTTACGGGCTATAGGCCGTGCGCTGTGGTAATTAGCTCAGAATCACGTATTTGACTTCATTGGCTCTTCTTTCTGTGGCTCACTCCCACCCTCACTCCTGCCTCGTGGAACCACTCCCCAAATGAACTACCAAGTCCTCCCCTCAAGATCTGCTTTTGGGAGAACGTAAACTAAGGTAGACATGCACCCCCCAGCGAGGGAGGGACAATTCCAGTCTAAGCAAAGTGACAGGGACAGAACGAAGGGTCGGGAGCTTTCTCCTCCCTCTGAATTTGTCATCTCCCTGTGATTTCAAAACCGTCTCACGTCCGTGGCCCTGGGGGGGGCACTGGAAATGACTCCGAGCTAGGAAGAATGACCTCATCTTCTGGATGACAGAACCAAGGTACAAAAAGATCTTGACCAGCTGAAGCAACGGGGCTTCCATCAACAGGACGAAATTGAAGAGATAAACAAGTGCTCCGTTTAAGTTCATAAAGAAAGTCAGTTATCCACAGACTGAACATGATAGCGATTCGTTTGAAATGAAATGTGGAGTTTTTCACTGATCACAATGTCCCTATGAGTCAGGACTTCAAAAAAGAAAAGCCAAAGAAATGTGGGGCAGTGTTGGCAAAAGCATCCAAATCGAGGACCCAGAAGATTCTCCATGGCCTGGCCCTGGCTCACCACAACCAAGCCCAAGTCTCGGACTCTTTGCTGATTGGACGGCGTATCGGACACCTCTCAGGAGCCACTTTATTTATTTATTTATTTATTTATTTACTTATTTATTTAGTGTTTATTTTTGAGAGGAGGGGAAAGGCAGAGAGAGAGAGAGGGAGACAGAGGATCCAAAGCTGGTTGGTACCAACAGCAGAGAGCCGGATTCAGGGCTCGAACTCATGAACGGTGAAATCATGGCCTGAGCTGAAGTCAGACATTCAACCAGCTGAGCCGCCCAGGTGCCCCAGGAGCCGCTTTAGATCCACACAGCCTCACCTGTCTCAGGACCTCTGCCTGCTTGGGTCGGTCCAGCCTCAGCACTGGCAAGTAGCTCTGTGTGGGCTCTGGCCATCTTCGTGGGGGCACGACCAACAGTGTCTTTGGCCTTCTGTTGTCTTTGCTCTTTGCCCCTATCGCCGTTGAAGCATAAGATGCTGGGGGACGCCACGGGCATATACACACCATGGACGCGTAGGGACGTTAACACCCAGTGGGACTCCCACCAATGGGAGACAAGGGCCAAGAGGTATATTCTTCCCCCTTCCTTCCTGTAGCAGATGTTCCCGATTAGAAGTTGTTTATGTAGCCTCTTAGAAGAGGGCGATCGAGCTGTCCAGTGCACCTCATATCAGGCAGTGGCTCCTTTGAGAGTGAACCTTCATATTGACCCCCTCCCCAACTGCACCACCATTTCCCGCCTCTTTTCTTCTCCCTGGCACTACATTTCTAAATAAAGTCCTTGGACATAAGCCTTTGCCTCATGTTCTGTTTTGCGGGGAACCCGGGCTGAGACACGTCTGAACGAATCCCGAAGGCCACACGAGTGTCGTGTGCTCCTTGGCTACGGCTTGGATGGGTGGCTTAGGTAGTCACTGTGGCAAGGTGGGGGGAGGGCTCTACCGGAAGTGAGAGGGTGGGATGGACAAAGGAGCGACTGCCCACAGTGCCTGTCAAGTAGATGGGAGCCTGTGGATCTCGCTCCAGCAGTGAGCGGTCACCCGAGTTCCTTAAGGTGTCCAATTCTAGTTCACTGGGCTTGTTTCTCCTCGTGACTTCCGATCCCTAATAAATGCCTTTTAGAAGCAGAGGTGAAGGTACAAATCCAATTCAACGTCTTCATTCTGTTAATTGTTGTTTTCACAAGGGCGACCTCGAACCGCAGCGGCTAGGTCACCCCTTAGAGAAGTGGTAAGTGGCTTTTAACTTACGTGGAATCTGACTGTAATTCCTCATCCCTCTGGGTTGCGGCAGAGTCCTTTCTCAGTGATTACTGGGGCCCGCACCCAGCTGCCCAGGAAAAGCTTGAGAAGCCTGTTAAAGAGCAGAACGTTCTGGGAACACTTCAAGTCCTGCACCAACTTTCAGCGTGGGAGCCTCCCGGAGCCTGGGGTCCCTGCTCGGGGTCCCCTTCCTGCTGAGAGAGCAGCCTTGGGCCCCGCTATCTATCTGTGGGAACCCCGGACTGCAGCCCCTCCTTCGTGTCGTGTGAATGCTGCTTTCTGCTTTTTCCCCACTTGCTTTGCAACCTACTCCCCCTTCCCAGCTCAGTACTTAACTGAACATCTTTTCTGTGTCAGGCCTTGTTCCAGGCACTAGGGAAAGAAATGACAAGAACCAGGGATCCTGTTTTGAGGGAACTTGTATTTTGATGGAGGAGACAGATAATTTTATTTTATTCTGTTTTATTATTTATTTATTTTCAAAACGTTTTCTTTATTTTTGAAAGAGAGAGTGTGAGCGGGGGAGGGGCCGGGAGAGGGGGGCGGGCAGAGGATCCGAAGCGGGCTCTGTGCTGACAGCTGCGAGCCCGATGTGGGGCTAGAACTCAGGAACCGTGAGATCATGACCTGAGCCGAAGTCGGATGCTCAAGCCACTGAGCCACTCGGGTGCCCCGGAGACAGAAAATTTTAAAATGCAGAGATTCTGATATTCAAGATGTCCAGTGGTGGTTAACTTCAATGAAGCACATAAAGCAGGGAAAGGGCCATAGAAAGTGGTCAGGTGAGGGGTGGAAACAGGTGAGGTGCCATCTTTTGGAAGCTGTTTCTAGAAGGTCTGTTTTAAGGTGACATGGAGGTGGACACTGAAGGTGACGGAGGGGCTTCATGAAGCCAGGAAGAGGGTTCGTCTTTAAGCTGCCCCACTTCAGGCCTGGGAAGGAAGAGAATAAACAGACCTTCTTGGAACGATCTAGGATAACGTACAGAGACCAAAACACTGAGAGGTCTAGTGTGTTCTTATCCTAATCAGTTTTCAGCCTCACTGTTGTGAACATCTTTTTTATTTTTATTTTTTTAGATTTTTTTAAAAAGTTAGTTTTGGGGGCGCCTGGGTGGCTCAGTCGGTTGAGCGGCCGACTTTGGCTCAGGTCATGATCTCACGGTCCGTGAGTTCGAGCCCCGCGTCGGGCTCTGTGCTGACAGCTCAGAGCCTGGAGCCTGTTTTGGATTCTGTGTCTCCCTCTCTCTCTGACCCTCCCCTGCTCATGCTCTGTCTCTCTCTGTCTCAAAAATAAATAAACGTTAAAAAAAAAATTTTTTTTTTTTTAAAGTTTATTTTTGAGAGAGAGAGAGAGAGAGAGAGAGGTTGAGAGAGCACGCACAAGTGAGGGAGGGGCAGAGAGAAGGAGACACAGAATCCGAAGCAGGCTTCAGGCTCTGAGCTGTCAGCAGAGGGCCCAACGCGGGGCTAGAACCCAAGAATCGTGAAATCATGACTTGAGCCAAAGTCGGACCTCACTGACTGAGCCAGCCAGGCGCCCTATTATAAACATTTTTAATAGATAAAGCTAAAATTCAGATACGGTGTTTACCCCTCCCATGGAGTGAATCAATCCTGTTTTGTTTCTTATATTTTTGGGAACTGGCCTCTCTGCTTTAGTCACAGGCCTCATAGAGCAAGCTTTTCTAATTTGATCATTGGATGAGTGTGTGGCCTATCTCTTTGTATTCTTTTCTTGGGTTATGATCACAGTTCGTGTTAAACTACTACATGCTGCCTAATCACACACGAGGATTTGGTCACCCACATAAACATGATGCTGTTGTGAGTTCATTTTTCTATTTAGAGAAGCACGTCAGCTAGAAATACCTCCAGCTCATTTCCCAGACGCATGCGTGCTAAGCCAGTCGCCAAAATAGCCCCTTGAGTAAGTGGCAGCTTTAAAAACCATCCAGCTGCTGACTTCAAACTAGAAGGTCAGCAAAGGAAAGTGGAAGTTGGATTTTGAATGAGCAAGGTGTCCACAAGGTTTTGACGGTGGTCAGGATTTTGGGAGACTTGAACAGCTAGCCTGGGACTGTTCCTTGGATTTCTTGCCTGTTGCCTCTTTTTGTCTGCTCTCTTCGGACATCACGATGAATGTGCAAGCTTGTTCTAGGTGTGGGTATGGAGTTTATCCTGCTGAGAAGATCAGTTGTCTAGATCAGGTCAGTAGACATGTTTTGGCCTGCGGAGATAAATTTACCAATACGGGAAATTTATCTTCTCACGTATGGATGTGTGGTTGTTTTTGAACCATCCAAAAAATGTATTTCTCACCTTTCTTCAGTTCTACCCATTTCTATCTGTCTTCTGTGTTGCCTTGAAAAGGTTATTCATTTATGTAACGTTGTATTTGTGTGTATGTGTACATGTGTGCTTATCACCATATTATCTCTAAAGATGAGTTTTTACCTGGAAATGTACAAGAATCCTGAGTCTGGGAAAAAAAAAGGTATTTCTGCTAAATCTTTTCTGTACAATTTCTAGATATGGCATAAAGCGTGTTTTCACTGTGAAGTTTGCAAGATGATGCTATCGGTTAATAACTTTGTGAGTCACCAGAAAAAGCCGTACTGTCACGCGTAAGTGTTTGATGCCCTGCCCCACCACCTCTTGGGTTTTGTTTATTTTTTAACGAGGAGCCAACCAGAGCTTCAAATCACACAGTCCAGAGTTAAATCCAAAAATCATCTTCCCCAAGGTTTTCATTTACATAGAATCATTGACGAGCCCTAAGGCAGGATTTTATGCAAAGGACAGAAAGTTGAAAATTTCAAATTTCTTACAGTAAAATGGTAAATCTATCCACTGTAACCACATATCGAATTATTAAATACTGTGCAGAACAGTGTAATTACCACAGATATACCTATAAAGCTTTAATTTTTTTCTTTGAAATAATTCCAGAATCCATTTCTGGTTTTTTTTCAGAAAATTTTTAAGTGGTCATTTTCTAGTTGAAATTTTTGTACGTTCTATATATTGAATTTATTTGATTTAATTTTTCTTTCTTTAAGGCCTTGCTTGGAAAATCGTGAACTTCATTATTAAGTTGTATATTTATGAATGTAAAAAACGACTACCTTTAAGAATAGTCACTCAATCATCTTGGATAAAATACATTTCTAATTCTGGTTTATATATATTTTTTTCTAGCCATAACCCCAAGAACAACACTTTCACAAGTGTCTATCATACTCCATTAAATCTAAATATGAGGAAGACTCCAGAAGCCATCCATGGGGTAAGTTACTTAATTTTGAATTTCAAAATAGCCTTTAAGGAAACTTTTTTAATTAACTCAGGTTTTTAAGTGTCTGTGTCGACATTGAACCTGCTCATTTTCTTCACTTACATGTGCAAAGCGCATTTAAGTAACAAGTGTTGCTATTTGCCTTACACACTATAGGGGCCAATACCCAAGATAATCTAGCTTGAATATCCAAGGTATTTGTAATCTTTCTCTGTCTGCCAGTCTGTTCACTCTGATGGTGGTTTACCCGATAGGCCCTGTATGCACTAGGTGCCTAATATGTAAAATGAAGTTTATAGAGTTGGAAAATATTATAAGAGCCTTTCCTTATTTTTTCCCCTGATTATTTTGGTATAGAAAATTAGGGGCGCCTGGGTGACTCAGTCAGTTGAGCATCAGACTCTTGATTTTGGCTCAGGTCATGATCTCACCGTTCGTCATATCGAGCCCAGTGTTGGGATCTGCACTGACATTGCAGAGCTTTCTTGGGATCCTCTCTCTCTCTCTCTCTCTCTCTCTCTGCCCTTCCCCCACTCATGCTCTCTCGCTCTCTCTTTCTCAAAATAAGTGGATACATAAATTAATAAAAAGAAAAAAATTTAAAGAAAAAAAAGAAAACAGTAAACTTCTAACTCCACACTCTTAAATCTTTCTAGATTCAGTAGTTCTTAACAATTACTAGCAGCCTCTCTTTCCCCTTGGGACAGCAGCAGGTCAAAGAGGCTTTGATTTGGAAGCCATGTTTGCATAGACATGCATAGACAAGCCGTGTTGATAAGCCAACCTCTTTTGAGAAACCAACAATGGGGTTTTGTCAGAGAGCCGGCTATTGACCGGACCCTCGCGTTTATTAAGACGATGACTCATTTAACGTCTTTCCCCCTGCCCCACAGAAGTTGCTCTGCGGGATGGAGCTGGCAACTTTCTAAAATTAGAAACTTGCACATGACAGGGAAGACTGTCTGTGATCTGCCCTCCGCATGTCCCCTCACCTCATACTGCCTCTCCTGCCTGGGCAGGCTCCCCTTCTCCGCAGGAAGACCTGTGTTAGATGGAACCTCCCCGATGCCCACTGCCACGTGGCTTATTTCACTAAATGCTTTGCACTGATTGTGAGCTTATTTCTTAGCAGGCTTAGATAACATTTACTCCACAGTCATTTAATTCATTTAGTACACGCCACAATCTGACAAAGTAAGTACGATCATCATCCCCTTCTGCTGAGGAACCTGAGGTGCAGAGTGGCTCACACATGCCTGATCTCGAAGAATTCGCAAGCAATCCTAGATGGCCGAGAGGGTTAATTCTCGGAGGATCTTGTTTTCATCTCTTCATGGCTAAGGGCAGCTCCACAAAACTACAGTAAATACGGAGCGTTGCTCCTGCTGAAACAGTGCCACACATTCTTCTAGGCTCTTTGTCTGTCTTACCTTTTTTGTTTGTTTTGTTTTTTTCACAAGAATCCCCTGTAATATTATCATCTTGCAGCCGGGGAGGCTGAGGCTCAGAGAGGTTGAGTGACTTGGGCAGTTTTACCCAGCTAGTTGAGTGGGTACAAATCCAGGTCTGTCTGACTTTAGAACCCGTATCTTAAACAGCTCCATTGGCCTAGCGTTGCGTACCTAGAGGGGAGCAAACTGTCCGGAAGGAAGAAGGGACTTGTTTATGTTTACAAACGTCCAGACGTTTCTGAAGTGGTATAGCCAGAGTGCGGCAGACTAAATGCAAGGAGAAGTGGTTGCACATCAGAGTGCTCTTTGTACGTATTGCACTGTCTACAGAAAGAACCGTGATATCTTTATTTTTCCACACGGCACTGGCTCTTAACTGGCACGTCCCTGCCTTACAATCCTACCACAGGTCACACGGTATTACCTTTCTTTGAGGCGGAGGTGGATTCATTTTGTTTTAACTGTGTGTGACAGGACGGATCTGAAGGGAGATTATCGCTGGTTCGGTTTCCAGGCACAGGCAGGACGTCTGTGAACTTCCCAGGATGCCTGTGTGTGCGCGTTCGTTTACATCTGTGCGAATATGTGTGTCTGTGTATAAAGATGTATGTGTGCGTGTGGGGAGTGTATGTACGTGTGTATGTATGTGTGAATCGTGCACGGGCATACACACGTGTGTATGTGATGCGTGTGTACACGTATGTGCGTGTGCGTGTATGTGTGTGCCTATGTGTATGTGTGAGCGGTGTGTGTGTGTGCATGTGTACGTCTCTGTATATCTGCGTGTGTGTGGTGTGTGTGTGTGTGTGCGTGCATATGTGCACGTGCGCGTGTGCATGTGTGTGTGTATGTGTGTTATGCCCAGTAATTGCCTGCTGAGGTCACTTTCTCCGGCTTCCCCACCAGCGAAAATTTCAGAGGGACAGCAGTGTCCCTTCTGGGCCCCGGATCTAATAGCCACCTTGGGAAGTGGGATGGATTACTTTCTTACCCTCTTGCATCTCTGAGAGACTTTGCCCGCTGAATAAAAACCAAATTCGTTGTACATGTGCTAAAAGAAAAAAAAGAACAAAAGGGGTGTTGGGGTGATGGTGATGAAGGAGGAAAGTAAAGATTTTGAGTAGGCATTTGGAGCAGGTTGACATTTTTGTGCTTCCTAAATGCCTCCCTTTTAAAAATAAATAAATAAACGTTTGAGACACCATTTCCTGTTTGGCAGGCGTGAATGGGATTTTTAGGAGAATAAAACATCTAGATTCTCTTTTATTCAGAGAGTAGACTTTAGCTCTTAATGCTTCCTTACCTCACTGGTGACACCTATGGCCTTTTTCCTCTTCCTACTTCCTTAGAATGATCTGGAATCTCATGAAAAGTCTCCAGAGAAGCAGGCACTCCCCGGTGATGGATTTGTCCTGTGGGTGGAGGACGGCAGATAAGGCTTTCTGTCTATCTTGGTCACATGATTCTGATTCCTTATGTCAGTGGCTCTCAAGGAGGGCAGTTTTACCCCTCGGGGGACATTTGTGATGTCTGTGGACCGTTTAGAGTGTCACAACTGTCAGAGAAGGGTACTGTTGGCATCCGATGGGTAAGGAGCAGGTATGCCACTAACCATCCTGCAATGCACAAGGCAGTCCCCACAAAAAAGAGATACCTGGCCACAGATACTGGTAGCGCTGCCGTGTGGAACCCCTGCCTTACATTCACGGGATGTTTGTGGTAGTTTCTCAAAATCCAGGGAAGAAACAGGGAAAATGCTCTCAATTTATATATTTACAGATACACGTATTGGAGCTGCACTAGGCAATAGCAAGCCTAGAAAGTCCATGAAAGAAAGTGCTCTTAATATGGAAATAGAATTCCCACCTTCTAAACCTGGCTCTGATTACCCATTGGATGATTTTAGTAAGGTCATTTCTTTCCTTTCCGTTTCTTTCTTAATCTGCAAAATTAACGATTTACACTTCAGCTTGTTAAAATTGCAGATTTCTGGGCCCCCTTTAGACGTCATAAATTACGATATCTGGGTTTGGACCTAAGACCTTTCGAGTTTTCCTTTTATGGTTAGTCCCGTTTAGGTTCTCCATAAGAAATCTTTGCCCCTCCCGAGGCTGTGAAGATACTGTTGAGACGTCGGTTCTGCCCAAGGTGATCTACACGTTCGGTGCAATCCCAGTCGAAATCCTGGTGGTTTTTGTAGAAAAAAAGGATTTTTTTTGACGAAGGGATTCTAAAATTGACCTGAACGCACAAAGGTTCTAGAATAGCCAAGAAATCCTGAAGAACAAAATCGAAGAACTTCAGCCACGAGATTTCAAGACTTACTACAAAAGTAGTTGTAATCAACTTGGTGTAGTATTGGCATAAGAAGAGACAGACTAGCGGAATACAATCCAAGGTCCAGAAATAGGGCTGCACATATGTGGTCACTTGAATTTATAACGAACCTACCACTGGAAGTCGGTGTAGCAAGGACAACCTTTTTTTTCTTTTTTAAAGTTTATTTTGAGAGACGGAGGGCACACACGCGAGAGCCGGGGAGGGGCACAGAGAGGATCCCAAGAAGGCTCCACACTGTCAGCTGCAGAGCCCAATTTGGGGCTTGATCTCACGAACTGTGAGATCATGACCGGAGCCGAGATCAAGAGCCTGACGCCTAACCGACTGAGCCACGCAGGTGCCCCGAGGACGATCTTTTAATAAAAGGCCATGGGATTATTTGGATATTTGTGTGGAAAAAAAATGAACCTGGGTCCCTACTTCACACCCATACACAAAAATTAACTTCAGGTGTATTATAGGTCAAGATCAAGATAACAAAGGTAAAACGATAAAGCGTAGGAGAACGTGTACACAAATCTGGGGAGCCAACGTTTTAACAAGCTCCCCGGGTGACTGTTGCACAGACTGAAGTTAAGAGCCACTAGTCTCATGTCTGGTGTTTCTGACGTTACTCTAACCTGCATACTTGGTGTTGTGTGAGACGTTCATAGTGACTTTCGGTCTTTTTAATTGCACTGCTAAATAGGGCTTTGCACACGACAGGTGCTGTGCACAAGCCACCTGGCTGGCGGCACAGGTGAAGTCACAGTGATACAGTGCGTGTTGCCGTCCACTTACGATGCTTTGTGGGCCAGATTTAGAGAAATCCCTCCGACTTAACTCCAGATTTCTTATTTTCCTTCTCTTCTCTGATGAAAACATCACCGCGTTACTGACAACGTCTTCATTGTGCAGGTGGACGACCAGGATGATAGCGAACGGTTTAAATCGGTTTTTCACTGGGACATGAAATCCAGGGATGGGGCAGATGCAGCTAACAGGCAACCCCTGGTGAACGAGGTGAGAGAAGAGGTACGAAGGGGTCTGGAAGAAGGGAAAAGAACGGCACGCTCTGCGAATGAGATGCATTATTATTATTTTTGAATGTTTATTTAATTTTGAGAGAGAGCACGTACGTGTGTGCACGCGCTGGGGAGGGGCAGAGAGAGAGGGAGAGAGAGAATCCCAGGCAGGCTCCACAGGGTCAGCATGGAGCCCAACGTGGGGCCTGATCCCACGAACTGGGAGATCATGATCTGAGTGGAAATCAAGAGTCGGACACTTAACTCACTGGGCCACCCAGTCGCCCTGAGATGCACCTTTGTTTTTACTTCTAGAGGAATTGATTAGGCTTTCGTTCACCCAGTTTGTGATCGCAGCTGTCTACAGAGGACATCCATCAACAGGCCATGGGGTCATCTCTACCACATCTGCTCCCAGTCCAAACTCACTAGTCAGTTTGTTGCTTCCAACCACCGTGTTTCTGTCCCTGGGAACAACCACCCAGGCTGGAAACCACGGCTGCCCTTTCTCCCTCTGATTCGCCACTCAGCTCCACCCTTTCCCTGCATTTCACTCTCCCTGCTCTGATCCACATCATCTCCTGTCGAGTGACATTGGTCACACATCGCTTCTTGGGTAGCCCTAACTTACCCTTCCTACCACCTGAGAGTTTATGCTCACTCTCTATGGAGAGTCTTCTTTCAAAATTCCTCAGCAATTTACTTTTAAAAACAATTTTTAATGTTTATTTATTTTTGAGAGAGAGAGAGAGAGACAGAGCATGAGCATGAGCATGAGCATGGGAGGGGCAGAGAGAGAGAGAGGGAGACACAGAATCCGAAGCAGGCTCCAGGCTCTGAACGGTCAGCGCAGAACCCGACTCAGGGCTCGAACTCAAGAACTGCAAGATCATGACCTGAGCTGAGGTCAAACGCTCGAACGACTCAGCCACCCAGGTGCCCCTCAGCCATTGACTTTTAATTATACATGTGATACTTGCATTTTCCTCGTTGCAAAAAAAAAAAAATCCAACGTACAAAGTTAACCCCTTGTTCACCATCGCCAGTCAGTCCTTCTGTAGACGTACCTGTTGTTCGCAGTCTTGTGGGTATTCTTTCAGACTTTACTCGTTTACAAACATGTAATTCATTTCTTAGTACTTCCATTTGGATAAGACTACTGCCACTTATTGAGGGATCTTTAATGAATTATTTAACCATTCTTTGGCTTTCTCCTTTATAAATTGAACTTCTGTCTTTCCAGATCTCCAGTTTGCCCCACGTCCAGCCCACTTGGTTCCCCATTTGTTCCCCACAATTCCAATCAGATTCACCTCCTCATGGTCTTTCATACGAAGCCTGTCATTGCCTTCATGCTTTTGTTCCTGGTAGTCTCCACCCTGGGAATTTATTCAACAAACACTTACTGAGTCAATTATGTGCCAGGCACTGTTCTAGGCTGTTAGAACAGTTCCAGGCTGTTCATCAGTGAACAAAACTGATGAAAATCCCAACCTTCTAGAATGGTTGTCCGTCTTCCTCTCTTTGCCCCTGTTAACTGGCCTCAGCCTTGAAGGTTCAGCTCAGATTCCATCTTCCTGCCAAGAGTGGGGCCCATCTCATGTAGATCGCTTCTTAAAACCTTGTGTTTATCACCAATATGGTACATTTAAGCACACAAACATTTTCTAATCACTACCTATTTTGTATGTTGGTTTTATCTCCCTAGATAGGCCACAGATGTCTTACATAAAGAACTATCTTCCCTTTTTCTTTTTTTTTTGCTTTTCTGTTCCCAATGTTAATTGCTTATCCCGAGATCAGGCACATGACAGGTAGAAGGTTTTTGCAGTGTGTCTGAATAATGCTGGTTAATCTCACGTTGCCCCTCCATAGCGACTCCCCACTGCTCAATCCGGGTACAAAGATGAGCAAAGAAATATTAAGTTATATTTAGAACCCTTCTATGATATAAGTGAATCTGAGAAAGTTCAACTTTTTAGGATATTAGGTTATTTTCTAGGTGAAAAAAGTGAACATTTTTGTTAGCTGAGACCCACCATATGCCAATAGGAATTTATAGCCTTTAGAGAATTTCTCTTATGTTAACAGTGTATGTGAGCATGCTGGGAGGATGGGGTAGGTCTCACCAACCAATGTGTAGGGTGTGTGCTTATGCATTTGCGTGTTTCCTTTATAGAGAGGCTACTGGACCGGATATGGGGAAGGGAGTGGTTGGTGCCCAGGAGCTCTGCCAGATCCTGAAATCGTAAGGATGGTTGAGGCCCGAAAGTCTCTTGGTGAGGTAAGGGCCCTAGACATTACTCTTGCAATTAGTTTGATCGTTTCTTTATCTTAAGATTGTGGTAGACAGACTACCGACCCCTCCCCCAGAGGTTACCATGTACCAATCCCTGGAACTGTGTATCTGTTAACCTTATATGGCCAAGGGGACTTCGCAGATGTGACTAAGCTAAAGATGTTGAGATAGGAAGATTACCCTAGATGATTAGGGTGGACCCAGTGTAACCACAAGGGTCCCTATAAGGAGGGAGGTGAAAGGGTCAGAATCAGAGACAAGGTGAGGTGATAACAGAAGCAGAGGTCAAAGCCATGTGGAACCACACATGAAGGGTGCCAGTGGCCTCTAGAAGCTGGAAAAGGTAAAGAAATGGAGTCTCCTCTAAAGCCTTCAGGACGGACCAGCCCTGATCACCCGTTTTGGACTTCTGCCCCCCCCCCCAACACTGTAAGAGAGATTTCAGTAGATTTTCATGTAGAAAAGGCAACGTTGGCCCAGATTATGCAAGTCCTTAATGATTTGCACACTTCTAGCCCCTCCACACACCCAGGGCACTTACCTTTGAAGAAACCACTTTGGACACTATCATTAGTCTTTGGTGACTCAGCCTTCAGCAGATAGAAAGAAAACAGAAACACAAATGCTGTGGTGCCCGGTGTCATTAGGAAGGCTAATCATCGGAAGTACTCAAAAAGTTAGAAGGGAAAACTAACGTTTTGTTCTCGATGCCATGGAACTAATTCTCGTGGACAAGTTACGGAAGAGTCTCCCGCACATTAACCGCTGCATTAGCATACCAGCCATTGGGTCAAAGGGGTGGTGTTCTCTTTGGGTCCCCTTGGGTTGTACCAGGTTCCATAGAATTCGATGTAAGCATTGAAGGGGAAGCCCCTTGACCTGGGAAACATGATTTCTTCGGTGTTGACTGTTAACTCAAATCGCCAACGGAATGACATCATCAGGTTTACCGCAGGTGATCAAAGTGTTTTTCAACTACCTCATAAATCCAGCAGCATTGGTTCTGATGGTGCTTTCCGTGGCAGTTTTACTTGTTCTCACCGCGTATCATTCTGAATCTCGTGCTGACATTGGTTCTGACCAGCAGGAATATACAGAAGACTATGAGCAACAGAGGGGCAAGGGGAGTTTCCCAGCCATGATCACACCTGCCTATCAAAGAGCCAAGAAAGCCAACCAGCTGGCCAGCCAAGTGAGTGCCCTAGTGCTGGTTCACCATAGGTTATGCTAATCTTTGTCACCAGTGAGCCTCTGGGATTCGGGTAAAAACCACCAAGAGAGTGCTTATGGACAGTAGGTGTCATTAGTGTGGTATTATGGAGACAGCTGTGTCCTCATCTCTTCCTTGCCCGTTGTCTTCTGTGCCTGGATTGGGCCACATTGGCCAAATGGAGAATAGACCAGGTTGCCTACCCAAAGACTGGACCGAACAATTTCTCGAGGTCGCTTTAGCATTTCAGATACTGATTTTTATGAAGTGGATGGCAGATCCGCCTGAAGAAGAGCAAAGCTTGTTGGCTAAGAGGTCAGATTTTTGGAGCCAGAATGCTAGGATTTGAATCCTGGCTGTCTCACTTACTAGCTGTGTGACCATGAGAAAATTACTAAGCCTCTCTGTTCCTCAGCTGCTCATTTGTAAAATGGGGAAAATAGTAGTCCTGCCTCATGTGATTGTTATGGAGAGGAAGTGAGTTAGTATTTGTTGATGTTTAGTTCCTGGCACTCTCTTGGACTTGACATACGAACATTGGTGCTTTTTAAAGAGGAGCTTATAAAGCAAGCCCTAAAAACTTGCCCTGGGCTTGTGTCGAGTGTAGCCCGATGGAATAGCTTCAGGACAGCTGGAAGGAAAGGTCCTCACAAAGGCTGGTGGGTATGACCTTGACTCTCTGCTGTCTCTTCATCAGGTGGAATACAAGAGAGGGCATGATGAACGTATCTCCACATTCTCCACGGTGGCGGATACCCCTGAGTTGCTACGGGCCAAGGCAGGGGGACAGCTTCAAAGCGATGTAAGAAATGATGGAGGCCAAGACCCTGTGATTCTCCTTTAAGAGTCTCTATTCCTTCCTTCCTTGGAGGTGGAGGGAGGAAGTATGTAGGAGGCCTCTCAGTCCCATGTGGGAGCCAGGAAGAACTTTCTGAGGTCAAGGATGGTCAAGTCAGATAGGTCAGCTAGCACAGACCTTGTGAAAACTCTTTCTCAGAGAGAAAACTTAGATAGTATCAGTAACAAATCAGGTGTATGTGATCAATCTGAAAAAATTCTGCCCTTGTCCCTGCAAATTATAGAACGTAAACTTCTAAAGAATTTCTACCGTTTGCCTTTTCACAGCCCAGTTGCTCCTTAGCATAACAAGACCAAGAACTTAGTCTTCTTCTGAGTGGGAAGTTTAAGCACAAATCCATGTTCAGCTTAATGAGTGGTTCCCACTTGCCTTTGGTGGAGAAGCCTCTTTTGTCTCCCAAACTCGACTGGTGGCTCCTTGAGGGCAGAAGCCTTACTGCTCTGCCCACCCCCACCACCTGGCCCACAGTAGGTGCTTCATAAGTAGGTGTTGAATTCTGTGTTGAATGTCTCTGCGCACCAGGCATTGTGCTGGGTTTGGGGGAAAAAAAAGGTAAATAAGATGCGTGTGGTCCATCAAGCTGTAAGCCAATGATGATGCCATAGGGAGACATGGAGGGAGTTATGCAACCCCCCATCAGATTGCATGCTAGATACTGGGACTGTGGCATGAGATTCATTTTCTTTTTTTTTTCATTTGCCAGGTGAGATACACAGAAGACTATGAACAGCAGAGAGGGAAAGGCAGTTTTCCTGCTATGATCACCCCTGCTTATCAGATAGCCAAGAGAGCCAATGAGCTGGCGAGTGATGTGAGTATCCGCGGCAGTGTTTTCATGTTAGGGGAGGAAGCGGGAAGTTACCTGGACCTGGCGAGTACAACTTCCTGTCTGCTTTTGCGTGCACCGTGGTCCAGGAAGTAGCTCTCCTTCAGAACTCTGAAGCCGTTTTACCAAGACGATGATCTGGCACTTTTATGTCTAAGACACACTCCCTGGACCCAAGCAGGAAAAAAAAAAAAAACATTCCACAAAACACTTGGTTTTACTCCCCTGGCTTCTGTGCACAGAAGGTTAAATTCACCAGGTTTGTCCTTTGCCTTCGTTTAGGTGAGATACCATCAACAATATCAAAGAGAAATGAAGGGAGTGGCTAGTCCAGCTGCCGGAGCTGCAGGTGCATCGTCAAGGGAATGTATGGACCAGTATGGCCAGGTATGTGATACATCACTTGCTTTCTGACGGTCAGTTCTCCGGTCAGCAGCCCACTAGCCTGCGACACACCGATGACCGTTTAATCCGGGGTTGGGCTGTGGTTTATGTTGCCCTATTTATGAGAGGTGGATTTTCCCAGCCAGACAGCAACCACAAATAATGACACAGGGCTCAACCTGATCCACGAAGGAAAAACAGTTTCTCAATGCTTTTCCTTTTCTTTTTTAAAATAAAGAACCTATACCAATATGGTTGATTTGGCAAGAGTAAAGCATTCTCACCTATTTATTGAAGAATGGTCCCAAGGCCTAAGACTGGCTAATTTTAACTCATCCCTGTAGAAGTGTGAAAGGGATCCAAATACACGTCTCAAAAACTATTGGGCACTTCACTGAATAGCAGGACTCATTTCTTAGAAAGTACATGTCTTATTGAGGTTACTGGATAAAGCAATATGCCAGAGGATGTGTATCTTTTCCCTAGTTTCACTTCTCACATGAACTACTTATTGATGGGGTATAGGGGTAGGTTGAGATGATAATTAGAAGCTCATTTTTATTTGTATGCCCCTCTGTATTTTCTGGTGCTAAACAGGTGTAGGAGAGAAAGGGAACATTATTTTTTCACCATTGTAAGTAAAGGGTACTGGACGGCCATGTGTGTTCTGGACGATGCCATTCAGTGGGCTTAGTTGATTTTTTAAAAATTAATTGGAATGTTGTTTGAATTTTTGGTCAGTGGCTAGACTCTACAACATACATGATTTATTCGACATACATCATTTATGAAAGGAAACAACTTATTTCTCTTTAGAAAAATAAAACATCTCTTCATATTGGGGAGACACTCACGGAAGACTTGGGATGTGTGTGAAAATAGATTGTGACCCCTTTGCAAATGTTTAGTTTTGAATTAAAAAGTCCCTTTTATTAAATTCCATAAGTTAATTAAATGGTCTCCGTGCTTTAAACCCAATGAAATTATGTCTTTCTTGGTTTCATGTTTTAAGTATATTTTATAGAAGGCTCAAGACAACTTTAAAAAATCACTTTTAAGAAATATTTGGTTCCTATATTTGGCAAAAAATATTTTGCTCTAAATTTGGACAGAGCTATCTGCCAGTACATGAGCGTGTCTAGACGTATCTATGCACATCGATGAGATGTAACCTCATAGTGTCATAGTTATTTTCTTGGCTGAAGTTTCTGGTCACGGTCATAACAAATCTAAGAATCAAAGTGGGTGTCGTTTAATAGCACCGCCAGCAACTGTTGAGAGGATCAGTCTTGGGTGGCATTTCCTTGTGTGATATAGCGGGACCCGCCAGGCATGAGTAGGAGGGAGTGAGAGAGAAGCGGACAGACAGTCAGATAAACTATAAATATCCGTAGTGCCTAAAATGCCATACAATTCATTCTTCTTTTCAACGAGTAACTGTTTTTTTAGGTTAATGGACTGTATCATATCATCAACGTATTGTTTGTAACCAGTCAATTCCCCAGTAGGATTGAGTACCTCACTAAAAGATTTACACCCCCGACATAGATACACATAAGCAGAGAAGTTAAACTAAAGCTGCAAACCAAACCTACACCATAGAGCAGAATGGGGAAGAGGGGATTACCAAAGAATTCGAGAGCCTTTCTTCTTCTTTTTTTTTTTAAGCTTAACTTTTTTTACTTATTGCATTTGGCCCCAAACATTCTGGCATCCAAACATAAAAGAGCACTCGGACCGAACAGTTGTCACTATTGGATAAAAAGGAAGCCTGGATTTTCTAATTTGACCCAGCTGTCTTATTTAAGAAAATGTGTGTGCCATGGGGCGCCTGGGTGGTTCCGTCGGTTGAGCGTCCGACTTGGGCTCAGGTCATGATCTCACAGTTCATGGGTTCGAGCCCCACGTCGGGCTCTGTGCTGATAGCTCGGAGCCTGGAGCCTGCTTCGGATTCTGTGTCCCCCTCTCTCTCTGCCCCTCCCCAACTCGTGCTCTGTCTCTGTCTCTCAAAAATAAACATTAAAAAATTTTAAGAAAGTGTGCGTGCCAGACTCTGACCCTGGTACAGAAGCAGGGCAGGCCTTTGTCTTGGAGGAGGCAGGAGGTGGAGGGAGTCATGAGCCCCAGGGGGCACGTGAGGTAGTTTCGCATTTGTGGGAACACAGATGAGGAAGCAGCTGATTCTGCCTGGGGCAGGACTGGGAATGAGGGAGGAGCTCCCGAGAGAGAGGGTGGCGTCCGACAGGGTCTTGAAGTATATCCCACTGCCAGGAAAGGTTTATGCCAGTGAACGTCATGATGGTTCCATGGGGGAGGTTTGCTTTCGTGGGAGTCGGCGCATGGTGTAGGGAAGAGGAAGGAAGAAACAGGCCCAGATTATAATAGTCTGGAATATACCTTTAGTCCCATTTAGAGCCTTTCACCCCAAATACAAAAATTCAAATAGTGATATAATGCTCTTCTTGGCAAATTAACATACATTGCTGGGGAAATGGGATCTTGCATGTTAATGAGTTTCTCTGCAGAGATCTGTTAACGGGCCCAAGAAAGGCAGCATCTGAGATTACTGGAAGACAGAGGGACCTCCCAGGTGTCAGATAGGACACGAGTACTCCATGTACTCATGGAGATTTGTAGAATGTCCGCGTTTATCTGGTGGAAATGATGAAGGTGATAACGATAATAGTTACCATGTATTTCGTGCTGTGTGCCAGGGACCAGTAAGTAGACCTGACCACCAAGTCCACCACCTTAGCCACCACATGGTATTGCTGGGCCCTGGAGGGACCAGTGTGGATGGACCTCTACGGCAACAGGCTCTAGGAGGTATCATTGCTAGTCCCCCCCACCGCCATCCAGGGAGGGGAGCATCGCTGATGGAAGTTTTCGATTGGCCCAGCAGGGTTACTTGGAGGAATATGAGGAGCACAGAGGAAAAGGCAGCTTCCCCGCCATGATCACCCCAGCTTATCAGAACGCCAAGAAAGCCAACGAACTCGCTAGTGATGTAAGTACCTCATCGGGAAGACCCACAGGTCAATTTCTTAGAGCTGAGCCAGAGTAAAATGTTAGCCCTCAGTTTCTCTCCAAATTTCTGACATCTGCTTCTTTTGTTCAGACTCTTCGGTCACAGTTATCTGCTTCAAAGGAGACTGACACAAACTGTGGAACTCCCTTTAGGTCAGCCAAAGCAGGTGCAGATGCTGGGCTAGCCAGATGAGCGGGGCTAGAAGAGCCTTCGCTGAATGGCCCATCTAGAAACCTAGCGCTTTAGGGGAAGAGCTGATTAAAATAAGCCATATGATTATCAAACTGGGTATAACCCAGTTGATAAAATGATTTTTATTTGCAGAACGTTGGCCAGCTGGCGGTCCTTGAAAGATAGGCTATAATTAAACTCGGTAGAGGGACGTGCACACATAGATCTAACACAACAACTTGAGCTTGGTCTATATATAGTTAGAAGCCAGCCATGATTTTCACACCCCGCTTGCCCTACTCCTTTACTCTGTCCTATTCCGTTATTATACCCATTTGCCCAGGAAGGTGCACTCTTGCCTCAAGAGGATAAATACCCATTTGCCAAGGAAGGTGCACTCTTGCCTCAAGAGGATAAGTAAAACACGTTACTCATTTCGCCTCTCATTAGCAGGTTAAGTGAGAAAATATGTTGAAACCATGGGCAGGCTGGGTTTGGAACGATACCTTTTGGTACAATTGTTTCAAGGTGTCTCTTCATGCAGAATTAAGCATAAAGGGCACCAAGTGTGAAAGGGGCCAGTAAAAATTTTAATACAAAAGGAACCGAGTAGTTTATGGATTTCATGGAGAAAAAAGTCCCTGTGATTTTTTAATTTTCCCTTCAGAAAGTTCTATTAAGTAAATGTTGACGTTAAATGTGAGGTCATTTTGGAGTCCCTTCTCTCCTGAAGCATGAAAACAACAATTCCTTCCTTGCGTGTTTCTTTCAGATAAAATACAGGCAGGACTTCAACAAGATGAAAGGGCCTGCACATTATCACTCCCTCCCAGCTCAAGACAACTTGGTTCTCAAGCGGGCACAGAGCGTGAACAAGCTTGTGAGCGAGGTGCGTATGGGGGACAGTGGACACTGGGGCGACCCCAGAGTGAAAAATGCCACGGACTGTGGCTTATGCGCTATACGTCGTTACCAGTTCCCATGCAACGAATGCGCCGTAAAAAGCAACTCACAAGAGAGCCCAGAATCAAACAACCTGAACTTAAAATTAAGTGTCTCCAAGGGTTCAAAAGTTTCTTCTCGGATTCCCATAGGGCTGTAGACTGTCAGACATTTCAGGCAGTAGATTTTTAGGTGCAGGATACTGCCCTAGCCAACCTTTATCACGATATGTCATTGTCGAAGAGTGGACATCGAACATGAGAAAGTGTTTGCAGCTTTGCATGTCTCTTATCCTCTTATAATTCTAGCCAGCTTTCCCAGAAGCTGTGTGTGTCGTATGAATTCCCGTTACCTTGGAGGCTGGACTGGCTGCCAGGCGCTGTGTGTTGTTTGGGCTGCCTGGTATTTCAGAGTTTTTGAATTGCTGGGACTCTGGCAAGGAAATAACCCCTGGAGCTCCCAAATCCTCATCACGCCCTCCAGTCCTTTCTTTCACAGCAGCCTCTCACTGGCATTTCCTCTCTGGATCCTAAAGGCATTTGAGTTAGCAATCTCTTGCGACAGGGAAGAATGAGAGCTGTTAAAAGTAATCCCTTAATCAGTTATCCGCAACCGAGAAATAGATATTCAAATATCCTATAATATTTTTCTTCTCTAACCTCAAAAGGTCCGTCCTTAACCCCGAACTGTTACTTACTCTGCGGTCCTCTAACCTTGGGCTGCTCAGAATCCCCGAGAGTGACATTTTCCTCATCTTAGCAGGACACTCACGTATTTTAGAGTCATAGATGGGTGCCTAGGTCTTGGAATCTGCTCTTTAAACAAATGTTCGCGATGGTTTTGATGCTCCAGGCCAGAGGTCAGTGAACTACAACCCGAGTGCCAGATCTGACCCATCGCCCGGTTTTGTAGATAAAGTTTTATTGGAACACCACCACCTCATGTTTGGTTACATGTTGTCGATGACTGCTTTCACACCACAAGAACAGAATCCAGTAGTTGCCGGAACTTGCTCTCGATTCACGGAACAGTGGATCTAGATGGAACCTTTGAAATTGTTAGGTCCTCACTTTGTCGTAGGTCTGGAAAATTAGAGTGTCTTATTCTGGTTTAGAGAGACTTTCAGGAACAGAATTGGAACCAGACCTCTGAAAGTACCATTTTACCACCCAGGAAAAACACTGTTAACATTTTGGCCTTTGTCTGGGTGAAGATACTATAGCCTAGTTTATGAATATGAAGACATTTATAGATTAGAATTCAACTATATTTACAGTCTGGTGTACTTTTTTCACTTTATATCAGATTGTGAGCATTATAATGCATCTTGCATACTTTATTTAAAAAATTTTTTTTTAAATTTTTTTCTAACGTTTATTTTTGAGACAGAGAGAGACAGAGAGAGACAGAGCATGAATGGGGGAGGGTCAGAGAGAGAGGGAGACACAGAATCCGAAACAGGCTCCAGGCTCTGAGCGGTCAGCACAGAGCCCGACGCGGGGCTCAAACTCACGGACCGCGAGATCATGACCTGAGCTGAAGTCGGATGCTTAACCGACTGAGCCACCCAGGCGCCCCACATCTTGCATACTTTAACAAGCATGTTTCCACCATATGTTTTATAAGATAGGATAACAAATTATATATATTTTCTTGGTGAGGTGTCACAAGAGAACCTTCGGTTTCTTTTTGCTGTTATGTTTATCCCGTAAGACAAACCAGTCGTGCTCTATTCGTGGTAATCAGTCTGCAGCCGCCTCCTCCAATTACCTAGGATGACTTGGAGTCTATTTCATGACTGTAGCCTCACATCTTGCATCCAGCTACCCAGGGGAGCTCAACTAGCCAACCCACTTAAAATTAGAAGGCACTCGATGCATCTGTTAGTGGTCTCAGTTATTATACTGCTTTGTAAAGCAACTTTTGGGCCTACGTTTTATTGAAGTGTACATACGGAGAAATGTATAGGTCATGTGTACATAAGGGAAAGGATTTCCACAAGTGGACACATCTGTGCGCCTAGCATCCAGATCAAGAAACAGGACATGACTCAGACATATCCCTCCCAATCCCACAGACACTTTCCCCCAAGAGTGACCACTGTCCTGATTTCTCAAACCTGTTTCGCCACTTCTTGGGCTCTATGAAATCTTACCGTAGTTTCTCTTGAAAGGGACTGTATATGTATATCTTTAATTTTCAGAACCAAATTGTTGATTTACTTATTTATTATTTGAAAGGAAAACATGTACTGCTAACTTACAGTATCCTATGCCTGGTCTTTTTAAATGCTGGGTTGAAAGTTTTCTAAAAATATCCTAGTAAAGTCCTGGTGACATTTTTCAAGAGTGACTTCGGGCTTGGTTTTACTGTGCATCTGGTGTTTTGGTTTCCAAGGTGGAATATAAGAAGGACCTGGAAAGTAGTAAAGGTCACAGTATCAACTACTGTGAGACGCCTCAATTCAGGAACGTGAGCAAGATCTCAAAATTCACCAGTGATGTGAGTTTTTAACACCTCAGCGTTGGTTTGGGGCTTTGTTGATGAGCTAGTTTCTAGGTCTCTTAAGAGACAGTCTGTGTGAACATATCTGTTTGTCCCGGAAGCATGGCCTCTTAGGCACGAATACCTAAGAGTTTTGATGAAGGTTGCCTGCAGGCAGTAGTCCATGTAGTGTTAAATTCTGTCACGCCCCCCGCCGCACACATGACCTTGAGTCCTCATGGTAGCACCCATCCTCTTGTGTTCTTCTTGTGTAGCGGTATCTGGCTCCTGGTGGTGAATGCTGGGGAGGGAGGCTGGCTGAGCATGTAACATCGCCTCTCAATGTGACCTCGTGCTTCTTAGTACCCGATCTCCTTTAACCTGGGGACCCAGATGTTCTTTCCTCATTTTACAGATGAGCAGAGACATGCCAGAGTGGCATTTGCAAAGCTGGAAATTCCCAAAGTTCTGGGGACGTTTCGTTGAGCACATCAAGGACCCATACTAGATGTGATTTTATTTCTGCTTAGCTGCACATAATAGTAGAATTTAAAATCCTGAGGGAATTTGTAAGGTTCAGGGAGGAATTTATTGCCTAAATGTAGGGGTTAAGAGCACCAGCTTCGGAGCTGACAGTCCTGGCTCCATGATTAGCCAAGTGTTCGACTTTGGGCCACTTGTTTAAGCTCTCTGAGCCACTTTGTCCACCTATAAAATGGGGATGATACTAAGTCCCTCCTCGTCACGGAGTGTTTGTGAAGATGAGCCGAGTAGGATCGTGTCTCAGACATAGTAATAGATTTGTGTAAAGAATTTCACTGCCTATAGGGCGCCTGGGTGGCTCAGTCAGTTAAGAGTCCAACTTCGGATCAGGTCATGATCTCACAGTTTGTGGGTTCGAGCCCCGCGTCGGGCTGTGTGCTGACAGCTCAGAGCCCGGAGCCTGCTTCGGATTCTGTGTGTCCCTCTCTCTCCGCTCCTCCCTCACTCACGCTCTGCCTCTCAAAAATAAGTAAACATTAAAAAAAAAAAAAGGATCACTGCCTAGAAACTCTATGGCCTCCCAGGGTAGATTATTTTAACGTAGCTTCGTTAGAAGCCACCCAAAGTGGTCCTGTCTATGACTTCTTGGTATCCCGTTTTGGTTTTCTCTTCATTTGGTAAGCTGCATTTGGGACATGACGTCATTACTTCCCATGGTTTTAGTCGTAACCCATTTATGGTGTAAAAATCACAGAATTTGGCAAAGCTCAGGTTATATTCTTCATATAATTAGAAATGGAGGTAATAGCCTGCAGTGATTTATATGAGCCCCGAGCGCCTGCATAATCAGCACCTGTCCGTTGGGGAGTGCCACACGCTCAGGGTAGGTTTTCACAGGGGGAAAAATCTGGTGTATTTACAATTAGAAATGTTCCAAGAAAACTGGGTCTGTTGTGTACTGCCTGTGCTCACCCAGATCCTATGTTTGGTTGTGTGCCCGTGTTCTGGCCTCACTCCAGCCTCTTGTGCTTGCTTGAAGTGTAAGTTGCTTTGTTACAAAAAGGTTTGTCTTTTTTACTCAGCAAGGCACTGACTACTTCGGTAGGTTCTATGTAATCATTTATATTAACAATTTAGTGCATTAAGATGAGTAGTAGTTTATCTTCAACAGGTTGGGAGGAGAATGCTTTTCTTGAAAGTTTTGTGTTTCCGTGTAGAATAAATATAAAGAAAACTACCAGAACCACATGAGGGGCCACTATGAAGGAGTTGGTATGGACAGACGGACCCTCCATGCTATGAAGGTTGGAAGCCTGGCAAGCAATGTGAGTCCTAGTTTGAAGGGCCTGTAGGTCTGGGGACCTGTTGGGGTGGAGGGAGGTGAAACGTGAAGATTTCAGCCAATTCTTTTTCGACTTCCCTTTGTAAAAGTCAGTGTTCTATTGTGTAAACATTAACCGATACAACCAAAGCTAGGTTGACAATTTGCAAAAGCTTCAATTTATTGGTCTCAGCTTTCTCTGGCTTAAAGAGTTCTCAAATGTGTTATCATGGATCTAGTGTGAGAAAAACATTCCGTTTCTGAGAGAGAGAGAAAAATGGCTGAGCATAATTCTTATTTGAAATCCCTCAAATTTCCATAGTGTTTGTGGCTTGTTTGGAGTTGGTTAGTGGGTTGGTTGGTTCATTCATTTATTCAATGGTAGTGTTCATTGAAGACCTCCTGTGGGCAAGTGCCGGTCAAGGTGGTGGGATAACGAAATAGATCGGATCCCATTGCGTGTAATCTGTTAATCTCTCCTTGGCTTTGTCAATTGGGTTGACAGGGTTGCAAATGTCAGGTTGTAAATCTTGGAGGTACAGGGCACTTAAAAGAAACTGATTTCATTATTAAAACATACAAAGGTCAAATTTCCTCTGCTTGAGAATGTCAAATTTGACCTATAGAAAAAAAAAATTTTTAAATCTTGACTTTTCATTTATTTTCTGGGGGTTTAGCCAAGAAGCTCTTTCATCATATACCCATGTGCCACTGCTTCCCTTTGTAAGGGGTTCCATAATTAATAAGAAAGATAAAATAAAAATGTGCTACAGATGGAAGTTCACTAATTTTGGATTAATTAAGAATTCAAATGAATTAAAGGCAAAGTGCGAACATAATTTAATTTTCCTTGGAGGTGGTGAAACTGAATTAATTTTATTTCTTGTTACTTTTTAGAAGTTTCCTGTGTCATTCAAACAAGGTCAAAAGAAAGTAGGGACTAGTTTCTTTCTTTCTTTCTTTTTCTTTGTGTTTCAGATTGCCTACAAGGCTGATTATAAACACGATGTTGTGGACTACAACTACCCAGCCACTCTTACTCCTTCCTATCAAACCACAGTGAGACTGGTTCCCTTGAAAGATGTAAGTTCTCCTCCGGTAGCACCTTCTGCTTTATTGCTTGTCCCTTCCTCCTGTGGAGTGATTCTTAGGTAGCAAGATGGAAAGAGAAGATATAACAGTTCATAACAGATGGAAGGGATTAAGAAGGGGAACTTTCCCACTAGGAAGCCCACATATGCATGTTTGGAAACTCTTAGATTTTCTATGTAAGGTGGGGACAACTCTGGTTCCATCTTGAAAATAACCTGCTCTTCAGTATCTCCTTGTAGAATTTGGTGGAATATGTCTGCTGTTGGGCACGTTGAAAGTAATCATTCTTTAGACATGAGGAGCTTCTTTTTTTCCTGATTTAAAGTTTTGGAGTATGGTACGTTGAAGGACTGCAGGAAGTAAAATAAAATAGCTAAAAGTTGAGAGGAAGTGGTAATGTTGACTCAATTTTCTCTCAGGAGCACTTGGGAAAGTATATGTATTTCTTAATTACTATAGTGGTGATTTTATTTAGATACAGTTTGACTTGTCCCAATGAAATAAGTATAATTCATTAAATTTATTGTTTTCTAAGTGTAAGAATTTTACTGCATATGCTTATTACAGGAAATTTAGGAAATACAGAAAAGTACAAAGAAAAAGATTAAAGTCATCTGCTATCTTAAAAAGTAGTTAAGGTGGTTTAGAACTGAGTTCATATCATAGTTATTGGCCAGTGATGGTTATCTCCAACCAGTCAATAATTTAATAAATAATTCAACATATATTTACTCAATGCCCAGTGCTACTTTCCTTTACATTCCCTTGGGATCAGCATGACCTCAGTAGCTGACTTGGGTGTTGCTCTCGGTAAATAGGTCTTCGGGTCGCTCTCCCTTTTGCTCGGAGTGGGAGCCTTGTCGGGTTCAGCTGGGCATCTCCAGTGTTGAACGCACGGCTTACGGGACAGCAAAGGATAATCACCGGCAAAGGATAGTTTAGTGAATGAAATAAGCTTTTCAAATGTGTAGTAAAGCAAAGAATGGGAAGTCAAGGAATATAAAGGGCCTAAGCTTTGCTTCTTCTTTTCCCAGGAAGTTTGGTTGGGTTGACTTTCTCACATCACCTTCATGAAACCCAAGGTTACACTTGACTACCTAAGCTACTTCCTTTCTATTTTGCCTGCATGCATTACCTGGGAAACTTGAGGACCAAGAGCACCTCATTAAAATGCGAGTGTCGGCTCAGCCCGTAGAACTCCATCAGTCATGCCTAAGAGCACAGTCAAGTGGAGAGAGATTCCTACAACTTTGTACTCCCATTATAACAGGACTTGGTATTACATTTGTCTGTGGAAAGCTGTGGAATCAAACCACGCACCTGAAATACAGCCTGGTCAGCTGCACGAGTCTGATAGGAGAATCAAACCAGACTGGATTCGAAATACTATTTAGAAGCAGAGGGAGATTCTGAACTAGAAGCCCCAAGAGCCAGATCCAGGTTACAGAGACGTTTAGTTTGACCACACAGAGTTGAAAAAGTAATTGGACCAACATATAGAGATTTGGGGAGTTCATGTAAAAATTCATATTTTCATCTCTTCTGGAAAAATCTAAAAATGCTGGGAATGGCCACCCTAGCTCCTGCATGATAGCAACTGGCTGGGACTGAGGGGCAGCTGCTCTGGTTATCTTATTCTCCTTTAGCTTCCCTTCCTGGCTCCCATGTGAATTTGAATTTACCACCCCAGAATGTAGGGATTTACATACAGGAAGTATTGGGAGAAGGAAGTTTGGGGAAGGAAGTTGGGGGGAATCCATTACAAGAGCATTTATGGTCCCTCTGTCTGGTGGCTCTAAACGTGGTCAAATAGCTATGAAATGAAATAAACAAGCGTGCGTCTTTAATTAGAGAGCATTCCCTTCAGATGGATTTTATCAACACTAATAGCATTAAAATGAGATTCCATCCTCAGCAAAGAGCTCCTTCAGAAAGTAGATTGAAGCAATGGCCAAGCATCTGTGATGTTGCAGAGATGTGATTAATCTTGGAGACTGTTAATTATGTCCCGCAGAGGAGAGTAATTGTGCTCTGCAACATACTAATGCAGAATTATTGGGAAGGAATATGCCTTTTAAAAAAAATACAGTTTTCGTGACATTTTATCATGCATAATTCTGAACTCTAATAGACTCTTTATTATGAGATGATAATTTCCCCTCTGAGTTAATGCACCAGGAAGCAACTGCACTCTAATCTCATTAATGGTTGACATTGAAATGACTTTATATTTCCTACTTTTCCTATATACCCCATATCCGCAACTCACAGTGTGCAAAAACTTCTCTCCCTGGACCACTAACCAAAAAGCACAAAGCGATGCCGTGCTTTATCTCCAAATCCAACAAAATACCCCGTGGCTCAGTGTCGGGAAAGCTCAGTTTTTCCTAGATCCTGTTCTAGGAGTTAATTTGTAAGTCATTTGTTCATACCCAGAACATATTTGCCTGTCTAAACAATGGTAGCTCTGGCTATGGGGGATCCCTGATTCATCTGTAAAGAAAAAAAAAAAGTAATCGCTCCAAGCACCCTCGCTTTGGCAAGCCAGGTTTACAGTGGGAGCCACTTTGGCTGACATTAGCTGGGTGACCTTGGGCAAATTAGTTCTCTGGCACTCAGTTTTTGCATTGTAAGGTGGGGATAATAAGAGCTTCTGCCCGCAGGGTGGTTGGATTAAATGCATTCTTGTGTGTGAAGCACCGGAAGTGGTGCTAGGCACAGGAAGTACCATTCTTTTTTTTTTTTTTTAATTTTTTTTTTTAACGTTTATTTATTTTTGAGACAGAGACAGACAGAGCATGAGCAGGGGAGGGGCAGAGAGAGAGGGAGACACAGAATCTGAAACAGGCTCCAGGCTCTGAGCTGTCAGCACAGAGCCTGATGTGGGGCTCGAACTCACAGACTGCAAGATCATGACCTGAGCCGAAGTCGGCGGCTTAACCAACTGAGCCACCCAGGCGCCCCAGGAAGTACCATTCTTAAGCCACGATTGTCGTTAGCCCGTGGTGGGACAGGCAAGAATGGAGTGAGTACAAGGAGGAGACACGGGAGACAATGGCCCTTAGGTCTATTTCACTTGAGTCACTGGGCTATAAAAACGTTGAACTATTCGTCAGCATTTAAAAATGGCAAGGCTTGACACAATAAAATAGATTTCGGGTTTCTTTGGAATAACTGGAAGATCTGATCATTCTGGGCCCCGCACTGTTGCACCGTAATGTTCCCAGAGCTGAGCAGCAGCTGCGGGCCTTTGCCACAGTCCCCCCCACTCCTGAATGCTTCCCCAACAATGAGGCCAAATCCTTAGCCCCTACTAGCCCTTCACCTGTACCCAGCTAGTGGTCTGTCTGGCTGTCACAGACTTTGTGACCTCTGGGCTACAAAGTCTCCCTGAGGTGAGCTGTCACCTATGCAGGCAGCAACAGGAAGTAGCAGCCGGCAGATAGAATGAGAGGTGTCAGACTCTAGACAGACCGCTGGTGGGAGGACAGGGCAGTGGTGCCCCTTGTGGAGGGCAGGGCCAGCGGCCAGAGGAGTATGGCCAGAGGCGGTAGGTGGAGGTCTGGGCAGAGGTGCCAGTAGACAGTGGGGACCCAGCAAAGGGGTGTGACGTTCTTAGGCGTGACCTAGGCCGAAGGATGCGGCCGCACTGTGTGGGAGACCGGGTGGGGTCCCGGGCTTCAGGCGATACGACAGAGGCATGAAGACTGGGCGTGGGGTGTTCAGTGATCTGGTTGCTATGAGCAAAACCGGGGTGTCGCTGACGGGGGGGCCTAGCCAGGAGCCTATAGGCAGAGGGGCTCGGGTGTCACAAGCCACCGGGTCAGTTTGGGGCCCCGGGAGCAAGGGCCCAGCTGAGATATCTGCATGGACTGTGCAAGTCTGCTCGCTCGGTGCAGAGTAGCCTTCTGTGGCTGTTTGCTGAAGGAATGCATGAATGAGCAAATGAATGAGCGTCAGGGGACCACGCAGGCCGCAGGGAAGAAGGTCAGGAATAGGTTAGGGGTGCGTTAAGTTTTCCCTCCTTTCCCTGGATTGAGGGCTGGCCTTGGTTAGACCGTGGAACAGGCCATCCCCCACCTTCAGCCTCTTCGTCTTCGCTAGCCTGCATCCCGGCTCCCCTCCCACCTGTGCGGGGCTCTGGGTCCTCACGCAGCTCACCGCCACCCCCTCCCTCGTCATCTGCCGCCAGGCCTCAGACATGTTCCTATATCTCTCTGCTCAATTCGCATTCTGTCTACAGTGGATCTTAGGAGGAAGATCATCCATCTCTTAGTGGATGTTTGGAGGAAAAGAAGACAATTGAATGAATGTCTTCTCATGGGCAAATGGCTAATAATCCTTGAGTCTCTGAAGGGCAAATTGTACTTTCCAAAGAGAAAACCCACGAGCCCCCCGTGTCTTGAAATGATGGGAAACCTGGAAGTCAGTGCACTAGGCCGTGCTGGAGGTTTATCTTACCTCCTTCTCTTCTGAACTGGCCCACCCTTCTTCTTTCGCGAACGTGCGAAGCTTTCGGCCATTTTCTCAGGGACACCGGTGGGGCGGAAGTGAGGGCCAGGCAGGGGCTGGCGTACAGGGTGAAGCCACGCGAAGACCGTCCTCGCCCAGAGCTACTGATGCGCCCTCGCCTCCCACCTCGACGTGCCTATGGCATCAGTTGGACTTTTTGTCCCTCTTGCATTTTTCGTTCCCTTTTTAAAAAGACCCCTTTTCTTTTGAAGCATAAACATATATAGAAAAGTACATTAAGCATAGATAGGCGGCTTGAATTATTACAAAGTGACCTTGTGCGTGTGTTTCCATTGGGAATGCATGTAAGAATAGAACTGTTGAGACCTAAGGTATGGGTGTGTATGCCAAAGCGCCATATTGGTCCCAAAGTAGCTTTGCCAACCCGCACTTCCACCAGCTGTGTTGTGAGCGTTTCTGCAGCTCCACATCCTTGCCAGCCCTTGGTAGAGTCAGTGGCTTAAATGTTCACTCTTCAGGCAAAAGCGGAGGGGTGTCTAATTGCAGTTTTCATATGCATTTCTCTGATTCATAACAGTAATAACGTAGATGAGCACCTTTTCCTGTGCTCACTGGCTCACTGTGCTCCTGTTAAAGTCACTCAATTCTACCATGTGTTGGGGTTTTCTTGTCTGTGGGGTTGGAGAGTCTGTTGGTTTCCAATTGGAATCTTTGATCCTTTTTGTAGTAATCAGAGGATCACAGCTCTGCTGAGCTTAGGGGCAGGGAACTAATAAGCAAATCTTAGAGAAAAGTGTTTTTTGTTTGTTTGTTTTAACCAGGTCAACTATAGGCAAAGCATCGACAAATTGAAATACAGCTCTGTGACCAACACCCCTCAAATTGTCCAAGCCAAAATCAATGCCCAGCAACTGAGTCATGTAAGTAACCTGTCCTTGCCTAGTGGGGGGACTCACAATTGCTTTGTGGCCCCTGGATATCTGGCTCCCAAGGATTTGGCTTTCATTCATGGTGACATATGTCTTGTGACAAACATGAAATGACCTCCCCTCAATGTAAACTTTTTATTTTGGAAAATTCCAAATATATTTAAGTGTAGAAAGGATAATGTAACGACTCCCCGTGTATCCATCACTCGGCTTCAACCACTACCAACTCGTGGCCAGTCATGCTTCATCTATATGCCCATCCACTTCCCCATTTTGTGTTATTTTAAAGAAAAAGACCAAAGATTAGATAATTTAACCTATCAATACTTTAGGGTAAATCTCTAAATGATAAACAATTTTTAGACATATTTATACAATTTTAGTATATCATCCCAAAAAAACTAATGGTAATTCTTAATACCACCAGTGTCCTATTAGCATTCAATGTTCCAATGATCTCATAAAGTTATCATTTTGTCTTACGGTTCGTTTGGAACGGGATCCAAATGAGGTCCATGCTTGTGAATGGCTGATAGCTCTTTAAGATTCTTTTCATCTTTAAGTTTTCCTGTTTTTCTCTTTTCTTTCTTGCAAGTTGTTTATTGAAAAAACTGGACTGTTTTTCCTGTTACGTTTCCCACAGTCTGCACTTTGCTTACTGGATCCCTATGTGGACTTCATGTGTTCCTCTGGCCTCCAAATGTCCCATAAAATAGTAGCTAGATTTATAGGTTGGATCAGGCTCAGGTTCAATTTGGGGCCAAGGATGCTTTTCAGATGATGCTCTATTTTTCCACTGGCAATCACCTAATGTCTGGTCGGCCCTTTTTTGTGTGTGACTTAAGATGGCCTTTTTTTTCAATGTGAGCAGCCGTTGAGAGTTACTCCCTGAGTATCTACTCTGCCTATAGTGAGATGTTCAGCAGTGTAGCACATTAAAAAAAAAAAAAAAAAAAAAAAAAAAAAAAAAAAGTTCTGTATCCATAGTGCTTCAAAGGAGAGTTGGTGAAATAACCACAGGGAGATATTTTATACACTCACAACTCAGAGTGTGCCCTTGAGTTGTTTTACTTGTCACTTGACCTCTTTAATCAGCTGATTTCAAACACTCATAAACTCGCAGGCTTCCTTGTCAAATTTTCCAAAAACTCCTTGTCGGCTATTGGGTCTAAGGGGAAAGTGAAAAAGAGAGGCTTGCCTCCAAAATTCACCTCCTGTCTGTATAAAAACCTTGCATTTTCCCTGTGGGTTGATTTTAAATCCAACAGGTGAATTACCGCGCTGACTATGAGAAAAACAAGTTGAATTACACACTGCCACAGGACATACCTCAGCTGGTGAAGGCCAGAACCAATGCTGAACTATTCAGTGAGGTGAGCAAGCAGTGGAGGTGAGAACGTGGTAGGGGGTGCGTAACCTATGTGAAGGTGAGGGCACCAGTCCCTACAAGCAGGGGCTGTTGTGTTTGGGGAGAGACGTTCATCAGAGACGCCCATCACATTATTGTTTTGAATTTTGCTGTCTCATGGACTGTGGCAGTTCACGGGGGATAAACTGATCATAGAAATGTAATTCTCATGATCTGAGCATGTGCACAGCATGTTCTCAGACACACACACACACACACACACACACACACACACACACGCCATCACCATCATCGTCATCCTCGTCCTGGTGACTTCTGACCGGTGCTTCGCTGTGTGGCGGAAATTTGAGTTTTGAGATCAATCTCAGTCGCTAGATTTTTCCTGGAGTCACAAGGGGGCTGTGATTAGGCTTCTCGTTCTAGATGGGGGCAGGAGAAGAAAAAAAGGAACTAACGTTTATTGAATGCCTGCTCTGTGCAGCACACTGAGACAGGCAACCAAAAATGGAATTATTCAATTATCATCACCCCCCAAGGACGCATTTATTGCAGGGACACAGTGGCATGGGCTTTGGCATGAGAATCCCCCAGGTCAGATGCTGGCACTGCGATTTTTAAGCTGTGTGACCTGTGTGAGGTCATAGATGTCTCCGAGCCTCATAGGCCTAATGCAAAGTATGTACAGTTGATGAGTAGAAGGCACTTAGGAAGGACCAATAAACCGAAGGTGTTGTTACCATGGTAATATCAATACCTTCCATCTTTACCAGCTTGGGATCTGTTTTCATGTTCTATATCCAGTTTATCCCCACAACAGCCCTGAGACAGATAATAGGAGATTTTTTTTTTTTTTTTCAAATGGCAGAGTAAGGCTGAAAGAGCTAATGTGCCTTTCCCAAGGTCTCACGATCAGGAAACAACAGAGCAAGGATGGACACATGGCTCTTCTCTTTGTCCCGTCCCATCCCCGCTGCCCTGCATGGCCCCACAGCTCAGGAATCAACAAACCGTGTTAATAATTTCTGTTACCGTTTTGACCATCATAGGCAAGATTCTGGTCTGCAAACAGATGGAGAAACCATCTTTGTGGTCGTCGTCGTTGTTTTAAACGTCTTTGTAACCTTTGGCAGGAAGATGGATCGGGACTCCTATTCACCTGTGTTTCTGTTCGTCAGGTTAAGTACAGAGAAGGCTGGGACAAGGCCAAGGGGAAAGGATTTGAGCTGAAACTGGATGCTATGTCTCTGCTGGCCGCCAAAGCCTCCGGAGAGCTTGCGAGCAACGTAGGTTTTTCTCTCATTAACTCAGAAATGCATAAGAAATGGTTCCGATAAAATGTCAGTGGTCCTGCGGAAAAAAAATAATGACCGCTAACGTTGTAAACATCACTCCTCTGTAATCATCTTCTGGGTTCGCGAAAGATGGGGAGGTTGTTTTCAGAACTCTTTCCCTTGCCCTGTGAATACCAGAGCCCCTTCGATGGCAGAGTTTCCTTTCCCCTCACAGTAAACCTTTTTCTTTCTCTCAAGATTAAATATAAGGAAGAATACGAAAAATCAAAAGGCAAAGTCATGGGCACTACGGACTCCAGGCTTCTGCACTCTCTGCAGGTTGCCAAGATGAGCAGTGAGGTAAACTCTTTTCGGTCCTCCACACTTTCTCGGGCTTGTGCTGCTTTAAGAGTCCTTCCAGGACCTACTTCACTGCTACCTTTTTATTGACTTCCATCTACAATTTCTTTCCCTGTTGGTGTGAGAAGTTTGTTTGCTTTCTTTATTTAGCCAAAGCATACTGTTCTTTTAAAATAGGGGCACCTGGGTGGCACAGTCAGTTAAGCGTCCGACTTCGGCTCAGGTCATGATCTCATGGCTCATGGGTTCCAACCCCACGTTGGGCTCTGTGCTGAGAGCTCAGAGCCTGGAGCCTGGTTCAGATTCTGTGTCTCCCTCTCTCTCTGCCCCTTCCCCTTCCCCTGCTCATGGTCTGTGTCTCTCTCTCTCCATTAAAAAAATTAAAATAAAATAGATGAGAGGTGGGGCCCCCCAACAGTGATCTCTTTCTACTGCTCAAGGTACAAAGGTGTCCGGCCACAGTTATTCATCCCACAGATGTTTACCAAGCAGCTACTATGGGCAAGATCCCGTGTAAGACACCCGGGCTATCAGAATGGACAACACATAACAGGTTCCTCCCCAGCGGAGCTTAATTCTTACGGGGAGAGTTAGACACCAAGCGCCCTGTCTGTTGTGACCATGTCCTGGATGAATCCTGTGGCTACGACACACTTGATACTCAGAATGTTTAGCAGATAACTGAGTCGCCTAAACTCCAACCAATCGAAATGACCCTGCTGGTAAATGACTGTGGTGGCTGGAGATGAACCTTGGTAAACGTCACTTGCCGAAATCCTTTGGGGAGGGGGGGTTCTGCTACGAGGGACCTACTCGGTTTCAGATCAGGCCTTCCCTGCCAAAGCCGAGGAGGCCAAAAGGACACACGAGCACTGAGTTTCTGCTTTACAGCGGCTGCTCCAAGTTGGTGCAGGCTGCATGGCACAGCCAGATATAATTCCCTGGTGAGTCATTAAGGAGCCATGGCTTAAACAGAATGAGAGAGTTGGCATCTGGGTCGCCATTTTGGATGTGCCTACAGAACACGTCCTGTGAAGTGCGTTATCGTGAAATATACAGAGACACTGAGAATTTGGCTGCAGGTTAGACAGAGAACAGAATTATACTTCTTATTTTCAGCGGGAGGAGTTGGGGCCAAAAGGATGGTGTCTCGCCCAAACTTGCGTAGTGGTCAGTGGTAAAGGTAGAGATCGGATCCTAGAAGTCTGACTTACTGGAACCATACTGACTCTGCCGTGGCATGCCGCCTTTCCTCACCACCACACCACCATCACCCCTGTCACCGCTGTCATCACCGACATCACCACTGTCATTGCCATCCTCATTGGGAACGTTTGCCAAGTGGTTGCTCTCTGCCAGTCCCTGCACTTAGCAGGTTTCAGCTGCTGTCTTGCTTGCTTATCGCAATAGCCCCCTGAGGAACATGAGCCCCAGAGGTCATCCACTTGGCAAAGGGTGGACCAGGTCTGACCTAAGACTTGTCTGGCTCTGCAGCCCAAGCTCTGTTACTCTGCCTCGTAAAGGTTCCGCAGAAACCGTAGATCGAGCATTCTCCTCCTGGAGAAGCCAGGGAGAAAGATTTCATATTGGTGAGAGGCATTCCTGCCAGAGCCAGAGCAGCATGGGGCCTCAGCTCCTCAGCAGCACCGCCTTCCCGAGCCAGAAATTGGGCCCCACCTTTCTGACAGATGAGTGACATTGTCGTTTCCTCATGAAAGCCCGGGCTGCTTTTCTGTGTTTTGAACCACTTCTGCAAAGGCCGACCTCAAGTAATGGGTCTTGTCGGTACATTCAAGGTCGAATACAAGAAAGGCTTTGAAGAGAGTAAGACCCGCTTCCACCTACCCATGGACATGGTACATATCAAGCATGCTAAGAAGGCCCAAGCTCTGGCCAGTGACCTGGACTACAGGAAAAAACTGCATGAATACACTGTGCTGCCTGAGGACATGAAGACTCAGTGGGCCAAGAAAGCCTACGGGCTCCAGAGCGAGGTGAGCCCTCACTCAATGCCGGTTCTCTTCCTGCCCCTCTCGCGGTTGGGCACAGGCACGTCTTGAGAGCGATTTGGAACCTGTGCGTGAGTCTGTTCCGTGACCCCGAGGACTAGGAAGAACTTCTGAGATGTGTCGGCCGCAGGGAAGGCGGGTGGGGAGGTTGAGCCCTAGATACAGTCGAGACAGCAGAGGCAAGAGGGCAGAGGACTGGGGCTCAGAGCTGGTGCAGAAGGCCAGATGTGTTGATCACGGCGCTGAGCAAGGAGGAGGCGAGCATTGAAAATGGCAAGTAAATCTTGGAAATTTAGCAGGTTGGGAGACACGATGTTCGGTCAAAACTGTGTGAAAAGCCCTCTTTTTGGTGCGGTTGTGGTGTTTGAGCACTAAGGCGGGAGATGCTCTGCTGGTTACAAAGTGAGCCACTGGCCTCACCCGCAAGGAGAGTCCAGCCCGACTATGAAAGAGCCGAGGGCAGTTCTACAAATGCAAGAGCAAGGGTTTTCCGAACTCTCCCATCTTCTTTGCACCCACGCGTCTGATTACAGCTTGGGTTTTCTCTTGCAGCTGCAGTACAAGGCCGACCTGGCGTGGATGAAAGGAGTTGGGTGGTTGACGGAGGGGAGCCTCAATTTGGAGCAGGCCAAGAAAGCGGGACAGCTGATCAGCGAGGTAAGCTGAGCTCGGGCCCCCGGGCTCCTAGTGGTTCTCAGCCCGCGACTCACCGAACACCGTCTTTTCCCCTGATGCCCCCTCCGCAGCCCCCCGGCTTGTTTTGAGGGGGACTCAGAGGAGGACCTCTCCGTTTTGCACCTGCAGGGCACCCTGACGAATGTTCCGCACGCCCTCCCCCATCCGGGGAGGCGTTCGTGAGAAGCCTTAGCGGTTTAAGTAGAGGAGCAGTGGCAGCCAAAGAATAATCCAGAAGGGTTGTAATACGCAGTCGATTAGCACGTGGGAAAATGTGTTTGTCACGTGAGGCGTGCGTGCTGCCTCCTGAATCAGAGGGTCTGCTGTTTGGAGGTGAGCACTCTCCCGGTGCTGTGCCTTCGACTCACTGCAGACTCCGGTCAAGTCACTCGAGCCTTCCGACCCTTTCTGTCGTGTAGAACAGGGAGTGTTTGAGAGTCCCTGCGGCTCTCTCTCCACCAGGCAAAGTGGGCTTTGGCAGCCGGCAGAGGAAGACTTTTGAAGGGCATCTCATTTGGAAGTGTGACTATTTCAGGAGCTCTGTTTGGGATCCTCAAAGGGAATTCTTGTGTCAGGACCAGGAAGGCTGAGTCGGCATATCTTTTGCAAATGGTAATAATAGTGATAACAGCTGCACAGTCCCGCAGCCGTTGCTGTCATTGATTGACCACTTTGAGGACGTTGCATGCATACTGCTCATTCGTTGCTCACAGCGGCCCTGTGTGAGGAGACACTATTACTCCCCGGTGAAGATCATTTTAGTGAGGGAAGAGGGACTGAGAGTTTCGAGGGAGGAGCAGAGCTGGGCTCTGTCCCAGTGTGTTCGGCCCGATGCCCCAGCTCCTGACCATTAGGTGGTACTGCATCCCCGAAGCACGTTTTGTAAATGACTTTCATTTTTCCACTGCTCATCCTTCTCTCAGACACAGACACGCTTAAGGTTAGGATATAGAAATAAAGAAGGTAGACAAATGGGAATAACGCTTCAGGGTTCCTACGACTCAGTTCAGGCGTGCTGAACTCCCAAGTGGAGAAAACCCAAGCCCCATTTGCGTTGGATAAAGACGTAGTGAGGAGACCCAACCAGCTGACCTCCAGCCCTAGGAATTTCCATCTCTGTCTCACTTCCTCGGCCTACGAATTATTAAGCTCCTCAAGGGCCGGGAAAACACTATTCTCTTCGCCTGTTTCATGTTTCTGTTGTGCCCTGTCCAGGGTGGATTCTTGGCTCCTCAGTAATTTCTTATGATCTGACCCATGCAGAGCCTGGAATAATCAGGAATTTCCAACCATGGGAGGGAAATGCGACTTCCTTCAATTATGTGGTGAAGGAGTTTTCCCATTCAACACACTGGAACTAGAGAGGAAAATTACAAGTCTCTTTGGAGAATTTTTTTTTCCTAAAGGCAGGAGATTTGGAGTCTCCAATATTCCAGACCCGACTCTGGGTTCAGGTGGTGCCCGTGACCCTCTTGCTGACAGAACTGGTGTGGTGCTCACCTCTGCGCTCCCCGCCACACGAGGCTTTTGCTTCAGTGAAGCCACCCCCAGCAGCCACCCTTCTCGTCCGCTTTGGCACCTCCGGTGGAAAAGCCAGAGGAACTAACCTCCGGGAGGGACAAGAAGTCCCTGTGGGGAGACAGAATTAGCACATTTGAAATCTTGCCAGTTACTTTGTGGGTGTGAGGCGGGGACACAGTGAGGACGAGACCTCGGCGATCTGGGACATGAAGGAACTGGGAGGCCGGATCCCACCTGACCGCCAGCCTCCCGCCTGTGGCTCCCGGCATCCCCGTTCCCTATGGCATAGGGGATCCTTGGATAGCCATGATGGCACCATGCCTAACGGTGACGGCTGATGTGAACCGTTGCTGTGTCCACGGACTCCGCTCACGGAAAGCATGGCATTGAAGCCTCTGCCCCACCCCAGAGTGAGACAGCTTCTATTTTTTGTGCCGCCGTAGCAAGAGCAGCTCGGGTGACCAAGAGAGGTGCCCAAGGTCATGAAGCTGGAAAGGGGCAGAGGCGAGACCTGGCCTCCATCTTCCTGGTTGTAAAGCCAAGTTCCCTCCACGTCACTTTTCCTGTGTCAGATCTCGATTTATAAAATGGGTGCATCCCAGGGCATAAGGTGAAACATAGGGTTTCCTGAGGGAGAGGCTCAAGTTCTCACTCAAGGGTGGGAACTAAAAGAGGCTCACCAGAGCAGGCTGCTTCAGGCCTGTGTGGTCCCGATTAAGCTGCCGGCCCAGCCGTGACGGTCCCCCTCCCCCCAAGAAGATGCACGGGTCACTGAAAGTGTGCGTGTGGACGTATGCACGAGTGTGGTGGTGGGGACAGCCAACCCCTAATGCTACGCTGTCCCTTTTCTTTGGAAACAGAAAAACTACAGGCAGAGGGCGGACGAGCTCAAGTTCACCAGTGTGACCGACAGCTCCCAGATGGCACACGCCAGGAAGAGCCAGGAGCTGCAGAGCGGAGTGAGTCCCGAGCTGCCCTTTCTCCGCCATGCTGCCGTGTCACGGGCCGGGTGTCTCTGAGACCACAGCAGGTGCTGCCCGGACACGATCCGGGCACCAGCGAGCCTCTCCTTTAGACAGGCGGGGCCTGGCTCTCCCGGAGCCTGCAGGCTGTCTCCGGGCACCGGACCCCAGCTCTCTCTGCCTTACCCCACTTCCCTTCTCTGCTGGTTGTGAGGACAGATGCCGACTGATGCTACTCATTTCAGCTTTTGGTATTGCCCCGTCTCGCTTTCTTCTTCTTTCTTCCCCCGCCTCCTACCTCTCATCACAGGCTCTGTCATTCTGCAGCCGGGAGAGAATTCTCTTTGGGGGGGCGGGGAACATGCGCCCCAAGACGGGCGGCATCGGAGTAAAACACCGTGTATGTTGTTCGCATGTCAGTGTTGAGCACTTCCTGTGCACGTACACCAAGCACGTGTTGGAGCTGCCGCAGGGTGGCCAGGACCGTCCTAGTCGTCCTTCATAAAGGTCCAGGGACACGTGCCGGAAAGGACACTACCGACAGAGCTCAGGGGCATCAGAAAGCCGCCTTTTGGAAGCTCAAGTTGGGGGGTGGGAGGGAAGGGGAGAGAGAAAGAACAGAGGGGTACGTTTTTCATGGAGCAGGTGTTCACTTGTGCTGTGTTTTTGGTCACTGCTCGCTTTCCAGGTGTCACTGCCTGGGAATGCATTGGGACTGGCGATGGGGGCAGGGGGACGTGCAGGGGAGCAGAGAATGCTTCTTATTTTTCTCATTCGGGGAGCCTGGGCCCACCTGAGCCCTGCAGTGGGTTATTTTCTGTGGCCGTGGACAGCATAGATGGGAACAGCTTGGGAAGCTCAGTGCCTTCTCAAGGGTGACATGTGAAGACAGGGACCTTGGCAGTGTGGTCGGGTTGGTCCCCTGACCACACTCTTCTCAAAGCTCCTCACTGCCTTGCCCTCTGCCTTCACCCCTCCTGCCTTAAGCCTCATTTGCTGTCGTCTGCTGGCCAGCGTCTGGTCTGGCGGGTTTTGTAACGGACCCCCCCGTGCAGGTCGCAGAAACGCCAAGCAGATCTGAAGGCGCACCCGCGATGCCGTGCCACCCACCCCACCCTGCCACCTGCTCCTGACCCAGTGCTCTCTCCTGACAGGTGGCCTACAAGGCAGGAAACGAGCAGTCCGTCCATCAGTACAGCATCAGCAAAGACGAGCCTCTCTTCTTACAGGCCCGAGCCAACGCTGCCAATCTCAGTGAGGTATGGCCAGAGGGGGCGGGGGCGGCTGTAAACTCTGCTTTCCCGAGTAGGCACTTGGCCACTGTGCTCTGTCACCTGGGGTTCCACACATCTGGTCGTTGTAAACAGCTCATCCAGCAGACCTCGTTCCTGGCCAGTTGTAGGGGGGAGGGAAGGACCACTTTCCCTAGGAACGAGCTGGCGGGAGATTTGACCCACTGACTATATAACAGGGTAGGAAGTAGTGGTTCTTCCAGGGTCGTGGCTCGAACAGCATTAGAGCATTGCTAGAAGGAAGGAAGCAGCACTTGAAGGCGTTAGCTCCAAACTGCTTGGGTTTGTTCGATCCTTGGGTCTATCACTTACTAGGTGTGAGACCCTGGGCTAATTCTTTGCACTCAGTTGTCCCATTGGCAAAAGAAGGGTAATACTAGTTCCCGTCTCATCGGGTTGTCACGAGGCTTCAGTGAGCTAATATACGGAAAGCCCTGGGAGGAGGAGGAGTGTGCCGAAGGTAGCCATTACCCAGATGGCTCTCAGACACAAAGCATGCGTGGCCCCATCCTTCTCCTCCCTGTCTTTCAGCAGAGGCCTTCCTCAGCTCTCCCCCTCAGCTCCCAGGTCTTTGGAGTCCTGATCTGAGTCCTAGGTAGAGGGGAAAACTAGAAGGAGCAACAGGGGCTAAATTGATTCACACACACAGAGAGGGAGCCTTCAGAAGAGAGACCTTGAAACCCGCAGGTGGGGGCAGGAAGGGACATGGGAGGAGCAAGGACAAGCCCCAGGTGGACTAGAGGCTGGAGGCAGGGAGACAAAGATACGCAGCTGTGGCACCTGCTGGGCTGAGCGGGCTGCGTGCGCAGGGGTGGGGAACCTTCCAGAAATGTTGCCGGGCGTTTTGCAATGTTATTCCACCTCGGGCATGTCTTTGAGACCCCCGTGAAGACTCCTAGTAGTTTTCAAGGCCTCTGGAGTTCAAATTCAGCTTCTTTTCACTGAAGCCCTGTGTGTTAGGAGGCCTTGAGGCAGGAACAAGGAGGTCTGGTGGTGTTCAGGTTACCAGGTTTCTGTGGAAGGATGCAGTCGTGTTTGCCTCCTGGAGAGAGCATTACAGACTCTAGGGAAGGCTTCCTGCAGGAGGATGATCTCTTTTCTCCCCTACCTCCTCAGAAACTGTATAAGAGCAGCTGGGAAAACCAGAAGGCGAAAGGGTTTGAGCTACGTCTTGACTCCTTGGCCTTCCTGGCAGCCAAAGCCAACAGGGACCTGGCCAGCGAGGTGAGTAGGTGCTCAGCTTGTACGGGGCGCCACGAATCCTGCCGTTTTCCATCTAGGAGAGTCAGAAAGGGTCTGAGCCTCAGGGTCCCATCGGCGAAGTGGGGATAAATACGACTGCTTCACAATGAGATAATCCTGTACGAGCCGAGAGCACACTGCTTGCCACACGTTGGCTTTCAGTAGGTGGAGGCATTATCAGTGGCAGCAGCACGAGTAGTAAGCTAAATGGCTTATGTGACAGATAAACTGAGGCTCAGAGACATTCCAGGACTATCTAAGGATGTCGTGGCCTGCCAGTGACCGAGAGCGTAGGCCCTGGTGTCAGATGGACCTTAGATACGATCCTAGCTCCATCCCCTAGTAAGCATTGTGATTCTGGGAAGGTGGTTTGACCTTGCAAAATCTCAGTTAACTCATTGGTGAATCGGCAGTTGCAAAATGTTTACGAGGAAATGAAACAAACTGACGTGTATCGAGCGGCTCATAGTCCACTGCCGTCTGTCGGGAGTCTGATGTGAGATCAGAAGCCGAGGCCAGAGTGGAAGACAAAGTCTGCTAATGTCATCAAGACAGTCTTGCTTCCAGAAGAAATGCGTGCACATAAATATACTCCCCTATATAAATATATGTAGATATCAGCTGAGCTAAACAGTGACTTGGTGATGTCATTCTGGCATAAGGTCCTTATCTTGTTCCTGGTGAGAGTTCATGAACCAGCACTGGTCTACAGATGCACTTTGAGGGGCTTGGGTTTGTACCAGGCCTGGCTCACAGTGAGTGTTCAATAAATGGTGGCAGGTATTAATACGGTTGTTGTTGGCGCAGGTGAGAGGAGAGCCCAGGTCTCCTGATAATATTATCCTGTTACAGTTTTTTAAGGCAGTTCTGTATCTGTTTTTTCCTTCTGATCCGCATTACTGTCGGTCTTTTTCCAAGCGAATATGAGCCCCTTTCTCAAACAGCAGCTGTGTTTGGGCTATTCTGTGTCATTTTCATTCCATGACTACTTTTTGTTTATAACGTTTTCACTATTCCCAGAAAGGAAACAACGGGCCACTTAAAAATAAATCCAGAAAAATTGAGGTGGAGGAATACAGACAAGAGATGGAATGTCACCAGGAACTTGGGAATAGACTGTTGCATAGCTGAGCATTCAGTTTAGCTCTGAGCTTCCTGGCAGCTGAGGTGAAAAGGGAAATAATGAGTAATCTTTTATTTCACTGTTCAATGATAGGAAGATTCTAATTCTAGTAAGATTCTGTTGTTTGGCTTTGTTTGGACTTTCAAACCCTCAGTTTGAAAGTTAACAATGCCTTTAGGAGATGCTAAAATGCCCCTCTCTCTCCTTCCTGTTTAGGTGAAGTACAAGGAAGGTTATGAAAGGTCCAGAGGGAAGCTGATCGGGGCGAAGGATGCCCAGGGGGATTCACAAATGAGTCACTCGCTGCAAATGTCCAAGCTGCAGAGCGACCTGGAGTACAAGAAGGGGTTCGAGGACACCAGGTCCCAGTGCCACGTCTCCCTGGACATGGTCCACCTCGTGCACGCCCGCAAGGCTCAGCATCTAGCCACAGACATAGGCTACAAGACAGCATCTCATCACTTTACCGCTTTGCCCACAGACATGAGGGTGGAATGGGCCAAGAAGGCATACGGGTTACAGAGCGACGTAAGCTCCGTGTGCACGCGTGCGTGTGCTAGCGTTGCCGCGATGGTTTTCCCCAGCACCCCCCCCCCGCCCCGCCACTGCCCTTGAGATGGTAGTGTATCCCCTGACATACCTGCTTCTGGATCCCAGGGCGGACACAGCTCAGCTTTCCTAGTGGTTTAACCTTTATTTGAGCTCTGCCCGCTTCAGATACTATACCACCACCCAGCGACTTTTTTCCTCCGGGGCATTTGCTCTACGTCTGTTTTCCCTCTTTTGTTTTACTTGGCTGGGGGGGGGGGGGGGGGGACATGTTGGTGACCTCCGCAACCGCGGCCTGTTCTGGGAGAGGTCTCCCACCCTCCTTCCAACCCTGGCAGTGCCCTTTGCGGGAAGAGTAGCACACGCTAACCTGAGCGCTCCCTCCCCTTTCTCCTGGGTGCCCCACCTGGCTCCCCTCCTCCTTCAGGTGGCTCTTGTGCGCTGAGAAGGCAGGCCAGCTGCCTGCACGCTGGGGGCCGGGCGGTGGGGAGGGCGGTACAGACACACCCTTCCCGGCAGAGCGGTTTCGGGGGATACAGGTGATGCGCGAGTTTTAGAGAAGCGTCCATTTAAATGGCTTTCCATTAAAACGACTCCTTCCACGCACGGCGAGCAAAGAAATGAGATGTGCCCCCCTGCCCCGCACCGAGGCGCATAGGAAGGAATCGGCACCGTGGGAGGCCTGGGCTGTCTTGTGAAATTCCCTCAAATAGCTCCCCACCCGGGTTCTGTTGTGAGTTCTCATTTTCTTCTCCCCTGCTTGTCATTTCCAACAAGGAAACGGGGAAAGCAGACAATGAGGACACTCCTCTTCCCGAGGTAGACACGCGTCCCTAATGAGGGACAAGGTTGATCCGACCCCTCCTGCTGCACCCCCGGGCGCCCGTGGGTGGGGCCTAACGCCACCGGCAGCGGGAGGCTCCAATTAGAGGGGAAATTAATTGACATTCTGGAGCCCTGCCTGTGACTGTGCAGAAATGGATAAGACAAAAGTGGCATCTAATTTGACTCAGCCAGCACCAAGGCGACATCTGGGAGCCGTTAACAGCCCTTTAAATGTCTGCGCGCCAACAATGGCCTGCCTTTTTCTTCTTTCTCCTTTATCAGAACCAATACAGGGCAGATGTGAAGTGGATGAAAGGCACGGGCTGGGTCGCCACCGGGTCATTAAATGTGGAGCAGGCGAAGAAGGCAGGAGAACTCATTAGCGAGGTGAGATTTCCTGACAGCATGCAACAGGGCCGGCTGCACTAGGCGTGTGGCATTGCTGTATAAAATTAAAATAATTTCCACTCAAAAGGCGAAGAAAAAGGCAAAGCTACATGAAAGACCCGGAAGCCCAGACTAGGGCTGGTAATTAGAGGGAAACTACATACCAAACACACACCAGTAGGGGCCCGTAGAGCCCCGGCAAAAACAAAGTGGGTGACAAATGATATTATGAATAATAATGACAATCAAAAAGAGCTCAATTGCTACCCACCAGCTTACCTTTTTAATGAAGCAACAAGGGAGAGATGATGAAAAGATAACATTTATTGCACCCAGAAAGCTCTTTCGGGACTTGATGCCCCTTTTCTCTCTCTCTCTCTCTCTCTCTCTCTCTTCCCGCCACAGTGTAAACAGTTTTTGAATATTCACGTGGTGTGGACACGTGACCCGGGTCTCTCCTGTTGAGGGGTCTCACTTCTACTTAAATCTCACGCCGGTCCACCTGCAGCCACCCTAGCTGGACCCTAAGGCATTACAGCGTGCTAAAAAGATCTGTCTGCTCACATTTTGGGGAGAGTTTCATTAAACAGGTCTTTTAAAGATCTGATCAGGGTTTCTCCCTCTCAGAACTATTGGCATTCCGAAAGCTCTCTGTTGTGGGGGCTGTCCTGAGTCACGTGGGGTGTCTGGCTGCACCCCTGGCCTCCACCCACTAGATGCCAGTAGCACCCTCTGCCCAGGTATGACGACCCTCAGTGTCTCCAGATGCTGCCGGAAGGTGGAGAGCCACTGGACTAGACACACCAGGGAGTTGTCATTGCCTCGTGCTCACACGGAGGCTGCCCGTCCTCGAACAACCCAAATCCCACCTCTGTTCATGTCTGTTTGGGGAGGAACTTGCTCAGAAGGCAAGTGAGAATTTTTCTAGTTGCCTCCAGAGTAACCTGGTCTTTCTGGATTTTCCTGGGTGGGGAGGGGATCACCACGGCTGCAGCCACAGAAGATGGTAGTCTTTGTAATGAGCCTCCTGGGACTTTGTTTTGAGAACACTTTCTTACTGAATGTGTAGGTAGGACAGAAAGACACCTAAGTTGGTTTTTCAAACACACCTGCCCAGCGTTGATATCTTTCCCATGGGAGAATGTTCTGGTTAGCCTGACATGTCACAGAGCTGGTTCCAAAAGCGAGTTCACTCTGATGGGCCTAATTTTTAGGAAATCTTAGTCAACGTTCAAGGCTCAGTGGACACTTCACTGCCCTAAGTAGTTCATTCTGACTGAGGAAAGACCTTCCTCAAAGGATGATTTTGAGAAACTTGCCGCAGCAAACATCTAGGTTGGAGGACTCATGCTCCTAAACTCTCATTGGGCCCACTCATAAAAGGATGTGAAAAATAAATCATACACACAATTTAGACTTCAAGATGATTCTTTCATGCATCTAAGTCTGGCATCCAAGGGAGCTTTCTGGAACTGTTTATCCCACAGTGGGCTTAATTTTCCACCTCATTTTGCAGACTTACTCAACAAATTGGCTTATCTTCTATGCTGCATGCCAGTCCTCAAACTTCAGTAAGGCAAGAAAATCTTTCAGCCGTTCTCCCTAATCACCTCACTTCTGTTTCCCACACTTCCAGTTCAGTGTCAAATTGGCTGACCTCTTAATTTTCAGCCCGAATGCCACACACTGCCGAGAAAACCACAGATGCATACACGCCTGTCTCTTAAAGCAGGAGCCGGCAGACCTTTTCTTGTAAAGGACCAGATAGGGAGTGTCTTCAGCTTTGTGGGCCACACAGTTCCCGTTGCGGCTCCTCGGCCCTGCCACCTCTGTGTGAACACAACCACAGACCACCGTGTATGTGAAGAGCATGGCTGTGTTCTGATAAAACTTTAGCAGAGTGACCCAACAGAGATGGCTGGATACCGAACCCTGTCTTCCTTAATCAACCCAGGCTACAAAAACTGACCCTGATAAATGAGGAAGTGTTCATAAAATAGGTCTTTGATTTGAGGAACGATACACTTCATAAGTCCGTTAAGAGTGCGACTGTCCTAGTCTCCTGGAAATGTATTTGGATTAAAAAAAAAAAAACAAACCCGGAATTAATTTAAGCATGACTTTTGGAATCAGAATTGGGTATCTAGGTCTTTGCCAGCATTGGAATTCTTTGTGATTCTGTGTTTGTTTGTTTGTTTGTTTCCAGTGTCTTTCAAAATGTAAGCTCCTTCCTTTCAACCATAGCACCCTTCTTCTTGTTATTGTAACATTCTAAAGAATCCTTGCTCATGTTAACTGAACCAAGTTCTAAAGTGATTGAATAGTTGTGATCCCTGACTGTTAAATGGGAGGGTTTTGACTGTGATAATCTCCGCCAAGTCCTTTCGTGGAAGGAAAGCGGGAAGCTTCAATTGATAAATGTAACCACCTTCTTGCTTGGGAGACCCAAACTAAGAGATGTAAACAACGCAGCATTTGAAACCCACAAAAAGAACCCTCTCCTAGGCGTACATCCCCCGGTATTTTACCGGTATAACCCAATTTCGCGATGTTTTCTTTGCACCAGCTAGAAATACTTTAATGTTAATTGACATGAGGTTATTCTTAAATTGAAACAAATATTAACCTGAAGGCACCTAGGATATAAAGATGGAGGAAGCCGAATAATAATTATGTTCACAAATTCACTCTAATCTCAAGCAACCTATGATTTTCCCTTTCAAATGGCATGAAAGAGTGGCACAAAATTCACAGCTTTGATCTTTTTCTGCTCAACAGAAGAAGTACCGTCAGCCTCCAGATGCTTTGAAGTTTACCAGTATTAAAGACACTCCGGAGATGGTCCAGGCCAGAATTAGTTATACCCAAGCCGTGGATGTAAGTGATAATATATATACATTATGAACTCTAAGAGTGGGCTCTTCTTTCAACACTGCGATTGAAGCTGAGGGTTCCTTGCCTTGCTCTTTCTGTTGTTCGAAGGATGAAGGAACTCCTTGTCCTTTGCCAAGGAGCACCTTAGCGGGGGTGCTTCCTCATTAGGATGCAAATGGGGTGTTACCGCTCTTCTGATGCCAAGTGGGGCTCTGTCACCCCACTGCCCTCATGCTCTCCTGTCTTCCCATTTGCATATCTTCAAGATTTGTGTGTGTGTGTGTGGGGGGGTGCTTTTCCCCTCTCCTTTTTGTTTTAAGGTGTTGTTTCCAGAACTGGAACTTTGGGAGTGAAAATTCTTGGCATCTGGAAGACTCAGCCCCCGCTAGTCCTCCTTGGGACCCGAGGGCAGGAATTCTTGCTCTCTGAATTCCCCCAAAGACTTTGGAAATGATTTGGGTCTTGCGGGCACGAGACTAACGGTGAACTCACTTCCCGTCTTCCCTTTTTAACGTGAAACTGAGACCTGGCCTTTTGTCCTCACTGCATGGCGTTCGTTGGAGACCAAATTGAATGATGAGGTCCCATAAAAACTCACTTTAGGACATGGGTTAACCCCATTTGGCTGATTCTGCTGAGAGAGGCCCGCAGATCTTTGTAAAGTGGGGCAGACACGCCTTATAAATATCTTCAAACCATTCGACTTGCCGTGAGGAAAATGTGCAACCCTTGGTGAAGAGGAGTTTCAAAATTATCTCTCATGCTTCCCAATTAAATATTTTATTCTGATTGTGCCTTATTTAACAGGCATTTGGAAATGTCCTGAGTGCCTATCAGAATAAGTTTTGGGATGATTTACAAACTTAACAGGGTTTAGGAATTTATAATTTCTTGACAAGCAGCCCATCAGAAACAAATTAAATTCTGAAAAACACAGATGGTCAAACAAGAACTTCTGTATGAAGAAAAACAACCCGGGCTTCTTCCTTACCCTAACCAACTCTAGGGGGCAGTGCTGTGATACGTAGAAACTTTGGACACAGCTACTAAGATTTGGGATGGAAAAGCCCGGCTTAGAAACTTTCTCTGGTGGCCGATGCCAACTTCGTGTGTCATCACTATGAGGATGTCATAAGCCCAAATCAGAGTTCCGCATGAAAGACACCCCAGACCCACCTGGTAGACATTTATTAGCACAAGAATCCTCGAGACGGAGGAAGGGAGTGGGGATCGAAGTAGGTCCAGACGTCCCCTGTGGAAGAGCCCTCTTTCATGCTTCTGAATTTTAATGCCCTCCCACGCTTTATGGTTAATAACAAAATCATTAGGTGTTAACTAGACCTCATTTTCCCATCCGACACCGTGTCGGGTTTATGCTACAAGTAGAGTGTTAACGCAGAGGCAGGTTTCAGCCTGTCGTGTTCTGAGCTGGGACGTAGGACTCAGGAGGGCACGAAGCCTGTGTCACCGTGCTGGCTGTGGGATCCAGGTGGAGGCAGGGCACCCAAGATCCTGTCCCTGTGGGGAGGTGGCAGCTGTCCCTTGTCTCCCGGAGTGTAACTTGGCTGATGGCTGTGTGGCAGAACCTCCTGGGTTTAATGCAAAACCTCTCTTCCTCCACAGAGGTTATATAAGGAACAAGGAGAAAACATAAAGCACCATTACACTCAGACAGCCGACCTCCCTGAAGTCCTCCTGGCCAAGCTGAATGCCATGAATATCAGTGAGGTGAGGCTGGCGGATGGGGCACTGGCTTTCATTCCGGGGGATCCGGGGACCTGGGCAGTGCCCGGCAGCCTGTGCTCAGAAGCATCCCGTACTCAGAAGGGCCTGGAGCTTACTTGAATGCTCTGTTGTCACCATCTTGAAATTTGTAACATTTGTGACCAAGGGGCCCCATGCTTTCATTTGCACTGCTGAGTTCTGCGGGCTAGGTAGGCCGTCCTACAGAGGAGTCAAGCTCATTTGCAAGAATGAGACTAGGAAAACCGCCTTACTACAAAAGGCGTTGGTACTGAGGGGGTGAAATGCGGGAGCGTCAGAATATAGGTGAGGGCAGCCAACGGCTATGGCGAGGAGAGACCCTTCCCTCCCGTGACCTTGATCAGCAACCCCCCCCTTTCCTGTTCTTCGACAGAGACAGTTGTGTTCTCCTTATCTTACGTCAAGATCTGTGCACGCTCAGCCTTATGCCTCCTTCTTCCACTCGGCTTGCTGCTCAGAGAAATCTGGGTCTGTCTGACTCTAACGAGTCGCCCCCAAAAGACTCTCCCTCCCGTGGGTGGGCGTGAGGCAGGCTCCAACTCTTTCTCGGTTTTTGCTAAGACGCAGTGATTTCTAACTCCAACCGGGCGCTGGGGGAGAAAACCCATAACAAAGCCGATGCCCATCTTGGTAATGAGCATCTCAGAACCACCAGGTCACACGAAGGTCTTTATTTGTCCACATGTTCCCAACAGACACGTTACAAGGAATCCTGGAGCAAACTTCGAGACGGTGGATATAAATTGAGACTGGATGCCATTCCATTTCAGGCAGCAAAGGCTTCCGGCGAAATCATAAGTGACGTGAGCATCCACCTCCATTACCGTGTCAATGTTTAATCCTAACCGATTTTTACTCCTTTTGCCCCCAACCCCTGCCTTCTTTTGCCTGTGGATACTGTCCTCTGCTTTCCCAACTGACTGTGTTAGGGCAATCTGGTAACGACCAGTGAGAGAGAACATACCATACAACAAAAAAAAATCCCCTAGCCGGGGTACAAAGCCAAATGCCGGACTGTAACTCTGGACCCCGGGCAGATGAAATGCACCCTCCACCAGGCGCTTTCCTAAAGCAAGTCCGCGTGCAGAGACTGTTAACAATGCACCCACCTTCTTCCAGCGCGGGCCGCCCAAGTGCTAACATGTCCTGCCAGTTCATATCCAGCCCTTTAGTCATTGGGAGTCTTGCATATGAAAGAATAGGCCTTTTGACGACTCCCGCGCGTTTTCTTTTAACTCACCCAGTCACTGTCAAAAGAACAAAACATTTTTGCCCAATACCCACCTCTCCCATTCCGTGTCCCTTGTCCCCGAGCTGTTACTCTCTCCCGCTCTCTTTCCCTTTAGTACAAATACAAAGAGGCATTTGAGAAAATGAAAGGGCAGATGCTTGGCTCCCGGAGCTTGGAAGACGATATCAGCCTTGCACATTCAGTGTATGCGAACTCGCTGCAGAGCGAAGTAAGTAGGAGAAAAAATGCAGCGGGACTGGGGGGCCCTCACCTAATGGTGCACATCCAGCATGTGTCGTTTGTCCTTCCGGTTGTGGCTGTTGGCTCTGTCCTAACTAGCTGCGTGCCTTTGTTGGGTCCCTTGGCTCCTCTGGGCTTGAGCTTCTTCCTGCGTCAAGTGACAGTTTGAGCCAGACCACCCCTGAGCTCCCTTGGGCCATTCTGTGATGTGATCAGTGGCCACGAACGGGGGCCTGTGGGCTAGGTTTGGACGACAGAGCTGTTTTGTTTGGTCTGCAGAGTGAATTAGTCGCAAACCTTTAAAAGTGGAACATTTTGCATAAAGGTCGTAGACTTCCAGCCAGAAGCTGGCCCTGGATTCCTCAAGGCCACAGTTGACGTTGACGACCGAGAGCTCCGTTTAGAAGGGACCTATGCTCTCCTGGTCAGGCGGCCGCCTCCTTTTCCCTCACTGCCCGCCTTACTCACTGGTGCTATCGTCTGGGTGCCTGGAAACGTCTGAGTTTGCAGCCCGTGGTTTCGACCCTCTGGATGCTGGCACGAGTGTGTACGCAGTGTCCCCTTGCACATATGCGCGCTGGCAAACGGTGGGGCTAGACGCTGACGTATATCCCCTGTGTTATGAAGGACGAAGCACCTTTACACCCCGGGTCTCCCTTAACCATTGGACGAACTCTCTTGAGGAACATTATCGTCTTATCCATCCCGGTTTACTGATAAGACCTAGACTCTGAGCGCCTCAGTCCCTTGTCTAAGATCAGCTAGAAAGTGAATATGGTGCCAGCCCTCCATCTCAGGCTCTGTCCACAGCTTCACATGTTCTCCGCCTCAGTTTCCCCATTTCTAACATTCTTCCCCCCCAACCCCCACCCCTTTCTGGGCTGGAGTGCTGACCGAAGAATGTGGGGTTGCACATGAATTGTCCTGGCCTTTATGCTAGGGGTCAGGGGAGGGTGCTAGATGGGAGCAGGAGGTAAGGGAGGGGTGGCCGGGGCTCCGGGAAAGATGGCGGAGGTGGAAGTTACGCATCTGACTCCTGAGAAAGCCCAGAGTGAGCTTCGCAGACCTTCCGGCAGCTTCTCTGAGGACTGCCGTGGAGCTTGTGGTCTGTCCTCTCCTCCCTCAGCATGCCTCTTGGGAATACCCATCCCTCAGAACTGGCTTTCCAAGCATCTACCCACTGCTGTTGGCCCCCAGATTTCTTTTTTTTTTAATTACATTTTTCAAGTTTATTTATTTATTTTGAGAGAGCGAGAAGAGGAGGAGCAGAGAGAAAGGGAGAGAGAGAGAGAGAGAGAGAGAGAGTTCCAAGCAGGCTCTGCACAGTCAGCGGAGAGCCCAGCACGGGGCCTGAACTCAGGATCAGTGAGATCATGACCCGAGCCGAAATCAAGAGTAAGATGCTCAACCCGCTCAGCACCCAGGCGCCCCTGCCCCCAGACTTCTTAGGATGTCGTCTGATGCTTTGAAGAAGCTGTTCATCGGCTAAGCCCGAGAAGGGAGTCCCCGGTGTCTAAAGTCTGAACCTGACAGGGGGAGGGGGAGAAACTCTGGCGGGCCCCGTGCCCTCACAGGTTAGCCACGTACCTTCTTGCCTCTGGCAAATGGGAAGATCTAAAGACCCAGCAAGGGAATCACTGACGTGATGTGATGTAGGTCTCCTGCACTTCTGTATTGCCCCAACTGGGGGAGCCGTGGGCCTTCATCATCTAAGTCAGTGACCTCCAGGAGCTGAGGGTGGTGAGTGTCATGAATCCTGCTAATTAAGCCAGTCCCTACAAGAAAGGAGCAGCGGTCCCGCCAGAACGTCTCCGGGGCTCACCTGGGAGACTCTCACTGCACTCGCTGTCCCTGGTGGTCCCTGTGCAAATGGTGGCTTTGAAATAGCGGCTGTTGATCTGTCTGCCCCTCTAGGTGAATTACAAGAAAGGCTTTGAACTCTCCAAGGCACACTTCCATCTGCCATTGGACATGGTGACCCTGGTGCATGCCAGGAAGGCTCAGAGCCTGGCCAGCGACCAGGACTACAGACACCCGCTCCCCCAGTACACTTCCTTGGCCGAAGACCTGAGGCTCAGCTGTGCCAAGAGAGCCCACAAGTTGCAGAGCGAGGTAAGGGGACCTGGCCTCTCTCTCAGGGCTCTGTCCTCTCAGATTTGACCAGGAGGCAGTGACTCCAAGCTCCCGTTGGTGCCGCGGAGGATTCCGGAGGTGAGAAATCCCAAACCAGGGTCTTCTTGGGAAACGCTGCCCCGTGCTCCTGCCCAGCACAGTTACACAGATCTAATGGCAACGGAAACATCCACTGGTTCCAAACATGACGTTTTCACACATGATCTCATTTGAACCTCGAAATAACCCCGTATCAGTAGTCTTTACCCCATTTTAGAAATGACAGGGAGGCTCGAAGAAGTTAAAGAGAGAGCTTGCCCGAGACCCCACAACTGTCAGTGAGAAAGGGGGGCTGACACGTGAACTTAGATGGCGTCTGACCAGGATGCCCTCCGCTCACATGTTTTGCATGTTGAAGATTTGCTACTGGCACTGCCTTTGGCCTCAGGTCTGACCGGGGGAGGGGGGGGGGGCTCTTCTTCGTGCTTCGTAAATTCCCAGGCTGCCCGTTTTCTGAGGGAGGCCATGCTCCGTTAGGAGAGGCTGGGGTCAGAGCGGACCCACTTCAGGCAGAGGCGAGTGTGTGGGGGAGGGCAGGGCATCCGGGCCCCAGCAGTCCTTCCTGGGTCCCCGCGACGAGTGGTGGAGACCTTCACGGGCCTCCCACATGCGTGTCAAGCTCGAGCCACCTGTTTCTGGAAGCAGGTGGCCTGGGATTATTGGGGAGCACCGAGGATTTCCTCACCCCCAAAGAGACCCCGGATGTCTCCCCTCCACAGGCGGCAGCGTCCTGTTTGGCACTCCCCCTCTTGCCTACCTTTCTAGGTTTCTGTGCTATGGGCTTTGCAAGTAACGGGCTGGGGTTGGGAAGCAAAACACCGCACAAAACCTGCATCCTGGTTCGACAGTGCCTGGAAGCAAAGGGACACTCAGATCTGGGTATCTGTCGTCTGTTCAGGTTTTCCGCCCGTGTACGGTGTTTACCGGCTGCCAGAAACTGTCAGGAACCCCAGAGCAGCTGCAACCATGGGGCTGCCACGCTCAGCTCAGGGCCTGTGTGTCACTTGAGCGGAGCCCTCGCCTGCCCTTGCCTCTCGCTGTGACAGCACTTGGAAGGCAGCAACGGCCGGGGGCGGGGGAGGGGGGGCACCTGGGTGGCTGCAGGGGAGCGAATTTGGGGACCCTTTAAACTGTCAGCCCGGATCACTCAGGTACACACACTCGCACCTACCCACACAGACAGGCCTGTGCCAGATGATTCTGGATTCATTTATTAGTTCTTTCTTAACCCATGATTAATTAACGCCACCCTCTGCTGCTGGGTTTTGTTTTAGAAGGCCTATTAAACCGTCATTTCCACATTTGCCCCAAGACAACTGACTTTCCAAGCACAATCCACTCCAGCGTTTATGTCTTGATAGCCCCCATGAAGATAAAAACCTGCCTCACCTCCCTCCAAAGCTACGGAGACAGGTGACAGCAGAATCGTTTTTCTTTTGACCTACATTTTTGTTTCCCCCACAAACACTTACTGGGAGGCACCGTGTGTTTGCTGAGGATGCTCTGTCTGGAGACACTGGCTTGGCCGTGAGTTCTAATGACGACGTTATCCTCTCGTGGGTCCTCCGGCTTCTCCTTGCTTCCTTGTTCTGTGAGTTTGGCTTTTCTGATTCCTTGTGTTGTCTCTTCTAGAATTTGTACCGGTCAGACCTGAACTTCATGCGAGGCGTTCCCTGTGTCATTCCAGGCACGTTAGAGATCGAAGGGAGAAAGAAGGCATCTGAACTCATCAGTGAGGTGACCGGGGACCCTGGAGGGCTGAGGGGTATCCGTCTTATTTCCACGGGACAAATGAGCATTCAGCTTACTTCTTCCTGCTGAAGCCAGTTAGAGGTTAACTGTTAACCGTGGCCGTTCCCCACATAACCTCTTCTGGGGCCTCTGTTCTGTTACGAGATCCTCCATTTAGACTGGATGTCATTTAAGACAGCTTTGCACATATCAAGCCAGTCCCTTATGAACACATAAGAATTATTCACTGACTCGTAAGATCTGCTTCCCTAGGGTCCCTTTGAAGAGTGGCCCTGTGGTACAATGACAAAAAGGCCGGCTTTGGAGACCAACAGATGGAGACTGAAATCCTAGGCCAGTGCTCATTTGCTGTGTGACCTCCAGCCTGTCACCTGCCCTCTCTGAGTCTCACCTTTGTAATCGGTTAAATGGGGGTACTCCTACCCCTCTCGTTTAGTTTTTATGAGGATTAGCGCTAATAGTCCAAGCAACTATGCTTCTCCGGTGGCTGGGAAATGGTTGTTAGAAGCTTGGTGATAATTTCATGGTAAAAATACAGAAGTCTAGAATTCTAAGCCCTTTGAGCTTCTGAGGAATCTTACTTACACCTGCAAGGGCTCTGGGACGTCCACTCACTGTAGATGCAAGGACAGGAGGGCATAACGGAGGGCACTGGAAGTATCAGGTGGGCTCACACATTGATTAGGAGCTCTGAGAAAACGGAGCTGGCCTCACCGTGGGAGTTCAGATTGAACTTTGCGCTTTACTTTTCCAGTGAAATCTCAAAAGAGAATGGTTTCTGAACCTGGTGGGGCATCAGAATTGTCTTTGGAGCTTGAAAAAAAAATACAGATGCCTGGGCCCACTGACAGTTTAATGAATCCTGGTCTCCCGGGGCGGGGTGCAGGCAATCGGTATTTTTTTTTTTTTTTTTAAAGCTGCACAGTTCTTTCTGGGACATTCCCAGAGCCGAGGGGCTCTGGGTCTCCAGTGAACAAAGGTCGGGAGCAAACTGCAAATTTCAATAGTCACGTTCCCATTCATGGCAAAGGGCTAGATGTCCTCTCCTCTTCCTGTGGGTAAGCATCTGATTCAGTCCGTCCTGTCCTCCTCTGCGTCTTCCTCCCTCTGAGCTCCGAGGTCACGAGAGCAGGTGTCGGACTGGATTCTGGGGAACAGACTAGCAGCCTTTGCAAAGTGAGATTTTATAACCAGTGCTTAGAGAGCTTCGTCTCCTTCTGGTTTGATGCCTAACAAGTCGTCTTCTTCCCTCAGAGTAAATACCGTCAGCATCCCCAGTCATTCAAGTACACAGCTGTGACAGACACCCCCAGCCTCCTTCATGCAAAACTCAGCAACCAGATTACCAATGAGGTAAAATCGGATGGCTTTGGAATGGCCTTTTTAAAAACTGCTAGCTTGTTAAAAATAACATGTATTTGTGGGGTCGGGGCCAGGAAAAAGCACGCGTGTTTGCATGGGGGTTTGGAAAGAAAAGAACGTCACATATGGAATGTAAACATTTTCCAGAGGGAAGGAAGGCCTAGTTGGAAATCTGGTTCAGACTCTAGTCTTGCCCCTCAAGGGCAATCACGGACCAGCAGGATATCCTGGGGGGCTTGTTAGAAGTGCCGAACCTCGGGCCCCACCCCTGACCCACTGAATGCCCATGGTCCTTTAACGGGGTCCTCACGTGTTTCCTTGGCACATTAAAGTTTGAGAGTACTGGTCCGTCGTTCATCTGTTCTGTCTAGGAACATAATGGCTAACCGCACGTCTGTGGTCATTCTGATGATTATTCTTGGAAGGATGTGTGGTTATTCAGGGGTGCTGATGCAAGGCCGGTTACATAGAATGCTGTTGGTCGGACCTCTGGAATTTCTGCCTCCTCCCTTACTTGCTGTTTGCTCACTTTATTTAAATATCTCTACCAGAGCGGCACACAGGGGAAGGGATCTTATTACATAAAATCACTGGTCCAGCCCCTTTGGTTCTACTCCTTGGTGGCTGTCTTGCAAGTTTGAAACAGAAATCGAGCTTGGCAGGGAATTAAATTTGGCATCGTCCTGAGTTTTTCAGATTTTCTTCCCGACTCTTTTAGAAGCCAGTCGAGATTTGGCTATTTATACAATTAGGGTCCACTCTCCCTCAAGTCAAAAAGTAAGAGACAGCAGCGTAGGATAAGAATGTCCCCAAGAGCTTGGGTAGCGACCGTTCTCAATTTTAAATTCCTGTCCAGGCTTTCCTGCCTGCTGCGTGAGCTGGATGCTGTGGGGTAACACTGCCTCTTGTGATGACCTCTGGCCTCAGAGAACTCACCAGTCACAGAGCCATTTCTGATCACAAGAATAGGTGTTTTCATAACTGGCGGAGGCCATGCAGGGCGGCCTTGGTGGGAGCTTGCTCACGGAAGGAGCTGGGGCTTTAGGAAAGGATGCAGACCAGAGTTTGGGAGCCCCCCTTCCGCCAACCAGGGCTTCTCCCAAATCCCCCTGGATCTTGGTATTTATTGTCTGTACACTATATCCTCAAGGGAAAAGTTTACAACGAGAAGAGCTTTGATAGTGTTCCTAAATGCGGTTTTCTTTCCTCAGCCTATTATTGGGCAAAGCGTAAGGAGGAAAAATTACCTTTTCTTTTACCCAACATAGGGTCTCAGTGCGGCTTCTGTAACAAAAGGCAGATTAACAAAAGAAAAGCATACTAGTTTATTTAACTCAAGTTTTACAACGTACGGGAGCCTTCATAAGGAAATGAAGACAGAAGAAACGGGTTAGACCTGAGCGTTTCAGTACGAGGTTCGATGAAGAGTAGAGAGTCACGGCAAAACGTGATGAGCTAAGAACAGGGGCACACTTAGCTCGGTCTGTTCGCTCAGATTCCTCTCTGCAGCCCTCCGTCTTCAGAGATAAGGACGCTCATCGCCTCTGGGTGTGGGGAGGGCATCTCTCACAGGAGGGTCTTCTGACCTGCTTCAGGAGAGGGGAGAAGAAAGAGTTCTTCTGGCACCTGCTGTTTCCCAGATTCCTTCAGCTTAAAGCATTCAGTACGCCAAGGTGCCGTATTTTGGGGTGACCTGTCCCGAACCCCGTCAGAAGCAACTTGCAATGTCTTACATACTCCTTTTATGTCACTCAATTTGACTCATGAAAGTACTGACTTTATTGAAAGAAAGATCTTCCCCAGGGCTGAAGGTGTATCTGTGACACAGCGAGTGGCCTTCCGCAAACCTATTTCTGCAAACCTATTTCCCGCTTGCCAGCGAGGGACCTGCAGCGTTGCAGAAGCACTGAGCGTTATCTCCTTGCTTTTTCTTCGTTCTTTTTCTACCCAGCGCCTCTATAAAGCAGCCGGGGACGAGGAGAGGCACCGGTACACAATGACCCTGGGTCTGCCTGAGTTCGCCCGAGCCAAAGCAAACGCGGCCAATCTGAGTGACGTAAGCCTTTCTTGACGTAAGCTGAGGTGCAGACGTGCTCCAAAGCCACGTCTGTCTGTGGCCGTGATGGGCTCTAACGGTGGCCCTTCTGGTTCTCCCAGAAACTTAAAAAACGTCTTTTAGATGCTGATGGTAAATGCATTTTTCCTCAAGTGTGGCGCGTACATATGCGTCAGAGAGCACGCCAGTGTGAATGCTAATGAGATTGTCTTTGCAAAAGAGAGAGCTTTTGCTGGTCAGAAATCGATTCTCGAACGCCATACTACAAATGAAAGGGGTAGCCTTTGTTCGTTGGTTCGTGTAATTTTCTTTTTTTTTTTTTTAAAGATCTACATGTGTTCCTACTGTAGGCCAAATACAAGGAGTCTTGGCGTAATCTCCGTGCTCAAGGCTACAAGCTGACGATAGACGCTCTTCCCTTCCAGGCTGCTCGCGTCTCTGGAGATATAGCCAGTGATGTGAGTTGAATGATATGACCTTCCATTTTGCCTAATTTCTGTTAACTTCTTGTAAAACAATGTCTACGGCTGATTTTCCTGAATTAAAGCAAATCTATCACCGTGTGAGACAGGATGTCACCTGCAGAATATATTAGTTAGGAATGAGACTCTTTGACGGAGGGAGGGAAAGAAAGGCTCTGTTAATCCGAAGCTAAACTCAGGCAAAGGTCTCCAGCAGGAAAGCGATTAGGATTTGTTTCTAATGGCGGGGTCTCGCCAGCGGTCCCCCCTGTAACGCGTGAGCTGCCTGCTTTCTAACTGCGCCCAGAATTCGACAGAGAACTCGTAAGAGAAATTGTAATACGACCATAACGCATCTCCCTCTTGGCTCTCTGTAGTTTCACACGTTGGCGTTAGGATTTGCCAGCTGTGTTTCAGCCACTCTGTTGATAGCGTCCATAGCTTTGGGACATGAAGGTGACTTTCTCTTTCCCACAAACAAATCACAGAAAGCGTGGACTTCAAATAAATGGATCCTGTCTTTTGGGTTTAATGTTTTGCCAAAGTACAAACGGTTAAAGCACAAGTTTTTCTTTTACCTTTTTTGATAAATTCCTTTTGGCCACAGGACACACATAAGGGGAGTGGGGCCCTTCCTTTGGTCCTGAGGATATGGTTTTAATTAGGTAGGAAGAATGGAGCGCTGTTTTAATTGTTCATCCCCCAGGGAGGAAGCATGCTCTCATGCCACCCTCACTGAGGTTTTTCTTATAATCATCACCTCCTAGTGGAAGAGTGGGTGAGTTTTCTAGGGTCGGCAGTGAAACCATGCAGGTGGGATTTAAGCAGGCCGAAGGCCGGCCCCTGACTGCAGTCTTCCCTTCCAGTTTCTCTACCGACATGACTTTGTGAAGGAGCGAGGTAGGCTGATCGGGACCCGGAGCGTGAGCGAGGACCCCCGGCTCCGGCACTGCTGGCGGGTGGGCCAGCTGCAGAGCGAGCTTCAGTACAGGCGGGGGGCGGCGGGCAGCCGAGCCCAGTGTCACCTGCCCATGGACATGGTGCACCTGGTCCACGCCAGGAAGGCCCAGGCCCTAGCCAGCGATCGCGACTACAGGACATGGTGCCACGAGTTCACGGCGCTGCCTGAGGACCTGAAGATGTCCTGGGCCAAGAGAGCTCACGCCCTGCAGAGTGAGGTAGGGGACCTTCGGGCTGCACGCCAGCCCCTGACCTTCCTCCCCCCGCCGAGGCTGGATGTAAATCTCTGCTTCTTCCTTTGCCTTTCGGTCCCCCCCCCCCCCCCCGCCGCCGCCAAAGCTAAAACTTGCTGGGTCTGTGTCGGGCCATCTAGGTTGGAATCATTCGGCTGTTTGATAACTCTTTCTTGAGTACCTACTACACCATTCCAGGCCCTGGGGATTACCACGGTCAACAGAAAAGTGAAAAACTGCTGCTTTCCCGGGGCTTCCATGATCTGGGAGGGAGAAGGACTGTGATAAGTAGGACACGTGGTACATCGGGTGGACACACGTGGTGGAGACACACAGAGCAGGGAAGGGGGGTAGGTGGGTGGACCTGTGTGTGTGCAAATTAAAACGGAGGGCGGGGCCAGGGCACTGAAAAGGCAACATTTGAGCAAAGACCAAAGTTGAGGGAAGGAGATACCACTCCAGCCAACAGAATAGCAAGTCCAAAGGCCAAGGCCCTGAGCGGGAGGAGCCCCAGCCTATTTGAGGCCAGCACAAAGGAAGTGGGCGAGTGAGGAGGATGTGGTCTGGAGCGGGGGTCCGAGAGAGAGTAGGGGCTGGACGGTATGCAGTGGGGGGGAAGCTCATGCCTGGCAAACAGTGATCCAGCCACAGCTGACGCTGTCTGCCTGCCTGCCTGAGTGTCCCTCTTGCCACATGCTGCGAGGTGGGGACAGTCATGACTCCTCTTACCCAGATGAGGTCACTGGGAGATGCCCAGGCAGGACTGACCCCAGAACCCACCATCTCACCCATCTTGCTCTCGAGGAGGGAGCTCCTTGCAGGGGAGTCAGGCTTCCTACAACCCAGGTGTGGACACTGAAACCCAGAAAAGAGAGGTCCTCACCCAGGCCAGGGCACCAGCCCCTCCCATACGTGCTGACATCAGTTCCCTCCTCCTTCCAGGCCTCAGTGTCTCCCGCTGGGACAAGGTAACAATGATAATGTGGGCGTGGTCAGTGACAGGCACTGAACCACGTGAACTTGTACGTGTTGTCTCTCTCAGCCCTCGGAGGAAGGAGCTCTCGTACCAGGCTTTCTCAACTCCAGCACCTCAGATGTTCTGGGCTGGGTGATTCTCCATGGTGGGGCCCGTCTGGTGCATGGTGGCCTCTACCCACTAGATGCCATGGCACTGCCCTCCCCCCGGTGTGACAGTCAGAATGTCTTGAAATATCGCCAGATGTACGTGGGGGGCAAAACTGCCCCCAGTTGAGAACCCAGTTCTCAGTTTAGGACTGGCCTATATGAAACCTCGCATGGTGCCCGGTGCATAGAAACGTGCCAGGAAGTGTTAGCTGTTTTGATTGTTCTCTACACCAAGGTCTCGATTCTGGTTACCTTTAGGGCAACGACCGCTCTTGAGTTTAGTTACACGGCACAGACAGAATATTATAAACACATAATTGGTGATGAATTCGGACTCCGTGATGTCATGATACACTGGCCACCTAATTATTCATCGCAGTTCACTGGAATGGTAGTTATCCCAGTCAGGTCGAGTGTGGGGCAGGGGGAGGTCATCGGGCCCCACACAGGGGATGTAGTTACCAAGGGGCCAGCCCAAGTTCCATTAGGAAGGCCTTCCACCTGCTAGATGGCCGTCCTGCCATCTCCAAGAATGGTGCATGGCATGACCATCTTGTCAATGGTCTATTCCTGGGGGGAAGAGGAACCTCCAGGGCAGATACAGAGACCATCCGGGAGAGGTGAGGGGAGCCGAGCTGGGAGCCCCAAGACACTCGTGGGAAGCCCCACTTTGTCACCCACTGACTCTGTGTCCTGGAACTTTCACTTTGCTTTCTAGGCCTCTGTCCCTCCAACAGAGAAGCGAAGAGGTTTGACCAGTGACCTCAGATCTCAGGGTTCACGGGTAGATGTTTTTAAGATGGTGGCATCACTATAATGTCAGATTTTTATTTCACGTTTATTTACTTATTTTAAGAGGGGGAGGGGCAGAGAAAGAGAGAGAGTGAGTGAATTTCAAGCAGTCTCCGTGCTGTCAGCACAGAGCCCAATCTGGGACTCTATCTCACAAACCCTGAGATCATGACCTGAGCTGAAATCAAGAGTTGGATGCTTAACCGACTAAGCCACCCAGATTGCCCTCAGATTTTTACTTTACTAAGTAAGAAAAAAAACCCTAAACATTATTTCAAGCTACCATTTATATCACAGTTTTTTTTTCTGAAAAGAAAGGATATTTTAATGCTAAAAAATGTAGGAAAAACAATCTAAAAAGCAAAGGACTTTCCAAGAGATGATAGCTGGCATTCTTACACACTTTATGAAATAGGATATGTATTAAAATTTGGAATGCTGAGAAGCTATGGCTTAATTTTTTTAAATCACCGTATGATGTTTCATGCATTGCTTTTTAAACTTCAAGTTTGTTCATTTGGTGGGGGGCAGGTAGAGTGCAAGAGGACAGAGGGCACCTCGTAATGTTGAGCTGGTTCTGAGGCTTCAGTTTTCTTGTGGTCGTTATTGAAAATCTAATTTCATGTAGTTATGTTGTATAGAAAAAGAAACAAAGGCTCCGTGTGTGTTGACTCAGTTCGGCTCGGTCTGGGGGAGGAACAGTAGCCCCAGCCTCCGGCTGCTTCTCCTGCCCTCTCCTACCCTGGCCAGAAAGAAAGCTGTGGGTCGGGCCAGAGGGAGCCAAGAGGTGCTCTCCCCCAGGACGAAGGTCTCAGGCCATAGTTGCTCAAGCCATGCTTGCCTCGGGACGTGTATGAGATACATGCTGTGCCCAGGCAGTGCTCTACAGTGAATGGCCATGATCTTGTGCGGGGGCTGCAGGGAGTCCTGGAGAGCACCTTCAGGGACTGTCAAGGGGACAGCCCTGACCCCACCCTTTACGGCTGCATGACCTCAGGTAGACTCTGTAAGCTCCTTGAGCCTCAGTTTCTCCATCAGAAACAACAATAACATTAGCTACAATGTTTGGAACGTTTATTCTGGACCAGGCATTTGTTTACATGGTTTGCACCAACTATCTCATTTAGTATCTAGGTGCATACTGCTATTCCTCTTGTTTTTACAGATGTGGCAGCTAAGGCACCTGTAATCTTAAATAACTTGCCCTGGGTCACAGGCTGGCAGGGGAATGGCTTGCTCCAGACCCTAAAGCAAGAAGCAGAGCAGGGCTCTTGTGTCCAGACTCCTAGTTCAGTGCTCTTTGGCTCCCCCGCGTGGCTGGATTAGGACCCCAGGTGCTCTGACTCCTAAGGGTTCCTTTAATGACCGCCTGCGTGGTACACCGAGTGGACAGCCGCCGGTGGCTCTTCTGAGAATCTGAGCAGTCAGTCGAACACCGAAATTGTTCTGCGCATGGGCATAAGAATCCCTCCTTTGAAGGATGCCATGAACAATGCATGAAATAATGAGTCTAAAGCAAACCACACCCTGTGCAAGAGAGTGATTATGAAGGGTCCCATTAATATGACAAATACACCTTCCCACTGGCCGCCTCCTGGGTGCAGTTGTTTACATCGTTGGAAATTGGGGACCCAGTTGCAGCCGGTGCTGCAAAATGGGGGTGCCGGGAAACCCCACGTACGAACCCGAAGGTGGCTTCCAGGCAAGGGAAAACAGCAAGACTGCCATTTGGGGAAGCCAGATGCAGTTGGGCAGCGTGCGAGGCTCTCTTATTATCTTAGAATCCTTCTTTAAAACCATCTTTGGGTAGGTAGCTGATTCTTCTCAACTCCCCTCTCTCTCCCCCTCTTTCATCGTGAAGTCTGGGGCAGGCGTGTTGTTTTTAGGGTCTGCGTGAATAGTCCAACCTGGGCTGGGAGCTGAAATATCAATAGACGATCCATTTATAAGAGAGTCTGAGGCGCAGTCAGATCTTTGGGGAACCTGCATCTTGCTTTCTGACTTACCTGCGATTGTACTGTTCAGCTCAACAAAAGGCAAGTTGAAAGAGTGTTCCCCACTTCATCTTGCGTATGAAAGGAGCGAGACCCGGCTGTGAAGAGGTCCTGTCGGATTATTCTCTCTAACTTAGAAATTTATCCAATTTTCTCTGTTCTTTATCAGAGTGGAAGGCAAAAGCTTTGCCGGTGTAGACCGAAAGATCGTGGTATAAAAAGCAATCTTACTGACATGGGGTTTTGAAGCCTGCTCCTGAACCTGAGTGATGCCTCCCTTCACCAGTTAGAAAGCAGAGTGGAATTTGCACGGGGGCATTAACCAGCAGACAGTAGATCAGAAACGGACCCTCTTTGAGACCAGCTGTGAGGGACGCTGTGAATCCTGAAATGAAAAGGAACTAAAAAGGCCGAGAGGCTGGTTTCTGGAGTGATATTTTGCGTTACAGCAGAGCTTGTATCTAAATTAGAGAAACGCTATCAACTTCGTTTAGATCCAAATTTTAGATTTCCTTAGAGGGTCTTTTTCCACCTTTAAAAAATGGCTAATTTCCATAAAGAGAAGAAGAAAAGCGTTCATGTGACTGTCTCATCCTAGATAATGGTGGGCAGGTGGAGGGATGGTACTAAGACCTAATGTTTTAGGAGACTCCTGATCAGACTCATTGTCCTACAGCAGCACTTACAATTTTGTCCCAGGGATGCTGCTGTGGTTCTAATCTTCTGAGTCCTTAAAATGAAAAAAAGGGTGATAAAGCCCAGCCCGTTTTGACCTTATGAGCAAATCCTGGGGAACGGTGGCAGGGGGAGGGAAACGTAGGCACAAAAAGATTAAATTGGCTCCCATACTGTAGGCCGGTTGTATCTAAGCTTGTGCCCTTCTTAGGGTCCTGCTGTAATTGTCCCCGCGCCCTCCTGCCCCCCCCCCGGCCCCCCAAACCACCACGAGACAAAAACAGATCCAACACGTAGAGCAGCTTTTGCTCCTGAGGACCCTCAGGCGTTCTCATGAGCACAGAAGGGTCATTACCACCTTCAGCTGTCACAGAGAGAAACTGAGTCACATTTGGTAAAGTGATTTGCTCCGCGTCACGGCAGGTTTGGCCCAGAGCTCAAAGCCCTTTCATCACCTGGAGGTGGGCAAAACTGTTGTATGTAGGCAGGCAGGCAGGCAGGCAGTCACCTCACTGCCAGAAGGAAACAAAATAACCCAGGCAGATGCCTGGGCTTGGGTGTAGATCTCCACTCTTCCTTCAAGCGATCATTTGCATCCATTACCTTGGCTTCTAACCCTGCCAGTTCACAGGTGGGGTCTTCTTGTATCTTAGGCACGATCCATTATTTAATTCCTGGCAGAGTGCACGAACTCACGTGGTTGGACTTAACGATGTGCAGACACACTCCGAATGAAGATGTTGACACGTCATGATGAAGCATTATTACAAATCAAGGATCTAGGAATGCCCCGACAGTCTTAGACACTCTCTTGGTAAAAGCCAATGATTTTCTTCCCGCAGTTTCGCTACAAGTCCGACCTGATGGGCATGAAGGGGACGGGATGGTTGACGCTGAGTTCCCCACAGCTAGAGAGTGCAAAGAAGGCTGGAGAACTCATCAGCGAGGTACCACTAACCCGACCCTATCTTACGTGCAACCTATAGCATTCACTTTCTGCTGCAGAGGGAACCTGCTTACAGGGTGGAGATCCCAAGAGGGCCCCGTGGCCACTGGACGCCCAGTGTTTTTCTTGGCCTTTTGCAACCCAGTGGCAAGACTGAACAAGATCTCCCTCCACATGAATTCACTTGCTGGGGAGTTAAAGGCATGTTCCCAATGGGCAGTGAGAGACAGATGATGTGCTAGAAGGTTCTCAGTAGGCACATTCGGTAGTCATGAGCTAAGCTGGCCCGTTGTTTTCATGGGGCACAGAACTTGCCATCCACCTCCTGAGTTTACTCAGAGTGCCCAGTGTCTGGGGCTTATCTGATTTCAGAAGGTGTTACGCCTTGCACGGGGAATGGTTACCTTAACCCAACTCCCCACCGTACTGGTGGCCTGGAGATTCTTGCCCTGGCGTCCCCTTGAGGGTGGCACTGCCTTCTTCCATTTCTTAGTAACAGACCTTACTGGGACCCTGCTGATGCTGAATTCTCCCCTCTACTGAATTCCTTTATTGTGATGAGCCAGGCTATTGTGCAGCTTTCTCTCTCTCTCTCTTTCTCTCTCTCTCTCTCTCGTAAATACTGGTAAAATGTTCCTTATCACAGGGGCCACTTGGACCTCTTGTATACCCCTGTGAGCTACCCGCCAAAAAGAGAGACTTGTTTTCCAGTCGTGTCATTGGCCCATTTGGTACTGAGCAGGTGGTGCGGTGAAGCTGCATGCTGAAAGATGCATGCTGTTCACCGGTTTTATGGGAACCTGTGCCTTTTTCTTACAGACTAAATACCGTAAGAAACCAGACAGTATCAAGTTCACCACGGTGGTTGACTCCCCAGACCTGGTTCACGCCAAGAACAGCTACCTGCATTGCAACGAGGTGGGCATCTTCCACCACTCGTCCTAGGTGCCCCCTAGTGGGTAGTGTGCCGCCCGGTACTCAGTGCTTCAGAGGATGGGCTTGGGACAGCTGTGAGCGCAGACCTTCTGTCTACTGCCTGGGTGGTCGAGGGCCAGTTACTTCTCTCTTCTAACCTCCGCTCCCTTATTGGAAAGGACGGCACTGAGAGCACTGTTTCATAAGATGAAGTGAACTAACTGAGGGTTAAATAAATAAATGTATGTGACACTTTTAGCAAGTGTCTGGAACATAGTGAGTCCTCAGTAAGTGTCCCCTATTATGGCATGTTCACAATCATAACAATACTAAGTATTATTGGTGATCTTTTCGTCAACATTAGAGAGATTCGTCTCAATTATTGATAGATGGTAATGAAATTAAAGGCTGAACGTAACCCAGTTAGAAAAAAAGAACAGCCATGTTAAAAGCTTCTTTCTGCTTTTACTCCGTATGATTTAACCTCATTTCTTCTCCCCTGTATTTATTTCGGAGTATAGGAAGTTAAACATTTTCTCTCTGAAATTGTCAAGGGATTTGATTTTGCACAGAGAAAGCTGACCCCTCATCACACAGAGTCTAAATGTTGTACCGAAACATTCGTGTTTGCAAAGTCCAAGCTGAATTTGGAAAAGGATCAGAATACTGTATTTTCCTCTCTAAAAGTAGATGAGGCTCAATCCCTTCCTAAAATTGTTTGCAACTCTTAGATCAGTGCTCTAAAAATAGGAACTAAGAGAGAGCTCGAGTTTTAAAATTGTGTCTTCCTGGGACCCAGGTAGACTATGAAAACTTTAATTTTCTGGAAACATCTTAAGCATTTCATGGTAAAAAAAAAAAAAAAAAAGACTTGTTAGCCTTTGTGTCTTTTTATTATTATTCACGTCAAACAGCAAGGACATTAAGGCATCTCGTTACAAGTAGAAACCTTGAACAATGCTCAGTTGCAAAGATTCTCAAAATACCCACACACCTTATACTGTTGTAAAACACACGGGCGTAGCCAACCAGGATATTGGTTTGGGGCCCATTTGGAGCAGATCTTGATGAGTATTTTAAACAGGGTCTATTTAAAACCAGCCGGTCCCACCTGACTCTGGACACACGGGCCCCTATGGTCAGCCGGTGGGTTCTGGGTTCTGGCGGGAGGCCCTCCACGTGCTGGGCTGGGTTCTGCCCCCACGATGGTGGGCACTCGGTGGGAGGGGCAGGAAGGGGGTCCGCCTGTTCTCCGCCTGTCACTTCGGCCGGTGCAGTTCTGCACTTACCGTGAGCCTGTCTTACCCACAGCGCCTGTACAGGGCGGGCGACGCAGAGTCCCTGCACAGATACACCCCGATCCCCGACCACCCCGATTTTACCAGGGCCCGCCTCAACGCGCAGTGCCTGAGTGACGTAAGTGAAGCAGCCGTTCATGTGGTGTGTAAGTGTGTTTGTAAATGTATCCATACCCGAGCTGGATGTTACTTGTTGGGGAAGAAAAAGTCCCAGGAGGGAGGACCTGGGACGGGAAGAACACGGGACCGAGAGTGAGACAGACCACGTGTGCGACTCGGAGCCACCTTCCTCGCCGGGCCTCAGTTTCCTCAACTGGAAAATGGGTTGGAGCCGGGCGAACCGATGCCTGTGGTTCCTCCCAGCTCGGAAATTCTGGTTCCGGGCACGACCGCAAAGACCTCAGTCGTGCGCTCTCCTGGCCCTGGCAGGGGCAGACGCTTGCTCTGTCTCTTTCCCGGACACGTGTCCTCGGCCCTTCGGAGCAGGGTGACTTTGGAGACGCCGTGGCACTTTCTCACCGCACAGTTTGGAAAGACGCTGCGGTTGCCGCCCATCGGGCACAAACACAGTCTCCTTTGTGCATGAGGCGGTGGCCTTCAACACTTCCGTGTCCCTTAGATGTGTGCCCTTTGCGTGCATAACCAAGATGCTGTTTCCTAAACCCAGGCTTGTTGTTAGCAGGGGTCGGAGGCCCCCGGTTGTAATAGAATAGGCAGCCGCTCGGCCAGCAGAGCTGTGATCCTGGGATAACAGGTAGCCAGGCGGCAGAATCAAAAGACGCCGTCAGATCAGAATAACACAGGCTGAGTGTGTCGGCCTGGGGCAGCGCGGGGCCTCCCAGAGTCCGGCCATTCTTCCCTCCCTGGCCCGGCCATTGTGTCCTGGGGCTCCGCGCAGATCAACAGCTGCTACCGTGCACCCCAGAGGTGGCCGCCTCGCAGGGGTTGGCGAGAGGCGCCTTCTAGTTAGCGTGTGTATTAGTTTGTTGCGTTTGTAAAGCCCTGTGGGATCCCACGCGGTGAATGCGACGGGGCTTTGTAAATATGAGTTATTATGACCATTTGATGCTTTTGAGGGATGTGCGAGCGATAATTTTAGAACGGCAGCTCTGGTGGGCTGACCTCCATCTGGGGAAGCGGGACCTCCCCCTCAGCAGAGCTCGGACAGAACAGCCATCGCATTAATGCTTCAAGGATGGGAGAAGGCCAGGCCTCCATTTGACGAGCTATTGGAGGCCCATTGCCCCGAAAAACTGGGATAAGACTGCCGGTCCGTTTGGGGGCCAGCTTAAGGAGGACGGCCGCCCCGGGCCGGTGACGGCGCATCTTCCGGCTCACAAGGGACGCCAGTCTGTAGAGTCCCAGAGCTGAAATTAGCCGCCGGGGCATGCGGATATGGAGAACTCATGAACCTCTTTTGAAAGAGCACTTCTTCGGGGGCGTGTAGAATGCACACAATTGGATCAAGTGCTCTGTGAGGAAGATGTGGAGGGAAAGTGACCTTCCTGGGCAAAGAAAGCCATTGAGATGTGTAAGGCAGCCGAAATAACTAAAAATCAAATGACTCTAATGTGTGAGGATGAGGACAAAACTGTGCCCACTGTGATAAAGAAGAGAAACGCCCAGGGTTCCAAATCAAAGCGCCTACGGAATGTAAAGGCTCCCAGTGGCAAGGCAGAAACCTCAACAGAATAAAAAAACTCAGGGAGGAAGTGATGACAATCAAGCAAATAGTATACAGGGAGAAGGGGGGCAGGAGAAAGGGAGCAGGCGTCTTGGGGAGAACCCCAATTTGGGCCACACTGGCTCGTTGGCCCTCGGCTGCAGAGACCCGGAAGCGGGGCGCATCCGACACCACCGTGGGGTGACGTGGGAGTTTGAGGCGGAGTGAAGCTCGGTGTCCCTACCCAGCCCAGATCTGGTGTGGAGGCCCTCTTTTAGGAAGGCGCCAACCGTCACCTTCCCAGGGGACGACGCTAAGAGTTGGGACTCTGTGTGCTGGGCCGCCATATTAGGGAGCATAATGCTAAAGGCGACGGTGGGTCTGTCGTTATCTGAACGCTCCTCCCCTTGTACATATCCCTCGCTCACGCCTGCTAAACTCAGTGGCGACCCGGGAAATGGAATCCTTTGGGCCCTGTCTGTGACCCATCGATTAGGTGATTGCCCCAATGGTTATGGGCTCTGTATTTCTAGGCCCTTGAACGCAGTAGGTATTTGGCTCGTGGTTGGCAGCGTTGGGTGTTGGAGGTGGAGGCCATGATGAAGGTGAAGGTGATGGATGGCGGTACCTAAAAGCGCGGAGCCCGGCCGTGCCTGGCTCAGCCTCCATGGGCCCCTCTGGTTCCTGGCCCAGGTGTGCGGCCGTGTGAGGCACTTTGCTTTTTATCTGCCATCCCCGCTTTGCTTAATCTCCTCAATCCCCTGTAGAACAGAGCCTCAGGCTTGACCTCTATTTCCAAGTGACAAAAGTAAGGTTCTTAAAGGGCCTTCTGACCCGCTGGGGCTCTTGGAAAGAGTGAGCCACAGACACGGTCTGGGGCTGTCACTTTGTCGTCTGCTGCTGATGTGCCTCGCCTGCTGTCTCCCTTCTCTGTGGCTGAATAAAGGACAGCCCTCCACTGGGATCTCCAGATGGTTCCTTTCATTGAGCCATTCCCTTATCTTGAAAAAAAAAATTATTAGCTACATGAAGGCATGGGAGATTTTGATGCTCTATCGGTTATGTGGGTCTACCTGAGGACTAAGAGGGTGTGATTACAGACTCCTGGAGGGTGTGTGAGAACAGCTTCAAAAGGGGAAAAATGAAAGAGGAAGATGTGAAATAACATGGGTCAGGAACTCGGTCAGGTTCTTGGCAATCAATTTAATGCAGGTGAAGGCTCTTCCTTCGGTGCGTCCTCATGGGGTGCATGTGGGACACAGCCCGCTTCATCGCGATGGGGTGACGTGGCTTCGGGAGCTGCCGAGGGGCCCCCGGGAAGTCTTTGGAGCTAACAAACCCATGGGTGCCGGGACCTAAGGAATAGTACTTTCCGCGTATCTGAAGACACAGAGTTCTCGAACTTTGAGTTCTGTTGTTTGGAAGCTGCAAACCTGAGGCACTGAAAGCGAATGCAAACACAGGAAGGAGTGGGGCAGGGGCCCCTCGTACCAACAGGATGTAACGAATGAGCCGGACTCGCTGAGCCCACACCCGCCAGGGCAGGGCCTGATGAGCAAGCCAGGGGCTTAGAGCTGCGGCCCTTCGTGGCCAGTCCCACCAGGCTCAGAGCTGGGGAGGTCCTTGGGGTGGATGCGGGGCTGTGGCTCTGTCCTTGGGCCCCTGCAAGGGCGAGGGTGTGTGTTTAGGAACTGTTCCTGCTCAGAACTGACAACATGCCAGATACAGAGTTCTCACTCCCTGCTCGTTCGCTTCTTTGTTCTCGCCATCTAGAAAGCCTACAGAAACTCTTGGGAACAGACGCGGGCTGTCGGCTATGACTTCAGGCTGGACGCCATTCCATTCCAGACTGCCCGGGCGTCCAGAGAGATCGCCAGTGACGTAAGACCTCAGGCTCTGTCTCCCTCTGTCACTGAGAGTTTTGACTGGTTTTCCCAGTTCTGTTAAAACGAAAACCACCAGGAACCAAAACTGAACAAATATTTCCAATGAAATTAAAAATAGGTCTTATCTCCCAGAATCTTAGCTAGAAGTTTTAAGTTGGGGAGGGTCGTTTCCCCACTTTCTCTCTCTTAAGAGCGACACTCTTATTATTTTTTAACTTTTTAAGTTTATTTATTTTGAGAGAGAGAGAGGCACATGGGAGGGGCAGAGAGAAAGGGAGAGAGAGAATCCCAAGCAGGCTGTGCACTGTCACAGTGCAGATGTCAAGAGTCAGTCGCTTAACTGACTGAGCACCCAGGCGCCCCAAGAGAGACACTATTTTTTTAATGTTTATTTTTGAGAGAGAGAGAGAGACAGCGTGCAAAAGAGGGAGGTACAGAGAGAGGGGGAGACATAGAATCTGAAGCAGGCTCCAGCTGTCAGCACAGAGCCCGACGCAGGGCTCGAACCCACAAACCACGAGATCATGACCTGAGCTAAAGTCAGACGCTTAGCAGACTGAGCCACCCAGACACTCTCAGGAGAGACACTCTTAAAACTTGATGTGTGTGTACCGAGGGGTCAATCAACATGTGATTGATGTGTTGATCCACATAAAAGCACTTTTAGCTGAAGTGCAGCGTGACAGGGTAGAAAGAGATGGAGCTTTCCAACTCGACTCGTCCGAGTTAAAGTCCGGGCTCAGTCATTTAGGACTCAGCTGCGTGGTGTTGGGCAAGTTGCTCACATTCTGTGGAGGCAGATTTCTACATCTATGAGCAAGGGGTATAATTTTTATCTCCTAGGACTGTTGTAGGAGTGAAAACAAAATAGTTCAGAGTGTCATGCAAATAACAGGTGTTCAAAACGTGGCAGCCGTTGTTATAGAAGAGGAAGGCATCATTGATCATGAACAGCTTGTCTCTGCCCACAATAAGTACAGAAACCAAGGCCAAGCATTTAGAAACATTTGCAGCAACTAGCTATGGTGACAGCCAAGCATGTGCCCGGTGGACTTATCTTGAGCAGGGCAGGGGCCGCATTGGGTGTCGTCACACGCACAAGGCACCCCACTGCAGGTGCGGTAGAACCACATCTGGGACCTTGACGGATTGGCAATTTAAAAAGCAAGACGAGGGGCGCCTGGGTGGCTCAGTCGGTTAAGCGTCCGACTTCGGCTCAGGTCATGATCTCACGGTCTGTGAGTTCGAGCCCCGCGTCGGGCTCTGTGCTGACGGCTCAGAGCCTGGAGCCTGTTTCGGATTCTGTGTCTCCCTCTCTCTCTGACCCTCCCCTGTTCATGCTCTGTCTCTCTCTATCTCAAAAATAAATAAACGTTAAAAAAAAATTAAAAAGAAATAAATAAAAAGCAAGACGAAATGAAACTGGCCCTTCACTATAGATGGTTTGAGAGGCCCGGGTCCCTGCAAACTGGAAAGAATCAAGGGAAGAGTGGCTGCTGACAGAGTGGGCGCGTTTCTCTTCCTGTTGGGTTCATTACGGCGGCAATAACACCCAGAGCCGCCACTCGGTGGGCGTGAACCTGTGCCAGACGCGAAGCTCAGCCCCCAGCTCATTGAATCCCGTCAGTGTCCCGTGGGGCGGAGGTTCATTCTCCCATTTTATCAGGTGGGGAAACTGAGGCTCAGAGGGACTCAGTCACTGGCCCGAGGCCACAGAGCTAGAAGGTAGCAGCGGGGGAGATAGATCCCAGGTGTACCTGAATCCGAAGCTGCGCCCTTCCCCCATCCTTGAACTTCCTGCTGAGACCCCGGTGGGCTGGCGGGGGAGGGGAGGCAGCACCCACGACCCCCCTCTGCTCCTCTGACCTGCAGTTCCGGTATAAAGAGGCCTTCCTGAGAGACCGGGGCCAGCAGATTGGGTACCGCAGCGTCCAGGACGACCCAAGGATGAGGCATTTCCTCAACGTCGGCAAACTCCAGAGTGACAACGAGTACAAGAAGGACTTCGCCAAGAGTCGGTCTCAGTTCCACAGCCGCCCAGACCAGCCCGGCCTCCTCCAGGCCAGGAGGAGCCAGCAGCTGGCCAGCGACGTGTGCTACAGGCAGCCCCTGCCCCAGCCCACCTGCGACCCCGAGCAGCTGGGCCTGAAGCACGCGCAGAAGGCCCACCAGCTGCAAAGCGATGTGAGCTGCAACCCGCCCCCCCCCCCCGCCCGCCCGAGACCCTTCCTCCTGTGCCTCGGCCTCTCATTCCACATGTGGAATTCTCCACTCTGTGGCCAAATCACCCCCAAACCCTGCTGACCTATTCCTCTTGCTTCCCTCCTTCCCCCGAAAGGTCAAGTACAAATCAGACTTGAACCTGACCAGAGGTATCGGCTGGACCCCTCCCGGCTCCTACAAAGTGGAGATGGCCCGGCGCGCGGCAGAACTGGCCAAGGCGAGGGGCCTGGGTCTCCGGGGGGCTGACGTGAGTAGCAAGCTCCAGACCCACCCTGGCTGGCACGGCCGTGGGGAAAGGCAAACTCGTTGTTTCTTTTCAAACTTTATTTTTGGCCAAAGGTCAGCCGGCTCTAAAGAAGTGTGAAATGCAGCTCGAGCAAGGCGCCTAATTTCATGGGTCTGAGATGACCAGGCGGATGACACCCGGGTTAAACTTCCTGCAGGGTTTTCTCTGAAGTCACAGCCATTAGTTCTGCGGAGACAAACCTACCGGGGCTACATCAATCCCGGGCCACGGAAGCCCAGGCTGTGCTGACTGCTTGCTCGTTACATTTGCAGAAAGGGTCAGGGACTCGCTGGCTGCAACAGTCCGGGTTTTGAACCCTGCTTTGTTCAGAAGAAAGACACCACGTCTAAATGAGAGATTGGCTTTGCTTCGCTCTCCTTCTTGCCTCGAGGATCGTTTTTCTTGGGGAGGGTGGAGGAGGGGAAGGGCAGGGGAGGGAGAACGTTTTAAATGCTCCGGGGGCATCTTAGGCAGCTCGCGTGTGGGAGCGGGGCGGAAGCTTCGTTCGGACTCAGGGAGGTATGTTTGATTCCTGCAGGGGGGACCAGAGGCTGGGGAGCCCGCGGATAATCAGAGGGGGGACGTGAACCCAGACGCCATGGAGATTCTGCACGTCAAAAGGAGGAGGGGTCTGCCCTTGTGAGCACGCGGCATCCACCCAGGATTCTTGGGAGAGCGGCTGGGGAGGAAATGTGCCCACCAGAGACATGCTTCTGTTCCAGCAAGCCAAAAAAAAAACCCAAAAAACAAAAAAAACATGACACACCAGCCCATTCCCTGAGCCGCTTCACTTAACGACTCTTAGAAAGCTACGGAGAATGTCGTATTTTCGGTCCTCCGGGTCATCCTGGAAGGGGGGGACCCGTTCTGCTGTGTACTTTGGGTGTCTGCCATGAGGAATAAAGACGTAAAGGTGACTTCCAGTGGCTCTGGTCATTCTTTAATCCCACACTTGCAAATGTCCGAGGTAAAGGCAGTCTGTGGTTTTCTAGAAGGTACCATCGTTTGAAGGGGAGCAAACAAAATACAGGTTGCGTTGCTTCTGGCATATCTTGGTCCAGGATGCGCCAGGCTGGGCGGCCGTTGTCTCTGTGTAGGGCGCAGACTCTTGGCCGTATGGCCTCCCAGGGACGCCCAGGGTGTCCGTGCTGCCCATGAGGGTGTGCCTTGTCTGGGTGCTAAGGAGAATGGGCTCTCAGGTTAAGAAGACACCTTAGAAACTAGTCTCCCTTTGGATGGTGGCTTTGATCCAGTTTAGGAATTTGGTCACCAGGGTGTAGACTCCTGGCTTCTTCCCACATTCCAGGCCCCAGCTCACTATCCCATAGACATAGTAGGTGCCATTCTTCTCACAGGTCAGAGGGCCTCCCGAGTCACCCTAAGGGAAAAGACACGCGAGTTCAGCTTTGTGAATCAGAGCACTTTCAGAGACACCCCCACCTTCCATGAGGAGATGCCAGGGGGTGCGGTCACCCCAGTGGGTTTCCCTGGAGAGTGCTGGCAGGGACCCTCCTATGCCTTATATGACCCAGAGTTCTGAAGGGAGAGATGTGAACGCCAACACATGTCCCTGAGTCCATGAGGGGTTGGCAGATGAGCCACGGGGCTGGGCCACGTGCCTTGGTCACACCCCCATGTCCATGCTCTTACTCATGACCCATAGTCACACAGTGAATTCTCAGCGGCCCTCAACTTCTCATTCCTGCAGGGGCCTCGGTAGGGAGCAGTGCCCTATTTAGCCAGAGCCCTTGAAGGGACCCGAAGGGGCCACGCACAGGGTGGGGAGGACAGGGCTTAGAAATAGCATGGCCCACATGTTCGACATGGTCTGTGGGGTTAGATCTTCTGGGTTCCAGACCAGGCTTTGGACAGCCAACTGGGCCTCAGTTTCTCACATTGCAAACTTGGGGAGAGCAACCGACCATCCCCCACCCGCCCTGGCTCTTGCACGGATTAATGTTTGTAAAGCACCTGGAACGGTGCCTGGCTCATACTGAGCCCCCAATTAAATTAGCAGGAGGAGCATGGAGAGAAAACATAGCTCTCAACGCATATCTCCACTTAACACACGGCAACCGATAGGATCTTCAGTGGCTAAAGCTCTTCGGATCTTAGCCACATCTTCGGATTTTACGTAGACGTGATTTCCATATTATAGACTAGGCACCCGAGACCGGGGAATTATTTCGGTGTAATGAACTGAATGTTTGTGTCCCCCCCGCCCCTGCCCAAATTCATATGTTGAAGCCTAATTCCCCAATGTGATGGTCTTAGGGGGCGGGGCCTTTGGGAGGAGAAAGGCAGAAAATTCTAAATTTGGCTGTGCCTCAGAGTCTAGGAAGGACGTCTCCTGTGAGATGTGACCCCTGGGGAGTGTCGGGCAGGCCCTAGGTTGGCTGTTGCTACAGAGAAGCCACTCATCCACTTAGTTTGCTAGGCCTAAATCCCCCTCCCCTTCTCTATGTCTCTCTCTCTCTCTCTCTCTCTCTCTCTCTCTTTTTCTCTCTCTCTCTCTCACACACACAAAGCCTAATAATTAGTTAATATTATCATGAGTTCTCTGGGCCTGTCATCTTTCTCCTTCTAGCCACTGGTCTTTTGGATAGTTCTGTATTGGGATTTTCAGACATGCTGCCCCGTTCTGAGGCCAGAAGCACCATTTTCACATTTAAACACAGCGAAGCAAATTCCTGCTCTGCCCGCTCACCACCCAGGTGCTGTAGGCCCAGACCGTTTCTCTACGCATCTGTAAAATGAAGACGATGACATCTCCTTCACCAGTGTCACGCCTGCCGGTTACTATGCTCAATCATCCTGGATGGATGTGGATTCCGACTTGCCAGAGGACAGGTGTGCCTACCCGTGCCTTAGCTTTATGGCAGGTGGACCTCTGAAACTGCCTCCCAGCCCTGGGCTCTTGGTCTGGCCTCTGTGCCCGGTGTATGTTCCTGGCCCACTTGTCCCTCCCCAAGTGCCATTTGGAGTCTCTGACCTGGCAGGAGTCTTTTCCAGGCTTCTGAAGGTTTCCTGCACAAATCATGCTGTTGTCGATCATGTGGTCATAGAGTCGGTGGGAGTTGCACAAAGTACTGGCAATCAGCTTGACCTTGGCATCCAGGAGCTGGCGGGACCCTTCCCCTGTGGGACAGAGAAAAGAGATTGCCACTGTGGGGACCCGGGTGACACCTGCCCCACCAGAAGCTAGCACTGATAAAAAGAGGGCCACAGCTCTGAACTCAGAAAGGAAGGTTTTTCCGGGAGATGGGCAGAAGAGCTTCATGTTTTAAGGATGGGGACCTTTGCCTCCAGCCTTCACTGTGGTTTTATAGACCCTCATTGCTTTGCTTATCGCAATGCAGCAGAATCATTTATTCCCTCTTCTGTCTGCCCAGCTAGACCATCAGATCAGAAGGGCAGGGATAGTGGCTTAAGCCATTTTTTAAAACTTCCTAGCAGAGGGCTGGTACACAGTAGATTCGTAATGATGGACCAAGTGCCCGGTTGCTCCTCTAGATGACCCACTTCCCAGAGTAGACATTTCTTTTCCGAGGATCCTCTGTTCTGCTCGGTCTTCTCTGGTCATCACAGTGATATCGAAAGGTTTAGGTGCAGGACAATGAAGATCCCTACAAAGATCAGTCTCTGGCTACCCCCAGATCTGATTAACCAGAAGCCTTCATTCCCAAAAGCCTTCTGACAAATTTGTGTATTACACTACCTTTTCTTCACGAATACAGGTCTATTTAAAGTGTTTCTTGCTTTCCATCATTAAGGACAAGATTTGGAGGGAAGAGAAATCTATTTTGAGTATTTGAGAAAGACTTGAAATACACTTCGGAATTTCATATGTTAGAGAATATAATCTTGTCGGTACATGAGGAAATTAATCCTGTGGTTACTTTTTTAAAAAAGACCACATCCTAGAGGCCAATCAATAGCTTGAGTTAAAGACATTTATAGAACGCCTACGATGTGGTGAGCCCTGAGCAAGGCACTATGGGAGAGACCGATGAACAAGAGTGGACCCTGCCCTCCAGGGCCTGACTTAGTGAATATCTCCATAGAATTCTATCAGCTCCTATTATCATGATTCCAAACCTAGGAGGTGAGCGTGGTTATGGAGAAACTAAAACCCAGCTGTCCAAGTGACAAAGCCAAGAACCCAACACAGGTCTGTCTGATGCCAAACCCATCTTCTTTACGATCTATCCTCTTTCCAATCTGCCTAGGGAAGGAAGGAGAAAGATCTCCATGGATACAGTATCAATGCTTGATGGACGTCAAGGATCCCATCAGAAGCTAGCATTGATAAAAAGACTGATGAGATTTAACTAGAGCTTTAGTGATGAGGCAATGTCTTATTTTTGGTAATGCTTTTTTTTTTTTTTTTTTTGGTAATACATTTTCAATGGAACATGATGTCAAGTTCAGGAGGGCAGTTGAGTTTGACCCTTGCTTCTCTGGTTGATGCAACTTACCTGAGTCTCAGGAGAATGCGTGGCCAGACTCACCTGTTTCTGTCACACCCCAGCCAGAGATGTGGCACTCAGTCCCAGAGGGGAAGGTACCATCGGGCAAACATACAGTCTTCACATATTTGGATTCCAGAGCACAGTGACCATCCACCGGCTTTAGCTTGAGCAAAGCTAGGTAAGGAGAAAAAGAGGAAATGAACGATGGGGTCCTCTCTGCCAAAGGAGCACTAGCTTCAACTCAATCGGAAGGGAGGTGTGGCAAAGCCCCACTCCCAATTCCCGAGAAACTAATGACTTCCTCCTCAGTCATTGAGTTCTTTTAACTTCCACCAGGGGAGGAGTAGCACTTTGGGATGAGAGTAATATCAAAAAATAACAGTTGAGTTTGAAATCATTTCTAATCCATTTTTTAAAAGAATGGGCTTCAAGAGGGGGAAAGAAAAAGATAGTGAGGAAGGAGAGAGAGTGACAGGTCCCAGGAATGGAGAACGTACCCACTGAACAGCCAGTAGCTTAACATTATCGCCTCCACACCTGAGTACCTCCCAGGTGCCTGATGTACACGGGGACACATGCACGTCATGTCATTTAACACATAGGAAGCTGAGCGTTGTATACAAGTGTACCCATTTTACAGAAGGAGAGCTGAGGCTTGGGGAGGTGAAGTCAGCTAGTAAATGAGAGAGTTGGGATTCAAGGCTGAGCTCTTTCCACAACACAGTGTTGCTAGTTTCTCTTCCCCTCATTTATCATAACACTAACACAGACCTTTAGGACTAAAAGGCTCTGGAATAAATTCTCTTCCTTATGGAGTCTGTGAGGGACCAAAAAGATAAGAACATCTTCTAGAACCAAACCTCAGCTTTCCATCAGTAGTGAAATCCGCCCAGGACAAGACCCATGGGAGATCCACCATAGAGGACACTTGCCAATATCATTGTGGGGAATCTCGTCTCTTTCATTATAGTGGCTGTACTTGAAAATCTTCTCCACCCCGAATCTCTGCTCATGGAATTCTGTCTTCTTCAGGTCCTGGTCCCCTAACACCACTTTCAGATGTTTGGTTTTTATGCTGCAAAGGAAGGTGAGATGGTAAGAGACTGAAACCAAGACTCTGCTCCTAATGAGCTGTGTGACCCTGGACGGATGGCCCGACCTTCTGCAGCCTTGGCATCATCTGTGACTGTCATCTTGCTCGCGGAACTCTGCTGTGGGCCCAAATAAGAAAATGTGAGGAAGCTGCTTTATTAATGGACCGGTCTACAAATGTAAGCGGAAACATATATCTCATATTTCCTGGGAGACCTTCCATTGCCCCTAGGAGTTGCTAAAGAGCAGCCAATTGACTTCTTGAACAACTATTCCTTGTACAGGCTAATGTTTGCATGTTTGAGGAACATCTCCTGGAATCCCAGAAGAAACTGTTTAATGCGAGGGTGGATTGGAAGACCTTCAAGGTCACCACCAAAACCTGGGCTATGTGGGACCAGGCCTGACCATGAACTTGGGGAACTCAGGGGAAGCGGAGATAATTCAGGCTCCTCAGTAGGTACCGGTTTCTCTAAGCCACACAGGAGTCGTGGCTGAAGACACCAGGAGGTTCATGGGAATGGCATCAGATGGCATTTTTCTATTCAAGGCCAGGCTGGAAAGGTTAAGGAAACGGGTAAATCCGGGTTCATATCCCACTTACCTATTCACTTCCCACATGACTTCCGGCAAGGTGCCAAACTTTTCCAAGACCCAGGGTTTTGTTTATGAAATGGGAATAATAATCCACTTTTTCACTGCACAGATATTTACTAAGCATTTGCTCTGTATGAAGCCTGTACTCGGCATTGGGTATACCACAATTAATCAGAGTAAAAACCCCTATCTTCCCTCAGTAGATAGTTTTGAGGATTAACTGTCATAACACGTGCAATGCCTGTGGTAGTTCTTTTCCATCCGGTTTTACGGAGCCACTCTTTTGCCCTTAGAGCTAGATTTGACTCTCTGACCCTGCCAGAATCACCAAGATGCTGCTCAGATGGGAAGGAGAGAACACCCCCAGAGATTCGAGTCACCCTGGCCTCTGCTTTCAGCAGGCACCTACTCAGTGCAGTGGGCAGCAGTAAGCACCCAGCAGGGGTGGATCAGTGAGCCCCCACAGAAGTGGCCCTGGGGCATGGAGGCAGTCAATGGCAATGAGGTCTGCAGGGATGCCTGCCATGGGTGCTTGCCCGCCGTGCTCTTGAAGCCTCCGTAGATCCTCTTGACCTTCCCCATCTCAGTCTTCCCGCATGAGTCAAACCCTGGAAGCTTGGTCAGAGGCTCTGTGGGGCTTCCCTCTGGGTCAGCAATGTCTGAAAGACAATGCAATGCAAGAAAGACAAATCACGCTACTCCCTTTCTCTCCAAGGCCTCAGAAGGAACTTGTCAGAGGTATGACTCCAAGTCCAGCAGCTTAGCAAGTTCCAGAGCTAAAAGACCATACTGACGCATACAAAGTGGGCACACAGTAGGTGCGCAATTAATATGTGTTGAATACATTGATGGATATAAAGCAAGTCGATAGAATTAACAATGAAGATGTTGCTTCTTATTTTGATATGGAGACAAAAACGTGTGTGTAAATATATAAATCCATCACTGGGTATGTACTTAGCTGTTCATAATGTACGCATGTATTTGGGGGGCTTTCTTGATGTGTAAGGGGAGATATCCAGATGAAATAGAGTGAGGGACATAAGACAATTGCACAAATAACTGTCATACAAAGGACAGAGCAGTAAGTGTTGTATGGGTGGTGCCCTTTCCATTCCATGGGGTTTGAGAGGAGGCAGAGATAACACTTCACTTGGTAGGGTCATAGAGGATTTCCCAGAGGCAGGGTTAGTTGAGTTGGTTTCTAAAGAATGTTGGATATGGACAAGATCAGAGGGAGGATGGGGTATTCTAGACAGAGCTGACCATGAGAGAAAAGGCACAGAATTGAAACTATCCAGAGAGGTAATCCCATTGATCAGGGTGGGAGAGTGAAACATTCCGGACGTGTGTAGAGCGGTAGTCCAGAGAAGCCTGGGCAGGAGGATTGTGAGGCTGGAACTCTGTCCATGTTGCGTCCTGAATGGTTATTTATGGAGTCTCAGCCAATGTTTGCTCACCACTGTAAACTGAAGGCCTGACATAGTGCCTGACACATAGCAAGTGATCCACAAATTTGCTGAGTGCACTGACTGGGAGTTAGGACAGGAGTTTATGGTTGGATCACTGGTCTCAGTTTACAGAGGTATCTGGGCTTGCTAGGCATCCTGGAAGGGGAGCAAAGGATTGGGCATCTGGGTGTCCACTGGGATGGCAATGGGAAAAGCAGGTGTGGTGGAAGGATGGGGATGGAAGAGATGGGGTGCCAGGAAAATCCATTTAGGGATCGGCAATCTCACCAGGACTGGGGCTTCTGGACAGCCACGGTCTTACCTAGGGTTGAGCAAGCTGGGATGTCACAGTACTCCCATTTCACCTTTGCATTGTTTATTTTAATGAAACACCAGGGCTTTTCATCTCCATCTGGGTTTCTAAAATGAGAACAGAAAGTAGCCCACCGTCAAGGCTTGGCAAACCCACTGACCCTCATTAAAAGTCCTTTGGGTAAGCGAGTACCAGGTTCCTGGCTCCCTCTGGGACCACATTTCATTCCATTCCTCCAACAGGTTAACAGATGCTGGCATATAAGTGTTTTGGGGCAAAACCTTAACTTCCAGAGGAGAATCCCAATGACCAAGAAATAGTTAACAAGCCCTGTGCCAGATCCATGGGACATATCAAATTGTTTGTACGAAAAGAAATGAGATCCCTGTTGAAGATTGCCCTTTGTCAGGAAAGTGAGAGAGCCACAGAAACATGGTGAGTGTAGGGCTCCACTGCCCAAACCTCCAAATTGCATATGTGGGAATTGTCTGAAGGCTGCCATGGACATCTGTCTGAAGACGCCTCCACGAGGAGAACAGCTCAAAGTAAGTGGTGGTGGGAGGTAACTTGTGTTTTGTACAAGGGAAATCCTCTGGCTTAATAGAACCAATTTAAAGTCATACAAAAAAAAATTCCTTCTCCTTATACGCAGATTATGTGTGTCCTTGGCCTTGGTTAGAGCAGTGGAGGAAGCCAACAGAGCAGTCTGGGGGCAGCAGAAGGGGAAGAAGGTAACCAATCATCACCAGGGATAGAAATGGCATTATCCTTACTTGGAAAAACCTGAATATCCTTGTGGCAGAGACTGTAATGCCCATCGGACATTCCCTTTTATTCTCTACATTTCCCCCATGAAGTTATGTAGGATTACGTGACTATTTCTGGCCAACGAATTAAGTGTTGCGGAGATGATGTGTCACTTCTAGGTTGAAGTAGTAAAAACCTCATGCTCCATTTTTGAGCCTCTCCTTGCCTTTCCTAGACATCTGAGTAACTTTGTGGAGCTAATAATCTCACCCTTATTCCCCAGCCCACATAACAAAGGCAGCAGCAGTGAAGAATAAACTCTGAGGTATTCAAGCCACTGGGATTTGGGAGGTGTTTGTTATGACAGCACAACCTAGCCTATCCTGAGTAGGAAATCTTCCTAGAAGGAAACCTGATGAGTTTCAGTGTTCCATCCCCAAATTTCTAAGCTGGCCCAGGAACACTAAGAGCAGGGGAAAGGGACAAACCATTATCCTGATAAGCGCCCAAGACCGATCATGGGGAAGAAGGTGAATTTTACCTGCAGAAGTTGTGCTCCCCGATCCCATGGGTATCAGCATCTTCCATAAACATGTTGTAATTCTCGTGCAAGAGGAGGTGGGAGTTCCAGTAAAGGCAGGCGTGCTGGTTGACTGTCTTACTCACTTTCCCTCGGTAAGAGTAGCCATCACCAACATAGCAGTCGTCAGGACCTTGGAGAGAGCAGGCAGGGGCGTGAGAACGGACAGCAACAGACATGGTGCTCCAGGACTTGGCAGGTGTATCAAGTGGGGACAGGATTGGGCCCGAATACTGATCACCTTGAGAGTCCACCATGAATTCCAGAAAGAAAGTGGCTTGCATATTCCACATTCAGCCCAGCTTAAAACATGAAATATAGTGGTTGTGGGGAGTTGGAACGTAGTTCTCACACAAGTACTGGTGGCAACCTGTAGGTTGAGGCTCAAGGATGCCCAGGTGCGCTTAATTCACCCGCACTCTATCCCCGTTTATGACTTTGTTTAAAAGCCAGGCACACTCTATGCCCTGAGGTTGGAAGGCTGGGGCAGCAGTAGAGTTTGGACATCTTGACATGACTCCCATTCTGGAACAAAACCCAAACGGAAGAGAATTCCAGGGCCCTCAGTGTGGCCCTGAGTTTCTGACGAAGTGGTGGTAGAGACCCATACCTATTTCACAGAATTTCCCCTTGAACTGTTCGGGGCAGGTACAGACGAACTTGGTTCTCCGCTTATGCCGCGAGCAGATGCCACCATTTTGGCAGGGATTCGGCCGGCACGCAGGAACCGCTGTGAATACAGGAAGTGGGGCCAGGAAGGCTCTTCAGAAGGAGTTGCAGCTACATCTGAGATGACGAGGAGATACCGGTGGCACTCTTCTGGTGCCCATCCTTTCACAAAATATGGGTTACCAAAGGAGAAAGACAGACCCACTGACACTCTAGTAAAGGCAGACACGAACCTTAAGGACATAAAACAAACATGGATGAGGCAATACGATGGAGGCCATGCCAAAAAGAGTATGTAAGTAGACGGGTCACTCAGTTAGGAATAGGAGGCATGGACTGAGCGGGAATCTGGGGCCCGTCTGAGCTAGGTTGAAACTTCGCTCTGCCCTTAATAGCTGTGTGACTATGAGCGAGTTAGTTAACTTCTCTGAACTTCAGCCCCTTCATCTATGAAGCTCTGACTTGTGGTATTTTGGGAAGAATCTAAGAAAAAATGTAAATCTCTTGGGACAATGCCTGACTCATAGCAGTGACTAAATACAGATTTAATCCCTATGTGGCCCATTCCAGGAATAGACCACCTCCCTGGAGGAAGTGAGTTTCAAAATGATTCTTTTTGGATGGGTTAGTTAATTCCCACCAGACTCTTTAAGGGAGGGTGCATTTTAAATTTCATTTTTCAATGCTTATTTATTTTAAGAGAGAGAGAGAGAGAGACAGAGCACGAGCGTGGCAGGGGCCGAGAGAGAGGAAGAGAGAGAATCCCAGGCAGGCTCCATTCCAGGCTCTGAGCTGTCAGCACAGAGCCCAACTCAGGGCTCAAACTCACAGCCCATGAGATCATGACCTGAGTCAAAGTTGGATGCTTAACCCACTGAGCCATGCAAGTGGTCCAGGGATGGTGCATTTTAAAGTTTGTTTGTTTGTTTGTTTGTTTGTTTGTTTGTTTAGAAGGGCAGCGCAGGGGAGGGGCAGAGGGAGAGGGAGAGAGAGAATCCCAAGCAGGCTCTGCACTGTCAGCACAGGAGCCCGATGCTGGGCTTGATCTCATGAACCGAACCGTGAGATCATGATCTGAGCCAAAATCCAGAGTCAGGTGCTTAACTGACTGAGCCACCCAGGTGTCCGGGGTGGTGCATTTTAAAAAATGTCCTAGTTAAAAGCATCATCTTGGATGCTACTGAAACATCAGAGGTATTGGGACTTCCATGCAATGGGTTGCAGACATCGCAGGCACAAGCCAGATAGAGGAAACCTCGCCTAGAAGGGGGCCTCCAGCACTTACCTGTGGAGCAGTCTGAGCCATTGTAAGGGTGTTTGCAGGCGCAGCGGTAGTAGGGAGGACTCTGGGTAATGAGACATTCGCCCCGGCCACACGGTTTGTTTTTGCACGTGTTTTGCACTGTAGGAGATCCATAGAGAAGCAGGGGACATGATTTGGGGGCACATCTTACTTACTGGGGTACCTGTACAGTACAACATTTGGGGGTGCTGGTGAGGGGTGACTGATAGCATGCCCTTGTCTGTGGTCCTGAAACATCCCGGACAAAATGTTTGTTGGTTTGTTTTTAAATAAATCCTTAGATCATGGATGATTGCACCCCAGTTCCTTCCAAGGCTCATGTTCTTTATTATTCTATCTTTATTAAAAAAAAAACACCTTGATAATTTTTACACCTTCAACAAACAAATAGAGCTGCAATTTTAATTTCTCCACTTTCGAGTTGATTTTGTGTTCCATTTACAATTTTGTCATTCTTTTGGGCAGTTGAGGGACGAAGCCAGATACTATGTTTATGCCTGATACCCCAACCATCCTGAAACATTGATCAAAAAACCTGTAGTATTGAAAATGGAAGGAAGGAATGAAGAGGGCACAGAGGAAAGAGGACAACCATGTCTCTAGATAAAGATCCTCATGGCTCCCCTCACCCCGGTTAGATGGTTGCCAGATGGAACAGAATTCAGGTTCTCTCTAGGGGTGCAGTTAGCCCGTAAGAGTTCTATTCTCAATATCTTACCACAGAGCTTCAGGTTATGCCCATAAGAGGTCACTAAAGGCAGAAAGAGTTTTTACCAGAGTCTCCGTAAGTGAGGAGGGTAGGAAGAAAGAACATGGGGATGGGAGCCAGGCACCAGGGCTCCGATTTCTTCTTTTCTCCTAACTAGCTGTGTGACCATGAGCAAATCCCTTGTATCTCTGGGCTCCCTTCCTCTAGATGGGTTGAGCCTTCCATGCCTTCAGATTCTTCCTGCTGTCTCATTTGAGAGCAGAATTGCTCTGTTGTAGTTAATATGAACAGTCTAAGCAACAACAAGTCCTGAGTTTAGAATACATCTCAGTCAGGGTCCAGCTCTTATCTCCTCTTAGCCTCAGTGTTCCCATCTGTACGGTGGTTATCCTAGTCCTAGCCAATATGCATGGGTGAGGATTCAGTGCGATGCTGCTTATTACCATGCTGAGGAGTCCATCACGGATGATCCGATATGTACAGCTATGATCCTTTCCATGAAATCATTCAGCCCTTCTCTGCCCCCTAGACGTGGAGGAGGCAACTCTTGTTCAACTCAGAAGGAAGAGTGAATCCAGTAAAACTGCACTTACCATTCTGACACCTGTGTCCAGAGAAAGGGGCTGGACAGCTGCACGTGAAGGTGTCCCCACTGACAAGGCACTCCCCATTGCGTTTGCAGGGGTTGTCCAGGCACGGATCTAGGATACGTGAGCAGAAGTCAACGTGCAGCGAACGGCAGGTGAGAAGCCCCCGACTTTCTCATCAGATTGCAGCCTCCTGCCCCGCCTGAGAGAGCACATTCACAGCCAGGGACCGGGGACAGGGGGAAACACGGGCTGCCCTTAAAGAGCAAGGAAGACTGCAGTCACACGACCAGAGAGAGGGATTCGGGTTAGTAACAGGACCGGCGAGAAGGAATCTCATTGAGTTTCTCATTGAGAAACTCCCCTTTTCCACCATCAGTGTTTTTCTCCTCCCAGTCTCGCTGGGAGTGCCACGGGGTCTGCCTCTGATGCTGAAGGCATTTCACAAGCCTGAAGACCTCCCCTACTCCCAGTGCCCAGGGGTGGAGGTCAGGAGTGGGGAAAGAAAACCCACCCCTAATGAAACACAAGCTTTCTGAACATCAGGAAAGAAGACCAAAGGCAAGAGGGTGACAGAAGAATTGGCGGCGAGGAGGAAATGACCCAGTGGCCTTCATCTTTCTTCAACTACTTGTTCAGTTAGATTTTGTCATATTTCATCTGTGCCTTTGGCTTTTCATGGTTGTCTGAATGGATCTTCCCTTGGGGAATTCTTTATCCTTCTGTTCACACACATTGTTCTTTGGTTCAGGAACTAGGATCCCTGGGCCCAGCTCTTGTTTTGATGGTCCCTTCTGATGTTCCCCTGATGCCCTGTATCTTGGCCCTGCCTTCCAGGCCACTTCGCACAGTTACACAGTTTTTATTCCAGCTGCTGAGTGCTTTCCATTTCTTCTCCTGGCTTAGTCACATGGTTTTTTCTTGGGCCCAGCTTCTCGTTTTCCCTTCTGTCCCATTGCTTGGGTTAAGAAGCCATAAACACAAAAACAAACGTAGAGGCACGTGTGTGAGTCCACACACACACAGGCACGCACACACCAACAACCATACAAAGCTTCTGAAGAGTATAAAGAGAGAGAAAAACACGGCACAAGTGGAACAGAAATCTCAACCTTAAATCTGTGAATGCTGCAATCTGGTGCCTAATGCTGATGCCAGCCTCTTCGGCATAATTAGGACCTACCTGTAATCAAAGCCGGGAAGTGATTTTGAGCATGACTTTGACTCACAGTCTTGGGAGACCTGGTGAAGATGAGCTAACTCGCTGTATGACCTTGGCTAAGGTTACTCCACTCCTGGCCTCACTTGCTTCATCTGTCATTTGAGAGTGGGACAGATAGTCTCTAGGAACCTCCCCAGTCCTCCTAGTGCATGACTCTAGCTGGAAAAAAACGCCAGCCTGAGTCATTTATCCGGTACCCATTTTATGATGCCGGTCGGAGAGGAGGAGAGAGATGCTTGCATATACAGTCACACACAGACCCTAATTTAAGTGCGCTGCCCTTCTCCCAGGAGGGTCCCCCGAACAGCTTTGGCACCTACCGTCCTCCGTGTAGTACCAGTCGGGATTCTCCTGGTAGGCAAGAGTATCACTGCTGTTCTCTTCATGGTTGTAATACTCGTAGCTACTCTCATAGTAGTCAGGGGTCCAGTCTACAGAAGTGGGAAGAGGACAGAAGAAAAAACCAAAAACCCTAATCATTAGAGCTACAGATTTCTAAGTCCTGAAGGAGGACTCATGGGCCTTTCCGGCTCCTCTACTGATGGGGTGGACAGAGGGCTTAGGCATTGTGAGTTTTCATCTGGGGTGTGTTAGGACCCCGCAAGGCAGTGTTGGCATCTGGCAGGGTCCAGAGGCCCTGACTGGAAATGGGGAGAAGTCAAGTTCTTGCTTTTCACTGTGACCTGGGACAAGCTACTTATATTCTTGGTGCCTCCGTTTGCTTATCTGTAAACAGCAGGAAGATGGTTAGGATCTTGAAGGTCTCCAAGGTCCTGTAAAAGACGTGCCCAGGGTCAGAGCCAGTGGCACCTGAGTGCCTTGCTGTGCACTTCTGTGAATAAGCTTTCTTCCTGGGCCTTTGTTAGTAGGTCACCTTCGCCTATGAAGTCAAAGAAACTCGTCACTTTGCTCTCGGTCACGGCATCAAACTATTCCCAACTTGTACCTATAGAATCATACTAAAAGCTAGTATTTGTTGAGCCTCTACTAGGATTAGGCCCTGTAATAAGCATTTTATGTGAACCATTTCACTTCATCCTCATAATAACCTGGGAGGCATATTACTATCTCTACTTTCAGTTGAGAAACCTGAGGCTGAAAGAGGTGGTTACTGGCCCCGAGTCACATAGTTAGATAAATGGCAGGATGTGAACCAAGGCGGTTTATCCCCATAGAACCTCTAAACTGCACTGGCTTAGCTGCTTCAATTGACCTCTTACACGGCCTCAGCTAATTCCCCCTTCCCCTTGGGAAAGGGGTCCAACCATCCCCATTGCATACCCAGCCTGCTAATTAGGATTCGCCCAAGGACAACCTTGAGAAGATTCATGGATTTTGCCCAGTGAAAGGCAGGGTTGTATATGACATTGTCCACGGGTGTAAACCTCACACCGGGCCAGTCCGTTGGGAAGAGCAAGCGTGTGTAAGGCTGGACTCAGGCTCCTTGCTGTCTGGGGCCTTGGAAGATGCTGGTAGCTCCTGTGGCTCGTGGAGAGAAGCTTGGGATTTGAAGAAAGTTGGGTTGACTCTGCTCTCTCCAGCTGGCAGGAATATGGCAAGGTGGCAGGTTGAAGCTCTAAGGAAGCTGCCCAGAGATGCATATGATAATGAGGCGGAAGCAAATGCAGATGGGCGACTTGAAAAGGCACTCCCGCAGAGCCAGCTGATGGCTGGAGCATGGCACTTTACCTAAGGCTGATTATCAACCACATTATCTCAGTCTCTCTCCGTCGTTCCCTTATAGTCTTTATCTCTTTGGCTTTTGAAAAATCGACTTTCGCACAATGGCTGTTTTATATTTCCCATTAAAATGGAACTATCTTTTTATTTCCTTTTTGAATACGCCAACTCTGGTTCCTTGCCAAAGTTTCACCTCATTTATCACAGTGTCAAGTCAAGCCTCCCCTTGCTTGCTCATTATTTCTCCCGAGCTGCTTTTCCCCGCTCTGAAAATGCTCCCAGAGGAGGCCACCTTTCCAGGGATGAGGATCTAGGTTGAAGATAAGGCCATTGTCTTCCCAGAGCAAATAAAGTTTCTTTCCATCTAGCATGATAAAGCAGAGAATGAGAGTGAGAAAGTGAGGGGGAGAAAACCATTTTTCTGAGTTTGACATGAAAGATTTCAAACTGACATTTGGGAGAGACAATGGGTGGGTAATGAGATGATTACATCATTTATTTATTTCTTTTTTCCTTAGAGAATTTGTTTTTGTTTTTCCAAACAGGCGTTTATAGATAAGTGCCTTCAGAGCGCTCCTGTGATTTCTCCCAGCCCTCCGACAGGTTGAAGGTCGGACGGGCTAATCTCAGCTACGCCATTAAGACTCATTCCCTTTGCAGATATTTGGAAACGGGGAAGCTTTTTACGTAAATGGAACCGTGTGACTTTTCTAGGTGGTGGGGGATGGCTGTAATGTCTGCTTGAGAATTTTTACTGGAATCTGGCCTTATTAACAAGCTGTGCTCATCCCTCAGTGAAGTTAAAGAGGGGATAAAACACGTAGGCTTGGAGTCATACTTCTGCTAAACGAGGCAAAAAGTCCCTGCTACTCCCCAGGGCCTGGGGCCCTTGGTTGAGGTGGATAGAAGCAGTAGAGGTCCAGTGGCCCCAGGTCACCAGAAGCCATCCAATAGAAGTACTGTGCAAGGAAAGGCACCGAGATCCTTTACATTTGGGGCGGCTGCAACACGCTTTCAGAATGCTTTATAGAAGCATCACCCGGCAGGGTTTCTCCACCTCCAAACCTAAAGTTGGTGTTGTCTTTTCTATTCTGTTGGCACTTAATCCCACTGTCTACATAAGAAAAGTGTGTTGGGGCGCCTGGGTGGCTCAGTCAGTTGGGCGTCTGACTTCGGCTCAGGTCACGATCTCACAGTTCGTGGGTTCGAGCCCCGCGTCGGGCTCTGTGCTGACAGCTCAGAGTCTGGAACTTGCTTCCGATTCTGTGTATCCCTCTCTCTCTGCCCCTCCCCAACTAGCGCTCTGTCTCTGTCTCTCAGAAAAAACAAAAACAAAACCAAAAAAAACGTTAAAGAAAAGTGTGTTGTGCCCCTACGATGGGCCTACTATTATGCCGGGTTCGAGGAGGCTTTGGGAATAATGAAGAGTGGCCTCCACTCACAGGAACTTCCAGAATAGGGTGGGTGGGGGAAGAAATCCAGCCAAGAGAGGAAATGAAAGGGTAGTGGAAAGTCAGGGGAGCTGGATGTGGCCAGGCCTAGGTCAAGTCTTCAAGGTCCACATTGACATTTTAGCATTGTATGAGCCAATTGGATGGGGAAAAATGGCCCCAAGTCTCCACCCTTGCCGGTAGCCACATCTTTTGCAGTGTGACTTTACAGCTCCTCCTACCAAAAGATGGACTTGATTTCCCTGCCCCTTGGGTCTGGACAGGCCTTGGGACTTGCTTTGACCAATAGCATGTGGTAGAAGGACAGCGTGCTAGCTCCAAGCTGGGTCTCAAGAAGTCTTCTGCACTTCCTCTCCCCCCCCCCCCTCTCTCTCTCTCTCTCTCTCTCTCTGCCTGTCTCTCACACCCTTGTGACTGCCATGTGAACGGGTCGGGCCTATTCTATGGAGGATAAGAGAACCTGTGGGGCAACAGGAGGCCCAGCAGTTCCCGTCAAGGCCTCAAAGGCCTCAGACATATGAGAGCCCAGCCAATCTACCAGCCGACTGCAGACAGGTAAGGAGGCCCAGCCAACATCAGCTGAGCCTCGTCCAGACCGGAAGAACGGTCCAGCTGAACCCAGTCTAAATTGCCAACCCAAAGAATTAAGACATTATTCTATTAAGAATAAGAATTAATACGTGATTAACGGTTGAAGCCACTCAGTTTAGGGTAGCATAGTATGCAGTAATAACAAGTAAACACATGGGCCTTGATTGATAACTGGGTTGCTAGTGGGATAAGAACTTTAGGTACTACAGCATTCCTCAGTGGCCTAGAAGGCTGTAGAGTCTTAGGTTTCCGGGCTGCATCTCAGATGGCACCTCTCTCTTATGGTCCTTATTTAACTTTGTCTATCTGATTGTGTCCCCTAACTAGAGTGTTGGTGTCTTAAAAGCAACGACCGTGTCTGTTCCTCTTTCTACCCCTCAGTGCCCAGCACAGAGCCCTCTATGCAGTTAATGTATGTATGTGACAAGTGAGTTCTTCCCTCTGTGTTTGGGCCTCCCTTCATTCTGACTGGCCTGCACACGGCAGGCACACAGCTCGGCTAGCAAAGTTGGTATCTGTTTGGAACCGAGTAAACGGGAAGTGTGGGAGAGAAACTACGTGAGATTTGGGTCCGACGTATTTGGTGAAGAAAATGCCTGATGAGCTCCGTAGGAGTCTAGAAACTTGTCCAAGTGCTTTCCTGCATACAGAGGGATTACAGCCTGACATGAAATTGGGTTCCATTGCTGGATTATTGGAAAACACTCCAGGTTCAGATACAGATTATTGGAGGCTTTCTCTAGGCTGTAGAAAAGGAGAAGGCTTTGGGGGAAGGTGGGAGCAGCTGTGAGAAGCATTTTGTATTAGGTGTAAAAAGAAATCCTCATGCATTTCTCTATTTATCAGAGTCTGCTTCTAGAATTTATCAGGAAGGATGATGAAAGTATCCTGAGCTAACTCAAATCATCCCAGTGATTGGTTACTGCCTATTTTCGATGTTCTGGACACTCTACTAAATAAGTGTGGTTGCACATAATCTTATTTAAACCGAGAGAAACCCCATGGCATAGTTATTACTATTCCTATTACACAGAAGAGGGAAAAAAAAAAGGAAGTGGTGTTATCAGGGCCCAGGTCAACCCAACTCCAAGTCTGGTTTGTTTTTCCACCTGCCCAGGAGCCCCTTGTGGGTTTGTGTTTCATGAAACTCCACGGGTTTTCGCTTCCAGGAAGTAACACACATTGAGAAATCTCTTTTAGCCCATGCTCCAAGTCCCCGGTCCGGGATTACTGTGCTCTGTAGCCGGGGTCTCTCGGAAAGAGCTCCGAGTTTGTGAGATGGGCTCTGCAGCTGCTCTAGTTAAGGAGCTTGCCAGATGTGCGGAACGGAATAAAAATCTCTGGAATGCCGTCCCTGTTGGCGTCATCCATCACTGTGGCACAGACAGCTCCTCCGAGGGCCTCCCCCAAACCCCAGCCCTGTTGGCCTGCATTCGACGCTTCCAATCCAGCTGACAGGGCAAGCCCAGCAGAGACCCTCCCTGGCAGGCGGCAGGACAGCTGATGGATGGGCTCAGCTCGTGTTGCTGGGCAGAAACAAGCCAGCTTTGAAGAGGCATTTCCGCAGGCCCGCTGGCTGTCACGGCACCTGCTTTGGGGAGATGAGCGGAGTCTGTGCTGTTTGATGACCACCTCCTCGGCCACCCATTGGGGACTGTGGCCTGGGCACCTTCTGCTCCAGCAAAACCCTCACCGCGCACCGTCTCCAGCAAAACCAACTACAGAAGCGGCTTGCCCGTGGACGTGCGCGTGGTGTTTCCTTGGCCACGCTGCTTTCCAAAGCCAGCTGGGAGCTGACAAGTTCCATCAAAGCACAACCCCCATGTGAAATTAAATCAGATACTAAAAGGGGCTTGATTAAAACCTAACCTGCTCTTTGCAGAAAGGCCCAGCTACCGCGTCTCACCCAGATGCATGGCCAGAGGTTGACCCGACACCTCGAGACGGACTTAGGAGCCCAGGGATGGCAGGCTCCGGGGTCCTGTCATCGGCTCACCAGACTGGCAGAAGCTACTGGCATAGTTCTTATAGGGCCAGGAATTTCAGAAGGTTAAATCCAACACTCTCCACTCGCTACTAAAGTGGCTTTTCAGCTCGTGTTGAAATGCCACCAGTGATGGAGAACTGGCCACCTCCCAAGAGCCCAACAGCACATCCAGGTTTTTGGACAACTCGGATGGACAGGAAGTTCTTCCTGTTTGCAGACCAAATCTGATCCTCCAGCTTCTGATCTATCTCCTGAAAGCTGGAAGCCTTAAGAACACAGAGCACGGACCTCTTCCCTTTTCGGGCGTCTGTGTTTAGCGGGGCCACTGGCTACAGCTGTTCAGGTTGTTCATGGCACAGTAGCAAGGTGCCACAAACTCATGGTGATTGTAGGTGTCTTTTTGCAGTTTTCTGGAAGATGGCAGCCCAGCGTCTTGAGGTAAACACGTCTCTTAATTCTCAGAAAGTTGACCTCACGGACTAGCGGGGGGTCTGCTTTTCGTTTACTTGAAGAGAGCGAGGTCTCTTGAGTTTTCCAAGCTGTTCGTCCACTGCGTGACCCCACCGTTCTGGAGCTCCAACATCTAGACCAAATGTCTAGATGGCCCCTCCAATGGGGCCTGAGAGTTGTGTGCTGAAGGCCAGGGGAGGGGACAGCTCTTCCCACCTCTTAGCTTTGGACCCCCCCGTTGGACTCCACATGCAGATACTGGTGTGGCCAGCTGGGGGAGCCCTCTGACGCATGATTCCTCCAAAGAACGGAATTCTACCCTGTTGAATAGAACACTCTCCTTTGCTTTGAGGAAAGACACGGACCCTCTCAAAACCCACACACCGTGTTCAATTTCACAAACCTTCCGTGAGCATGTGGGGTAGACAAAGGTCAGACATCCCTTGCCCTGAGCCAGCACAAGTCTGTCTGCCCACCCAGTGCTTTGCCGCTGGAGAGTATTGACCATAATGCGGAATTTGCCCCAGTTGTCTCCAACTTGCCTCCAAATACGCCCCTGACCCAAAGTTTAGATGTGACTAAACTTTGCCATCTCCATGTGCTGTCTGCCTGGCTCTCGTTCCCCTGTGGGTGACCGACACAAGCCACTGCCAGTGCCGGCCTCTGCCCTGCTGGAGTTGTGCCTTGGTTCCTGGAAGGGAGACTTGGGCCCAGAGTCAAGAGACCGAGGTTGGATGATGGCAGGAAAGAACAGCTCTGCACAGCTGAGGGTACCAGGCAGAGGGGACAGGACAGAGACAAGGTGACAGAGAGAGTCTGTGAGAGAGCCGTCGTGAAAGGGTCTGGGGAAACAAACCAGGCAGAGGGGCAATGGGGGGGGCGGTGCTTGTGGGAGGCCGCCACAGGGGCGGCTCAGCCTGAGGGCTGCCTGCATGGCCCAGCACACGGGGCCTGGCTCCCCACCCACGGGGTGAAGTGAGTGAGGGTCCAGGTTGGCCTGCCTGGAGCCAATAATTGCCCCATGCCACCCTCACTTTGCGTTGGCCTTTTCATCTCATCTCAGCCACTAATGGGCTGTGTAACCTCTGGCATCCCTCCCTGCGCCTCAGTTTCCTCTTCTGTAAAATGAAGGGACTTAACTGTATCAGCAGTTTTTCCCTTGGGGGCCTGAGACAGGGCATCGGGGGCATCCGTGGGCAGCTCGAAATTTAGCAAAGCATTGTGCGTGTGCGTGTGCATGTGTGTGGAGGGACAAACACCCAAGAGAGCATCTTTCTGGGAAGATTCTTGAAGGGGTCCGTGGCGCTTCGGAACCCTTTGAACGCCGAGGTTGTGCCAACACTTACACGCGTGGGTCCCCTCTCCTCCATCCCAGAGCAGCCTGTAGCTTGTGGGGAGCCCCTGGACGATCCACACACTCACCTGGGTCCGGGTCTACGAGTAAAGACATCAAGGAGAACTGCAAAAAAGCAAAAACGAAAACAGAAAACCAACACAGGGCTGAGCAAGGTTGAGTCTGCTGGCTGGCTGGGTGCCTCCCCGAGCTCCTGCCAGCTGAGAGGAGCTTCTCCCAGGGTCACATGTCAGGATCAGGAGTGCTGGGTGCCTTCGGATGGCTGTAGCTGGGACGGGTTAGAGGGAGGGGGCGGGACCTCTTTGAAGACGCCCCCTCCTCCCCTTCTTCCCGTGCCTGTTGAGGATTCTCCTTGGTAGGGACTCGGTGCTTGTGCCTACCCGGTCTCGGGCTGTGGCCTGGCTGCCCAGGTATTGACAACCATGTCCCTGACCGTGATGAACATGTACGGAGCCTCTCCTCTCCGCCTGATTGTGCGTTGCTGCATTTCATTCCTATAACGGCCCTATGAGGAGGCTTCTATTAGCCCATGTACAGACGAGAATATTGAGGCTTACAGGTCACACAGCTGTGATCCGATTCGGATTCACACTCCAGTCTGGGGGAGCCTTGGGTGACAGCTCCTTGGGCGGGGGATGGACAGATGCTTAAAACTCTCCAGTGCCTTCCCATAGTTCTTGGAAGAAAACACAAGCACCTGCCACAACCTATAATCCTCCGGCCATACCCTTCCCTTCCACCACCCAGTACTAATCCCCAGCCACACCCGGGTTCAAACTGGCGCTGGCCAAGGTCCTCCCACCTCAGGGCCTTTGCACCTGCTCTTACTTCTATGTGGAAGGCTCTCTCCCGTGACCATTGCTAAGTCTTAGCTCAAATGTCATTTTCTCCAGGAGGCCTTCCCCAGCTCGCCGTGGGTGTGACACGCCCCCCACACACTGTTTTGTCATTATATCCATTCATTTCCTCCATAGTTCTTGTTGTGCCATGTCGCTCTTGTCTATTTGCATGTTATCTATTTCTTACATTGACTCTGCCCTCCAGAAAGGCAAAGATCTCGTCTGTTTCATCACTGATGTATTACCCCATACTGAGAGTAGGCACATGACAGTCCCGAAAAAGGTTTTGTTGAATAAATAAACAGTCTTATGAACAATTCCTTTTAGAGCACAGTACTTGTCGGAAAAAGAAAGTTTTATTCATTTAAGAGCTGGAAATATATTCTTTTATTTAAGTCGAGGGTAAGCAAACTAAGGCCCTTGGGGCCAAACCCAGAAGTGTCATTTTATAAATACAATTTTTTTTAAGTTTATTTGTTTGAGAGAGATGGAGACAGTGTGAGTGGGGGAGGGGCAGAGAGAGAGGGAGAGAGAGAGAGGATCCCAAGCAAGCTCCGGGCACGGGGCTAGGTCTCATGAAACCGAGAGATAATGACCTGAGCCGAAACCAAGAGTGGGACGCTCAACGGCAAATAGAGAGTCTCGTTGGAACACAGCCATGCCTGTTTTTAAGTGTTGTCTTCGACTGCTTTTGTGCCACAACCGCAAAGTCGTCGTGATAGAGACCATACAGCTCCAGATATTTCCTATCTGGCCCTTTCCAGGCGAAGCTTGTCGACCTCGGATTTAGAAAAGGAGGGCTCTGTCACCCGCACAGTTCTCCCTTTTGGGTCTTGGCCACCAGAAGGCACTGGTCAATGTGATCATTTTCCCGGCACTCGCATCAACCTGGGGAGTGTGGTATATTTTCCTCCTCTCCTCTCAGCAGAGGTTTTAATTTTCTGTTTGACTGTAGGCCTCCTTAACCGTTTTGGGAACTAGGCAGATGATACATCGGAAAGGACAGGTAAGGCGCACCTGGGTGGCTCAGCTGGCGAAGCGTCCGACTCTTGATTTTGGCTGAGATCACGGTCTCACGGTTTGTGAGATAGAGCCCCACATCGGGCTTTGCGCTGAGCGTGGAGCCTGATGAAGATTCTCTCTCTCTCTCTCTCTCTCTCTGCCCCTCCCCCACTCACGCACATGTGCGCGTGCGCTCTCAAAATAAATAAACTTAAAAAAAAAAAAGAGGCAGGTTAAAAAAAAAGAATGCATCCTGACTTGAGGTACCGAGGGCGCAGTATCCACAGTGGAATTCTTGACAAAAATGCTTCTCCCGAGTCTACTCACGAGAAGCACGACAGGCGCAGGTTGTGGCCGTTCAACAGAACAACTAGCCGAGGCCCTGCAAAAATGGCAGTGCCGTGAAAGACAAAGAAGGTGGGAAGGCTGTTCTTTACTAAGTGAGAGTAAAGAGACATGACAACCCAAGGCCATGAGAGGTCCTGGATTTAAAAAAAGAAAAAAGAAGCCATAAAGGACATTGTTGGGGCAATCGGGAAACTGGAGTGTAGACTGATGTTAGAGAATCTTATTGTGCGGCTTATTCTTCCCACTCTTCTGTAGGTTTGGCAAATTGTGACATACACCGCTGGGGAGGGGAAGGCATGCAGAGAGGAAGAGTGGCCATTTGCTGTCTGGACGGGGCCCACGCCTGCTTAATTGCCTCAGGGTCATCCGGCCTGGTTTCTGCAAAGAATGCCATGGGGCGGGGGCGGGGTATCTTGTTTGGGAAGGGGGTTGATAGTGGGGAGCCTGACGGAGAAAGGGCGGGTTCAGGTCTTAAGGGTGTTCCTGGGCCTCGGGACTTGAACGGGGTAGAATCCGAAGGTGACTCCTCCAGGCTTGAGCACCAGGGCGGTAACCAAGGGAGGGCCGTGAGACGGCCCCGAGTGCAAATGTGACCCCTCCTGCCAACTCTGCGTCGATCAGGTCCCTCGCCTTGCATCACCTTCCCTCCACGGAGCTTGTCCGGAGGGCAGGGCCTGCCCCTCTCCCCATGCTCCCCCAGCCCAGAGGAGGTAGCCCCTGAATTCTCCCATTTGCACTGAACAGTGTGGACCGTGCCTGGCCACGCTCAGCCTTCGAGAAGTGGGCAGGACAGGAGAGAGGACTTCAAGGAACATGGTTCCTCAGGGCCCAGCGTGGGCAAGGCCCTCTGACGCCTGGACCTGGGCCAGAACCCCGAATCTGAGCTCTGAGCCGGAGCGGGAGGGCCAGCCAAGTGCTGCGCTGCCCACAGCCAGCAGGTGGCAGACGTGCCCTTCCCAGGAGCTGAGCCCTCGCGCTCGGGAGAAACCAAACAAAAACAACGCTGGACCTTTCTGGGGCCTGGGGGCCCTGCAGATCCCGCTGGCTCTCGGCGAATCTGAAGCAGCTGCCGCCCAGCGATGCAGCCTGGGCTGCGAGTCAGGGATCCAGAGCAGGCCCACTCATTTTGTGAGCCACTGGGTCCGCCTGCAGAGATAGGCTGCAGCGAAATGTGGAGACCCGCAGCCCAAACACAGGCTGGGTAGCTGCGGGACCATATGGGAGAGGCCAGGCCAGTAGCCAGTTATTTATGCCATAGGTCTGGATCCTGAAACTAACCTGAGTGATGGGGGTGGGGGAATGGGGAGGCACAATGTTTCATCCCATTCTGGCGTCCAGTCTTTCCACGGTGACACTTAAAATGATACAATCCTACTCCTGGGACTTGCAAACGCAAGGAGGAAGACCACGAAAGCAAAAGAATAAGAAGGGGGGGGGTAGGAGGAGACAACTGTGATCTCAGTTGGCATACATCAAGAGCTGACAGTGTGCCAAGGACTGTGCTCGATATTTTACATGCATTCTGTCTGGTTGGCGGCACACGATGCTTGATCATGGAGGTACTATCACTGTGTCTATTTTAGAGGTGAGCAAACCGGTTCCCAGAGGTGAAGTTGCCCACAGTAACTCAGCTAGTAAATTGCTGCAGCCAGGATAGAATGGAGCCAGTCTTCCACCGGAGCCCTTGCCCTTGACCTCCGTCGCTATGAGGGCTGAGGAGAGCGTGGCAATCATACGCTTTAACGGAAGAATGGAGGAGAAAGAAACAGAAGTGCTACCGAATTCTACAAGAGGCAGGTTGTGGAATCAGACCTCTGTCCTTGGAAAGCTTTATGAAAGGCCTGTCCAGGCCTGGTAGGACAGAGAGAGGACTGCTAGGCACCAGCGACAGCTGTGGAAGGTACAAAAGTCAGCTCGAGCCTCGGCCAGGCCACGGTGGCCAACGCATCTCAACAAACATCTCCACTCAGATCAGGGGGGTGTGCAAGCCGCTGCCTGCTTCTTTTGCCGCTTCTGTTCCTTGTCTCAACAGGGATAAAATAGCAGCTTCTAGTATCTTCTAGTGTCTTCTAGGCTAAGGTTTGTTAGGGGGAAAGACAGGGAGGGCAGAGAGAAGGCTATTGTCTCTGAGTCTTACTGATTTACAGCGTAATCTCCCCGGGGGTGAAGAGCATGGGAGTCTAATCCATTTTGTCCTCTCTTTAATCGAGTTTAAGCTTTCTCGAGATTTCATCTTTAATCTAGATTATTGCAGCTCAGGTTCTTCCTCTGCCTTTCAGAATTCTAAATCTTCTGGAAAACAAGAAGGCAGAGGCTAACAGTCTGAGTTGGCGAATCCCAGGAATTAGCTGGTGGAAACTGGTCTCAGAGGATTGGGACGCAGAAGAGGGGAGATGGGGTGCAAGACCTGTCCTCTGGGGCCAGAAGCTTGGCTTAGCATGAACCAACCAACAACAGAAAATTGGGACTCTAGGGCCACCTGGGTGGCTCAGCCGGTGAAGTGTCCAACTCTTGATGTCGGCTCAGGTCATGATCTCAAGGTTTGTGGGATGGAGCCCCCACCCTGTGTTGAGCTCCGCGCTGACGATGTGGAGGCTGCTGCAGATTTTCTCTCTCTCTCTCCCTCTTTCTCTGCCCCCCCCCACCCACCCACTCGCACGCACACTCCGTCTCTCTCAAAATAAAGAAAGATTGGGACTCTAATCCCTCCATCCCTTCCTCCTTGGATGTTCTACCATGAGCTGGTTGTGGATCAACACGGAGAAGTCGCGTTATTCCCAAGGGCAGTTGGGTGGGAGATACCTCTGTCCCGTGACCAAGTGAAGCTGAAGTCACTGGTCTAAAAGGGTGGGCCAAAGACAAGAGTGCAGCGTTCAGCAGGTCAGTCCTCACTGTTGGACAAAGAGCTCAAGGTCAGGGTGAGATGTGGTGGCGACAGAGGACAGAGGTTGTCCGTGTTCCCGTCACCAACCCAAGTATTGCCCCATACCATCCCCCCACTGCAGCTCTGGCTGCAGACAAACTATGATGAAATTCACAGTTGTGCAAAGCCACGTAGTCCTTTCCCCCCAAAAACTGTGATAAAATCCACGCAATACAATATTTTTAATTTTAACCATTTGCAAGTGTACCATTCACTGGCATTAGTTACACGAACATTGTTGTGTAACCATCCCACACTATCTTTACCCGAAACGTTTTCATCATCCCCAACAGAAAGTGTGTAGCCATTAGATAATAACTTTCTCCTCACTCCCCGCCCTCCCCTGATCGGTACCCGAGTAACCTGTGTTCTATTTTCTGGCTCTGAATTTGCCTATTCTAGGTACTTCATATGTGTGGAATCACAATATGTATCCTCCTGTGGCTGGATTTGTTTCACTAGGCATAACGTTCTCAAGGTTCACCCATGTTGTAGCATATACCAAACTTTCATTCCTTTTCAGTCTGAGTAGATTTCCATTGTCTATCCATTTTGTTTATCCATTCATCTGTTGAGGGACGCTTGGGTTGTTTACACCTTTTGGCTATTGTGAATAAGTTGCCATGCACATGGGTGTATAAATATCTGTTCCAGTCCCTGCTTTCCATTTTTCTGGGTTATACCTAGGAGTGGAATTTTCTGGGTCTTAGGGTAGTTCTATGTTTAACTTTCTGAGGAAGCACCATCCTGTGCTCCATAGTGGCCGCACCATTTTATATTCCCACCAACAGTGCATGAGCGTTCCAATTCTTTCACATCCTCATCAACACTGGTTGCTTTCCATTTAAGAACATTCTGGCCATCCTGATAGGTATAGAGTGGTGCCATTCAGTCCTTTTCTGGTCGCAAGGAATCTTGCCTTTCTTGCTTTTGCACGTACACCACACAGGGCTGTCTCAGGATGGGCAGGGTTCGCTGTGGCTTTGCTTTAATCTGAACCTCAGGGCAAGGAGGGAAGGCTTCAGCGGGGGAAATACGGCAGCCAAAGAAGAAAGCATTGGCCCGCGGTCTGTGTGGGTGGCTTCCTTCTCGGGAGCCTGGGTGAAGCAGGACCATAGTGACGAGCAAGGGTGCATTGTGGAGAGGAGCGGGTCTGGACTCTTCATGTACAGAGGGGTAAGGCCCAGGGGGATGGAGTGTTCCTGTAAGGACATGAACTGACTGGGGCAGGGGAGGGACTCGAGGCCAGATCTCCTTGCTCTGTCAATCCCCTGTGTAGCCTTTCTAATTTAACGCTCAGAGCTCTAGAGCCCATTCAGGCCTCTGCCCAGGTGACTGAGGGCTGGAATGTAGCTTCATGTGACAAGCAGAGATGGGATGGGGCAGAGTAGAAGACTTCCATGGCATTTACCATTCATTTCTGGAGAACTTGGTAAAAATTCAGTTTCCTGAGGCGCCTGGGTGGCTCAGTCAGTTAAGTGTCCGAGTCTTGGTCACTCGCTCAGGTCCCAATCTCACGGTTCATGGATTGAGCCCCACGTAGGGCTCTACGCTGGCAGCGCAGAACCTGCTTGGAATTGCTCTCTCCCTCTCTCTCCGAGCCTCCCTGGCACGCTCTCTAATAGTAAATAAATAAATAATAAAAAAATTCAGGTTCCTGGGCCCTATACACAGATATCGTGCGTCCATGGGCCTGGAGTGGGCCCAGAACATGAATTTTGAACCAGTACCCAGGTGACTTTGCCCTCAGGCTCGCTTTGATTATACCTGCCTTAGGCATGAAGCTCCTGGCCAAGGGAGACTGTGGGCTGATCTCTCCTCTTTGCACAAGTTGTTGAGTCGCTCTGTGCCTCAGCTTCCCCGATTGTAAAAGTAAAAATGTCCGTACCCTCATGTTTTATTCCAGGGCATATGGCTGCCCGTGGGGAGTGCAGCTTTTGCAAAGAATTGGGGAGGATTGAGGATGAGGGATAAACACACGCCTTTCTGGGTGCAGGAACACACGCCTTTCTGGCTATAGTGCAAGTGGAAGGCCTTTGGAAAGGCAAATGAACAAACAAGACAAAAGAGCGAGATGGGTCTGAGGCCTCTGCCACGTGGGCATGATCCTGAAGCTGCCTTCACTTCCGTGCTTCCTTTGGTGCGGAACCGGTGGTCCCCAAGCTGATTCAGCTGGTGCTCCCCAGGGCATGACCTGACATCAGGCACAGCGTAAGACGGTCACTCCCTTCCCAATTTCACCATAAACCCTTCCAAACCCATCACAAAGGAGAACTGGGTGCTGCTGGTAAGTCTCTACCCTCTCTACCTCTTGCTAGCCTCCCCTTCCCACAAGGAGAAAGCAGGCTTCAGGCTCTGAGCATTTGGGTGGCAAGTGTAGCCAGTTAGAATTCAGTGACGTCATTTTCTTTGATTTTTTTTTTTTTTCCAATATAGTCGTGACAATTTCCTTTAAAAGCAAATCTGTTGAGCTAGAGAAAAGGTAACTCTGTTTAACAAACACATTAAGAAACCGGTTTGGGCTTTAGGGCAGACCTGGGTTTGAATCCCCATTCTGTAGCCTCCGGGGGTGGCCATCTTGGACAGATTCCTTAGCTTTTCTGTAGCTTAGTTTCTTATTTGTCAAATAAGAATGATATGGGTGCCCAAGCCATTGGGCACTTGGGAATGAAGTAATAAACATTCATATGATAGAGACTTAATAAATGGTTGTGCTATGATTATGATTATTAGCTACTGTTGTCAGAGAGTTTGAGTTTTTCTTTGCTTTTCTTTTCTTTTTTTTCCCCCCTCGCAAATCATGGGCAAGAGTAAGGAGAGCTCGCTAAGCATAAACTCTTCATGGAACTTGTTTGTCGGGTCACAGGCACGTCACACCAGTCCACCCCCTTATTTTTCCTGGGATCTTTGCCAAGTCCTAAGCCAGAAAACCTTGTTATATTAATTATGAAGAAAAAGCATGTTTTATTTAAAATCCCGGCTGCCGAATATTCTGCCATGCTGTTTCTCTGTGACAGCAGAATTCCTTTTGCATTTAGGGAACCTTAATGAATTTAAAATATAAATATATCTGTGCCTATATACACATGTGATTTCCCGCGACCTGATTTCCCTAAATACCAGCATATACCGCCAAAGCTAATGAGTTGGAATTGTGCTTTGGATCAGTTTTGTATAAAAAAAAATCTGTAAGAAGTCACAGTGAACTTCAGTCCCTCTCTTTTCCTTAAGACTCTGTGGTTCCAGCAAGAGGGAGTGATGTCCTTCCTGGGCCTGAAGGAGACTTGGATATTCTGGAACCTTGAGGCTTAGAAAGGGGTGGCTCTTACTTTCCCATCAAAGGCCTAGTTCGGTCCTGGGGGCTGTGCAGATGTGAACGCTGAAATTAATCAGACGCTGAACCCAGTTACTTGACCATCCAAAACAGGCTCCAATCCTTCAACATCCATAGTGTTTCTGCATAATAACAGACAAGCCGGGCTGTCTCTGTCTCTCTCTCCAACTTAGAACCTGGCCGATAATGTAAATCCATCCAGCAAAAGAGTATCAATGGTAGAGAGTGGTAGGGCCTATGAACTCGGCGGGGGGGGCGCTCAAGTTTCTTCTGAAACTGGGAATGGTAGCCCTTCATCTGGTTGGTGCCAAGCAGGTACGTGAGCCCCATGTTACTAAAATGTCTGGTTTGGGAGTGCCTGGGTGGCTCAGTCAGTTGAGCGTCTGACTTCATCTCAGGTCATGATCTCACAGTTTGTGGGTCCGAGGCCTGCGTCGGGCTCTGTGCTGACAGCTCGGAGCCTGGAGCCTGCTTTGGATTCTGTGTCTCCCTCTCTCTCTGCCCCTCCGGCTCACACTCTGTCTCTCTCTCTGTCTCAAAAAAATAAAAATAATAAAAACGTAAAAAATAATAATAAAAAATAAAAAAAATAAAATGTCTGGTTTTCAAGAAAAACTGGGGATTTGTGCTTCTATGTGAAGTGTTCTGATTTGCAAATGTTGCCAAACAATTGAAAGAAAATTAAAATACTCTTCGGCTGACCTTCTACCCCCTAAAGAAAACTCAGTCTGTGAGCAGAATGGACCCCCAAGTTGCCAGTTTGCAGATTCGGGTCCCTTCAAAACTTTCTGTGGTGCTCTACCTGGGAGGATACTAGAGTTCTAGAGTTGTTGAGTTTAAACTCGAGGGTTTAAGGAGTCTAGACATGGGAGCAAACATGTGTTTTAATTATAAGGTGCATTGCTGGGGAGAGAAAAGCCATTGTCTTCTGTCATCTCTAGGGATGGCCTGCCAAGCCTTGTCCTCTGGCTTCTGACCCTGGAGAAGGTCAAATTCCATTATGGCTGAGCCCAGTGGTCAAGAACCACAGCAAGAAGAGATTTTTGAGCCCTGGGCACGGTGCACATCCTTGATACAGTTGAGTGGGTCTCCTGTAACAGGCAAGGAGTGGGACAGATCTGAGCCTCGGTCCTGGCTGGGAAGTTAGTTGAACATCTCTGGGTGCGTTTCTCATCCGTAGCACAGGGGCAACAGTACAAGGCTGTGCTGGAGACAGGTGTTCATTCAGGAAAACCAACTCTAGCTCAGGCCAGGAAGGCACTTCGAATGAATTTCTGGTGTCCATGACAATAACATTTGTCCAATACCTCTTTGGATCACGGATATCTGAATAAAAATCTAAGTTAGAGATGAGCCCATGGAGAACTCATTATAGGGTTTGCTGCATGACCTAAATTCATGGGAGAGTGTCCACACATCCTTCCAATGGATAGTGATTGTAGATCCTGTGACCACTTTTCTTTAAAGTTCCAGGGGCACATGGAGATCGCTGCACCCCAACCAGCAAACAAACCCCTGGACTAAGAGCTTCCTGCCCCTACACAGAGGACCATGTCCCTGAAGCTCTGTGGATGGAAGAAATCTCATCTTCAGCCAGAGTCCAGGCAAAAGACCTCATCCAGACAGTGGACAGCAGCCTGTAGGGTAGAGCTCGGCTTGACTAGAGGCCAAGCTGTCCATCTTCCCACCTGTAAAATGGGAACAATGACACTACCTACTTCTTAGGGTCCTCCCAGAGATGAACCGATCCACTGTAAAGAAAGAACCTGGCCCACAGGATTTCTCATTAAATGATAACAGTTGGTGATTATTTTTAGCTACGTGGGGTGGAAGAGACTGCCCAGCCCATCTGGCTGTGTGGCTCCCTCCCCTCGATGATGCCCCTGCACTCTCCAAAGCATCTGAGCGAGTTGGCCACTTTCCCCTGGATGTCTGTGGACTGGCCCGCGGAACGCAAGCCGCCTTCCCGACCACCTGTCTGGCACACATCTGGGGTAAGAAAACATTCCAAAGCCCTGAATCCTCTCTTTGGAACTGACTAAGCTCATTGCCCGAAGGCTATCTCTCATATTTTCTCTTTTATCCATTATTGACTTATAATTTCATTGCTAACCCTAAAAATTCACTGGGGCTTGCACCAAAGGGAGTTTTTGGGACCATTACCGTTGTGTGAACTTCAAACAGACTGCATCAACTGTCTCCTTGCCTGCAAACTTTAGGATCTAATTCTTTCCGACCGGTACTTTCTCTGGGCCCCTTGTGGGCCTCTGATAATTTCCACCTCTTCCTCTAGACCTATGGTATTTCTGCTGGGTCTTGTCCCCAGACATCCACCAAGCAATCAAATGATGTAGGGGCCTGAAAATTTGTAACTGCAGCCACAGCACACATATACCAGTCATCACTGGTGAAAGAAAATTCTCTCAGAGGTGAGTCACTTGACAGCTTAATATGGGCCGAAGGAAGGTGTCTGAGGAAAGTTTACCGAAAGGGGAGGAGAAGCTCTTGGTTTTGAAGCATCTAATGAGAAAATCTGAAATTTAATCTGCTGCCTACAGGGAAAGCTCTATGGAATAGAATGGGAAATAAAATGCAAAGGTATTTAATAAGATAAAGGGGTTATGACTGCTCTTTCTGTTGTCATCCCTTGATTCTTCTCTACCTGCCCCCCCAAAGGGGTGCATTCTCTGATTTAATTTTTTTTATGTTTATTTATCTTGGAGAGAGAGAGAGAGGGAGGGAGAGAACGAGAGCAAATGGGGGTGGGGCAGAAAGAGAGAGACACAGAATCTGAAGCAGGCTCCAGGCTCTGAGCTGTCAGCACAGGGCCCAATGCGGGGCTTGAACTCACAGGCTGCGAGATCACGACCTGAGCTGAAGTCAGACACTTAACCGACTGAGCCACCCAGCCTCCCCTTATAGAGATGTCGTATTCATTCTGGAAATTTAAAGGGGAAAGAGCTAATATTTATTGAAAGCCAATGCATTGCTTCATCCAATCAGCCGTGGCCCTCCCCAAATCTGTGACAGATTATCTGTCACTTGGTTTGCAGTAGGGGAAACTGAGGCTCAGCGTGATTATGTTTTGCCCAATATTCCACAGCTAGAATGTGGCAAAGCTGTGAGTCAAAGCGCTGGCTCCAAAACCCATGCTCATGCCTCAAACCACATCTGGTAGGGAACCCCAGGAGGCTCTGTTTCTGTTGATGGCCCCTCTCCTGTGCCCACAGAGATCCAGCTGACACTCTGGAACTACAAAGGCACACAGCAGGGGCCGACATCTCCACCGCCCATCTGCTTCCAAATGCCCACGGTCCCCACGTAAGACCCGCGGATGGCATTTCCTCTCCCTGCTCGCCACCACCTCCCTTGGGCCCCTGCTGACCCTCCTTGTCCCATCTGCTAGGGACAAGGGAGAAAAATGCTACCCACGAAGCTTCTCTCCAAAACTCATCCACCTAAGTAAAACCAGAATCATATGCAACGGACAGGATTCTCCTCTCGAGCCGAATCACAGGGGTTCCTCCCCTACTGTTGCCTCAGATGGCCAGAAAACTGTACCTCTGTCAACACGTGCAAAGAGAGTCTGTAGCTTTTAATGGCTTCTCAAAGGGTTCTCGGAGATCCATGCCAAAGGGTTCTCCGAGCCCCTCGTCTTGGCAGATTTGCTCGCCCCGGTCCCCTTAGTGGCAAGGTGCTCACGGAGACTCTGCTCCGAGGGCTCGAGTCAGTTACGTGGGTTCATGGACTTGGCTTCTCGACAGCAACTAACATCACAGGCCTGCATTGACTCTTACAATCAGGATGTATTCAGATTGACAACACGTGCCTTTTACAACCCAAGTTTCTAGTCACTCCCGGCCCAGGTGCTTGAAACTGGGTCGAACCCGGGTCCGCCTCATAACCTCAGCCTCTCAACTACGGACATTTGAAAAGGACACTTACCCCGATGGCTGCCTTTCCCACCAGAGCTGTTACCAGCACAATATGGAGATGACACATTCTGGCAAGCATATGTGCAGTTGAAGACCTCTTGTTTTGCTCGACACACAATTTCTTTTGCTGTCTATGCCTTTACGGGGGGAACATGTCCTCAAGGACTCAAGAACAAAGGATGCCAATTATTAACTAGGCATCGAATACTGTTTAATGTTTTGCAAACCAACTATCTTGATTAAACAAATGGCCACTTTGGAGCTGGGCTGAGTCATGGGGTGGTTTCTTTTCTGGGGAGAAAGTATCCAAAGGAAGTGGCAGGGTTAAAGAGCCCCAGCCCCTGGGTGCACCCCCGGGGGGCTGCCGAGTGTTCGATGCGGAAGGGCCGATAGTTAACTACCGTCCCACGCACGGGATAAAAGCCCCGGTCGGGTAAGGCTTCCGCTACAGGCCTTTGCCGTCGCTGATTCAGACAGAATGTTAACGGAGTTCTGATTCATCAAATCTCTAAACAGAATTAAGGCATGGACGGGCTCCTAACAACATCACACTCTCTATTCATGAAAGATAAAGGATGCAAAACTGCTATTGACAAACATTGATCCTGGGCCCTTTGAAGCATTGCCCATGGTTGCTTGTTGGCTTCAAAAGTTTTCTTTTAAATCTCATTACATCAGGTTTTCTGCTTTTTAATTATTTTTTTTTCCTCTTTTCCTTGGAGTCTTTCTTTGATCAAGAGGGTGAAGAAACCGTGATGCTCATATCCGGGGCCGGTCCTCCCTGTGTTCTGTATTTAGCTACCCTGGTTCCAGGTAAGGTTCCATAAAGCAACGTTACCTCTCAAGCATGGGTTCTCAGGAACACGCTTATTGATTTCTTTAATAAGCATCATCTTGAGCTCTTGTAATCACCTGACTGCCCACAGTAATCTATGTGAGGGCTCCGGGAATCCTCCTGCCCGGGGCCGGCATCCGGGTTCTGAAACCTTGCCGCCAGCTGAGGCGGACGCTCGCTCGGGGCTCCTGCTCACCCGTATGCCGTAACCTATTTGGCACACGCAGGACCGTTCAGTGGCTGCTTCCACCTTTGGGAGACAGGTTGCCAGCCGCGAAGGGCCCCATGGGTACCAGCCCCGGAGAAGGCCAAAGTCAATGCCTCAACCACCAGATGTCCTTGAAGGACAAACCGAGTCCTATCGTTTTTACCTCCTAAATAACTCCAAATTTGTCTTCTTTTCTCCACTTCTTTTCTCTCCATTTCAGGCAGCCATCAACTCGCTCCTGGTCAATATCCACCTGACCTCTATGACACACGTACACACCAGTCCCTTTTTCTGGAAAGTTCTCTGAACCCATCCCAGTGTTCCCCTAATCTTCACTCCCACCCTAACTCTGTTCTTAACTCCAACCCTCATCGCTCTTGAGCAAGTTTGCTTGGTTAACTCACCCAGTCAATGCATCTTTCTGGTCTCAGCACAGACATGACTTCTTCAGAAGGCCTCCGTATGTTTTTCCTTTATATCGCTAACCAGGGTCATGACTGCGGGCCTGTATTACTATTTCACGAACCTTCGTTGCCCACTGTTCCCACCAGACCGAAAGCTCCTAAGACAGGCGTTCTGTTTTGCCGGCCATTGGATTCCTGGCATAGATAGATACCTGGCACTTGCCTGGCCCATGGTAGATGTTCGTATATCTTAGATGAATAACCGCTTTAGTAAAGTGACAGTGGGATCCTTTATTTATTTATTTATTTACTCACTTACTCATTTATTTATATTTTTTTAATGTTTATTTACTTTTGAAAGACAGAGAGACAGACAGAGCATGAGCAGGGGAGGGGCAGAGAGAGAGAGAGAGAGAGAGGGAGACACAGAACCCGAAGTAGGCTCCAGGCTCCAAGCTGTCAGCACAGCTGCATCCCGACACGGGGCACAAACCCACGAACCACGAGATCACGACCCGAGCTGAAGTCAGTCGCTTGTCCGGCTGAGCCACCTAGGGGCCCCTAAAGTGACAGTTGGATACTTTATAATCAGGACACCTCCAATAGCATAACCAGCTCGATGTGAGAAACTAAAGATTTGTGAAATTTCAAACACCCTTCAACTTGTTCACGAAGACTACATTAATATCCATCGAACATGCACCAGTGATCTGCCGTGAGCCAGGCATTGGCAAAGCAGGGACGGGACAGGCAGAGAGAACTTCGCTCTCAAGGGGCACACGTTGCGTAAGTCAATTTTTGGTTAGTGATAAGTGTGAAAAAGAATGAAACAAGGTGACGGACCAGAAATCCTTGCGGGTGGGGGATGTTTGCTGGGTGGGTCACCCGTGTGGCGCTGAGGCCACTGCTGATGGTTCTCTGACCACAGAGCAAGGACCAAAGAGGCAGAGCACCGGGGGGGTCTGCTGTTTTCCACGTTTAAACTGCAGACCTCACGGCACCTGCACAGTCGGTTATAAGTAGAAATAGACATTTTTAGGCAAGTCAAATCACCGAATCACTGCAGTGATGCAGGTGTCTCTTTTCCCCTCCACATCCTTGTGTGAACTCGTGACCCTCTGATCTTGTGGAGTCTCAGAAAACCAGAAGCTTCTCTTCCTGGGTCAACAGGAAGTGACCTCAGCACGCTTGTGGTTCATCTTTTTAATACGGATTAATTTCCCTGACGTGTAGTCTCCCCTTTATCTCAAGCAAAAATTGAGCAATTTTGCTCCCCGTGTAATCACTGCAGGCCTCCCACATATTGTCTATTTCCCCAAGGCTCTGTTATCACAACAGTGTGGAACTGAATACATTTCGACACATGGCCCTAAAGGAGAGAATTCTCTAAAAAAAATGTGTAGTCCTTTGAATTGAGGAAGACAAAAGGGTTAGCTTATCGTGTAATATGTCTGTATCTGGGGAGTTGGAACGGACCTCCCTGGGATCTCTGGGTTTTTTGTTTTTTTGTTTTTAAATTCAAACACAGAGCCTTTAGCCCTCATTCCCGTGTGGGTGTCTGATGCGATCGGGTCCAATCTATTCTGTCCGAGTTCTGGGTGACATTTTCTCAAGAGTTGGGTTCCATCCCACTGGAGAGAGCCCCTATCCTGCCTTGGGGGGGGGGGTGACTTGGGACTCTGGTTCTCCGTGGGCTGATTCTGCCACCCTAAGAAAAGACTTCTTCGTGGTGACCTTGCCAGAGACCCACTCTTTGATGTACTGGTTAGGGATTGTTTTTATACAGCAACCAGCGGGTCTGAACCAACCTGTTCCGTGTTTATTTGTATTTACGTAACAACAGTCTTCTTCTTCCCGCTGGGCCTTCAGCATGGGGTGGGGGGGTGCAGTATGGGGGGCAGGGGGCAGCCTAGAGGAGTACCTGTGAACAGCAGCTGGGACTCAAAACAGACCTGAGAGAGCCCCCACTCTGCCCACATATCCCCGCTGTGGGGCTTTGAGCCAGTCATTTACGCTCTCCGGGCCTCAGTTTCCTCATCTGTAAAGTAGGGAAAATATAGTTGCCACTTCATATCATTACTGAGATGTGCACATGAGAGCACAGAGGGAAGGTGCTTACTTAACTCAGTGGCCCCCATAGAGTAGATTTGCAGAGCACGCTGGCTTCGATATCACTAACGTCTTTTTGTGGGATGAAACTTGCTGAGCCCCCCAGACCCTCTGAGATGAAAGGGCCCCGTGTTCAGTGAGTCTAGTCTCCAGCCCAGGGAAGGAATGAACCCCTTCACGGAGGGGACCTTTATCTCACGTGTTCCTTCTCGGACAGGGGTCAGCAACCTTTTCCCGAAAGGACCAGATAACAGATATGTTAGTTTTTTTCTGACCGTGCATTTCTGTCGTGACTGCTGGGTCCTGCCGCCGTGTCACCGAAGTAGCCGCAGAGAATGTTTATGCCAGTGAGCGGGGCTGTGTTCCAATAAAACACTATTTACAAAACCGATCCCGGAGAAAGTGACGGGATACAGCCAGAGCATTGCACAACTCGAAGGAGCCCCTATGGAGACACGTCGGAAGCCAGCAGAGTGGCCTGGGCTGATGTGACACCACTGCCCTCAGAAAGTGTTCCCCCTGCTCCAGAATCATCAGAACTCTGTGGGGCATGGGGACTAAGGACGATTGCTCATTCATTAATTCCGCAGGTATTTATTGGGTGCCTACAGCATGCCTGTGCTGTATGGGACAAAGAAGATGGGTCAGGTGCCAGCCTCATGAAGTTACATTCTCATGATGAGCCTCACTCAGATTCACGTGGCTGGGCTTCCATTAAATTCAGAAAGGCTTCCCAGGGCGCCTGGGTGGCTCAGTCAGTTGAGCATCTGACTTGGTTTCGGCTCAGGTCATGATCTCCCGGTTTAGTGAGTTCGAGCCCCACGTCTGGCTCTGTGCTGGCCGTGTGGAGCCTGCTTGGGATTCTCTCTCTCTCTCTGTCCTTCCCCCGCTTGCATTGTCTCTGTCTCTCTCAATAAACTTAAAAATAAATCAATAAACTTAAAAAAAAATTTTTTTTTAATTCATAAACCCTTCCCTAACCAGAGAAGAGAAGACATCTTGCAGGGAAGTGCTCCTGTTGCTTCCCGTCATTCCCCGAGGCCCCTGCCTGATCCATTAACTTCCGGGGGGGGGGGAACCCTCCTTTGGGGGAAAGGGAGCTGGGGAGCTGCCTTGTTAACTTGGCAGGGGGCTGGGGTACCTTTCCCGGTGCTGCACCAAGTCTCCCCGGTATGTTCACGTCCACCGTAAACTCGTGGGTACTGCTCACCCCCTTTTTCCTACCTAGGAGATACTAGGGCGTCCACCACCCTGCTGTGTTTATGAAAGCAAACCAACATTTACGGAGCAGCTTCTGTGTTCCGGGTGCTTTTACACTCCTAAGCTCATATAGTCTTTATTACTGCCCCATGAGGTGATTTGACCCATTTTATCGTCAAAGAAAACCACGCTCAGAGAGGCTCAATGCATCGCCCAAGGTCACCCAGCTTGAGACAGAGCCAGGTTTGAAGCTCCTCCCACTCTACTGCGTGGACGCCCGGGGTCTTGGGATGTAGTTTTGCCAGGTCAATTTCCACGTTGTCTTCATACTGACTATTATATATTATTGGGGGTAGCAATGTGCCCAGTGGGTAGTAAGGAAACCCTGTCCTCCAGCATCAGCCACTATTGTTTGAGGCTGGGTTTCCTGGGAAACCCATACGGAGATGTTGGGATCTGTGGGCAGGAAGTTTATTGGGGAGTGCTTTTAGGATCACTACTCCTAGGGGAGTGAGGGGAGCGGGACAGGTAGAGGAAGAGGCTGGGTTGCAACGCAGTCACAACAGAGGCCCATCTCACGGAAAGTTCTAGAGCTGGGCTGGCCCTCTGTGTCGTCCTGCCATGAGCCATGGGGTAGGCCTTTGTACTGGGATCATCCCGTCACTGGATGTGGGCTATCCCCACGGAAGGAGTGTGAGTGTGGTCAAGGCAACTCTGGTGAAGGGAAATTCTCTGAGACGAACTCAGCGGAGAGCCTTCAGCAGCCAGTACCAGGCAGCTGAGGGAAAGAGGGCCCCATCTGTGGAGAGGGATCTGGTGGTGCACCACAGCACCCACCCCGACTACTAGCTGGAATTTGCTTAGCTGGAAAATCCGGCCCAGGAAACCTGAATGGTTCAGTCAAGTTTTGGATAAGCATCCCCAGTCCATCCTTGGTCTAATTCAAGATGGCTGGAGCCACATTCGTGGCCAGGCTGAATCAGGTCCGTGGGGGCAATTACAGATGTTTAATTGGAACAGTCAATATCAAGCAGCAAACCAGACTGCTATTATGGAAATCATAAATCCTGCACTGTTAATAAACCGAGCTTATTTATAGCTGAGTTCCCCGCTGGCCAAAGATAAAGGAAAACCCTGATCATTTGGCATGATTTTCATGACACTTAAGTCAGTTTTATAGGAAAAATAAAGGGTTTCCCCCCCCCCGGGGGGTCAATTCCGGTCAATTTCGATTTGAAAAACAAAACCTAAAAAACCTTACGGTCTGATGAGCCCAGGCTGCAGTGGGTAAACAGGATGGAGAATTCCCCTGACACACTTGCTGGCTGTCTCTTGCCAAAATGAACCCTGCTCTTTGGCCGTTGGTGGCTGTGGCTCCTGTGATCCGCGAAGTTTGTAAAGAGACAAGAACCATCCGTGCCGCACAGCTGTGTGACTTCCAAGTGCAACGCGCAGCCCGATATGAATTAAACACCTCCGGATCTTCACACAATAATTGATCTGCCCATTTGTAGTTCTTTCCTTTCTTTAATCTTTCCGTGGGGCTTCAATCTTCCCTCTCATATTTTAAATTTCCTCTGTTCGGTGGTTGTCTATGGCAGAGAGTGGGGTGTTTTTTTTTTTTTTTTCCTCCCCGATCTCTCCCATCCCATCAATCAGTTCTGCAGAAACACAAGTCTGTCCCTTGGATCTTCAGCCTCACAAAGAGCTATCACCTGGGCGATGTGATGCTTCTTGTTCTAAGTGCGGCTTTGATTTATTAAACATTTTTGAATGAAATTCTTGCATACGTTTTGCATGTTGGGAAGCCCTCCACCCCCACTCCAGCGTATAGAAAACCTGAAAGAGAGGTGGGGTCTGGAGATTTGGGTGTCCCTTTCTGTCTAGACTCGTCGCCTTTCTGAGTACAGCGTGCTATTTCCAAAAGCCTTTTTCCTCTTGCGGGAGGCAGACCTCTGAGCGCCCACCCCTCTTAAATGTACTTCTAGACAGGGCCTGACATTGACATCTTTCCTAAGTGCATTTGCTTGCTAGCCCTGTGTTGTGCTGGCAAGAGCCTGGGTTGGCATCAGAGCTAGTGGCCAAGCTATTTGCTTGCCGTGTGATCTTGAGCAAATTAAAAAAAAATTTTTTTAATGTTTATTTTATTTATTTTTTTTTTTGAGAGAGAGAGAGAGAGCAGGGGAGGGACAGAGAGAGACGGAGACGCAGAATCCAAAGCAGGCTCCAGGCTCCGAGCTGTCAGCACAGAGCCCGACGCGGGGCTCGAACTCACGGACCGCGAGATCATGACCTGAGCCGAAGTCAAATGATTAACTGACTGAGCCACCCAGATGCCCCAATGAAGCAAATTTCTTCATCTCCCCGAGCCTATCTTAAATAATTTGGGGGTAAATTATCTGTGATGATATATGGGAAGGCGTTAGACATGGAAACAACACACATGCATGCACACACAGAAGCGTGTGATTTATCTCCCCTGATCGTGTATTCTTTCATTTGTTTTGGAAGAACCCATTAAGTGCCGTTACTATGGCATTCGTACGTGCACAGGGACGTCTATCTCTGCCAAAGGAAAGCCAACTAGGCAAATCGGTAGCTATAAAACCAGGTGCTCGCTGAGGCCAACTCTGAGCCGTACCGGATGCATAGACATCGGAGGAAGGCATATTAGAAGAATGACAGGTGCCACGTGGGTCCCATTGGTCATTGCAGGATAACTCAGCTACCACTCCACTTACCCACACACTCCAACCTCCCCCCATTCAGGAAAACCAGTTGCCACATTGGTAATTATTATCTGCCACCAACACGAATTTCTTGTCTTTCCGAGGGTAGAGATTGGAGGACGGATCACACCCACAGTCTCTACTTTCAAGGCCCTCGCTCCCCACCTGGGGAAGCATCCCTTAATTTCTCTATGACTCAGTTTCCTCATTCGGGACATGAGGGCAGTAGTAACAGGTACCTCATGGGGTTGCTATTACCATTAAGGGGGTTGTGCTGGGTAAAGTTCAAAATGCTTGATATCGTTTCAGGATGTAGTGAATGCTCTACAAGCATTTGTTAAATGACCCGCGCTCCGGGACTATCTACGGTAGGGGCTTCAAATATTACTAGCCAAAGCTGCACCAAGGGCCCTATTAAATTAGTATAACGGAGGTTAAAAAAAATAAATTTTGTGGGTGAAATGAGCAACATTTAAGATAGCAGGTAGACCGAATGACCGAGCAGGCTTCGTGGCCTGGCATACACAAAATAAAAGGATCTGGTGAAGCCGGCTGCCCAACCCTACACAGAAAACTTCTAGGTCTAGATATCCTTTTGGTCTTGCCTCTGATTCCTGGTCCAACCCAAAGGCCAGCTGATCCACAATTGCAAAGTGACTCTTCCCTGCAAAGTGGTGTCAGAGTGCCGGCAGAAGCGGAGTTGCGACTCATAAGGACCCACACGTGGGTGATTTTATGCCTCTTTGTTACATGTGGCAGAACCGCTTTCATGATAATGCCACCAGGTAGCCGGTTGGGAGGGGAAGCCATGTAGCTCCCATCCCCCTCTAATTAGCAGAAATTCCTTTTGTTTCCCCCAAAGCCTGACAGCTGTGGGATGGACAGCTTGGCTTAGATCAGTTCACAGCACAGAAAGTGTTTAGAACAGCTCCTGCCGCGTAGCACAGACCTCAGATGTTAAGCCGTCACTACTGCCCTGTGACACAGAAACTGGCCAAGTGTTAGATCGCGTGGAACAGACGACAGGAGCGGTAGAATTTGAGAAGAGGAAGCCTGGACCCTGTGGCCAGAAGCTAAGTGGGGTCCAGCTCTAGCGCCCTCTGGCGTCAACGTGGTCCCTCCGGGCAAATCAGCAACTTTTCCGGAGCTTCAGTTTTTTTCCACCGTAGAATGTAGTTCATTCTGCCAATTTTGCCAACGTGGTGACGGAGGGCTGGAATGCTTCATAATCACAATGACCTCCCAGATATGAGACTCGGTTCTTCCCTCGCCCCCGCTCGTCTCCCCTCTTCCCGGAACTGTAGAGTATTGATCTGGGTGCTGTCACTGTGCCTTGCACCCCACAGCCACTTCTGCAACTGTACCGTCCGAGCTTATCAGTTGGCCTGGAGACAGGTGATTTTTGTCTCGAAGAACCTCCTTTCGCCAGAGTCCACTTTCTCTCCTCTGACCTGCTGGGGTCTGGGGCGTGTGCTTCTCCCGCGTCCAAGCTCCCCGCAGCCCCTCCCCCAGCCCCAGGCAGGGGGGAGGTGCAAAGGAGGCAGGTGAGGTGTCCGTCTGAGTGTTTGCCTTCCAGATGTCTTTCTTGTCTGCCCTCTCAGCCGCTGTGGCAGCAGCACCGCCACAGTGTGGCCCGTGTCCCCAGCATCGCCACCTGGACCTTCGCGGTAACCTCCGGCTTCTAAGCCCTACCCTGAAACCCCACCTCGACCGTGCCAGACAAGCCGTCTCCTAAAATGTCAATCTGGTTGTGTCACTGATCTGCTTAAAACTCATCAGAGGTGCCTCATTGCCTACAGGACAAAGTCCAGATTGATTAGCTTGACATAGAAGCTCTGGCCCCTGGACACTTTACGTGCCCCTCCCCGGCTTTGTTCCCACCTCTCCTGACCTCCATCCTCAACACTCACCCAAAGCTCCAGTCACATGCCTGCCTGATGCCTTCATTTACCTCCACTTCTGGTTCCCCGGGCCAGAAACATCTTCTCCCACCTCTGGCTTTTGGAGAACTCCATCCTTTTCTCTTTCAAGACTCAGCTCGAATTCTGGGTGACCTTTTTCTCCCTCTAGAAGTTGGAGTCTTCTATCTACCCTGAAGACTCCTGTGGCATTGTGTGCATTTACGACCTTAATACCTTGATGTGTCACACCTGGTGGGGACACTTTGGGGCTGAGACTGTGATTCTCTTACCTCTGGGCATTCAGCACATGACGCACGATACGTGCTCACTAATTGCCGAATGAAATGGATGTCTATGTGTCACCTTGGGAGTGTGGGAGATCGCAGGCATTGCAGAAGGGGGGAAGGAAGGAGAAGAGGGATGAGGGCAGGCCTAGACACAAGCAGTGGCGCCCTCTGGAGACCATAGGTCCCCAAATCTAGTCTGAGCCTACTCAGATGTTATCCTTGACCTCTATCCTTGCAGCCAAGGAGATAGAAGCGGCCCTAGCAGCAAATACATAAGGGAGCGTTTGTCAGGGGGCTCACGGGAATTGCTTCTTTCAGAAACAGGCGCCCTTCCCTGTCAAGACTCGTGTTCCTGCCACTTCTGGCTTCAGCTGACCCCTCCCACGGGCTCCCATGAAGACCTTTGCTGTGAGCCTATCTTGTGCGTTGGTGTCCACACGTAGGAATGGTGGAGTTAGGGTGTTCAGGGTTTGGATCAGAGAAATGCACATATTGTAAGGCAAGATTATTAATGTACTTTATAGAACATTCTAAGGGTTCTTTTTACATTTTTTTTATTAAAAATTTTTTTTTCCTTCCCCTCCCCCAAGGTCTTCTGTTAAGTTTCTCAGGATCCACATAAGAGTGAAAACGTATGGTATCTGTCTTTCTCTGTGTGACTTATTTCACTTAGCATCACACTCTCCAGTTCCATCCACGTTGCTACAAAAGGCCGTATTTCATTCTTTCTCATTGCCACGTAGTATTCCATTGCGTATATGAACCACAGCTTCTTTATCCATTCATCAGTTGATGGACATTTGCGCTCTTTCCATCATTTGGCTATTGTTGAGAGTGCTGCTATAAACATTGGGGTACAAGTGCCCCTATGCATCAGCACTCCTATATCCCTTGGGTAAATTCGTAGCGGTGCTATTGCTGGGTCATAGGGTAGATCTATTTTTAATTTTTTGAGGAACCTCCACACTGTTTTCCAGAGAGGCTGCACCAGTTTGCATTCCCACCAACAGTGCAAGAGGGTTCCCGTTTCTCCACATCCTCGCCAGCATCTATAGTCGCCTGATTTGTTCATTTTAGCCACTCTGACTGGCGTGAGGTGGTAAAAAAAAAAAAAAAAAAAAAGAGTTAGAGAGGGAGGGAGCCAAAACATAAGAGACTCTTAAAAACTGAGAACAAACTGAGGGTTGGTGGGGGGTGGGAGGGAGGGGTGGGTGGGTGATGGGTATTGAGGAGGGCACCTGTTGGGATGAGCACTGGGTGTTGTATGGAAACCAGTCTGACAATAAATTTCATATTAAAAAAAAAAAGAACTCTAATGAGAGATATGAGAACAATCTTCCAAAAAAAATTTTTTTTAATGTTTATTTATTTTTGAGAGAGAGAGAGAGAGAGAGAGAGAGAGACAGAGCATGAGTGGGGGGAGGGGCAGAGAGAAAGGGAGACACAGAATCCGAAGCAGGCTCCAGGCTCTGAGCCATCAGCACAGAGCCTGACGCGGGGCTCGAACTCACGAACCGCGAGATCATGACCTGAGCTGAAGTCAGATGCCCAACCGACTGAGCCATCCAGGTACCCCTGTAACAGCTTAATGGTTCTTTTATGAGGCTGGCACTCTTCATTTGACTCCTCCCCTTGCTCATGTGTACCCAAGGAAATCACAATAAAACCGTTATACATCTGAATGCATTTCTAGAAAAAAAAAATCTGTATTTTCTTAAAGCCAAGCACATTTTGTGATTGGATTTGGGACTTTGTGATCGCATTGAGGCCAGCAGACCGCAGAGGTCTTCAGATCCCTTTCTAGATAGACTTTCTTCCAGCCTTTCTCGTGAAATCGGTTCTTTGAGATGTTCTTCCCAGAGGTGTCTTTCCAGCATCTACACCGGAGATGGCACCCGCCCCAGAGGGACACACACAGAGAGCCGTCAGAAGTTTCCAAGATTTTAAAGAATCACGGATTCACCAGTGATACGTATTTGGATCGACTAGTCAATTCCTTGGTTTACATGGAGGTACAATTCCTTGCTTTCGCTCTCACAGTGCTGGAGCTGGCCCGTACTGTTCGTGATGGCAATATCTCTTCTCCTAGTCTACGTTTGGTAGCTTGAAATCCACCACGTGGCAATATTTATATTACGGAAATTGGCAAATGCTGCAGCGTGGGGCTCCCCACCCCAGAGATCTAGCTGTTAAGTGCTCACCTACACACAACTGTACCCGATGGAGAAGAGAGACAGAGAGATCGAGTGACTTGCTCAATGTTGCACAGCTCGGTAGCTTAGAAGTGATTGAACAGGACTTTTAACTAATTTATTTATTTCTCCATGGTTATTTATTTTTGAGGGAGAGAAAGAGAGTGAGGGCACGCGATGGGGGAGGGGCAGAGAGAGAGAGAGGATCCCGAGCGGGCTTTGCGCTTGACAGCAGAAAGCCTGATGCAGGGCTTGAACCCACGGATTGCGAGATCATGACCTGAGCCAAAGTCAGACGTCTAACCGACTGAGCCACCCAGGCGCCCCTCAAACAGGACTTTTTAGAAGATGTAAAACTTGAACTGGGTTTCTAAGGGAATGTGAATAGAATAGAATAGAATAGAATAGAATAGAATAGAATAGAATAACGGCCCCCAAAGATACCCAAGCCCAAATTCCCTGGAACCTGGAACCCTTTAATATGGCAAAAGGGACTTTGCAGATGTGAGTAAGGGCATGGACCTTGAAATTGAAAGATCATCTCGGGTTATCTGGGTGGGCCCAATTTCTTAAAGAAATGAGTCCTTAAAAGCAGAGAACTTCTCCTGGCTGGGTCAAAGGAGGAGACAGAAGAAAAAGAAGGAGAGATTCCAAGTGTGAGAGAGACCAGACTTTGAGCATGAGGGAAGAGGGCCATGTGCCAAGAATGTGGGTGGCCTTTAGCAGCTGAGAAATGACTGGGAGAGGTTAATCAGCCTGCCATCCATCCAACTACTAATCAGAAATGTAACCAGAATGTGGACCAAGGCGGTCAGGCCCTAGAGCCCTTGCTCACCAAGACAAGTGCCTTCCAGCCTCGCTGTAATCAGCTGCCCCTGACCCACCAGGCCCCTCGGGCTGATACAGCCCACGCTGGGCCCTCGCAAGGGACTCTTCCCCCTACAAGCTCCAAGGAGGGAAACATGGCCTCAAAATGCTGTAGCAGTTCAAGGTTTGATGGACACCACTAGCCGGAGAAAGGTTCTTTGGCTTTGATGGGAGGCAAGATCCCATCCACGCAGTTCCGGGAGATGGCTTTGCTCTGAACAGATAACTCAGTATAAAGGACAGGAAAAAGTAGAGGGGTGGAGGGAAGGGAGAGGAAGAGAGAGGGGGCGGGGTGAGAAGAGAGAGTCAGGATTTCACAGAGCCCAGCCCCAACCAGACACTCTCTGATGACCAGGGGAAAGGCTTTGAAAGTGGAAGGGCTGGGCCTCAAACTCAGTCCCTGAAAGTGGGGGTGGATCTCTGCAGAAATCACATGGGGACCCCTGCTGTGGAGCCAGGGAGACCGGGAAAGAGTTCAGGTGATAAAAAAAAAAAAATGTTAATAGAGGACTGAAATGCATGTGGCTGTAATTCCAGTCTTCAGGTTCCCGGTCTGAAATCCCGAGAAGAATGCCATCACTCTGCTGTTTCTCTCCCCAGCCGGACTCCACTCCCCGGGGTGACGACACTCTAGGCCTCTGCACCTTTTGTTGTTTGTGATGTTAAACGTGGCCAAGCAGGCACTTTGGTTTCAACGGCTTTTCTGTTAAACACGTTCCTTTCTCCCAGATCCCTGAACCACTTGGTGGCCACAAATGATACCATCCGGAAAGAAGATGGACCCCTTTCCCCAAGAAAGATGGGGTGTCAATGACTCTACCTAGGACAGAGGAACCCCCATGTTTTCAGCCCATTCTCCAGAAAGGACATGTTAAAGCACAAAAATGGAATCATGTCTCTTTCCTGCTAAAATCTTTGAGTGCCTTTCTACTGTACTTAGACTAATATCCAAATTCCTTACTTGGTCAACCAGGCCTGAGAAGTCTGGCCCTTGCCTTCTGGCAACCTCACTTTGGACCATTCTCCTCCTTGCCAGCCAAGCTGCAGCTGAAGAGCCTCCTCTCAGTGCCTTAAAGACACGTTCTTCCCCAGCACTGCCACAGGGCCTTTGCACATTCACTTTCCTTTTTTTGAGCCTTCCTTCAGGCCTCTCTTTGCATGCCTGGCTCCTTTGTCTTCTGTGGTCTCAGTTTAAATGCCTAGTGGCATTTCTTTTCCGAGAAGGGAAGGTCTATTATTTTCTATCTTGACCTCCTTTAGGGAATTTCCACAATATGTAGTTCATTTCTTTGTTGGCTGTCCCTTTCAAAGGCCACTCAAACCCTTTCTCAGAGTTCAGGGACCTTTTCTGTCCTGTACATGCCTGTGTTCTCAGCATCTAAGCACAGGCTTGTTGTTCAGTGAATATCTGATGAATCCATGAGCGGCTGAAGAAGGACAGGAAGCAGGAACACAGGTGGGAACCGCTGCAAGAGGAGTGGTCATTGTTCCTGGGGGTAAATGTTTCTGAGGGTGACTGTTCCTGGGGGTGACTGTTCCTGGGAGTGACTGTTCCTGGGAGTGACTGTTCCTTGCGGTAACTGTTCCTGGAGGTAAATGTTCCTGGGGGTGACTGTTCCTGGGAGTGACTGTTCCTGGGAGTGACTGTTCCTGGGAGTGACTGTTCCTTGGGGTAACTGTTGCTGGAGGTAAATGTTTCTGAGAGTGACTGTTCCTGGGGGTGACTGTTCCTGGGGTTGACTGTTCCTGGGAGTGACTGTTCCTGGGGGTGACTGTTCCTGGGAGTGACTGTTCCTGGGGGTGACTGTTCCTGGGAGTGACTGTTCCTTGGAGTGACTGTTCCTGGAGGTAAATGTTTCTGAGGGTGACTGTTCCTGGGGGTGACTGTTCCTGGGAGTGACTGTTCCTTGGGGTAACTGTTCCTGGAGGTAAATGTTTCTGAGGGTGACTATTCCTGGGGGTGACTGTTCCTGGGGGTGACTGTTCCTGGGAGTGACTGTTCCTGGGAGTGACTGCTCCTGGGAGTGACTGTTCCTTGCGGTAACTGTTCCTGGAGGTAAATGTTTCTGGGGTTGACTGTTCCTGGGAGTGACTGTTCCTGGGAGTGACTGCTCCTGGGAGTGACTGTTCCTGGGGGTGACTGTTCCTGGGAGTGACTGTTCCTTGTGGTAACTGTTCCTGGAGGTAAATGTTCCTGGGGGTGACTGTTCCTGGGGGTGACTGTTCCTGGGAGTGACTGTTCCTGGGAGTGACTGTTCCTGGGAGTGACTGTTCCTTGGGGTAACTGTTGCTGGAGGTAAATGTTTCTGAGGGTGACTGTTCCTGGGGGTGACTGTTCCTGGGGGTGACTGCTCCTGGGAGTGACTGATCCTGGGGGTGACTGTTCCTGGGAGTGACTGTTCCTTGCGGTAACTGTTCCTGGAGGTAAATGTTCCTGGGGGTGACTGTTCCTGGGGGTGACTGTTCCTGGGAGTGACTGTTCCTGGGAGTGACTGCTCCTGGGAGTGACTGTTCCTTGCGGTAACTGTTCCTGGAGGTAAATGTTTCTGGGGTTGACTGTTCCTGGGAGTGACTGTTCCTGGGAGTGACTGCTCCTGGGAGTGACTGTTCCTGGGGGTGACTGTTCCTGGGAGTGACTGTTCCTTGTGGTAACTGTTCCTGGAGGTAAATGTTCCTGGGGGTGACTGTTCCTGGGGGTGACTGTTCCTGGGAGTGACTGTTCCTGGGAGTGACTGTTCCTGGGAGTGACTGTTCCTTGGGGTAACTGTTGCTGGAGGTAAATGTTTCTGAGGGTGACTGTTCCTGGGGGTGATTGTTCCTGGGAGTGACTGTTCCTGGGGGTGACTGTTCCTGGGAGTGACTGTTCCTTGGAGTGACTGTTCCTGGAGGTAAATGTTTCTGAGGGTGACTGTTCCTGGGGGTGACTGTTCCTGGGAGTGACTGTTCCTTGGGGTAACTGTTCCTGGAGGTAAATGTTTCTGAGGGTGACTATTCCTGGGGGTGACTGTTCCTGGGGGTGACTGTTCCTAGGAGTGACTGTTCCTGGGGGTGACTGTTCCTTGGGGTAACTGTTCCTGGAGGTAAATGTTTCTGAGTGTGACTGTTCCTGGGGGTGACTGTTCCTGGGGGAGACTGTTCCTGGGAGTGACTGTTCCTGGGGGTAAATCTTTCCGAGTGTGACTATTCCTGGGGGTGACTGCTCCTGGAGTGGGTAAGAAAAAACCAGGAGCTGACCGGTGGAGAGGGAAGATTGTGGGGGGTAAGGGGCCCTGCAGGCAAGAAGCAACAGCCTGTGCTGATTTGCTTCTAGGGTTTTCTGCTTCCGGTCTTTCTCTTGGCCTTTGACTGCCCCCCTGGCAGATGTGCAAAATCACGGTGAACCTTGATCCCTTCGCTTTGTCTGGGCCAGGGCTGGGGACGCCAGCTCTTCATCTATTTCATTCTCTCCTTTTTGCTTATCTACGGGACAGCAACGGAACTGTGTGTGCTTGATTCTACCCATCCAAGGTTTTTCAACTATTTTGAGATTGTGTAGATGACTCCACGGTAACAGAAATGATGTAACGCAGGAAAGAAAGACACGACAGTCCACACATCCATAAACGTGTGTGTATGTGAATAGCATATATCGTAAAGTCACACGGATGCATACATTATGTAGACAGAGGTGACCAACAGAGGAAGTCAGTCTGTGCTTTAGTTCTATTAGGAAGAAGGAAGAATGAGAGGTGGGTGAGCTTGAGAGACCTAAATCCTCATCTACCCAAGTAGATGCTTGAGAGACAAAGGGCACCACCGACAAAGCAAGAAGTGTAGTAGAAGCAGAATATTTGCAGACGTGGAGGAAATCACCAGAAGAAATAAAAATAGAGGCATTTTAAAAATTAAGAAGGTGCCTCTGGGCTTGACAGAGGAGGGTTGTTTTTCGTTAAACACCACTGAATGCTATTATTTTTAAAAATCATGAGTGCATATGACTTTGATATAATTGAAAAAAATTTTAGTGTGCATTTCAGCGGTGTTGATAAATGCTTTAAAATATTTTATATTTCCGGGGCGCCTGGGTGGCTCAGTCGTTGAGCGTCCGACTTCAGCTCAGGTCATGATCTTGCGGTTTGTGAGTTCAAGCCCCGAGTCGGGCTCTGTGCTGACAGTTCAGAGCCTGGAGCCTGCTTCGGATTCTGTGTCTCGCTCTCTCTCTGCCCCTCCCCTGCTCACGCTCTGTCTCTCCCTGTCTCAAAAATAAATAAAACATTTAAAATAATTTTAAAAATAAAATATTTTATATTTCCTAAAATATTCCTTCATTTTATTTTTCCCCCAAAGGTGAAGACAGGAAAAATTGCAGCAGGGAAAAGGAATGTGAGGGGTGCCACATAGGACCTGGGAAACAAGGTAAGACTGTGTAACTCTCCATCATTGTACCTCTCTCCAGATTCCCCAGGCAAGCTGCATGGACCGATGCATCTTCTAGCAGGTTCTCCCCATCCTGCCCATATGCTGTGCTCCCCGGAACATCTCAGGTCCTGGAAAGGCGTGCAGACCCAACACCCTTCCTCACCATGGGACTGTGGGTGGAGAAAGATAGTTAGAAGCCCAAGTGACCCTGAACTGAGTCAGTAAGCACTTGAAAACTGACATGCCCCTGAGGTCCCCACGTCCTTTTCCGGGGGGGTGTCCCTCCTTGTGTTCACAGAGCCTGGAGGAATGAGGACAGGGAGCTGGCAGCCTCTTGGGGGTCAGCTTCCCCATGTGGCCTTTGAAGTGGTGCATCCAGTTGTCACTTTCCTGCAGACCCACCAAGACCTGCAGACCTCACCCCCCTTTCCTGGTGTCCCTGCTGGGCTCCTGGATTGGTCTGAAATCTCCTGGCATTCTCCACAGCCTTCGACAGAAGCACACAGGAAAACTGCCATTTTTCTTTCAGCCAGGAGCCATCTCACGCCCTTCTATTACTCTCTTCCTCTTCTTTCTTGATTTTTAACACAACTGGGCCAGCCACTCCCATGGCCCTTGAAGGCCCTCTCCCTGCCAGCTCCACTCTGCAGGGTCTTGCTTTGTGCTGGGTTTGTCACATCCCCGCCCCTGCCGGCTGGGGCTTGCGGGGTCCTACCTACAGATCTTGTAGTTCAGTCTTCATAGGTATGATTACAAGCTCATATGACTTATTTTAAGTCCCCAGCACCTCCAAAGGAGCCCAGTCCTCTTGGAGGCTCTCAGCTCTCTTGGATGACCCACCAACTCCAGGTAGGCCATGTTGATTGTGTTGGGACTCACCTTCAGATCCCATGTCCCATTAGCCTCTCTGATGGCAGTCTTCAGCCTTCAGGCCTAGACTTGGCCTCCTTTGGAACCAATGCCTACCTCTGCCGAACAAGGCTGCGGTCTTAGACTTGGAAACCAGGTTTGTCACCAGAAAGGGGTCAGCTTTCTCGTGTGCGTGTTAAGGTCCTTTGCAAGTGGACTGGGAGCAAAGCTGGCCTGTCCTGCCCCGCAGTCTTTGAAGAGCCCAACACTCGTGCTGTCAGTGGTGTGAAAACGGGCAGTTGGTGATCCCCAGGCTGAGAAGGAAAGATGGGTTGGTGGTTTGACAGATCACGTGAGCATCATCCATGCGGCCACTGCTCCTGGGCCCCTCCGTCTCCTGCTTCCCTGGGCTGTCCCAAGGAAACTCTCACCCTCTATTTGCCCTCCGTGGGCTTGTCTTTCTGTCCTTTGGCTGCAGGGAAGGACACAATCCTCGTTTCCACAAACAGCTCAATGCGGGGGCTTTGCGGAGGGGCTTTCTCTTATCTGGGCTCTCCTTTCTCAGAACGATGCTCAGGGCTGCTTTCAGTTTGGGGATTAAGCCAACCAAAGTACAGAATCCACTTCTCTGCATGGAGAATGCTCTCCAGTCTGTTGTTTATCTGTCTTCCTCCCAACACCCTCCCTGCTTCGCCCTAATCTTTGGAGCTTAAAAAGGCTTACAATGCTTCTTAGGCACGGAATAGTTCTTATAAGGCAACTATTGATGAGCCAGACAGAAATGACTTCAAAACTTACTGTGTGAACTTTCCTCCGTGACCGCATTGCTGGACGTCAAGTGAAAGGGGGAAGAAGAGGGTCCTCTTGTTGTCCTATATTATCAGCTGTTTTCCTCCCGCAGGAAGGCTGGCCATGAGGATGTTCAAATGTGGAAACTTGAACCTGCCCAATGCAGCCCCCTTCTTTCTCCCTTTACCCACTCAGCTACAATGGTAACGACTGGTATGACAGACTCACCCCGGCACAGACCAAACCCTGGGCACTCTGACCATACCCCGAGAGGAGAAGCTGTTCCTTTCCCATCACCCAACGCTTCTCATTCCATCAGTTACAGCAAAATGGCATGAATAGTCTCCCCTTGTCTGGCGGTTCACTTTTCTGCGGTTTGTCACCTGTGGTCAACGCTGGTCCAGCAGGGAAGGATCCTCCTCCTGACGGATCATTAGAAGGTCGAGAGTAGCCTCCCGCTACGTCGCGGTGCCTGGGCCATTCACTTCACGGAGTCTCATCCTGTAGGCACTTTATCATCTCACATCATCGTGAGAAGAAGGGTGAGGACAGGCGACACGGTATTTCGAGAGAGAAAGAGAGGAGACCACGTTCACACAACGTCTATTACAGCATACTGTTATAATTCTATTTTATTACCAATGGCGTTCATCACTTACTGTGCCTAGTTTATGATAAATTTCATCATAGGTATGTATGTATGTATGTATGTATGATCTGTGGCTCAGGCATCCACTGGGGGCCTTAAACCTTATCCCCTGTGAATAAGGGGGCTGCTGTATTAGAATAGAATCATAACATTCAAGTTGCCCCCTTGCTGTTTGCAAACTGCTTTGATATGCATTGTTTCACTTTCTGCTGACCACAACACAAAGAAATAAGTGCCGTGATCCCCCCCTTGCCAGATGAAGAGACCGAGGCTCAGAGCCGGGAAAGGACTTACCCGAAGATCTCAGGAGCCCCGTGACTCCATCCCAACTCAAATCGACTGGAGACTCCACGCAAGAGGATGGGAAAGAGAAGGACCCCGAAGAAGGTATCTCCGGGTGGAAATGAACCCGCAAAGAACAATTTACCTTCGTGACTTAGGGAATGAGAATCCAGCGACCTTAAAACCTACCACCCAGGGTATGTTAGAGCTGACCCTGAACATGAGAAGCAGGGTGGGAGTTAAGGGCAGAATGCTGAGTATCCTTGAGGGAAGTAGAGGCTAGGAGTCTCTCCCCTCACTCTGTATCTTTAGACAGGCTGGGCCAAGGGAGGAAAGACAACTTATGAAACGCTAACTTGCCTTAGCAGCCCCCATCAGTGCTGATTGCAGAGGGAAACTGGAGGCCCAAGTTTTGAGGTTAGAAATCTTGGCTGCTGACATTCAACTTTCGGATGTACTACTCACATTGTGGAGAAGCAGTAAACGCCCGACGCTTTCTTCAAAATGTTTGTGTTTCCTCCCGGTGCAGAAGAACAAAACAGGCATGACGTGAAAAGAAGGAACGTAGTACTAAGAAGGGAGCCTAAGAGGCACGAATGGAAATCTGTGCATATTTGTGCTGAGTTCTGGGAGGAGCGAGGCCCCCGGCTGTCTTGTCTAAATCATCCGAGGAGCACACGATATCTACTCGGGGACTCCTGGAATACCCAGTGGTGTCCTAATGAAATAATAATGGGGAATATCCTCTTCCCCTGGCATTTCTACAGGGAGGACTTACCATTACCCCAGACAGGGATTAGGCCTAATAAATTACACTTCAGGATGTAGGACGCACACAAAACGTCAGGGCTGCGTACACATACGGATGGCCCCGAGCACAGAAGATTCATCATCCCGAGGTTAGACACACAGCAGGCGCCAAGGAGCAGGAAGTGTCCTGGAATGTGTCCCAATTAGGTGGTTCTTGGAGCGGAGAAGGAAATACCAACAGTAGTGCTGAGATGTTTGCTATGGGGGCGTCCGGGGCTCCAGGGACTTGGATATGGCGTCTGTGAGCCCCTGTCATCCTCCTAAGAGCACACTGCCCATGCTGGGGTCTGTACCTACCTTCCTCAGCCTTGGCACCGTTGACATTTTAGGTCAGAGACTTCTTTGCCGGTGGGGAGGGAGGCTGTCCTGTGCGCCTGGGGGTGTTTAACGTTATCACCGTCTCTACCCGCTAGATGCCAGCAGCACACGGCTCCCCACCACGCACCATTGGTGATGACCGCACATGTCCCTGGACTTGGCCAGATGTCCCCAGGGTGGGGCAAAATCGTCCTCGGTTGAGAACCACTGGTCTCTACCAGGGAAGACCAAGAATGATTTCGTTTCTCTGTTAGCCTACCACAGGCCCCAGTGGCTTCTGGTCTCATTCGCAGTCAACCAAACACCCCCAGGCTCCTTCACGGTCCACTGGTTCGGCCTCACCTGACCTTGCCGGCCCCACGCCAGCCTCTCGAGCAGCTTGCTCTTCTCTATGTGCCGCCAGCATGCCCCTTGTTGGTGTTGGGATGCCTGCTGGTCACTCTGCCTGGGGTGCCCTTCGAACCTCTCCCTCCCGAGTCTCCGCGTGGCTCCTTTCCTCATTTTTTCAGGTCTCCGCTCAAATGTCACGTGGAGACACCTTCCCCCCAGCTATTCAGCTTGAAGAGTACCCAACTTCCGTCATGCTCTGTTATTCCTTATTTATACTTACCCTTCTTCTTATCCTATGGGGACTTATTCTCCCCATGGCTCTATTCACTGTTGGCCATTCTGTATCTGTTGCCCATTGTCCTCCCCAGAACACACGCCCCTTGAGGACAGGAACGTTGTCTTCTCGGTCACTTACCATAGTCCCAGCTTCTCCAGAAGGACCTGGCCATCACAGGTGCTCAGAAACCTGCTGCTTACATTGGGACAGAGGCCCGTACTGGTTATCGGTGTGAATTACTCAGGGCCCACATAAGGTTAAAGAGGACTGTGAGCGACGATTAGTGAATTCTCGCCTGATGTCCTTTCTTATAGGTGTGGGGTGGGGATAAAATAAAAATCAAAAGTAACCAAGCAAAATAAGTGTGCCGGGTGCCCACCTGGGCCTGACATTGTATGGGGCTCAGTGCTTGGCTTGGGGTCAGACCGATCTAGGTTTGGACCTGTGCCGTGGGTTCTGGTAAAAAAAAAAAAAAAAAAAAAAAGTCGGACATTGGCTGTTGGATCCTGGGCAAAGTGTTTAACTCTTCAAGCCTCAGTTTCCTCATCTAGACAATGGGGATAACAGCAGTCCCTTCCTTGCAGGGATCTGGGGAGAAGAACATGATATGAGGTCTGCAAAATGCTTGGCATGTCCTAAATGTGGTGAATGGCTGCTCTTAGTTGTATATGAACACGGGTCTGGTCCTCAAGAGACTTACAGTCTCACTGGAGATGGGGGAGAAGTCAAACGTGGCATCAGGTGGAAACCCTTCATTCCCAAGAGGGGCCGGAAGGCCTCAGAGGAGGGGAGGAGGTTCTGGGTGGCACGGAGGGTTCACCGCAGACACGGGACAGAAGCCCGGAGTGCCCTCGGTTCATCGTCGTCTCAACCCACACTGGACTTGACTCACAAAACTCTTTCCCACTGTTGTCTCATTTGATCCCCACAACACAGTAGAGCAGATTTTCCTTCCCGCACCACGAGGAGAGAGAGGCGCAAGACGCCGATGGACATGACGAATGGTGAGGAGGTGACAGCCGTGACTCTAATCCAGATCTTCGGATGCTAACGTCACTCCAAATGTCTGAGAATCGGAGGGTGGTAAAAACCGCGCCTAATGCTATTACACAAATAGCTAACATTCGTTGTGGGCTGCGGGGCGCCAGGTGCTACGCGGAGGGCCCTGCCGGCTTTGTCACATGCGACGTTCTGCTGTCCCTCCAGGCGGAGGCGCCCAGGTGCCCCCTGTCCGCTCTCGTCCTGTGGCCGGGGCTGTTCGGTTGGGCTGGGGGGTGGTGGGAGCGGGGGAGGGGGGAAGGGATGGCTTTGCACCTTCGACCTGGGCCAGTCCCACCAGGCGTATCTGCAGCAGAACCTCCTGAGGATGAGCGGAGGGGCGGGGGCGGGGGGGGGGGGCGGTGCCTGGAGGGGCTCGGAGCTCAGAACTGGCGGGCAGCTTGCTTCGTGGGGAGGCCGAGGGACCTCCGCTGTCGCTTCCCTCCCCCCAAGGCCCACGTGGGGGTCCCCTCACCACTCTCTGTCTTCCCCGTCGTGCCAACAGGGAAGGACCTCTCGGATGTCTGGACTTCTGGATATTCGGGGCTGCACCCTGAGGTCTGCTCCCCCACCCCCCCCAGACAGCAGGCTTCTGGGCGACTCTGTGGGTTTGGCTCTGCGTCCCTACCTTGCAGCGAGACTCCTGGACGGAGCAAGTGCTCCGTGAGGTGAACCCGTGTCGAACGAATGAGTGGATCGTGAACTGAGCGGGCTGCAGTCGTCCGTGCCACGGCCTTCCTGTGTCTGAGTTGGACTCTGTGTGGCCCCAGGGATAGCACGGCATGAAGTCGCTGTGGCCTTACTCTCCGAGGGCCCTGTGATCGGAGGTACATTTGCACACATCTGTCCTCTACCATTTCTGCCCGAGGTTTGCCCTAAGGTCCTAGCATCCCCCACCACGCCTTCGTGTCCGTGGCCACGGGAGGATGTCCTAAGAGTACATTTCGCCGGGTGTCCCCCGGCCGGGAATGAACCCCTTAGCTCCTTCCCCTGAAGCTGGGATCATGGGAGCATCTCCTGCTTTCTGTTGCTCTGCTCCCGCCCTCGCCCTTTTCAGCAGCGACGTTAGAGCGGACGCAGAGGCGGGGACAGCAGTCGGGCCCCTAGGTGACGCTTCCGACCGGGACAGCCGCTCAGTTAGGTCCCGGGGCCGGGGCCGTGTCTCCAGCACCTCCGGTGCCCGGAGGGGGAGGATGGTGCAGCAGGGAAATTTTTACCTCTCCTATTAAACACTGTTTGGGGATGAGAAGAACCTATGAGTAAATATAGGAATTAAAGAAATTCTCGCAGTGTCCTATTTATCCCCAGGAAAGGAACAAGGAGATAAAAGAACAGGGGCCCTTAGAAGAATCCAGCAGCTTCCTGAGGGTGACTCATCCCCGGGAACATCTGACAAAAAGGCTCTTTATCTGGGCGCCTGGCACCAGGCAGAACATTCCACTGAGGTGGGCTCAGGCCTGGGTAAACAGCCTTTGCCGCAAAGTCTTTCCTCAGGCCAGGCTTCATGCTGTGGCCCTTCCCGTCCCTCAGGTGTGGACCCCAGCCCTGGGACACAGCGGTAGCACAGTGGTCACAGTACGGGCTCTGTAAGGCAGACTTCCTGGGTTCAAACCTTTCGTCTGCCACTTAGTGTGGATGTTCGTTTGCTAACATACCCGGGCCTCAGTGATCTATGTGTAAAATTCCCTCATGGGTCATGGTGAAGAGGGAATGAGTTGGTGCACACTTAAAACAGTTCCTGGCCCTCAGTAATTACTCAGCAAATGTTAGGTACTGCTATTATGCTCCGAGTTTAATCCTCCTACAACAAATTGTCTTTCTGGCCCAAACTTCCACCTATGAACCAGAACCTCCCAGAACCTTCTAGATTGTTAATTCGTTGCTGGCCATCGGTGGTAGGAACTCTCCAAAGTCTCCCTCAAGGACAGGCCGGGGGTCAAGTAGGGGCCCCATTTCTGCTCACTGGCCTTGGCTCAAGGTCATCTCCTTTGGGTTTGTAGGGCATCCTCACTGATGAGTCAAGGGGGCTTTAACACACGTCCATGTGATTACCTTTGGAACTCCTGTGTCATGGAAACACTGGTGGAAAGGGGGAAGGACACAGGATTGCAGACAGCGGAGGCCTCTAGCCCCAACCTGGGCCACAAGCCCACAAGCCCACGAAAGGTGGCCAGTAGGCTGTTCATCTCCTGGAGAATTCCAGAAGCCTCTTCCACTTTGTCTCTTACTGGGTGATGTGACGGACCTACACAAAAGAAATGTGCTTGGCCGGTGCATTATCAGTGTAGGGTTTCTCTGTCTCCCTCAGAGGACTTCCCAGGATTCCTATCAGGCATGAAAAGATGCACTGGTTGTTTAAAATCTGTTCCTAAAAAAAAAACACGGTAAGATAAAAGGACAGCTCTCAAACATTCAATGCTTATTACTTGTCGAGTCCTGGACTAAACCTTTATATACATCATTTCATTTGATTACTACCACAGCTTTGTGAACTAGGTACTCTATTAGCTCCATTTTATGAAGGAGGGAACCCAAGGTTCAGAGAGGTTAAGTATCTTGTCCAAGGTCACACAGCTAGGAAGTGTGGCGCTGAGGTCCAAATCCAGGTCTGTTTGACCTTTGAGATCAAGTGACTTTATCACGCATTAGGAAATGGAGTTTCCTAATAAAGGAATTGTCTCTCTGACCTCTCTTCTGATTGCTTGGGTATTTCAGTTAAATATACACTTTCTTTCTTAGCAGTAGGGACATTAGGGGTCCTGAGCATGAGACTTACTGTTCCCTATTACCAAAAAACATTTTTTCCCTACTAATTTAGGTGATATTGTGAAAAGGACACTTGACCCAGATATGCAGTATCTTTTGGAAAACCGGATTGCAGCGAATGCCTCTTAATTAAGCCATGACCTTCACCCAGTTCATCTTTTTCCTGAATGCACACTCTCTTTTCCTACCCAAACTGCTTTGAGTAAAAGAGAGGCTGGTCCTGTAAAGCATTAACCTTTTCCTCTCTTCCTCTCTAATATCTGCAGCTCCAGCCCTGGTTCCAACCTCCCCTTTCCAGCTGCCCACAGGAAATCGCCGCTGGATGTCCCAAAGGCACCTCCAATGCCTGAAACAAAGCACATCCTCTTCTCTGGGCCCCAGCCCCCCTTCCTGCTGGAGGTGCCATTATTCTCCCAGCCTGTAGAGCTCAGGGCCAGGAAAGCAGCTTTGATGGCACAACTTCCTTCTATTCCTAATGTGCCCAGAGTCACCAAGCTCACCACAGCTTCCCGTCCAGCATGCCTGGCCTTTATCTCCCTCCGCACCTCGTCCTGAGTTCCAGCCCTCCTCACCCCTCCTCGGGGCTCAGGCCCCTTTACGGACCATCTGGCACTAGCAGCCAGACGGATCTTGCCCCCCAAATAACACCTGCCCAACGACCTTCAGTGATTCCCTTTGCCCGCTGCTACAAGTCAGCCCAGAGCCAAGGGGACCCATAAAGCAGCCTCTCTCTAACTTACTTCCTTTTCCTGGAAGAGCCGCCTTCTCACTCACATTTCAGCTTACCTCACTCCCTCTGGCTAAGGTGTCCGCCCCCTTCCTCTCTACATCTTTAACTATCCATGTGTCAAGACCCGAAAAGGTTAACTAGATTGTATGCCATTTTCCCACTCTGCTTAATTGTTGTAACTGCCCAGAGCTCTATACTGAGAAATCTGAGATTATAGGCTTGCTCTGTGTGGCAGAGGGCTATGATGGATTAGTCATGTCTGCCGTGTCATAGGAGGGATGTCTTCCGTGGGTTTACGAGGGAGAAGTCATTGATTAGTGATGTTGCCCGTGGGTGTGGGAGGGAGATGTGATCGATTAGTGATGTCTGCCGCGGGTGGAGGAGGGAGAAATTGAAACAAGTTGACTCTGGCTAGACCAACTGATAGCCTACCCCTTGCAAGTAGCCTGAAAACGAGGTAGCCCTGTGGGTCATCTTGCCCACGATGAACTATCATGTTAATAAATATCATATTGCAGTGAGCTCTAAGAAGAAGAAAACCGGGATCTGCCTTTAGGAAGGTCATGATTAGGAACGTGTTTATCCCGTTCTTTATTACGCCCCCCCCCCCCGTTCTCTATCCGCACTGGACAATTAAAAACCTTACTTATAACCAAAACGGCTAACACTTAGGGGAATCACTCCACGCCGGGCCCCATGCTGAGGTCTTGACACACGTCATCTCGCTTAGTGACCGTGACTCCGCGAAGGAGGAGCTCTTAGTGGGTCCATTTTGCAGGTGAGGAAACATTCAGAGTGATGAAGTAACTTGTTCAAGGTCACCTAGGCAGCAAGTGGTGGGACCGGGATGTACATGCGAGGCTGCCCGATTCCACAGCGTGGCTGCTAGGCTGGCGGACAATTTTATGGTTCTCTATTAGTATACAGCGTCATATGGTGTCATCCTGCACTTCCTGCAAAGGTGTCGCAAATAGACTGTTAGGTGTCTGAGGGCAGGTATCTATCACATACTTTGTCATATCCTTCCCTTCCGCACCCACGCACCCAACAGTCTTAAGCCAGAGCTGATGGACCCTTGGAGCCTCTTAGATGCTCATTTGGAGGCCGGTCAGACCCTGCTGGTTATCTCTCTGTCATGGATTGTAACACATTTTCAAGGCGCTGGAGGGAGGGTCACAGGTACATCCAGGAAATTTGGGACTGGATCAGAGTGACTCGGGGACCCTAAAAAAACTCCAGGAGGCAAAAATACCTCCCTCTCCCCAGCCTCAAAAAAACCCCTGGCTTTTCCAGATGCAGCAGTAACTTTTGGCCACAAGAGGGAAGTAAAGACAAGGCTACCAGGGCCGAATCTCCCAGCCTCCACCCAGGTCTCAGAAGCAAGCGGAGGCCTTGGCAGTGGTTGTTTCTTTTTTTAAGGCCACTACCATCAACCTGCAGATGAGATGTGCCACAACAGGCTGGCCTTTCTCCGAAAGTTCCAGCGTAAACTAAGTTGAATGGGCTGTTATTCATGAATGTATCGGCTCCACCTGCATTTATTGAGCACCTACTGTATCCCAAGCACAGTGCTGCTACTGAGGATGACGGATGAGTAAACTGACAACTCCAGTCTGTATTCTCAGAGGAAGCACTCACCATGTTCCTGGAAGGGTCCAGGCTGGCCTCTCAGAGGGGGTGCCATTGGAGCTGGGTCTTGGAGAAGGTCTGGGAGTTCACCAGATAGAGGAGGCTGGCTAGAGGACATCCCAGGCAAAGGAAACAGGAGAATGGCAGCTGCAGAAGTCATTGGAGTGGGAGCACAGTTTTCTACTGTTGCCAGGGGCTGGATTTGATGACTACCTGCAGGTAAAGATTCTCGAAATTCTCCTGTCTTTTTGGTCAGGTTTATAGCCCCCCACAAGAGTGGAGCTCCAGGCTGTGGTTCGAGGGTAATGGTGGGAACCCGTGTTTTCTGGAAAGTTCCTGTGATTATATCCTTCCTGAGCATATTCATGGGAGTCTCCCAGCAAAGTTTCCAGCAAGATCTTCCCCCGGAGCCAGCCCAAAGGGCCACGCAAGGCTGGATGGGAACTTGGATGGTGCTTCTACCCCACCCCTCCTGCATCAGGCCGGAGGTGGGCTGAGGGCTCAGATCTCATCTCTGGAAAACAGGCTGCAGTCAGTCCCCTAGCAGCTGGATTTCCAGTCCCTTTCCCTTGGGCTGTTTTTTCAAAATGGCCCGTATCCCGTTGCTCCTGTTTTAGGCCTTGTCTGGATTCTGTGGCAAACCACGGCTTCCCTGGCAGTTGATCTGAGCCTCTGGGTATAAGGCAGGGCCAGGAGAACACCAGGTCGTGGAGGGCAGCCCTGAGCTTGAATCCAGGCCATGTCCACATCTTGGCTATGTGAGCTCGGGCCTGATACTCAACCTCTCTGGGCTTCTATTTCTTCATCTGTGGAATGGGCATCGGAGGCCCTTCCTCCCAGGCTTATGGGGAGAGGTATCAGAGGCAAGCATGACCCGGTCTAGCATGACTGGGTACTGGGGAGTAGTGACTGGGCATGTCAGGATGTCAGGAGCACCTGGGCAAGGGCCACAGCCAAACCTGCCCAGGGAGCCCACTTGAGTAGTTGGGCGTCCTCCTTTCCCTAGCACGAGAAACGTCAGTGAGAAAACAGCACCCAGGAACTGTTGGGGGAGACTGCCACTGTTGTCTCCTCTGGCACCGTCCCTTAGCCAAGGAAGCCGGGAGCCAAGCGGGCCTGAAGTGGATGAAGGAGGAGCTGACCCCAGGGGATGCTGGGGAGGGGACGTCATTGCCTGTGTAAGCCCAGTTCATCCCAGAGCTGCTCATTTTCAAGGGGAGCCCCAGAGTAGGCAGGACTAGGTGGGACAAAGGGTCGCATCACCTGCATTGTCGGGGCTGCACCCAAGGCCAGAAGAGGGGACTCTGACCCAAATCCCCATCATCAACATCACCATCACCACCATCATCACCATCACCGGCACCACCATAGCAACACTACTACTACTAACATAGTAACTAATTTGCCGAGGGCCTGCCACACTCCAGGCATTTGCCCTTACAAGAACTCCTCACAGCAGTATTTCCAGTAGGTGTCGCCATTATTCACATTTCACAGATGAAGATAACTGAGGCCGGGGGTCTAAGGAGTCCTTCTCTTTCCACTCCCTCAGCTCTCGGGAGCAATTTCTCCCAGGGCAAGAACGTGGGCCAAGTCCCTTCGGAAATAGAGAAGAAGAAAAGCCACTCTTAAAGTCCTCAGGGAAGATTTCTTTCTTTCTCCCTCTCTCTTTTTTCAGAGAGCGTGTCAGACTCCCACCTGTTCTTTGAAAGTGAGAACATTAGCTGGGTCAGCAGGGGAGCCAAGCACACAGCAGAATTCTACACTCAGCCAGAACTTTTCTATCTGCCACAGTGGGACCCACTGTTCTGTTCCATCCCCAACTCTTGATGGCTGGCTCTCTGAATAAAGAGCAAGGCCCTTTCACCCTCTTGAAAGACATTCACAATCTGCCTGGAGAGGCAGAAGTCAGTTTGCTGTCTCCAAACCCTCCTAATTGTGATTTATGCAGAACTCGTTAGTTGTCCATCAGCCGGTGGAACAGTGTCACCGGCAGGGATGGGGGCGGCCACTCCCCCAGCCCATCACATACTTCCTCACGGCTTTGGCCTCTCCAGCTTGGACCCCTTGCTTTCCCTTGGCTAGAAGTAGGGAGGGGGAAGAGGGCCTTCATCAAGGAGGGAGGGAGGGAAATCATCAAGGATGCTTCTGCCTTTGAGAAGGGGACTGGCTTGGACCCTGCTCAGAGAGACACCCACCCTCACTCACTCACACAGTTGAGAGGACCCGGCTCATTGTCTGGCCATCGGCTCTTTGCTGGTAGAGTTGGCCTGGGCCTCGCCCACAAACACTTCACTGTTGTGTGTACCTGTGTGCACCTCACCCTCAGGAAAATGCCTGCCCGCTCTGCCAGCGCCTTTGATTTCTTTCTCCCTAGAACCAACTCTGGCTCATGGTTATTACATATTGAGCCAACGTCCTTGTGTGTGGATGGACAGAGACCTTTCCCTGCGGCCCTGGAAACATTGCCTGCTCAAGAGACATGGAATGTTCTAGAGCCACATGGAATGTTCTAGAACTCCCAAGCCATGGTAGGGGAGTCCTTGGATATCTTATTTTTGTAAAAATCATTTAAATAAAGGGGGGGGGATGCCAAGTCACCCTGTGGTTGAGGAACCCAATGGAGCCCTAGAAACTCAGTCCCCTCAGTCAGCCTTGAGCTCAGGAAGGAGGCCCAGCCAGAACCAGCTGAACTCAAATGCTAAAAAGACTGAGCACTGACCCAAAAGACATGGAGTTAATTGACAAATGTTTAAAATTAGAAGACAATGGGGCGTCTCGGTGGCTGGGTCGGTGAAGCGTCTGACTTCGGCTTGGGTCATGATCCCATGGTTCATGGGTTCAAGCGCCACATCAGACTCTCTGCTGTCAGCACAGAGCCTGCTTTGGATCCTCTGTCCCCCTCACTCGCTTCCCCTTCCCCACTTGCACTCTCTCTGTCTCTCTCAGAATAAATAAATACACTTTTAAAAAATAAAAATAAAATAAAATTAGAAGAGAATGAGGTACAGACAACGAACATGTTTGACCTCAGCTTCCTTATCTGTTACATGGGCATTGTAGGACAGGTTCAAATCTCCTTTCTGTCCTTCTGAAATTCAAAAAGCTCCGAAAACACAAAGCTTTTCCCTTTTCCCCAAATGTTTAGCACTAAAACTCATTTAGTGGCGACGTCTGACCAGAATTCGTGTGAAGCAATTTAAAACTTTGATTTATCCCACCAAATGTGAAAACACAAATGTGTTTGATCAAGGGGTGCCCACGCAGACCTACAGAGGGGTGTTATGTATTACATGGTCTATGCCCTTATTTTTTTCCTTTACTAAAATCTGGGGAGAAAGTCTTAATTGTTAAACACATCAGGCCCCATGCATTTTGGGATAAGAGCCTGAGGACCCACCATACAAAAGATGATTCTGAAAATCCAATGAGATAACACATGGAAAGCACTTAGCACAGGATTCGGCACCTGGTAAGTAAACCCCCACCCAGGCCCCGCCCCCAAATGGCACTGTGGCCAGGTTGGGGCCTCAGACAGAAAAGACAGCTGGGCATTCTTTGGAAGAGGGCTCTTTCCCCTGAGGTAACAAAAGGGACTTCCCATAACACCAGAGAAGCGCCAGGATCTCCCCGTGCACCCCCATATTTCTCCCAGTGAGTCAAAGTGTCCACCCCGATGCCTCCCAGTTTTTCCATTGAAATAAGTCCGTTTCCAGAAAGAACCGTTGTATTATACACAGCTTTCTCCCCCAGCTGCTTTAAGTTGCAATACTCCCTGTTGGTTATGAAGTCGAAAAATACATTCACATCTGTCCTTGATCTGGTAAGTCAAGAACATAAAAACTCAGCAACACAAAGGCATTCTTCCGCGCCCCTTCCAAAGGGGCGGTTTCCATCAACTGCGCAGGAGAGTAAGAGCTGCTTTACATATGTTTTTGATGCTGAAACTATAACATTTGACTTTTTTTCCCCTGCTCCAAAGTGTTAACCAAATAAATAAGAGTTAGATGGTGTTTGTGTAAACTTAGATACATGACCTAAGATTCTTGTTTCCCTTCTGACTTCAGCATAAGACTTAGCTACTTAATCCTTACACTTTAAAGCGTGTGTTCTATTTATTTATTTTTATCAAATCCATTTCTGCAGTGAATAACTTCTTTCTTGGCAAACATACAAGCAAGGAGGTTGTTTTGTATTTCCACGAGGTGGAACGAACCCCCACATTAAAGCCCGTGGCTCTCTTGGGGTTGGGCAACTGTGCTTCCTTATCTAGTCGAGGTGGGTTCGTCTCTGTGCTCTTGACCTTGACTGCCTGACCTCCGGCCACCGGCCATGAGGAGGACCAGGTGTAGGATGACCAGTCGACTCCACCTGCCTGAGACTAAAGGGTTTCCCAGGCATAGCACTTTCAGTTTGGAAACTGGGAAAGTCCTTGGCAAACTAGGACCAAATGGGGACCCCAGTACGGGTGAGAGAATGGGGTGTCTCAGAATAACGTGTTCCAGCTACTGGATTAGAATGCACGGACAATTGTCTGACAGTTGCCATGAATTCTGAAGAGGTTCACTTACCACATGGTCACACAACCAAGGAAAGGGAGGAGAAGGAGGCGACTGGGTACTAGCTACTGAGTACTCCCCACTTTGGTGGGGGGCCATTGTGGGCTGTATAGGAATGGGAAGCCCAGCCTCACTTACAGGTACCAGCCACCAGGGACCATGGGATGGGACACATCTCTGGAGAGCTTGGTGAGGACCCAGGGGTGGCAGAGGGGGAGATGCCCATAGGTCTGCGTCTCCCACAGTGCCAGGATGGGGCAGAAGCCCCCCACCACACACAGACAATTACGACAGCGAACACTTAGTCCCAGGGAGGAGGGCTGAAGAAGAGGAAACTCCAGAATGAATTGAGATCACATTCTGAAAAGACAAGACCAAATATTTATTCCAAAGAGTTCATCTTAGATCATTTTAAACGGCAAGCAACTGAGATATTGGCCATGTCAAGTCTGAGGTTTTTATTTCTCTGTGGTGAGGGTGCAGGATCAGACTGACATCAGTTACAAGGGAAACATATACACTTAAATTATCCTGGCTGAGGAGACACCTGAGTCTCAGAGTCTTAGAGTACAAGTGTAGACACGCCCCCTCCCCCCCAACACACAGTGGTTTTATAATGATGACAGCTTCCATTGCTTTTAGGATAAGGTCCAATTCAGTCTCTCAAGACCCCGGATGACCTGGCTCCTGCTCTACCCCTTTTCCATCTGGTACCATTGCCTCTCCTCCCCCTTCATGCCCAGCACACTGGCCTGTTTTCCATTCCCCATTCTCAGATTTCCTCCCGTCTCAGGGCCTTTGCACATCTCCTAGTCATTCCTCCTGAATAATTCTCTTACGTCTCCTGGATCATTCCTCCTTTCTCCTCTTTATTTCCCATTAGATATCCTTTCTTTGGGGATACAATTCATGACCCCCGAGATTAGGTCACAAGCCTCTATTGTTCCGGGAATCAGTGGTAATTAGTTGTTTGTGGTTGACTTTTTACTCTGACTCAATTACCAGACTGTGAATTCCATGAAGGCAGAAACCAAGTCTATTTTTATTAGTGGTTCATTCTTAACTGGTAGGCAGTGGTGAGCACACCTTATATCTGTGGGAGGGAAGGAAGAAGGAAGGAAGGAAGGAAGGAAGGAAGGAAGGAGGAAGGAAAGGAGGAAGGAAGGAAGGAAGGGTGGGAGAGAGGAAGGGAAGAAGGGAGGGAAAAGCAGGAGAAAAAAAAGTGAAAAGGAAGGAGCCAAGGGAGGGAAGGATGTGTCCAAATAGTTGACTAGCACTCTCCATGGTGCATTTTGGTATTGTGTAGTCCCAGAAAAGAGAGTTTCTGTTCATTCTAAGGATTGTAATTTCCTTAGGACCAAGGACCTTGACTTATTCTGAATTTTGTCTCTACCAAACTCTCTGGTCTATAACACAAAATATTTTTGATGAAATAGATGCATTTGGGGCTGACAAAGTATTGCCTGGAAGACAGCACAGCTCAACTGGCCACTGAGAGACAGTCCTTTGGATGCTGTCATGGCCTATCGCCATTCCAAGTTAACCAGAGCCTCTAACGGCGTGTTTATTCATCTGATGGCCATCTATTTCCAAAAGAGGTCAAGTCAGCCCAGGCCTAATCAATGCTCTCCAAGTCTCAGGTTCTCAGGTTGCCATTAATAGCTAATGTAAAGAGAGAAGCTTCGAAAAGGTCAGTTCTGAGTTGGGTAGGAGAGGACTGCCCTTCTTCTAAACAAGTACCAAAAGGGATAGAGCGGCAGCTTCCATTTCTGAGCGTAGCTTTTAGAAGCCTAAGGGAGGTGGCAAGGAGATGCCTGGGAAACTATTAGTAACAACAACTTGGGACGAACACCATTGTCTCCCTAGAGAATTCTGTCCTCCATGACCTTCCCTGGGAGTAGGAATATTGTCCTTGAGCAGCTGTTATTTTGGACCAACCTTCATTACTTCATGTACTAGAATCTTGCTCCCCTGCTGCACTGTGAACTCCCAGAGGTCAGAAGCCAGTTTTAAGCATTTTGGCATCCTCACTGCCTAGCCCAGTGTCGGCGCTTACAAAGTACAAGACGGACATCAGTGAAAATGGCAGAGCAGAGAACTCCAAAAGCTTATCCCTCCAAAAAAGCAATAAGTACCTGGCAAAAAACTCAGAATCAACTCTTTTGGAATTCTGGAAACTAACCCAAAACATATAGCAACGGGGGAGATACTTAATAAAAATTTGGAACCCCCTCTCAAAAAAAAAAAACCAAAAGCAAACAAAAATACCAACAAAAACAACGAAACCTCAGTAAGAGAGCTGTGTGGCGTGTCTAACTTACCCTGGCCCCAGCCCCTACTCCCCAACTCAGCAGTGTCCTTGAAGGCAATGGTCCCTATCACCAGTAGAGGCACCAGCACCTTGAGGGAGAAAAATAGATCTTTTTCTCAAAGAATTGTGGTTGGTTGTTTTGACCCGTCCGGTGGCTCCTGGAACCTTTCAAAGGGCCCGCCTTCACCTTGCTGAACTCAGAACTCTCCCAGTGCAGAGATGGCTGTCCACCGGGCATTTGTCAAGAACACTTAAAGACCAATGTATCAGTCCCTGCGGCCTGGGCAGTGGATAACAGTCGGCACAAACAACAGTAGACCAGCCAAAAACTTGGGGAGGAAAGGCTGGGGAATGAGATGCTTTGGAAAATAAGGGCTCTGAAATGCTCTGACATGTTCTTGGGCATCTTGAAGGGCAATGCACGCCCAGGGCTGTCTGCACGCTCAGGGGAGAGCTGAGGAGGCCCTACGCTCCCACTGCTGGCTGACATTCAGGTGCTGCCCAAGAGAGAAGTAAAGGCTCAAGCGGACTCATCAGCTGCTTGGCTGAGCCTGGAGGATGTGCCCCCACGTACACAGAAAACCCACCTGCAGGCATGGGGGTCTTTGTTATTGTCATTGTTGCAGACATCTAAAGAAGCCTGAATCCAATCTCTACCTGATCCCCAGACAAATGGAAGAGAGTCTTAAGTGATCACAAATGACAAAGAATACAGGCTTTACAAAGTTAGCTCAGAAAAATCATTAAAGAAACCACAACTATAACATTTTGCATCGATATACCCCAGGAAGGATAAAATCTAATTTCTAGAATTGGTACGTTATAATATCCAAAATGTCCGGTTTTCAACGACAACAACAACAACAACAAAACTGTGGAGAATGCACAGAGACAAAAGAGTGTGGTCCACGCACAGGAAAAGAAGTGATTCGTAGAAACTATTCCTGAGAATTCCGAGATGTTAGACATACTAGACCAAGACTTCCTATCCACACTTTTAAATATGCTCAAAGAGATCAAAGGAACCGTGTACAAAAAAAACAAAGGAAACCATGAAAATGATGTATATGACAATTAGAAACATATACACACACAACGGCCAATCTCCCGAGATGTATGAAGCCAAAACTGGCACAATAGAAGGTGAAAATAGTTGAACAATAATTGTTGGACACTTTAATAACTTGAATTGAATAACAGAGAAACTAGACAGAAGAACGGCAAGGAAATAGAACTTTGTGAACCAACTAGACTAAACAGGCATCAGTAGAACATTCCCCCTGCAACCGGAAATAGTCATGCTTCTCAAGCGCACATGGAATATTCTCCAAGGTAGGCTCTATGTTCAACCACAGAACAAATGTCCTTAAGTTTAAAAAGTTTGAAGTCATGCGTTCCTTGGCCACAATGAATAAAATTAGAAATTGATACCAGAAGGAAATCTGAAAAATCCACAAACGTGTGGAAATTAAACAATACACGTTTAAATAACCAATGGGTCAAAGAAGAAATAACAACCGGTAGGATTTGGGAATTGGAAAATACTTGGACATGAATGAAAATAAACGTATGACATACCGAAATTCATGAAAGGCAGCGAGAACAGTACTCAGAGAGAAATTTACAGTTGTAAATACGTGGGTATAAAAAGAAGAAAGATTTCAAATCAATGATATAACCTTTCACCTTAAGAAACCAGAAAAAGAGAAAACTAAATCCAGAGCAAGCAGAAGAGAGGAAATGATAAAGCGTAGAGCAGAGCAGAGATAAACAAAATAGAGAGTAGGTAAGCTGGACACTGACCTGGGAGGGCAGCAAGGGCCCTGGGGGATGCCCAGCCCTGGGGAGGGTGTGGACTCATTTGCATTAAAAGCTCAGGACCCAGGGCACCTGGGTGGCTCAGTCAGTTGGGTGTCTGACTTCGGCTCAGGTCATGATCTCACCGTTTGTGAGTTCGAGCCCCGTGTCAGGCTCTATGCTGACAGCTCGGAGCCTGGAACCTGCTTTGGATTCTGTGTCTCCCTCTCTTTCTGCCCCTCCCCTGCTCACATTCTGTCTCTCTCTCTCAAAAATAAATACACATTAAAATTTTTTTTAAAAAAAATAATAAAAAAAAGGAAGCTCAGGACCTACTGGGATTAGGACCTTAAACACAGCTTCTTGGATTAAAAGTTAAAGAAATCTGATAAAATGACTCTGGCTGAAGCCCTGTAGTAAGAATCTTGTAGGATTCCCTAGAAGAACCATGGAGAGCATAAAAGGGAGGTTTTGCCTGGACTAATGGCAAGAAGTACATCCCAAGAGCCCAGGAGTTTTGTTGGAGGGTCGGCAGGTGGCCCAGCATGGGAGGTACGCCTGGCACCCTGGCTGATGTGTTTCAAGAATAAATGGCTTCCACGACGGTGAATTGAAAGGGCAAACGAGAGCTCCATGGTGGAGTGCCCAGGACCACGGCAAGGATCTCGAACACAGGAATGGATTGCAAAGGACCAAGACACCACGTGGCTACGTCAACAAGCCAGCACACGGCTCAGTTATTTCTCTCTGTGAATGCGGAAATTGGAGGCAGGACTGAAACTTTCACTTCTTCATTTAAAGACTTCGGTTAAAGACCAACATGGGTGGGAGGCTGGGGGAGCCTTCACGACAGACATTCTGCTAACAGAGGGCAGATGGTGCTTATGCAATGAGCTGGAAAATTGCAGGCACTGTGACCGTATTTGTTTCCTAAGCTGAAGAAACACACAAACTACACAAATGTGTACACACACCACCACCCCCTCCCACACTCGCTGACATAGAATAGGGCAAGACCAGTTAAAAACAGCTGAAGAAAAGGGAAAGGAGACCAAGACTAGAAGAGTCATCTTGTGCCCAGTGAGGGAGGCTAACTCACAAATTTGGGGCCGGGAAAATCTCTCCATTTGCTAGAGGTGGGACCAGATATTTGTCTCTAAGTTCCTAGGAGGCGATGTGGAGTGGGAAAGACCACCAGTTACTCGACACAACGCCTATTTGTTGCTTAGATACTAGACCTGAGAATCTTCCCCCATGAATCCTCACGGAGTGCTCACAGGTCACTTATATCAAGGTCAATGCCCCTCATGACATTTTTACTGGAACAAATGACAAAGCAACACAGTAATCCTCCCTTATCTGCGGGAGATGCCTCCCAAGACCCTCAGTGAGCGCCTGAAACTGCATGTGATAGTGAACCCTATACATACTGTGTTTTTTCCTATAGGTGCATACCTGAAATAAAGTTCAATTTATAAATTAGTTACAGTGAGTGATTAACCACATAACCAAGAACAAAATAGGACAGTTACAATAAACTCTAGTCAAAGTCATGGGAATATGATTTCTCTCTTTCTCAAAATGCCTTATGGGACGGGAGTCACCTTTCCTCTTACGATGACGTGAGACGGTAAAAGGCCTACGTGATGAGATGAAGTGGGGTGAATGACGTAGGCATGTGACGTAGCGTTAAGCTACTACTGACCTTCTGACCATACGTCACAAGGCAATCACCCGCTTCCAGGCCTCGGTTGACTGTGGGTAACTGAAACTACGGAGAGTGAAAACTGTGGATAAGGAGGGCCGTTGTACAGCCATATCGTGTAACGCCCTCCATGTGCAGTTCAGTAAACTAAATCACGAAGGGTCAAGACCCATGTTTCTCTAATGCTCGAGATGTGTCCTTTATCCAGACACAGAGCATGGGGGATGTGGAAGAATAAAGGGACCATGCATCCTTCACGTGCTCGGCTGGGCTTTGGTAGCTGGTGAGGAGCTGGAAGCTGGAAATTATGCTTTTGATCAAGAACTCAGAGAGCAGCTTCTGGAGCCCAGTGGTTCAGAACGCCAACTCAGAGGCAAACCGCCTGGGTCTGAGTCTAGCTCCCCACTCACCATCTGTGTGGTCTTGGATAGTTTAATATCACCGCATCTGTTCTCTCGTGAGTAATACAAGGCTTGAGTGAGGTTCCACACGTGACACACTTATTGTATCAGTCAGGGCTCTGTGGGACAACAGAGCCAATAAGATATATATGGTGTATACGGGGAGCTTTATGACGAGAACTGACTCATGTGATTATGGAGACCACGAAGTCCCACGGTCTGCCGTCTGCAGGCTTGAAAAACAAACGGCTAGCGGTATAATTCAGTGCAAGTCTGAAGGCCTGGGAATCGGGGGCTGATGGCGTGGGTACTGTCTGAGTCCCAAAGCTGGAGAACCAGGAACGCCAATGTCAGAGGGCAGGAGAGGACAGATGCCGCAGCTCAAGCAGAGACAGCAAATTCATGCTTCCTTTGCCTTTTTGGCTGCATTGGGTGGTGTCCACCTACACTGGGGAGGGCCATCTTCTTAGTCTACTGATCCAAATGCCAATCTCTTCCAGAAACACCCTCACAGACACACACAGAAATAATGTTCTACCAGCTATTCCATAGCCCTATCAAGCTGTGCTAAGTTCTGGGATTGCAGCATGAATGAAGCCAAGTCCCGTGGCTCAGGAAGCTTCATTTAGTGAGGAAGAGAGGCAATAAACAAATAGGTGAATACAACGGCGTCACGTGGTGGTAAATACTTCATAGAAAACTCTCCCAGGGGAATGGAGTGAGGCCCGGGGCGGGGAGGTTGTTGTTATTTTATGCAGACGGTTCGGGAATGGCCTGACCAGGAAGGTGTCTTTGAGCACAGACCTGACGGAAGTGAGCGGAAGCCATGAAGATATCTAAGGGGAGACTGCCGCAGCAGAGGCAAGGCCAAGTGGGAAGGTCTTAGGGCAAGGGTGAGGCCTGTTTCAAGAACAGCAAGAAGGCCACGTGGTTGGATCAGAGTGAACAAGCGGGAGAATGGTAGGAGATGAGGCCAGCGGAAGTAGCAGGGGTCAGACCACACGGGGCCTTGTGGACAAGTCTAAGAACATGGAACGTGGGCTCCAGACTCCCTGGCTCGATCAAACCAAATAAGTTTGTCTGCCACAAAACCATCTGCCCCCAGGGCGTGAAATCCACCCAGGATCTGGGTGTGATAAGGGTCTATTATTCTAGACTAGGGCTGGATGTGTCCTGACCCGTGTGGCTAGAGGCTCTAAAGGGAAAGAACAGTGCAGCCGGTTGGCTATCACAGCTCCACCTGGTTCCCCAGTCACTCTGAAATCATGGGGAAGCAAGCCAGTCCTTAGGGAGGAAATAAGTGAAAAGTCTAGTCGTATGCACCAGCTACCAGGGCCAGCCAGCCTGAGGAAATAAGTGATTCTTCTCTATCTGTGTGCCTTCCTCCAGTTCTCCACCAGCCTCTTTCCAGGAAGTTCCTTCCAGGGTTTGTGTGGCCTTCGTGGCCGCTGTGTGCACAAGCTGCTTCTCGTGCATGTGATTATACAGCCATCCTGACTCCGTTGAACCCTCTTGGCTGACCAATCTTAGAGGAAAAGTCACAGGCAGAAATCGAGGTCATAGTCTGGGGCACGGCTGCTGCTGAGTCATTTGGAAGAAAAAGAGGTAGACTAAAGGGCGTTTGTATCGGGGTGTGGTTTGGGGCTGTTCCTTGGCTTACGTGCACATCTTTGGGGTCTTAAGTGTACACATTTGGCTTTCACCCTTGAGGATCCCCTTCACGGAGGACTCACGGTGAAATCCCAGCGTTCCCAGGATCCAGGCGGGATGAGTCGATGGCTGTGCTTTGCTGACTCTCCTGTGGTCCACACAGGGTTAACCCCAATTTGCCTGTGCTCCCCTAAATAAACGAAAATAAAAAGCTGGAAGCATTTCTGTTTTGTATTCTCTGTTTAAATGTTTTCCTACCTCGCCCATTTTTTCAAGAAGTAATTCCTTTGTCCTTTTGCAAGGATGAAGTCGTTTTTATCTCATTGTGTTTATCCAGACCCTTATCACCAAGGGCTTTGTAAGTTACGCCTACAGTTCCTTGGCTTCTGGGTATAATTAGTGCCCATTGTAATCATACAACTGACCAATCGGAGGGAGGCTCCCAAGGGGACCAACGCTGGGAGACAGACTAGTCACAAAACCATACTTAATATAGTCTTATCTTGCCAGGGAAAAAAGCCATCTGTCTGGCATCCTGCAACCCAACCCCATTTGGGTACTCCAGGCCTTCTTGAGGTAGCAACTCTCACCAAAGAGTGCGGCACACGGACTTTAAAAGGGAAAAAAGCCACACAGAGGAAATGACTGGAGTGTTCAAGAACGTTGTCAGAGGGGAGCTGCCAGTGTGCCGTTAGCGCACAAATGCACCTCGCAGCCCAGAAAACAGAAAACGATGGCAACGAGAGAAGGGACAGTCTCTTCGGCCATCTCTTTCCCACTGTAGAAAGGCAGCTGGCTTTCCTCCTCCTGAAGATTTTCCTTGAAAACTGCGGCAAAAAAGCATTGCCAGGAAGTTAATGAGTCCCGCCCTATCCCTTTCTCCTGTTCCCTCCCAAAGAAGTGAAACATGCTTATTTATATAGGTCAGCATCTGAAGGTAATTAAAAATGTAATCTCATAGTTGCAGCCAGCTCTCTCGTCTGTAGTCAATTCCCACCACCAAGAGATGCTACTGCTTTACTGCTCTGGTACACTGGAAGCTTCTTTTTTCCCTCTTCTCACTTATGTGATGGATTCAGATCTGCATAGCAATCTGTCCCAGCCGAGTGGACAGGAAAGGAATAAAAGATTCCCATTTTACAGATGAGAAAACGGGGATGCACTGGGTTCCACGACTCACCTAAGTGCAACAAAGCCAGGACTAACCAGCAGGTTTCCTCATTTTCCCAGTGAAGAGTTGTTTTCCCTGTGCCACGAAGATGAGAAGGTGTGGCTCCTTCTGGTGCGTTAATTTCCTTGGTTGGCTCAGTTTCCACGTGTGCTAACTTAGCCTACAAAATGTTCAAACAATAAAATGAAAATGTCACTGGAGAGGATTTTATGTGGAATTTTGGAGCCAGGCATTGACTTGCAGCACACATAGACCACTCCTTACATCATGGACAAAAACCTGTGCCCCAGAGAGGGGACATGTCAGCCAAGAGTGGCACACGAAGGAAGTGGCCATCCAAGCAGGAAGGGCTCCTGGCTCCTGGAAGGTTGATGCAGCATCTTCCAATGGGTCCAAAAGTTACTTCCAAATCCTATTCCTATATAACCTTGTCTGTTTCTTGTCTGGGGTCAGCATTGTGAAACCATGTGCGATTAGGTGAGCTTTCTGGTGGTTTGGGTTCTAAATGGAATTTCCGGCCTGAAAACCAAGCAAACCCAGATTGGAATGTTACACCAGAAAGCAGCATCATGTAATAAGTAGGTCAAACACTCGACCGGCAGCTGAGACACCTCTTTTCTGACTTCAGTTCTGTTAATAGTTCCTTGGGTTACCTTAGGGAAGAGGGGTTGGAGGCCAGGATCTGGTTCCCCATCTGCCACCAGCCGGCTGTCTGATTCCAGCTTCTGACCCTGTTTTCTCGTCTGTGAAATAAAGAGAGGAGGTATGGAGGTAGTGGGCAGATTGATCTGGAAGGGCCCTTCTGCCTTGAGAAAACTTTGATTCTAGGGCACACCCATAGCACTCTCTCCCCCATCCCAACCCCTGGGGGATCTTCTTGGAATTAGCAAATAATTCAGGAGTACGAGTCAAATCTCAACTGGACCTCCAAAGGAGCTTGCATTTTACTTACATTGTACTTGGGATCCAGGGAGAATCAAAAGGGGGCGGGGGGCGGGGGCGGGAAGTGGGTATGAGAAGGTCTTTAGTTCCACAGCTGTTTTTGTTCAAACATAATAGTATTTGTTCTAATAGAATTTGATCCGTATGAGTGAACATTTACGTTCCCTTAATAAAACATCTTCCCTTCCCTCAGTCCAGGGTGCTCTTTTTCCCAGCAAATCCAGGAGCGTCCTCTTTAATGTGGAGGTGACAGCCAGGTGACGATGCTGAGCGATCTTCCTGTCCGACCCCTCAGCGTTCAGACAAGGCGGTCAATGGTGACTGTAAGCATCATCAGGGCTCACGGTTAGCCGTGGCCTTCTCGGCTAGTGCCCCAGGAAACAGAAAAGAAAGGCACACGCAGAAATGAGAGGTCAGCATTTTCCTGACTGATCTTCTGCCTCCTAAGTCCATTGGAGAACTTCACTTGCACATCCGTAAGGAGGCCGCCTCCAGTGAGGGCACCCTGGCAGCTCAGGGGGTAGGAGGGGGGAGGTACGGGGAGAGCGCCCCCTTTTCTTCCACTGTTAGAGTCCAGAGCGAGCCTCCTCACTGCCTTCCACTTCAGGCTGCGTTCATGCATCGCCTCCCACCCCCCCAGCCCCTGACACACAATACTGAATAAATATGCCTGGCCCTGGTCCATGTGGGAATTCTGGAGAGTTACGATTGTTATTTCCAGGAATGCACAGACACCAGCAAAAATTCATTTCCCAGACGCATGGCTATTTTGAGAACCAAATCTCCTGCTCTGTAGCAATCAAACTGGGGGCTTTTCAAGTCTTGCTTTACAATAGAAACCTGTTCTGCCTTCAGCTGCCTTTTACCTACAAGAATTCAATAAGAGAGAGAGGCCATTAGAGTTTCCTCTTCCCATCTCCGCTTTGGCACGACATACATTTCTGGCCAACTTTCCTGGCTCTGCATCTTAGTAAATTCTTCCTGACAATAGTTAGCGACAAGCATGTCAGAAACAACAAACTCCGTCATCTATATGGCTTATCAATAATTTAGTCTCTTCCCCTCGTGAGAGCCTGTGTGTTTTGCAATAATGAAATATATGATTTTAAAAATAAATAATAGGCTCTTGTCAGCCCGATTGTAGCTGCAAGTTATGAATGTGATTGATTGATTGAACATTTGACTTCATCTGCTCTAGCAGGATCAAAGGGAAACCCTTCCACCCGCCTAAGGCCACTAGCAATTTATTTAGAGACTGTGTTCGTATCCCAGCAGGTAGCAATATTGGACTGAGGTACACAGAAAATCAGCTCTTTGAGGTTTTTTCCAAGTCCAAGGGAAGCAACAAATGAGATTTTTTTTTTAGTTCATTAAATCATTAACCACTTAATCACTAAAAACAAGACATTATAAGCATTCCCCTTCGCTGGGATACCCGGGAATCGGAAGGAATGTTGCCTGGCCGAGATCTGGGCTTGGAAGGTGGGCCCTTTTTACACAACGTGACAGTCTCTAATTTTTTATTTATACGGCACCGTATTTTTTTTTCTTCATCTTAACTAATCAGTGTGGCAACAGACACGTTGACATCCGAAAGTGACAGGTGTCTGAATTGCAATGAGGTGTCTCTACAACCGCCTACGTGGGGGCAGGAAAAGACAAAGGTGTGGAGGCATGTTTGTAAAACAAATTCTGCCATGGCGAGGTTGGTTGAATGGAAAAGGAAAAGAAAGAGACAAGAAAGCGGGGCGCAGGAGATTCTGGGGGTGTCCAACACCCTCCCCCCACCAAATTCAGCCAGGGCATCGGACTTCCTTAGTTTGGGTGCCCAGTCAGCAGAGGCAAGACCGTCCTTGCTTTCTCGAGAAGGGTCTCGGGGTCAAGTGTGAATCTTCTTCCCTCACACAACAGCTTCCCCAGGCTTTTAAAAACCCTGCAAGCCAGCTCTCCCCAAGAGCTGGGAGCTGTTCAGCATTCCGATGAGCGCGGTGGGTGAGGAGTCTGAATCTGGCCCTAACCAGGGTGCTGGGAATAAAGGAGCCAGGATGAGAAGGCCCGAGGACATCCACCCGCAGAGGGACAGGCCCATCGTCACAAGAACAGGTGACGGTCTTAGTTGTTCTAGCAAGGGAACGGAAGAAAGGGAATGTGTCTTCCCTTTCCGGCTCCCCTAGTCCTGCGCTGTCTGACCTCAGGCAAGGCAATTTAATCATCATCCGAATGCTTTTGACTTCATAGGGCCTTTCATCCACGGATCTCAAAGCACTTCACAAATAGCAATTCATTAACCTTCACAACCCACCCTGGGGGACAAAGGGTGGGCATGTTTCCCCTGTGGTGGAAACGCGCAGCTGGAGGCATGCGGAAAAGCGGTTCTTCCTTCAAGGTCACTTGAAAGTTGACCAGGAAACTCAGGAGTGAGCTCTGGAGCAGCTGGCAGCAAGGCGGGGTGCTGCTGATTGCTGGGGCCTCAGTTTACCCTCCTTTGTGCTGTTGCGGCTGGATCCCCACCCTGATTCTCCTCCCGTAGAGCAAAAGAGTCAAGTTCAGAAAGGGTGAGAACAACCTTGCTCTCTGCCCGCTGTGCGCTAACTGCGCTCCCACACACTCCACCTCATCCCCTTCCGATGGGAAGCCAGTGAGGTTCCATCGACCCCATCTTACAGGGGAGGAAATTGAGGCTAAAGGCTGTAAAGAATTTGCTCAAGGGGGCTCCTGTGCGGCTCAATCGGTTAAGCGTGCGACTTCCGCTCGAGTCATGAGCTCACGGTTCGTGGGTTCGAGTCCCACCTCGGGCTCCACGCTGACCGTGTGGAGCCTGCCTGGGAATCTCTCTCTCTCCCTCTCTCTCGGCCCTCCCCGACTCAATGCTTTCTCTCTCTCAAAAATAAATAAATAAACTTAAAAAAAAAAAAAAAGAATTTACTCAAGGTCACTTGACTCTTAAGGAGTGGAGCTGAAAATCAATTTGTTTGTAATAATAATAATAATTCATGTATATTCCCAGGCACTGCCCCAAGGCCACCCCTGAGAACACTGTTTTCGTTCACGAGGACTTTCTGGGTTGATGACCAAGGCATCCCTTGGGCAGATGAGCCGTAACAGGAAACGTGGAGGCAGGGACGGCAGAAATTCTGGCTCAGTTTACAGAGCCAGAGAAGAGAGTCGCTCTGGAAAGGGAGGGTGAGGCGGGATGGGTTAGAAGGAGGGCTTGGGGGATGAGTTTGGGATGGAGAGAGATGGGGGGGAGAAGCGACTGTGCACGCGTGGGCCATATCACAGAGACACGGGGGAAAGAAGAATGTCAGCAAGTGTGGCTTTGGATTACCAGGCAGTTTCTTTTTTTTTTTTTTTTAATTTTTTTTTAACGTTTTATTTATTTTTGAGACAGAGAGAGACAGAGCATGAACGGGGGAGGGGCAGAGAGAGAGGAAGACACAGAATTGGAAGCAGGCTCCAGGCTCTGAGCCGTCCGCCCAGAGCCCGACGCGGGGCTCGAACTCACGGACCGCGAGATCGTGACCTGAGCCGAAGTCAGACGCTTAACCGACTGACCACCCAGGCGCCCCGAGGAGGTTTCTTAAGGGGAGGCCGTGTGGGTTTGAACAGCTCTTGAGTTGCCTTCGGAGGCGGACTGACGCCCGCCTCCGTGCGCTGCCGGGCAGAGCCGGGCCGGGGCTGCTTGGTGTCCCGAGGACGGCGCGTCTCTACTCTTTTCACGCCACACGCCCCCCTCGGCTGACCTGGGCGCGTCCCGCTTCGGTGGTCCCGGGCGTGCGGAAAGGGCGTCGTTCACCTGCAACTGCTTTGTGACTGAGCGTTCCTCCCCATGACGAACCTTGGTGGCGTTTGGCAGCACGGGTGGCCCTGCCATTCGGGCACCCACGTGCCAGGAAACAGCAGGTACTCACAGGTCGTGCCAAGGCCTTAACACGCAGCTACCACACATCGGTGCCTTAACGTAGCGCAAGAGGGTTTCTCACTCGCGGGATGTCCCGTTGTGTTGCCCCCGCTCAGCATTTCTCCTGGGCAGGTCACCCCTCCAAGCCAGGAATTTCGGGGACCTGGCTTCCACAGTCCTGTCATTCCCCACCAGCCTCTGGGGCCTGGGAGGCCTGCACATTCAGTTGAGAGAATGGCAGAATGATGGGGTGTGGAGAAGGGCACGAAAGCCGGGAGCCAGGCGAGGACGTGTGTAAATATCACCCTGCCACCTGACCACCGGAGAGGCTGGGATGCCTTGTCTAGCTGTGTGTCCCAAAGGAAAAGGAAGTGTGGTTCAGTAGCATAAAGCAGTGTCTCCCATGCGGGGCCGTCCGCAGCAACCACTGGTCCTCCCGTGTCAGCCAAACGTGGGACTCTGCTAGTGTTGCCCCTACAGGCGACTGGACGTCAAGTCTGCAGGTGCCTTGTGACTCCCTTTCCCCCACACAATGGATTTAGGAGCAACCTAGAATCCTCCAGAGGGGAACAGAGCTCTTTGGGGGTACTTTTGAAAAGGCTGTATGGACCTAGACAATTGGGAGGCATCTGACATTTTCCGGCTGGAGGGAGGACACGTCCAGTTTAATGACTGCCCTTGAACTGACATCGACCAAAGCATCCGTCTCTTTATTCCGTAAAATGCAAAACGGCACAGGCGATGTGCAAACCCTAGACGGAAAGGGATTCCTCACCAACACACAACAAGATGAACGTTACATCTCCTCGCATCGACCAAAGCATCCGTCTCTTTATTCCGTAAAATGCAAAACGGCACAGGCGATGTGCAAACCCTAGACGGAAAGGGATTCCTCACCAACACACAACAAGATGAACGTTACATCTCCTCGCATTTCTATCCCCAATGTCCATCCAGCCAAGGTTGACTTTGCCTTCTTGGAATATCCAGTCAGTCTTGAGAGTGATTTGTCCGTCATTTTCAGGATTAACGGCCCCGGTTTTCTCTTCCTCTGCATTCATGGCCTCAGCGGTAAAGCTGGTGGGAAACCCCACTCCTGTTTCCCTGGGGAAACCATGCTTTCCGGCTCACTATGACAATCCCCAAATATGTAGCTTTATTTTGGAACACAACAGAACACGCTCCTCATGGACCTGCTTCTAGCAACGTCTGTTTCTTTTCATTTCCCCTGAAAATACCAAACCCTGGTTGTAACAGAGGACCAAGGCTGAAATACTGCAAAGCAGTGCCTCACTTGTCCTTTCTCCCAGGTTCTTTTCTCCGCTGCCTTCCTTCTATTCTCCCTCTCTTTCCATTTGTAGAGACAAAAGAGAAAACTCTATAACCATTGGCCTCCGCCCAGGAACCTGGAAGAAAATGAAGCAAGACAAACAACAGAGAAATGTGAACAGCAGAAGAGCGAACTCAGATGAAATGGCTTAAGTCTTGTGCTACAGCCCCAGCAGGTGAGTGTGTTGACTTCTTTTCCTCTTCTCCTTAAACGTCCAGCTCTTGGTCCAAATTCTTAGAATGAAATCAAGGGTTGACAGAAGAGCCCTAAAACCCCTCTATGGAAATGACTTGCCTATCAGTATGTATCCCGAATCTTTAGGGCTCAATTCGGCAGCACCTATACTATCCTGAATCTTTAAAGAAGTCCTTTGATTTGGCTCAATAGTTTTGCTTCTAAAACTCCACCCAAAGTTAATGACTTAGTTTGGAGTCTCCCAGAAGCAGAGCCTGAGACAAGGATTTGGTGCAGGTGAGCAGTTTCTTTGGGAGGTGACTCCAGGAAGCGTGATGAGGGAGCGGGTGAATGTGGGAAACAGGAATGAGAGAAGAGCCAATACGATAGATAACACCAACGAGTCAGACAAGGTAGGTAGCTGGAGCTCAATCTGGTGAGGACCGTCTGACGTCTGACAGTGTGGAGAACACACCCTGTCAGTTGTGTCATTTGTCATCCTGCAGAGCAGGGAAGCTGGAATTCCCATCCTCAATTGGTTGAGGTTTGCTCAGAGACAGTAGTGCTGGCCCATGCCTGTAGTCCAAGGCCGTTTCCATGGCCAGGGAACAAGTCCAGGCAGGTGGCATAGGGAACCAAGAGACCATCCAGAGACAGTCTTCAGGCACCCCTGGGAAAGGCCTAGGGGTGGATGGATGTTGACAGTGTCTGCTGTAGATAATAATCCAAAAAAAAAAAAAAAAAAAAAAGCCTAACAGAATGTCAGCACTACCTGTAACAGTGAAAAATTGGAAGCAATTTTAATGTCCACATTAGAGGGAGGCTTACACGTGTTCTGGTGTAGCTACTCAATGAAATATTGCCCATTGTAATTTTTTTCAATACCATTACTGTTGCCGGGCTCTGTGCTAGCTCCCAGAATGACTACGATAGAAAAGACCCAGTCCTTGCCCTCCAAGAGTGTATGGTCTCATTTGCTTTTGCAGGATTAAACACACACACACACACACACACACACACACACACACACACAAAACACATAGGCATATGCCTAGATTGTACTATAATACCCCCGAATCAGGACTGTGTATATTTCATCATCTTAATTCCATTTTCAAAAATGCATAGAAAAAGGACTGGAGGGAAGTATGCCAAATTGCTAATAGTGATTCTCTTGGGAAAATGGGAGTTTCTTTGCTTCTTACGTTTCTATTTTCACCAAATTTTCTACGGTAAGAATGTATAAGGGAGAAAATGATAAGCTTTACTTGAAAATAAGAGACAACGGCGTCACCTGCCAAGCAGAGGGGCACTCAAAACTGGCCCTTCTCACCATCTCCCCGTGCTGAACTTTAATCTGCGTCTCACATTTCTGGTTCCCTGCTGAATCTGCAGCCAGCATCTAATGCGAAGTAATTTGGGGCACTTCTCAGGCATCGCTGGGGCTTGGAGGGAGCAAGCATGTCCTGATTAAATGTGAAGTTCTTAGGGCACCACAAAGAGGACAAGAAATTTCTATCCTGTTTATTTTTCTTACGTTAATTCACAGAAATATGAAGCCCACGGTCATGTTGCCCAGCCTGGTTTCTCTGTGGGCTGATACGCTCTGATACTGTCTTGATATCAGACAGCATACTGGTAGTTAGCCAGTGACCTCCTGTCTACAAATTTCCTACTTCTGTTGGCAAGTTACCATCCCACCAGGGGGAGGGGACCTCCACGTTGGGAATTTTCTTGCCAGTTCTGTCTCTAGTAGATTCTTGAAGCTTGGGGATGAAAGATGTTACCTAAATACAAAGTATTCTTGTCAAATGCTTTGAAAATGTACGACAACCTAGGCTTAAAGGAGCAGAAATATGACCGTATTCAATGCCATTTCATCTGCCAGAAGACTTATACTTCGCAAAGTTCATCCTGAAATGTTTTCATGCAGTTTGAGAGTTAAATATCTTTAAAATCCTTTTCCTAGACTCCTCCAAACACCTCAATTCTAAGTGATTTCTGGTAGATGGAAACATTTTAGTCCTCTAAGACTTTTGTTAATTCACTATTTGGCTAGGGTCCAGGCTGCACCTTGCCCAAGCCAGGGGACCCACCCACCTCGCTTGCCTAGCTGTCCCCTGGAGTTTTGCAACATAGTGTCTGTATGTGGACCCAAAGTTGGTTTTCAAAACAATTCTTCTTGATGTGCCTGAATGTCTGATAGGGCTTTGGGATGCTTCATTCTGATAAACATGCTCAAAGTGGGCGTCCTATATACAGTTTGGGATCATGAGAATCAACTCTTCCCAAAGTGTATTATTCATGACTAGTTCCTCAGGATATCAACAGGTATTTTGCGAAAGACAAGCTCCATGCTTTAAATTAAAATGAATTTAAGAAAAGGGGTGCCTGGCTGGCTCAGTCGGTGGAGCGTGTGATTCGTGATCTCAGGGTTGTGAGTTCAAGCCCCCGCTGGGTGTAGAGATTACTTAAAAATAAAAATATGTTGGAGCGCTTGGGTGGCTCAGTCAGTTGGGCGTCTGACTTCGGCTCAGGTCATGATCTCGCAGTCTGTGAGTTCGAGCCCTGCATCGGGCTCTGGGCTGACAGCTCAGAGCCTGGAGCCTGTTTCAGATTCTGTGTCTCCCTCTCTCTCTGCCCCTCCCCTGTTCATGCTCTGTCTCTCTCTGTCTGAAAAATAAATAAACGTTAAAAAAATAAATAAATAAAAAATTAAAATATGTTAAAAAAAATTCAGGAATGGCCGTTTAAGAAAACGGCGTCAGAGTTGCCCGGAGAACCTGTTAAAACGGGATTCCTGAGCCTGTCCTGAGAGGTTCTGAAAACGTGATTCCTGAGCCTGTCCTGAGAGGCTCTGATTCGGTAGGCCAAGGTGGGGCCCGAGACCATGCATTTCTGGGTTCCTAGGTGATGCCGTGGCTGCTCGTGCAGGGACCGTATTTTGCGAGCTACTGGCTTAGAGATATTGATTGAGCGATTCCCCGGGAATCCACCACAACCTGGAGGAACAGGAGGGGTTTTCTAGTATAGCTAGTCCTTTGAGATATGAAGGTCCCACTTCCCCCACGAAACGCATGATAGTAAAGAGATACTTGGTTTGAAAGACCAGGGTTGGATGCCTAAAGGTGCAGATGAGATCTCTCTGGAAACGCACCTGAATGCAGTCACAGAAGCTGCCGTGTGAGGTAGGAGCTCATCGGGGACAGGGCTGAGGAGCGGTGGCTTTGGTGTCAGACAAGCTGGCGTCAAAGCCCGGGCAAAATAATCTCTTTTGAGCCTCAGCTTCCTCATCTGTCAGATGAGCGTCATGGTCTTTGCCTGCCGGAGTTTTGGGAAGTGCAAACCGGACAGCAGGTGTAAAACACTTTGCACCACTACACGGCAGGCAGTCAAAACATAGGAGGAAGAGAACTTGCTTACTGGGAATAAGACAAGGAAGGAACTTGCTTACTGGGAATAAGACTGGGAATAAGACTGGGAGGCGGGCCATCAAGACCACACAATAAGTCTGATTTCCTGAGCCGCGGGTCCACGTTCCCTTAAAATACTTTCGTCTGGGATCACTTTCTTGGCAGAGCTGGGATTGGGACCGAGAAGCCCCTCAGGGTGAGACCTGTGGACACCAGGAGCGGGACAACCGTCTCAGAAACCTCCGGGCCTCAGGCTGCTCCCAAAGCCTCTCAGTGCCCACCGCGACCCGCAGCGGATGCTCATTACGTATCTGTTGATGCGTCAATGCATTTGATAGAGGAATGCGACCCACTTGGCCCCAGGAAGCAGTGAACGATACACCAAGATTTCGCTTCAGTTGCTCAAGCTTTTTCTTCTCAGAACAAGCAAACACAAAAAAAACAAAACAAAACAAAAAATAAAACCAGACAAGCCTTTGGTTCTGAAAGACACTGAGCAAATACACTTGAGCTATTATCTCAAGAAAAATCAATGACGTTGCCACCCACCAGCGTATGAGCCTTCGGCGTTGACTTGGAAACGCTCAAGTCCGCCCGGCCCCCAGCTCTCCTGAGTCCACAGGCCGAGCGCACAGGCTCCAGCCCTCCCTGATGGCCAGTCCAGTGTGAAATCGTTTCCTTCCTGGAGCGCGGAACCACGGCTGCAGGAATTAACGTGCCCGCGGAGCCCTCTGCCTTTTGGCTAACTTAGCGAGAGCACAGAGAAAAGAGGAAATCAGGCAGCTGTAGGGCTCGGGGTTTGGGAGAGTGGGGTTTTGGAACATCGAGGGGGAATTAACCACAGCCGGGAGAATGGCCAAGAGCTAAGAAGATACTCAGCTGAGCGGCAGACGCACCGGGGGACCTTTTACTGAAAGTATTATCATGATCCTCATTAACAGGATTCTTTAATGACAGATTCCTAGGTCCCACCCTAGAGGAGACTCGGAATCTCCCTAGCATCATCCTCTTTTGGAGATTTCCGTGATGGAAGAAAGTGCAGGAATCGGTTCTGTTTCGGTCCCGGAGATGCCATCTTTCCGAGCTACGTCCAACCTTTTGCAGCCCATCCAGGGGTCTCAGGCTCAAGAGAACTCCTCTCCAAGTGCTCTCCTTGGAGGACCAAGCTGACGACACTGACGAGGAGGGATGTGCTTTTAAGAACGTGCAATATGGAAAGGAAGAGCTGGAAAGGTCTCAAAGACTCTTCTCACGGCGACAGCTGCGTGTCTCTAAGGACATCTTAGAGAGCATTCATCTTCAAAAATGATCACAAAGAGTGACTAATGCAGGGGAGAAGTATGCCATGATGTCTGTTTAGAAGAATGTCAAGATGCCTCCTTTCAGCACTTCGGCTCTCAGGAAGAAAAAGTTGATGAAGACAATGCTTTCAGTATCTTGCTAAGAAATGAGGGGCCAGATCTCAAAGCTGAGAAGCTGTGAAGCCGTCTCCCAGCTGCTCTCGCCGGCCCTCCCTGCTGCACAGGGGAGTGGCCGTCATTACGGAGGGGCCTGTGACAAGTCCTTTGCATGCACTAGGCTCACTTCATTCTCGTAACGGTCCTATGAAATGGGACTGTATTTGTATTTTTGCAAAGACGGTATTATTAGAACAGAGCCACTGCCATCCACATCCGTATCATCTGTGACTGCTTTTACTCCACAACAGCAGAGTGGGGCGGTTGTGACAAAAACCCTACGCCCTGTATCACAGAGATCTCCACACCCACGTTCCCTGCAGCGTTAGTCACAATAGCCAAGATACGGAAACAACCCAAGTGCCCGTCATCAGATACATGGATAAAGAAAATGGGGTAGATATACACACACAATGGAATATTATTTAGGCATGAGATAGAGAAGGAAAACTTGACGTTCAGAGCAGCACGTATGGACCTTGAGGACATTATGCTCAGTGAGACAAATCAGACAAAAAAAAAAAAAAAAAAAAAGACAAATACTGTATGATATTACTTTTGCGTGAAATCTATGAGAGCCAAAGCCATGAAAATGAACAGTGAAGGGGTGATTCCCAGAGGCTTGGCGGGGGGGACTAGGGGAAACGCTTAAGGGTACGAACTTGCAGCCGGTGGACAAATAACCCTGGAGATCTAACGCACAGCATAGGGAATATAGACAACAATGTCCTATTGTAATAACCAGGTTTGCTGAGAGACCAGATCTTAATTATTCCTGCCACAAACATGAAAGGATAATTATGTGAAGTGATAGACTGTGATGAAAGCCTATTATAATATATAAACGCATCACCTCCGCACGATCAACATACTCTACACTTGAAGCTTACACAATGTTATCTGACAAACGTAACGCGATTCAAAAAATAAAAGAAATTAGGCCATAAATAAGAAGGAAATCCTACCAGTTGTGACAACATGGATGGACCTTGAGGGCATTAGGCTAAACGAAGCAAGCTCACCGAGAAAGACAAAGACTGTATGATTTCACCAAGGTGTGGACTCTGAAGAGGCTGAACTCAGAAGCAGAGGGTAGAATGGTATTTGCCAGGGGCCAAGGATTGGGGCAAGTGGGGAACTGCTAGTTAAAGGGTACAAACTTCCAGTTATAAGATGAATATATTCTGTGACTATTAGGGAAAGCGCGGTGACTATAGTTAACGACACTGTATTAAATACTTTAAAGTTTCAACGAAGAGAAGGTTGGAAATGTTATTAAAAACCAAAAACTCATAATAACAAAACCAAACAAAACCCTCTGCTCTGCCAAGTCTAAACTGTGTGACCCTTGACAGAAAGAGTGTGTTGATCCCTAAAACTGTAGGACCCCCATGGGTCCCACTTTGCAGATGGGGAAACAGAGGCACAGAATGGCTGTGTGTTACTTAAGATCATTTCGGTTTTGAACGACAGGGTCAGAGATGCCTTTGGCTCCCAGGGATAACTAGTCCTGCGTTTCTCCTACCCTTTACTGTAGGGATACACAGACTAGGAAAGAACCAGAGAAGGGCCAGATAGCTCCAAGCACAAGGGCAGCTGCTTTTGGCTGAACCACACCCCCCATGGGGCTTATCTCTAGTCCCATCTCTGAGGACCGGCCCGTTTGCCTGGCCTGCTGTTCTGCCCTTACCGATGGCTTTCTATCCAGCCTTAGCTTGGTCTGCCTGTCGATACTGCTTACCATTTACTTCTGTCTGGTTGGCTTTGGCTCAGGCTTAAACCCTGTGGGTAACGGGCCACAACTGGGGTCTGCAGCCCTAAGGAGTGTCTAAACTCAGGCTCCACATCTTGGGCAGTACATCCTAAGTTTCCATGCATATCCTGAGACCAAACCAACCCCAAGATCAGTAAAACTGATGGAAGGGACTGCTGAGTAAAAACCACCAAAATTTCCAAGAATACAGGAGTAATTATATAAATTATGATGACTCCACGCAGTGGAGTACTATGCAGCCACTTAAAATGAGATTAACAAAGATTTTTAAATAATGTGATAGAGGGGTGCCTGGGTGGCTCAGTCGGTTAAGTGGCCGGCCGACTTCGGCTCGGGTCATGATCTCGAGGTCCGTGGGTTCGAGCCCCGCGTCGGGCTCCGTGCTGACAGCTCGGAGCCTAGAGCCTGCTTCTGTTTCTGTGTCTCCCTCTCTCTCTGCCCCTCCCCCATTCACGCTCTGTCTCTCTCTCTGCCTTTCAAAAATGAATAAATGTTTAAAAAAATGTAAATAATGTGATAGAGCAGAAGCAGGGCCAGCTTCATGGGTGTGGTACCTGCACAATTAAATAGGGTCCTGTCTTTGGTGCCCACACTGGGTTTAATCTCTATAGCTACTATCCAGAAATTCTTAATAATTTTTGAACAAGGGGACTCAACACTTTCATTTTGCATTGAGCCCAGAAATTATGTAGCTGGTCCTGAGCAAAAAGATACCTTCCAGAATACCTTCATTCTTTCCTGTCTTTTAGTAATAGAATTACCCCCCACCCCCAACTCTCCCATACGTTCACCCTGACTAAGGCTTCCATGTGAGGATTCCTTTCTAGTATTTCTTGGGAAGTTTTTATGTTTTTCCAAATCCTGAAAGAAAAATTAGTGAGGAAACTGGGACCGTGAAAAAGAGTAATGTAATTTTCCTGCAAGAATCAAAGCTTAATAGGGGCACCCGGGTGGCTCAGTTGGTTAAGCGTCCGACTTGGGCTCAGGTCATGATCTCGTGGTTTGTGAGTTCAAACCCCACGCTGGGCTCTGTGCTGACAGCTCAGAGCCTGGAGCCTGCTTCGGATTCTGTGTCTCCCTGTCTCTCTGCCCCTCTCCCGCTTGTGCTCTGTTTCTCTCTCTCTGTCTCAAAAAATGAATAAATGTAAAAAAAAATTTTTTTCTTAAAGAATCAAAGCTTAATAATTAATACAGAGACATTACTGGTTTGAATCCATCAATGTCAACTGAAAAGCAAGAGAAGGAAACATGGGCAGGTTAAGATCGACATTTTCAGGAACCAGGATGGGAGCACATGGGAAGTGGAGTGGTCATGATCTACTCAGCCAGTCTTTTTTTTTTTTTTTTAATTTTTTTAATGTTTATTTATTTTTGAGAGAGAGAGATAGAGTATGAGCGGGGGAAGGGAAGAGAGATAGAGACACAGAATCCAAAGCAGGCTCCAGGCACTGAACTGTCAGCACAGAGCCCGACGTGGGGCTTGAACCCACAAACTGTGAGATCATGACCTGAGCTAAAGTCAGACACTTAACTGACTGAACTACCCAGGTACCCCTACTCAGTCGGTCTCGTTTGTAGCTCTTAGCTTGTTGCAAGTATGTGTTCATAGGGGTGCCTGGGTGGCTCAGTTGGCTGAGCGTCTGACTTCAGCTCAGGTCATGATCTCACAGTCTATGAGTTCAAGCCCCGCCATCGGGCTCTGTGCCGACAGCTCAGAGCCTGGAGCCTGATTTGGATTCTGTGTCTCCCTCTCTCTCTGCCCCTCCCCCGCTCATGCCCTGTCTCTCTCTCTCTCTGTCAAAAACTAATAAACATTTAAAAAAATTAGACAAACAAACAAAAACCAACTATGTGTTCATGACCCTGACTGCTTTGAATGGAAAGTCATTCCTGCAAATAAAACAAATATCATTACATTTATATGTGTTATACTTTGTATATACCCTGTAAATGATCGTCTCAGAAATAACAAGTTGGGGGAGCAAAGTAAGTCCTTAAATTGGCGATTTTGACATGTAATTCTGTAGAGCGCTTTAACTTTGCTAGATCTAAATGTTACATTATCTGAATATTACCTGATACTGTTCACTGGTATTTTCTAATATCTGATTATTTACTACAAGCTGTCATTGTTGTAAATTCACTAAGCTTAGTACGTCTTATTTATTGGACCAATATTGTTAGATATCCATAGAATGAGAAAAGAGTATGAAAAGTGTGGGAATTCTTTTAAGACTAATTTAGGAAGTTCCAAGAATTCCGAGGAATTCCGACTTCTCATTTATAAACACCGAAGATTAATATCCATTGGGAAGCACTAACGTGCCATGATTGTCCAGCTGGAGACTACAATTTCCAGCCTCCCTTGCAGCTAGCTACAGCCATGTTCTAGGTTTTGGCCAATAAGATGCAAGCTCACATGAAGCCTGAACCTTCTGGATTAGGTTTCTATGAGGAAGCTGTCTGTCCTTCCCTCTCCCTTTCCCTCTGCTCTCTGGCTTAGAAGTGATGAAAACCAGAAGAGCCACTTGGGGTCAAGATAAGGAGAACACGTATTAGAGAGAGTGTTCCCCCAGCCTGTTCCCTGGATTGCCTGGTGGATCAGAGCTGTCCACCCGCCCTAGCTTATCTTTAGACCATTACATGAGAGATAAATAAATTCTATTTTATTTTAGCCTCTGTATTTTGGGGTCTCTTTATTACAGCAGCTCAACCTATATGAACACATGTAGGAACATGTTTATGCTCTCACGTTACTTGAGAAAGCATTGTACACAATTACATTTCCCATTCAATTACATGACATCGTATATTACATTATGCACAGTTACGTATATGTGCAATCTAATCTCAATCACTAAAAACATACAGGGACGCCTGGGTGGCTCAGTCGGTTAAGTGTCTGACTTTGGCTCAGGTCATGATCTCACGGTTTGTGGGTTCGAGCCCTGCATTGCGCTCTGTGCTGACAGCTCAGAACCCGGAGGCTGCTTCTGATTCTGTGTCTCCCTCTCTCTCTCTGCACCTCCTCTGCTCACACTCTGTCTCTCGCTTTCTCTCTCTCTCAAACATAAATAAACATTTTTTAAAGAATTAAAAAAAAAAAAAAAACTTAAAACATACAAAGAAAACATCCAGGAGAAAACGTGTCAAAAGCCTGGCAACAAAGGGGATTGGAGAAGCCAAGTCTCAATTTATTGAGCACTATTTATGTCCTGGGGAGAAAAGCGAATAGAGAACAAGAAAGACTTATTCCCTGTTTTATGGAGTTGGCAGTGAAACTAGAAAGGAAGATGTTTGTAAGTAATGACCAGTATGAACGATATGAAGAATTTATTTCCTCTTTTCGATGAGCCCTTTTTCAAATATTGGCATATGGGTGAGATGTGGGATTTTGGACAATCTCAAGCTCCTTCAAGGACTGGCAATTTCTACCATGCCTCCAAGACGCGGACGGTTTCACCACGAGGTGGTCCATCCCTTCAGCGATCCTCCAAGGCTAACAATGGGCAGAACTCCAAAAGCTTCCATTTCACATTCTTGCCTCCCTCTTCAAAAACCTTAATCCAGTTTCCCAAGCCCTGGGCTAAAAAACCCTGGAAAACATCCAGTCCCATTATGCTCTCTGTATCAAGGGAGCCCTTACCTGGGAACACATGGTTGGCCGTTGGGTTGCCATCTTGGGAAAACCAAGAGCTTCTATTTGGCTTTCATTTGGGGGGAAAGCTAAGAAAGCTGAACAAACACACGAGTGGAAAGTTGGCACTCGTCTTATACGGTAGCTTTAATTTTTGTAGCCTTAAAAAAAGTGAGAAACTCTAGTATTCTGTTTAGCAGAAGTCATTAAATAGCCTGTAAGAGCCTGTACAAGTCAGTGAGAGGCAGTAAGTTTGCTATTAAGTAATAGTTGGTATTTACTAAAGACTTTATCTGCCTATCTGTCCATCTACCTACCTGGCTAACATGCCCAGCTCTGTCAGCCACTGCAGGGCATTTCTGTCCACATACCTGTCAGATTCCATTTTTCACCAGAACCTTCATTAGGAAATAGAGCCTGAGCAGTCTTAGAGGCACTTTACACAGCTGAAAATAATGAAGGAGAAGTCAATGCAATTAACTAAGCCCTTAACAGTAGGATTTGAATCGTGAAGGAACTAATTATGTGCCCCAGGCACCCACATATTGTATTTGCCACATCATCAGGCAGCCGTAAAGAATGTCTCGAAGCTGTGCATCTCACAGGACAGGAGGGAGACCGGAGTTACCTTGGTGAATTCCTTTCTTGCTTGCTCTCCATAAAGAAGGCTGACTCTCTCAAGGCCGAGTCCGCAGTCATCATCTACCCGCTATCCACTCTTCCCTTCTTCTTTACTAACAGAAGCAATATTTTACTCAGATTGACAACGTGCCCAGATAAAAAAAGAACATATTTCCTGGTCTCCTTTGCCATTGTAAGTGGCCAACGAAATGGCAGTGTCAACTGAGGCTTCTGAGAAGGCTGCCCTTCTCTCCTTCCTCCTTCTTCAGCCTGAAACATGGACGTGATAAATGGAGTTCCAGCAGCCATATTGGTACCATGAGGCCATCTTACGAGTGGAATTCACGAACTTAAGATAGAAGAACAGAAAGATTGAAGGATGTTGAGTCCCTGGTGGCCGTGAAGCTGCCATACTGCCATGGGACTTTCAACCTCTACACTTCACGTCACATGAAAGAAAAATAAACCTCGAATTTTCATCACAACTGTTAATTCAAGTGTCAGCAAGTCTAATTTTGACAGATACACCTTACAGTCACTTTCTACCTTTTCTACAAATATTTCCAAGAGCCCTAGAAAAATTCAATCGTTGATTGAAGCAGTCACTCATCAACAGACATTTGCTTAATGCCCCACTTTTGGGTCCACACTGGGCAATGGAAGGGTGAGTAGGCAGGCTCTCTGCCCCGTCACACACTTTCCCATTTCCCCGTTAGAATGAGTTGCTCTGTTCCACTGAGCTTTGAATCTCTTCTAGAGCTGCCTTGCAACAGAGGAATTATTTAAGCTGCTAGAAGGCAGAGAATCTCCCTTGTTCTTCTTAATATCACCCACAGTCCCGATGCCTCTGCCTCAGGTGCTCAAGGTCTCTGGGCAGGGGCACGTGAAAGCTGAGTTTTCAGCCCAGATCAGCCTGTTGAAGCATCTGCCCATATCTGAAAATCATCACATGAAGAGCTACCCACTTTGGACTCTAGGTTCACTGATGATCCTTGGTCTCTTTTCTAGCCACGTGCTTCGAAGCTCAGGCTCCCATCCCATCCTCAACGCTGTCTTCAGATACGACGCAGAGGAAGATGGAACTTTCTCCCAGTTTCCACTCTGCCTCTCCATTCTGTCCTTGCTTCAGGCATCGCCTCATAGGGACAACGAACACACTTTGCATCCTCCAGAATATATGCCGGGTGAGGAAACCATGGAATCTGCCAGGAAGTGGCCCATTCTGTCAATTTTTCCAGAGTGGGATAATCTCTGAAGATCAAGGTTTTCACCAGAGAGGGGCCTCCCGTGGTACATCCCTGGGGGTCATTTTTAGCAAAGGAATTGTGGGCCAAATACGCCATCCGTCTCTCTCCAGCCTTCTTGGCCTCACCCAAGTGCCAGCTCCCAAGCCACTCATGACTGAGGCCGGCCACCTGGCAGATCCTTTACTCTGGCCAGCTGGTGAGGGGGGCGTCAGTCTTGCTGTCCAGGCCCACGTTATGCTGGAGAGCAGCACGGTTTGAGCACCAGCTCTGTCCCTCTGCACCTCTGGGCCTCTGGGCAAATTACTTAACCACGGTTTTCTTGCCTGCAAAATGGGGATAACATATCAACCTTACTGAGTTATTGTAAGGATTAAAGGAATAAGTGTGTACTAACCCTCAGCCCTGTTTTTAGACCATCGTGAGCCCTCAGTGAATGCTAACCGTCAGTATTATTAACACCTGGCCTCACCTGTTGTTTTAACCCTTTTGTCACTTGGTGGACAATTAAGCACGTTTAAGGCTCTGATGTTGATAAAGAATCCCAGTTAAATGTGGGGTGGGAGGTAGTCTTTCTTTTTTCTTTTTAAACAAATTTTTATTTATTTATTTTGCAAGACAGAGAGAGAGCGTGCACAAGTGGAGGAGGGGCAGAGAGAGAGAGAGAGAGAGAGGGAGAGAGAGAACCCCAAGCAGCCTCTGTGCTATCAGCACAGAGCCCAACCCAGGGCTCCCTCTCACCGACCGTGAGATCATGACCTGAGCCAAAATCAATCGTCGGACGCTTAACCCCCTGAGCCACCTTTTTTTAAAGGTGTTTAAAAGGTGTTCCACCTTTTTTAAAATGCTTATTTATTTATGGATGAAAAGTGACTTTACTTATTTTTCTCAACTCTCTACTTTATTTCCCCTCCTTCTTCCTGGTGATATTACTTGTCTTTTCAGTTGTAAGGAAACAACCAAATTCGACTCAAAGCCCTCCTTCTAACACCTTTGCACTGAAGGTGCAAAGGTCTTTATCGCTCACCATCTGATTGGGTCAACTTGCGGGGTTTTTTGTTTTGTTTTGTTTTGTTTTTTTGGTGAAGTTTACAGCAGAGGGTCAAGTTACCTGCCCGTGTTCTTCCCAGGACTCTTCCCAGGACGCTCCCACCCACGGCCACGTCTGAGGGGTGGTGAGACAGTCAGAAACATAAAGACACATGTGGGAATAAATGTGTAAATGTACTTAGGCTGTATTTGGGCAAACTGGGCTTTCACCACCATCTAAATTCAACAGAGATGACTATGCAGACCAAACAGTGGTTAGCCGTTGACAACAAAAACCATTTGCAGCCCAAATTAGACACAACAAATCTGGGAGAGAATTTTTAAGAATCCAAGCCTTGCAACCCACCCCTCACCCCAGACTCCTTTCGGCCTCGGCAGCGAAGGGAAACGTGCAAGTCAAGAGGACACGGGAGGCCCGAGCAGACTCCTTGGGGCTGTAGCAGGTGACAAACACACTTGCCAAAGCAGAGCATGTTTGGGGATGGGGATGAAAAGGTGGGGGGTGTTTGTAAGTCAAGGCTCTCGGTCCTGCTTCTCCTGGACGGCCACCAGGAAAAGCTGGCAGAGCTCAGCCGGGGTGGGGTTATCCTCACGCCGATGTGGCTGGTAACAAAGTAGGAAAACTCGGGGTTTCAGAGCAGGAAGACTCGCCAAGGCGGAGGCTGCAAAAGCCAGACAGGAACATCCATACGTGGAGTGGGTGGGTTTGGGGGACCTGGGTGGGCCAGAGAGGGCGGTCTGCGGCAGGACCCGAGAGCCTCCGCCACCCCTAGGGGGCGCGGTCTCCGGGCTCCTAGTTAGCAACGGAGGCCTACTGTGGCCCCATCTTCAGAGGTTTTAAAAATTGCTGTAAAAGCTCCTGGTTTTCAAATGTTGGCAACTGCTGGAACAGACTGTACATCACTGTGTAGAGGCTGAAGCAAACTACCCATTCTGCTGGCTGCAGCGTTCCCGGGCAGCTTCTGAAATTCCAGGTGGGGGCTGACTTCGATCTTACCTCGGACGCTCGGGGGTGTCAGGGGTGGGTTCAGAGCCTGCGTGCATCCACGTTCACGCCTCTGCCCGAATCTTCCTGACGCTAAATTAGCCTAGCCTAAGAACTCCTTTGCAGCTTTGAGAAAAGGGAAGCTCAAAAATCAAAGTACAAACCCAGACAAAAACCTTCCAGGTAGAAGCCTCAAAGATTGAGCTTTACTTTTATTTTTTTGGGTATTCTGTCATGTCCCAGAATGGTTGGTCATGTTAAACTCACAGGTGTAATAATAGTCACTGATGCTCAGTAGATGCTCCCAGGACAGCACAGGCTTGGGCAGGAAAGGAGAAACGGAGGGGGGACCAGTGACACACCCGAGACCACCCAGGAGGCTGAGGATGCCCAGTCCGAGGTCAAATTTATGTCCACCCTCCCCCCACCACCAACTTTTAGTCTGGGGCCTGTATTCCCAATCTGCCCCTGGAATTTGGAACATCCAGACAATGGCTCCGTGGGGCTCCCTGGGGAGCAAGGTTTGCAGAGAAAAGCATCCTGCGTGCGTGCGTGCGTGCATGCGTGGGAGGGAAGCTTGAAGTCAGAGGACACCGTGTTGGTCCCCAGCAGCAGATCACGGTGGCACCTCTGAGTTTTCACACTTGACCAAGCAAGGGCTGTGAGTGGGAGCCCAAATGCACCAGAGGACAGCATGCCTCGGAGTGAGGTCCGGCATCGAAAAACACACGCGGCACAAAAATCTCAAATTCCAGGCAAGTGCTGTAGCCACCCCCCATCTGTCAGGGCTTCTGAAGGTTGGCGCTCTCCTCTCCCTCGCACAGCGTGGCTTCCCCATCTCGGCAGATCTGGGCAAAGGGAAGAAGAGGAAGGCAAAAACAAACAAACAAAAATCCAAAAAAACAAAAGACAAAAGGCAAGGTAGAGCTCCCAAGCCTGAGATTAAGCCCTAAGGGGCTGGTTGATAATCACCCTGGTGGGAGCAGTTCTCCCCCCACACCCGCCTTGCTTCTCCTGCGGATACCAAAGTACCTCTCTCACCCACAAGCACACATGCGAACCTTTCACTTTGTTCCCTAGAGCTCAGACACTGGGGCTGCGTGGAAAGATCTGGGAACTTGCAGAGCATTGTGGGTACTGACATGCAAATGAGGAGCGCAACCAAGCATGTCCCACATTGCTTCAGAGGACCTGAATTTTTTATGGCTTGTATGTGCTTTTTGATGTTTTCATTGTCTCCAGCATAACTGATATGCATTCCGATTCTGACAACTAGAAGTTTCTGGGTTGTTGGGTTTGTTTGGTTTTTTTTTTTTTGGTTTTTCTTTTTTTTTTTTTTCCCCTGGAGCTGGTCTTCGCTACCTCAAAACAAAACAAAACAAAAACAAGGGGGGGGGGGGAAGAAACAAAACAAGACACAAAAAAATCTGGCGTAACAAACTGAGGTTACTTTAAGAAGTGAAATATTTTGAGCAATCCAACCACAGATGCAACCAGGAAAGGAAAACATGTTGATTCCCTTAAATTCCTTGGAGGAAAACAGCTCCAACTTTCCTACCTCACTTAAAGGGGCAACTTCCAAAAGTGGGGGGGGGGGGGGGGGGAGGGCAGTGCTTTTTTTTTTTTCATGGTGGTCGGTGGTGTAGAAGCCGTTTCTATTATGAAATACACCCTCCCCATCTGTTAGCACTTGCTCTTAATTAAGTCGGGGAAGTTCATTTGGAAAAAGGTCATTTGGAAAAAAATGAGGGACCTCCTCCCCGACATACACACACAGACGCACACTTCAAGCGTGTGCTTTTAAGGGAACCATTTTCATTTTACAGCCATTTGCCCTTAAAGGATCCAGAACACCATCCACCCACGCCAAATACCTCAGATTCAGTGGTTTTTCTGGTTTGGCCGAAGGAAGAAATTGCCGGACAAATCACAAGAAAGTCATTTCTGAGAGAATCCTGCCAATTCCCCGCCACCGCCCCCCCTCCCCGCACTCAGGTGACTAAGATTGTCAGGTAACGGGCTGAGTCTGACAGGACCTGTCTGAACCTGGACATGGGACCTTCCAAGCATTCCAGTTTCGTTCCAGCCTTAACCACACGAACAGAAAACGGGGCATATCCTGGGAGCGTGAACACGATGGCAATAGCCCCCAAATTCCTAACGAACCTTGCATTCTGCTTGCCGTCCTGTTCATCCAGGGACATGCGACGCAATGCTCCAGCCTCCATGTGCCTCCTTTGTCCAAATTCAGCATCATTCTTTTCTTTGAGCCCCACGCTGTGGTTCTGTCGGCCTTGGACAACTCCCCCCACCCCCAGTGCCCCCACTGCCCACCCTCTATCTCCTGGACGGGTGAGACCCAGCTGCCCTTTCACCGGGCCTTTTTAACTTCCTCCCACATCCCCTACCTTCCATGAAATTCCCGCCCCCCGCAGGCTCCAAGTGCCTCCAGGTTCCCAGGCCAGAGTTTCAGGGTGGCACCATCAGGCCCAGAACTGCTTCTCTGGCACCTTCTGTCTCCCTCCTCAGCTCCCAGCAGCTTCCCTGGCTCCCGGTCAGTGGTCCAGAGTATTGCTGAGTGAAAGAAGGCCGCCCTCCCTTGTTTACCAGATAGCTTCAGACACTCGGCATCGAATTTCCACTACAGGCCTAAGAGGTAGGTATTAGGATTTTCACTTCACAGGTGATAAATCTGAGGCCCAGAGAGGGTACATGACTTGCCCAAAGCCCCCAGCTGCCAAGTGTCCAAAGTTCGGAGACCTCCCAGTGGCACCCCCTTCCTCCAGAAGAGACACCTTTTAGTCCTTCTCCATTTTCAAACCACTCCCTCAGATAACATTTCTGGGACCTCCGCGGGGACCCCCGTCGGGCGGAGATTAATAATGACCCTGTTTTACAAACGCACGACCGAGTAGCATAAATCCCTGTATTCCTACTGTAGGTCTGCTCTCTCCTTTTTTTTTTTTTCCAGAACCTTCTTTGAAAGACCACAACAACTGCAGTGATTAAAAAGGAGCCTGATTCTCCCAGAGCGTAAGCTCCCGGGAGGGGGAGGAAGGTCAAGTGAGGAATTTGAAGAAGCCATGTTAACCTTTTCAATTACAAAATGCCTGCAGGGACTTGATTCACGAAACCAGGCTGAAGACCACAAGCATTTATGATCCTTCTAAATATACCCAATGAGCCTCCGGAAGTATCTCAGGTAGTCAGAACCCAGCTCTGTAAAACACATAAATACATTTAAAATAGCAGTAACTGTTTCCACCCTTCTATTTTTTTTTTTTTTTTTTTTTAATGAGTGAAGGTGCTCCAAATAGAAATGTTGGCGGTCACCCCTTTCGTACCACTATTTATAGTGAACTTATCAGCATATAAATGGAAGCACGGGTAGGTTCACAGAGCAGGTCTTGGGTTATTTGCTTTCAACTTCAGAGCCAGACAGTCCTGAGTTCCTAGTGACAGTGAAAAGAGAGACACAAGTAAGCGTTCTCGCCTCCTCTGCGGCTTTCAGCTAGGGAGCCCTTCAGTATATCCAGTTTTCTCCCACCGGAGCATCTGAGAGGTCTCCCGTGGGGCAAGGAGGGAGATGCAAATGGGCTCAGCTTTTCAGATAATGAAAGGGAAGAGGATTTGGGGAGAGAGGCTCTGTGTTGGTGGCTACAGTGGGGCTCTAGGAAAACACAACCGGAGCAAATCAGGGCGATGGCAAAAAGAAACGATATTCCTAACTTCAAGGAAGAGCTGTCCAAACTCCCCCCCGCCCCCGCCCAACCCCTCCCCAGCACCCTCACGTTGTTTGGATTTCAGGCTCTTGAAGAAACCGTATTTCTTTTGACATTTAATAATGTCTGTTGACATGTAACATCCCTGCTAGGGCTTTTCATTTAGTTTTATTTTTTATTTTTTTTTTATTAAATGATGTAAGTTCTGTAACTGATACCGGTTGTCATCAAACATCATAAAGCCAATCATGCCTCAAGTGATCAATATTTATTGTCCCCGGTGGGGGAGAGGCTGTTTTCAGTTTGGGGCAGATGGGTTTAATTTTTCAGTGGGGATAGTTAAAGCAGACGCACCTAGGAGCGAATGTCAGGCCAGCAAGGATCTGCCGACAGGGTACAATTGAGATGTTCACGCAGCTGGAGGGAAGGGGATGGGGGAGAGAAGGAGCAGGAAAGGGGAGAGGAGGCATAGACCGGAGAGGGGGGAAGAAAAGGAAATGGGAAAAAGAGGGAAAAAAAAAAAAAAAAGAGTGTATACTCCTGGACACGTAGCATTTACAGTAACAGATACCTCGACTAAAGGGTGTCCAGAAGGACTCGGGGAGGGAGGGCAGGCTGAGGGGAAGGGAGGCTGAGCGCTGCAGAGAAAGGTCAAGGGGAGAAAGTGCAAGGGAAGTGCAAGAGAAGGAGAAAAAGCGAAAGAGACCCTGAAAGAGAAGGCAAAAGGAATCAAGTGAGGTAAGATGTGAGAGAAAGTGAAAGCCGAACCATAAGAAAGGAAAAGAAAAAAATGATAGTAACATGGCAAGTGAAAAGAGAAGAGGAAAAGGGATGGGAGGAGAGCCTTAGAGAGAGACAGTAAGGCAGGGAGGGCGTGGGAGGCAGGGGCAGGAGGTCCAGCCTGGGTGACAGGCCCCAGGGGATGGGGGTGGGGAAGTCTTTGGGCAGGCCAGTCCCAACCAGGGTCAGTCAGGAGTGGGTGGGGTTTGTCTTTGGCACCCACCTATCTTGCCTGTGCCCCCTCCCCTCTTAGAAGTTCTCCTATGACAGGCAGTCTTCTGGAAGCTTCTAGAATTTTCTCACACTCGACCCTCAGGAAAGGCTCGGAGTATCTCATTCACACCGAGGCAGAAATGACTAATAAGCCTCAGTGGGATACTTCTGGCTGGGCTCAAGTTCTCCTTGTTCAGTTTTAGTTCCAATGGCAAATTCTGAGACGTTTGTCAGCCAGGTAGGGAAATTTTTAGGGGATGTGAAGCTGGTGGCCAGAGTCTCATCCCATAATCAAGTCTGTCCTGCTTCCTGACTGTTCCCTGAGGGATACAGTTTGCAGACCCAAAGTTCCTTTTTGGAATGATAGATGTGGGACGTGTGACAAAGCCTTGGGCCTAGGAGGCCCGGGATAAACCTTGGGTCCGGAGGCTTCTGCTTGGGACCCCTCCTGGGCTGCTCAACAGAGGAACCAGCAGGTGGACCTCTGGGGGACAGGGGATGAGAAGCCTTGTCCTTGGGGTTCAGTGGAACTCTTGCAGAGCCCAGGGCCTGGGAGGGAGGAAGGGCCGGGAATGGACTGTTCTGCAGTGTCCTTAAACACCCAAATTCTGCCCATGCCGGCTTTTGCGCTGACGTCAAAGTCAGAGGGAAGAAAGGAGGAAGGAAGGAAAAACCTTAATAAAGAGAATTTCCAAAAAAACTCCTGGAGAAAAATAAATAGGTCAGACCTCAAAGCAGCCAAGCAAACACTCCTTAATGGTCCAGCCCACCGCTTGCGTTTTTGGAATTATAGGCCTTCATATTTACGTAACCTGGCCCGAGAGGTAGGCTGGGGCCAGGACCCCTTCCCTCAGCGTGGATGAGGGTTCTGAGGCACAGAGGGCCCCTGCGCAGGGTCTCAGAGCATGCCAGAAGGACCAGGGGAGCCAAGCCTGAGGACCTCACCCACGTCCAACACCTTCTTTCCCTCCTGGGAAGAATGAGAGACGAGGGGCCGGTGTTAGTGTTCCAACGCCCCGTGACGGGCCTCTATTTCTCCCACCTTGTCTTTGGGCTTTCCTGAGTGGAAAGAAATTGCATTCTGTAGCCCTCCCACCCCACTTCCTGAATTTTCCGATCCGATCTGGACAAGTGTCTGGACATGCTCTCTCCCGTTGGCCCGCATTCGGGCAGCCCTGGGAGCTCATTAACAGCCCCACCTTGCGACACCTGAAATGGCTCTAGGCCACTCCTGCCCAGGCACCCAGCTAGCAGCCCAGAGCTCACTGTGGACACTGGGTGCCTGTATTTCTGGAGAACGATGCTCTGTGCATCGTTGGTCATTTCCTCACTAACATTTTGTCTTTTCTTTCTGACTTTTCAAATTCTTGCCAGTGAGTATCTCGTTGCTATTTTATTTTGTTTTATTTTTGATTTTTTAATGTTTATTTATTTTTGAGAGAGACAGACAGATGGCGAGCAGAGGAGGGACAGAGAGAGAGGGAGACATAGCATCCAAAGCCGTTCCAGGCTCTGAGCTGTCGGCACCGAGCCTGACTCGAGGCTTGAACTCACGGACCGTGAGATCGTGACCTGAGCTGAAGTCGGATGCTTAACCAACTGAGCCACCCAGGCGCCCCGATTCCTCTTTTCATTTCAACAGTGTTCCTCATCTCCTCCCCGTCGGCCTCCTATCAGTTAGCTGTGGTTCCAGTGGCCATGTTTGAACAGCTCTTTTTAATTTCGATATAGTCGAGGTCACCAATCTTTGCCAGGTGGTTTATGTTTTGGTGTCTAATTGAAGAAATCCTTACCACTCTAATGTCAAAAAGACATTCTTTTACATAGTCTTCTATTGAAGACATGGCATTTTTGCTTCAAATTTTGGCCTTTTTGAGTTCATTTTTGAATGTGGTTTGAATTAGAGCCACGATTTTATTCATCCAGTGAGCCAGTTACCCCAACAAAATATACTAAATAATTCACTTTTTTCCCCTCCACTGAATCCCAGGGCCCCCTGTTAAAAATCATGTATCATGGGTCTCTTTCTATGTTTTTTTTCTTCATTCCATTTGTCTATTTGTCTATTTCTGCATTAGTACCCCACTATTTTTATTAACATGCCATTGTAGAATGTCTTGTTTTTATGCTTTTTTTTAAGTGTTAAAGTTTTACTCTGGGTTGCTTTAGTCTTACTACTATGGTGTGACTTTTTTTTTTTTTTTAATGTTTTTATTCACTTTTTGAGAGACAGAGAGAGACATACTGTGAGCAGGGGAGGGGCAGAGAGAGAGGGAGACACAGAATCCGAAGCAGGCTCTGGGCTCTGAGCTGCCTGCACAGACGCAGGGCTCGTACCCATGAACCTCGAGATCATGACCTGAGCCGTGTCGGCCGCTCAACCGACTGAGCCAGCCAGGTGCCCCACTATGGTGTGACTTTTTCAGTGACTCTGCTGAAAATCCCAAATGTTCAAGGACTATCCTTTAGTTGGTCAGTTCAAGTGTCTCCCAGCCTTGGGTGAACTCTGAAAATTGTTTGCCTCACAGTAGAAACTTATAGGAAAATTCTTCTCCTGGTCTCATGATTTTCACTTGACATGTGCTCAAATGACCTTCTTCCCCTCTGGTTCTCTGCCCACAGGATCCAGTCTCCTCAGCCTCTCCAAAGCCTCTGTTCTCTGTCTCCTCAATTCAGTGGGGCAGCTATGAACTGCTTGAGACTCTCCTGCTTGTGGATTGTATTCTAGAATGTTCCTCCAGGAAGAAGGGCAGGGATCATAGGGTTTACCTCATTTGTTTGCCTTTTCTCAGAGACCACAGTCCTGGGCTGCCTGCTGCCAGTTGTTCGATGCCTAAAAACAGCTGCTTCCTGTATTTTATCCTGTTTTCTAGTTGTTTATGGTAGGATGGTAAGTCCTAGTCCAGTAACTTCAACAGGGCCATTAGGTAGAAGTCAGAGATGACTTTTTCATTGACATAAATTACTCTTGCATCTGGCAATCTTGTGAACACTTCTGAGCATTAAGTTTTTCCATTGATCATTACCATTTAAAAAAAAAATTCTTTTTAACGTTTATTTATTTTTGAGAGAGAGAGAGACCGAGTGTGAGCAGGGAAGAGGCAGAGAGAGAGGGAGACACAGAATCCCAAGCAGGCTCCAGGCTCCGAGCTGTCAGCACAGAGCCCAATGCGGGGCTCAAACCCACGAACCATGAGGTCGTGACCTGAGCCGAAGTTGGATGCTTAACCGTCTGAGCTACCCAGGTGCCCCTGATCATTGCCATTTGTAAAGAAAGACAGTTTTTCTTTAATTGTTACAATTTCCATGTTTCGTTTCTTTTCCTTCTGTTGTTACATTGAATGGAATATCTTCTAACTTTAGCGTATATGTATATATAGTACATAAATTTATTATGTATATTATATGTTTTTAAAAAGTAACCTTACCTGTTTTTCTGAGTTAAAAAATCACAATTCGATGTTGAACGTTATTGAAATCATATCCTGGATATATGGAGATAACCATGTAATTTTTCTTTTTAGTACATGAATACGGTGAACAACATTACTAGATTCTCTGAAGTGAAACTATCTTTCCACGCTGAAATACGGCTTACTTTCCTATTTATTTCAGCTACAGTGTTGAATTTGGTTGGCTAATCTTTCCCGAGCTATTATCTTTTTACTGTCTTATCTAAGTGTTCAGAAGAGGCCTCAGCCTTCCACAAAATAATGTTTGACAACTTTCTCTCCTTCCGATTTCTGAAACAATTTGTATAAAGTAGGGATTATCTCTTAATTTGACAATTTAATAGAACTTCCAGAATTTTTTGATACGGGGGTTTAACATTACTTTATTAGTTATTTCTATTCATGACTTCTATTTTTTCTTACCCCAATGTTTTGGCTTTCATATTTTTCTGGTAATTTTTCCATTTTGCTTAAGTTTTCTGAGTTTTTGGTACACAGTTGTTCATAATACTCTTTTATGACTCTCTACTGCATCTATAAGTATTTATCTGCTTTCCTCATGTATCAGATATTTATATCTTCACTCCCTTTTTTAAAACTAGATTTTTCATGAGAGGTCTTTATGGTGACGGAACTGGTCAGTGTCTCGACCAGGGTAGTGGACACATGAATCTAAGTGTGACAAAATTACACCGAACTAAGTACACACGCATGCACACACACACATGTGTAGAAGTAAAACTGAGAAATTCTAAATAAAATCAGTATACTGTATGCGTGTCAAGATCCTGGTTGTGCTTTGTGCTCTGGTTTTGCAAAATGTTACCTTTGGGAGAAACTGAGGAAAGCAGACGTGAGACTCTTTCTACATCATTTCTTCTGATTGCGTGTAAATCCACAATTCTCTCCACCAAAATTTCAGTGAAAAAAATCAATTTTGCCAGATGTTTGTCTCTCCTTGTTAACCTTTTCAAAATGCTAGCTTTTGGGGGCGCCTGGGTGGCTCAGTTGGTTAAGCGTCCAACTTCAGCTCAGGTCATGATCTCACCGGTTCGTGGGTTCGAGCCCCGGGTCGGGCTCTGTGCTGACAGCTCAGAACCTGGAGCCTGCTTCCGAGTCTGTGTCTCCTTCTCTCGGACCCTCCCCTGCTTGTGCTCTATCTCTCTGTCTCTCAAAAATAAATAAAAATTTTTTAAAAAATGTTTTTTAAATGCTACCTTTCAGTCTTGTTAGTCTTATCTGGTTTTTCTTTCTGTCCTCTGTTCCATTAATTTCACTCTTGTATTTATTTTTTCTTCCCATCATGCCTTTCTGAGATTTCTTTTTTGCTACTTAAAAAGTGTAAAAGCTTAAATATCAAAGCTTAGATGATTTATTTTCAGGGTCTTTTTTTCTTTTTTGACAAATGGATTTAATGCCATATGTCCCCTCTTTTATCTGTTGCACAAATTTTACATATAGTGTTTTCATTTGCTTTCAGCTTTAAGTATTTTAGAACTTCCTTTATGATTTTCTCTCTGACTCAAGAGTAATTAAACAGCCCACTTTTTAGTTACCTAACAGATGTAGTTTTGTGTTTTTTTTTAACGAATAATTAGATATTGGTTTCCTATTTTCCAAACACAATGAGAAAACATTGTCTGGCTTCTTTCTTTTGAATTTATTGGGGCTTCTTTTGTGGCTAAATCTAGACCAGTTATTGTTTAGGTTCTGTGTGTGCTCAAAACATGATGTATTGTCTGTGTTAAACGCATTGTTCTGTAAACACAGAATTTGAGTTTACTATGTATATTTCGATAGCTTGGTTTTTATTCATGTGTTTGGTTTTTACTTTTGATCCAATCTGAAATCTGTTTATTTTTGAATCCTGAATTTTTCCTATTTACAATTACTAATACATTCGGACTCATTTCTGTCACCTTATTCATGTATTTCCATTTACCTTACTGGCCTAGGTCAAGTTCTCTAGAAGTAGAGCCTAAGACAGGAAGTCTTGTCCGAGTGATGTATTAGAGGAGGGGCCTCAGGGGAGGGAGGATCCGGGACGCAGAACAGGGCAGGGGAAAACTGAGTTACATGGTGCTTCCACCCGGAGGCTGGGGCTCGCCCTGATGCTTCCCTGCCACCCCCAGGAGCCACTGGCCAGGCACTGCTGTGCGTCCCACGGGAGATAAAGTGATCAGCGATCTGCCCCGGCAACGTGAGAAAGAGAAAAGAGCAAACGTTAAAAACGCTCCCATGCCCTGGGAACCGCCCCTCTTGCACCAGGGGTGCTCCCACTCCCCAACCGGAAGACCCCGTCATCTTCCGCCTCCTTCGGAGTTCCACACCACGTGCACCCTCGCTTTGTGTGTTCCATCCACCTTGCTCTGGCCTCTAGGGCATCTGCAGGGCTGGGGTCAGGGAAGGGAACAGCAACCTCTGCCAGCTTGCCATCTCATCCTACCCTTTCTTATTTATTTGTTTATTAGTTTTTAGAGAGAACGAGTTGGGGAAAGGGGCAGAAGGAGAGAGAGAGAGAGACAGAGAGAATCTTAAGCAGGCTCTGCACTGAGCGCAAAGCCCGACCCAGGGCTCGATCCTGCGATCCTGGGATCGTGACCTGAGCAGAAACTGGCTTGGAAGTTCAGGGATGCCCAGGGTGGCTCAATCAGTTAAGCATCCAACTCTCGATTTCCGCTGAGGTCATAATTTCATGCTTCATGTGATCGAGCCCCAGGTGGGGCTCTGTGCTGACAATAGAGAGACTGCTTGGGATTCTCTCTCTCTCTCTCTGCCCTCCCCCCACTCTCTCTCTTAAAATAAATAAGCTGGAAAAAAGAGTTGGGAGCTCAACCGACTGAGCCACCCACGTACCCCTCATCCTACCCTTTCAATTTCTACTCACCATCTAATGTTGTGGACCCTTCTCCGAGGACTCAGGCCCAGCTCTGGTGGGTGGATGGGAGATTAACCTGACTGCCTACACCTGGAGGACCAACCCCCCCCCCATCTTTTCCAGCACTATCCATTCTCCCTTCCCCTAGGATGAGTCCTATCCCAGGAGGCTCCCCCATCTCTCGGGTAGGTCGACTCTTGCTGGGTGGGCCCCTGGTCCTTCAGACCCGACCCCACGTGCCTGCCTCTTTGGCGGATGGCAGTTCAGACTTGAGCTACGATCCTGCCCCTACCTCCACTGTGTTATGTGTATCCTAAGCTGACAGAAACTCTTCGAGGTGGCTCATAATAAAGAAGGAACATGTAAAGTTAGAAACAAAAACACATACAAATAAAGTTTGAGAGACTCTAAGTCACATGCACATGCATGGGGAGGTAGGAGAATTCTTTCAGGAAAACACTGTTGGATTTCAGTCCCAACTTTTCCTGGCAGCTAAGGTAAACTGAGAGGCACCAGGCCCCCTTCAATTGGGGATTATCACTGAATGTGTTTACTTGGAAAATCAACATCAAACATTTCTCATTTTAAAGATTTATTTTTGGGAAAGAGAGAGAGAGGGGGGTGTTGGGAAGGGAGAGAGTGCAAGCGGGAAAGGGCAGAGAGAGAGGGGGTCAGAGCATCTGAAGCAGGCTCTGTGCTGACAGCAGTGAGCCCGACGTGGGGCTCGAACCCATGAACCACGAGATCATGACCTTAGCTGAAGTCCGACGCTCACCTTGTTGATCCACCCAGGCACCTCAAGCATTTCTTTTATTATTATTATTATTATTATTATTATTATTAATTTTGGTTTTTTAATTTACATCCAAATTAGCATATAGTGCCACAATGATTTCAGGAGTGGATTCCTTAATGCCCCTGACCCATTTAGCCCATCCCCCCTCCCACAAGCCCTCCAGCGACCCTCTGTTTGTTCTCCGTATTTAAGAGTCTCTTCTGTTTTGTCCCCCTCCCTGTTTTTATATTATTTTTGCTTCCCTTCCCTTATGTTCATCTGTTTTGTATCTTAAAGTCCACATAAGACAAATTTCGCTCAAACATTTCTAATTTTTAAATTCCTCTTTGTCAAAGGCCATCTCTAAACAGTTTGGTTCAACTCCTCCTCTTTTCTTTTAGCTCGACAATTTTTCCTTCAAACCCACTTGACAAGTGAAAGAATATTCCCTGATGTTCTCTTTGCATCTGCTTTCGGCTGACAATGACTGCTCCTTGAGGGAACCTTGAGGGTCTGTGATGCTGGAAGGGGACCAAGAGCCACAAGACAAGGAGGTAAGCGCCCCGGAGGAGCATGTTGCGGGTACACGTGGAGACTCTGGGCTCTGTGTCCCCAGCTTCCTGTCCCCGTTCGGCCTCGGCAAAGCTAGGTGACCCTACCAAAGATATTTAACGCCGTCTGACCCTACTACACCTGTTGTCCAACCTCTAGGCGTCAACTTCCTCATTTGGAAAATCCGAATAAGCCCAGCGCTCCCCCCTCCTGGGTTTGTTGTGAGAGCGAAATAAGATGATGCACAGCACACAGCCAGGGATAAAGGAGGATAAGGTGAGTTACAACATCACATCACGACGGGAGCCGTATTGGCTGACGCATGCGTCCTAGTGCCAGACCAGGTGCCTAGGACTTTTCACTCACTCAAGCTCTGAGCTCTCCGGGAGCCCTGGGAGTAGGGGTGGGAGGAGCCCAGGGGTAAGCTCCTCCCCTTCTCGTCTGCTAGCCGTGGAAGCTGACGTCCAGAGGGAGGGGATAACTTGCTCAAGGTCTTTCTTGGTTTTTTTGTGAATTTTTAAAAATGTATGTTTATTTTTGAGACAGAGACAGAGTGCAAGTGGGGGAGGGGCAGAGAGCGAGGGAGACACAGAATCCGAAGCAGGCTCCAGGCTCTGAGCAGTCCGCACAGAGCCCAACCCGGGGCTCAAACCCGCAAACCACGGGATCATGACCTGAGCTGAAGTCAGAGGCTTAACGGACCGAGCCCGCCAGGCGCCCCTCGAGGTCTCTCTAATGAACACAGAACCAGTACCGTTTCAGACAGAGTCCACAGCTAGCTTCGCTTTGCCTTTCTGCATCCACTGCAGTGTGGGTTGAACAAAACTTTTTGAAAAATGTGTCGTCACCATCCCCTGACCTGTAGAAGCCTCTGTGGGTTCTGAGAAGGAGGTGCAGCATTGGGCTCAAATGGTGTGTGTGTGTGTGTATGTGTGTGTGCGCACTTCTTGTCCCCACTCCCAGAGCAATTCATTTCCTACCTTGAATCCTTGTGCTGGGATTTTTTTGTTGCAAACTATCCCCACTTCACAAGTAGCCTCAAGCAACAATTAGTCCTGCATGTAATTTCTGAACCAAATGGTGGCTTTGGGTAAGAACCACGCAAGCGGTTTGCAAGCAGATGTAGCCCGAGGTGTTGTCACTCCCGGTGTGGAGGGGAGGCCGGAAGGGGTGGGAGGGAAAAGGGCGGACGCACCTTCGGGTGTGGGCCTGGCGCTCGGCATGAGGAGGCAAAAGAGTGGAGGCCGCGTGGTGGGCAGAGTAATGGTCCCCAAAGATGCCCACACTCTAATCTCCTGGAACCTGTGAATACGTTACCCGACGATGTCAGAAGGGACTTTTGCAGATGTGATTAAAGCTCAGTGGACACGGGGACATGATCCATGTGGGTACAAAGTAATCCCGTGAGTCCTCAAAAGCAGAGAAACTTCCCTAACCGTATACAGGGGGAGGGGTGTTGGCCGAAGGGGCGGGGAGATGCCCTGCTAGGGACTTTGAGGATGGAGGCAGGAGCCACGAGCCAAGGAATGCCAGGGCTTCTGGAAGCTGGAAAGGGCAAGGAAATGGATTCTCCCCTGGAGCCTCCAGAAGGATTTTTAGCCAGTGAGACCTGTGTCGGACTCCTTAAGATACTAAGGGTGTTTTTGTCTTTTAATTTTTTTTTATGTTGATTATTTTTGAGAAAGAGAGAGAGAGACAGAGCGTGAGTGGGGGAGGGGCAGAGAGAGAGGGAGACCGAATCAGAAGCAGGCCCCAGGCTCCGAGCTGTCAGCACAGAGCCCGACGTGGAGCTGGAACTCGTGAACCTCGAGATCAGGACCTGAGCCGAAGTCGGATGCTTAACTGACTGAGCCACCCAGGCGCCCCAAGGGTGTGTTGTTTTAAGCCACTACATTAGTGTCATTTCTTACAGCAAACGAATGCAGCCTGGCCCCAGCTCCTCCTTTTCCTCACGCTTCAGCCATGCCAAGAGCTCTCTGCGAGCCTCCGTGTCCTGATCAGTAAGGCAGAGCCATAGTCACTTCTTGGAATCCCAAACACTCCAGGCCCGGCCAGTCCCAGTCTGAAGTCAGTTCGACAATAACATAAAACTGTGAGGCTCGGCCCCATACGTGCTGAGTCTGTGGGCACCTGGAGAGCCTCCTCCAGGCAGCCCCCTAGAGGACAAGCCTCCCTGAGCTCCAGCAAGCTTCCTGGAGCTTCCTTGCCAGGCCCCGCTGTGGCCCCACGAAAGGATCCCGCTGTCAATTTCACAGTCCCTACTGCAGGCCCGCTTCCATGGGGCCCAACCCCGGCTGCCTCTTGGACCACCCCCCCCAACCCTTTAAAACCACAGGATCCCAAGGCCCCACCCCCGACGGACTGCCCAGAATCCCCGTGAAGCCGTGCAAATTGTCACTTCACAAAAGAACACGAGGAAATTTGGGAGACTGAGGATTTGGTCTGTCTTCTTCCAATAATTCTATCATTCCTCTATCATCCGGGGCCAGTCATTTGATCTTCCTGGGTCTCATTTTTCTCATTGTATCACCTGACAATGCTGGACTCGCGATCCCTAAGCCTCCTTCCACAACTGAGGATCTCTCACGCACAACGGTATCTTCCTTTCATTTCCTGAAGACACCTTAGGATTGTGTCCCATCTCGGAGCCGTTGTGACAAGCATCCGTTTTCTCTCCACAGGAGCGTCATTGTAGATTTGAGCCCCTGGGGTGGATCGAAACCCAGGCCGTGGCATAGTCCGGAACTTGTTTCAAAACATACAAATAAATTGTTATAATTCTTAGAGAAGTAAAATAAAAGAAGCTCCGCCAGACATTCTGATGAACACCCAGAGACGGAAACCAGCGCCTGAATACACGGAGGTCACTGTGCAAGCATGGGAGAGGATGGGGGGGAGGGGGAGGGGGAGCAGAGGTGTGGGGGAAACCAGAAAGGCAGAAAACCCAACCTCCCCCATCTTCAACACGTACACAAAGTACCTGCTCTGCCTACCTCCTTAGGTTAGTGGGAGAAGCGACAGGATGGTCTATTTGGACCATTCTCTAAACGGCTTAGTGCTACTCGCGACTAAAAGGTTCTCCTTCTGGAGCATGGACCTTAGCAGCCAGACTTCTGAGACGATGTCGTCACGTGGAGAGAAAAATGAAGCCTCTGGGGCGCCTGCGTGGCTCAGTCGGTTAAGCGTCTGACTCCTGATTGCAGCTCAGGTCATGATCTCATGGTTTGTGAGATCGAGCCCCACGTGGGGCTGCATACGGACACTGTGGAGCCTGCTTGGGATTTCTCTCTCCCTCCCCTTCTGCCTGAAGGAGCAAAAATGTAAAAGGGGAAAATGAAGCTCAGAAAAGGCAAGTGACTGGTTCAAAGTCACACCCTCTTCCCTGATAACGAATCATCGATCTAAGTCAAGCCCACTCTACCAGTGAGGAGAGGCTGGGTGTACTACCGTGGCAAACAACCCCCCAAATAACAAGCTTTATCTGCCCTTCATTCTACACGTCCATCATGGGGCGGCAGGGGTTCTGATTGTTGGAATCGTGGAGGGACCTAGGCTGATGGAGCGGCCGTCGTTTCAAATCCCATGCGTCACTGTGCCAGAAAGAACGAGAGAGAGCTCTGGAAGGTCTAGCACTCTGGCCTGAAGTGACACACGGCGCTTCTGTTCACACTCATTGGTAGGAACCAGTCACGTGGCTCCAACCCACTACCTGGGGCCACGAGTGAAAGGAAACGCAAACCCATCAGGTTTCCCCGCGGGGCAGGAGCTGGAAATACTTGGCCAACAGCACTACTTGCCCATCACGCCCATGTTGCCACCCCGGTCCCCTCCATGCTGCCTCCTCTACCAAACCTTTCCTCGTCCCATAAACCGTATTCCCGAAAGTTCTATGTGACCAAAACTTCGGGGTGCCTTCAACTCTGGTCCTTCGGCGTTTCGTACACGCCAGGACGGGTGCTTCGTCCCTGCACCTCTGACACCCAGCGCAGGGCCTCGGCGTGGGAAAAATTGATGCTGCTTCCAAAGACCCGTGACGTTTTATTTCATTTTTGTTTACCAGTTATAAATCAGCAGCACTATTTGAGTGACTTAAAATTATTTAATCCGTCAAAAACGCTTTGTGGCCATAACTATTATTTCCCCCATTAACCACTCAGCCCAGGGCTCAGCAGGCTCCATTAGGGCCCCCCCTCTCCTTCTGGGGAGCCTCCTAGATCCAGCTCCCTTTTCTATCAAAACGTGCTGGTCCTGCATCCTATCCCCTTCCCTCAGGGGCTTGCCCTCTGTGGATCTGATAAGTTCCAGGAGAGCTGGGAGGTGCAAAAGATCATTATTTTCCCCTTGACAGTTTTGCCGAAGGCTGGCCCCGGGGCAGATAATCCACCCTGGGCAGAAGCAGGTTGCTGGTGCTGGCGGTTCGGGGCTTTGTGATGCAAACGTGCACCTTCGGCGTGGCCTACTTGGAGCGCTGTCTTCTAGCAATCAGCCTCTAAGCACCTGGTCCAGGCTCTGCTTCTTCATTTCAGAGGAGATCCTCAGATGAGGAGCCCAGGACGCGGCAGGATTCTGGGAGGGACGAGAGACTGCGAACATTCTGCTGACTCGGTGCCCTCGCCCTGGAATCGGCAAGTGGCTTTTCTCCCAGGAACCCTTGTGTGTGTGTGTGTGGGGGGGTCTTTTGCTGGTGCCCTCGCCTTGCAATCGGCAAATGGCTTTTCTCCCAGGAGCCCTTGTGTGTGTGTGTGGGGGGGGGGGTGTCTTTTGCTGGTGTCCCTGATCAACAGATTCTTTTAACTCAGGCTGAATCTTTCAGTGGAGGCACCATAGAGTTTGCAAAGGAGCTTTCAGAAGCTGTGGTCACGTCGACCACAGGGTTTCTGCGGCCAGCAGGAGATGCTCTGGTCCACGCAGGGGGAGCCAACATGTCTAGCCTTCATGGCCTGCGCGCTAAGCAGGGAGGATGCCGCACACACTGGGGGCTCTCCTCGTGGACTCCCGAAGAAGTGCTCTCTCCGAAGAAAGAATTCCAAAAAGCTCCTAAGAATTTAAAAGTGCATTCGAAAGTTGTGCTCTTTTCAGAAAGAAAAATTCCAAATTCCCCAACGATATTCAAACAGGAATTTGTTGCCACTCTGGAGCAGGGCGGGGTGGGGGGAGGGAGGGGGGAGGGTATTGGCAAGGTGGAAAAAGATGAGGAAAAGGGAAATGTGAACTGGGGAGGAGCTCTCCAGGCGCTGGTTTGTTGGAGACGTTGGCCCGAGTACCTTGCTCTGGCCTGAAGGCACCACAAGATGGCAGCATTTCTGAAAGTTCCAGCCCCCCCCCCCCACCCCCCCGCCCCCTAAAGGCTGCCTCTGGGCGTTGGGGCGCCTTGGCGTCCAGTCAGGAGCACATCCTCCTTCATGTTTAGAAGGATTAAGAGTCCCGACCTGAGATGCTCTTGTCCTCAGCCAGAGAGAAGAGGGCCAGGGCCGAAAGGCTGGATCTCTCCGGTGCACGTTCAGCTGTTTAAACAAAATCAGCGTTGAACCCAAGTGCCTGTTGGCCAGTGGCCACTTTGGACATTGGGCTGGGTTGTCTTAGGTTGTCTGAGAAACAGAAAGCTTGTTTGGCCAGATGTTGTGTGGGGGCCAAGGAACTTTGTGGTGCTTTAGAGAGTATGTCCCCGCCAGCTAACCTCGGTTTGGATGCACTGGGGGACTTTGCACCCCTGGTAGAGCCTGGCACCAGCACCTGCATTCAGGTTCCCAGCCCCCCCTACCACCACCCTGGATGCCCACACTGGTCATCCGGTGTGAAACAGTGGACAGTTGTTGCCATTAAAACTCTTCCTGCCGTTTTATATGCTCTGTTCACTCATTGATTCATTCTTCGATACACCTACTCTGAGCCAGGAGTCCCGTGGTGTCCCGGGGATTCAAGAATGACCGTTCTGCCATCATGAAGTTGCATCTAGTTGGGGGATGGAGGGGAGACTGAATTATTTATAATCGTAAGGGGCGCCTGGGTGGCTCAGTCAATTAAGCATCCGACTTCAGCTCAGGTCATGATCTCAAGGTTCTTGGGTTCGAGCCCTGCATCGAGTTCTGTGCTGACAGCTCAGAGCCTGGAGCCTGCTTCGGATTCTGTGTCTCCCCCACTCTTTCTGCCCCTCCTCCGCTCATGCTCTCTCTCTCTCAAAAATAAATAAACGTAAAAATTTTTGTTTAATTGTAATTATAAAATTATATTCCTACTATGCAGGAAAAGTGCAGGATGTTGTGACAGGGATTCTGGAAGCCTCTGCCATTTATTAGCTGATATCTTGGGCAAGTTACTTAGCTAGGGGCACTGCGTATGGTTTCTTCGATTTTGCACGGGACGGCCGTGAGGACTAACGAATTAAACAGGTGTAACCGTGTCTGACATATGGTAAATGCAAACGAATGCTGCCTGCAACCCCTAATACTGTTATGCACCTCACAACCCCGGGAGGGGCGATATGCACACAGACCACACGTGCAACTGATGGCGGCAGCTTTGCACTGTTCCGAGACTCAGTTTCCTTATCTGTAAACAGAGTAATAATAGTGATATCATGGGACTGTTGTGAGCATAAAATGAGATATGGAAAGAGTGTTAGGCTCCAGCTCCATGCCTGCTGTCTGTTATTATTATTAGAACTCGAAGCCATGATATCAAAGCTCAATATAAAGGCTTACATCTGCATTTTGGAGCCGTATGTGAAGCCCCAGGTGACACATTAAGGTGTGTGTTTGGCTAATTAATGGCCTATTTTCAGCTACGAACTGCTTCCTCTTCCTACCACCTGAAGGGGGCGTGTCTGAGCTTTCAAGATCAGGTCAGTGCCCATCTTTAGGGGACCCGAAGAAGATCTAACATCTGGTCAGTAGGGTCAGCAAAGAGTCGGCTGAGGAAGGGAAACGGGAAGGCCTCTCCCTTTGCGGAGTGACTCCCACAGCGGCAGCTACCGGACCTCGTATTTGTTATCCTATGTCACCCTGAGGGCAGCCCTGTGCCATAGGCCCTGTGTGAGCGTCCTTACAGATTCGGAAATGGAGGCCAAAGGTCACTCAGAAAACGCTTGCTGAAGCTAGGTGTGAACGCGGGTGGGTCAGACTCCAAACCCTGAAGGCTGTCTTGAGAGGTTTGATGGAATTGACTAGAATGTTACACGTGGCTTGTCCGCAGGCCTAAAGAGGCACTTAAATGCTTGTTGGATTGGTCCATGGGACCAATTCTGTCCAGGCTATCTATTGGCTCCACGTGTGGACAAACGTGTCTTTAATCTGGGCAGATTAAAGCGTTTCTCAGATAAAGAAAAAAATGTTGTTACCAGAAAGTTGGAGGATTAGCGTTTTGGGGTTTTTTCTCAACGCGTGTTTGGCAAGTGGGAGTGGACATCTGAGGAGGTTTCCACTGGCTGGGATCAATTCCCTTTCTTCTCATACCAGCATCCTGGGGGTTCCTGTGCGAGGGGTCCCCTTCCCCACTCCTGGTCTTCTGGTTTGAATGAGGCTGACCTTCTTTACTTGCTCTGGGGATGGGCACCTGACCAGCTCTGGCCAATCTTCGCGCTCTGGAGGCAGGATTATTTCAGAGGTGGGTATGAATCCTCAGCCAAACCGAAAGAGAGTCAGTCCTGAGGTGTTGCTGGGGTCTGGGGACACCACCACCCTCTTTCTGAAGGGGTCGCTAAGCTGGAAGCCCATTGGCCTGGAGTTGCCAGTGGCTATGTTTGCCCCTACGTGAGACTGAGGACAGACCACAGAAAAGAGGAGAAAGGAGACGCTGAGATTTCTGGTGGCATCTTTTGAGTGGCTGGATTCAACTGTGAATTTTCCTAGTCACGCGAGTTAATGTATTTCGTTCGATGTGTTTGCAAATTTGAGTACAGTTACTGTCTCTTAGTCCTGAGAGCATCCTGTCTAATATAGAAACGTTCTCAAAATACATCAGTAAACTGGGTGCTGGAAATACAACGGAAATTTCCTTTGAAATGTTATTTGGTACTCGATATCAATCCTAATTGTTTTTGCGTTGTAGATATTAAAGATGTAAGAGAAATTGTGCTATGCCCGTATCATGGAAAACATAAACAAAAATAAACAAATATACTTCATACTATTATCCGGTAAATCCCAGAGACCTGCTTCTCGGGAGTCAGAAAGATCTGAGTTTGAATTCTAGCCCTCCCAGTTACCTTGGACAACTGTCACAACTGTAATGGGCCTCAGTTTACTCACCGGCAGTTCGGAGGTAACTGGAGTAGCTACATCATTGGGACATTAGAAAGGATTGTCTGAAATAATAAGAACACCCAGCCTTATGACGGAATAGTACTATGAGATAGGAACTTAAGGAAAGAAAGACTAAGTAACTTGTTCAAGGTCAGCTAACTCGCTGGTGGCAGAGCTGGGATTTGAACCTGGGTAACGTGGCTCAGAGCTTCCACTCCTGAACACCATGTTTACCATCTCCTGAACCTGAAAGAGGTTGAATAACTTGCCCAAGTTTGCACCTCATAATATTGTACACAAAGTGCACCAACAGACGTTAAGGAGAACACAGAGCAACGGGTGTGTTAACCAGCTCGTTACATTTCAGGGCAGGGCCATGTATGCGATAATAGGGGGATGCGGGAGTGGGATTTAGGAGGCCTGGTTTTGACTTTCCTCTGTCACTAACGTGACGTGTGACCTTAGGCAAGTCACTTGCTTCTCTGATCTTTGGTTTCTCGTCTGTACATCAAGAGGATCGAGATTGTTCTGCACCCATTGTAACCATCTACTGGTCCGGGGTTTGGAGCCATTCAACAACCAATGAGACTGAGGCCACATGAACGGGACTTGGCAAGGAGTTTGGGGCAAGGTGGCTGGATTAGAGACCCCATCTCCCTGCCAGTCAGTCTGAAGCTGTGGGTCCAGGGCTGCATCCCCCGTGCTCTACACGGCTTGCAGTTTGGGGCTTCTCTCCAGTTTTCCATATTTCTCTACCCTCGTCTATTTCTAAGATCAAGGAAGAAAAATGTGGCCGAAATTGGCCGTCTCTGACCCACAGCAAAGAAAGCCCAAGACTGGACCTCAGCCTTCTCACATGTCAAATCAATGGCCGACTTCCAGCCTCTTCCCTGATCATTTTAAAGGCTTTTAGCACATCTGAAAATGCTCCCCGAATGGCAACAAACTCTCCCAGGAAAAAGTAAGTGTTTTGATGAGTTAAGTGTAAATGAATCAAAACCACATGGATTAAATTTCCCCTGAAATACACTCAAGATTGACCATTAAGGACAAATGCTTTGGGATAATATGGGCTGCGGGAGAGAGGGCTGGAGAGTCTGGGATCTGACTTGAAACTTCCCCTCTGCTCCTTAACACCGAGGCCATTTGCTCCACAGTGTGAACAACCCCAAAGGCTCAGACCCCCTAACTCGCGCTGCCTTTAACAAATGACCAGATAATCTTCGCTTGGGACTTAATAAGACCTTGGGGTAAAAGTTCAACTAACCAAGGGCATCTTGGTTAGTGATAAACTCGTTCAAGGTGGTAGACAGCCTTGAAAAGCGAAACTGTTCATTTATTCAAACAACGCTCATTGAGTCCCTGATTTGTGCCAAAAACCTGCGATGTAATGAGAAGCAAAGAAGAATGACATGAGGTCCCGGCTTCTCTGTCCCTTCCCCCTCTGTCACGACGTCATTGCCCTGCTGCTACTTCTCGTGGGTCTCTGTTGCTTTCAGTGACACGAAGCTCTCTGTTGACGGGCTTTCAAGCCAGTTTGGGAGTATTTTCTCAAGATTTTGGTTGAGTTTGGAACATGCCGAGTGGCAGTTTCTCTGCTCTTACCCCCACTCGCGTACTGCTTATTCATCAGACCTCATCGTCTCCTCCCAGAACACCAAAGCAGACTCCTAACTGGCAGCATGTCTGCCCCCTACGAATCCACCCTCCACCCAACTACCAGAACAATCTGCCTCGACCTCAAATCGGACCACATCATTTGACTCTTGAGAGTCAGAACTCCCAAGTGTCTACTCAGTTAAGGGCGATCTCCAAGCATGGTAGACAAGGCCTGCTACAGGACTTGGCCCTTACTTGACTCTCAAGCCTCTTTGGAAAGACATATCTTATATTCTTGGTCCGGGAGAATTAATGTTATTAAAGTATCCACACAATCCCAAGTGATCTACAGATTCAGTGCAATCCACATCAAAATTCCAGTGGCGTTTTTTACAGAAATAGAAAAACTATCCTAAAATTCACATGGAATCAAAAAGCACCTGAAAGAGTCAGATCTTGAGGAAGAACAAAGCTGGAGGCATTACACTTCCCGATTTCAAACTATATTACTAAGCTGTAGTCATCAAAACAGTATGGTACTGGGCATAAAAACAAGCATGAAGACCAATGGAACAGAACACAGAAAGCCCAGAAATAAACCCAGGCCTGCATAATCCAGTAATCTTTGATAAGGGAGCCAGGAACACACAACAGGGAAAGAATTGTCTCCTTAGTAAATGGTGCTGGAAAATTAGATATCCACTTGCAAAAAAGTGAAACTGGACCTCTATCATATACTACTCACAAAAGTTAATTCAGGGATGCCTGGGTGGTTCAGTCGGTTAAGCGTTCAACTTCGGCTCAGGTCATGCTCTCGTGGTCTGTGAGTTCAAGCCCCACATCAGGCTCTGTGCTAACAGCTCAGAACCTGGAGCCTGCTTCAGATCCTGTGTCTCTGTCCCTCTCTGTCCCTCTCCTGCTTGTGCTCTGTCTCCCTCTCTCTGTCTCTCTCTCTCAAAAATAAATAAACATTAAAAAAGTTAATTCAAAATGACTAAAGACTCAAATGTAAGACCTGAAATTATAAAACTCCTAGAAGACAAAATTAAAATTAAAAAAAAAAAAAAAACTCCTGGAAGAAAACAGTGGGAAAAATCTCCTTGATGTTGGTCTTGGCAATGACTTTTTGGATAAGACATTAAAAGAATAGGCAACAAAAGTTAAAAGAAGCAAGTGGAACTATTTCAAACCAAAAAAACCACAAAAAACAAAAAACAAAAAAAAAACTACACAGCAAAGGAAACAATCAACGAATTGAAAAAGCAAGCTACAGAATGGGAAACAAAATATTTGCAAACCACTTATCTAATAATATATCCAAAATGCATAATTTCCAAAATATGTAAGGAGCCTACACACCTCAATAATAAAAACTCAAATAGTAAAAAAACAAAACAAAACAAAACCCAAAAACTAAAAGACAAAAAGACCCAAAACTTAGAACTGAACAAAGAACCCAAACAGACATTTTGCTAAAGGGGACAAACAAGTGACCCATGGGTACATGAAGAGATGCTTAACGTCACTAACCGGGTGTGACCAAATGCAAATCAAAATCACAATGAACTGTCACCTCATCCCTATCATCAAAAAGGCAAGAGATGACAAAAGTTGGCAAGGACATGGAGAAAAGGGGACACTTATACACTGTTGGGGAGAACGTAAGTTGTTGTTCCTCAAAAAATTAAAAATAGAACCGCCAGGTGATTCAGCAACCCCACTCCTGGGCACGTATCCAAAGGAAACAAAAGCAGTATCACAAGGAGATACCTGCACCCCCTTGTTCATTGTAGCATTATTCACAATAGCCAGGATCTAGAAAGAACCTAAATATTCTTTGACAGATGAATGGATAAAGACAACGTGAGATAATGTATATCTACATATCCCTCTACATATATCTATATATACCTATGCAATGGAATGTAGAAGAAGGAAGTTCTGACATTTACAACAACATGAATGAATCTGGAGGGCATGATGCTACGTGAAATAAGCCAGACAGAGAAGAAGACTGTATTTATCACTTACATGTGGAACTGGAGGTGGGGGGGGGAGATCAATTTCATAGACACAGAGACTAGAGCGGTGATTGCCAGGGGCCGGGCAGAGGGGGAAATGGGGAGATGTAAGTCAAAGTGGACCAACTTTCAGTTATAAGATGAGGAAGTTCCGAGGATCTGATGTGCAGCACAGTAACTATATAGTTAATAATATGATATTGAATACCTGAAATTTGCTGAGTAGATCTCAAGTGTTCTCACTGCCAAAAAGAAAAAAAGAGTTAAACTCTGTGAGGTGATAAATGTGTTAATTATCTTGATCTCCGTAATCATTCCACAACGTATATGCATATCAAATCCTCATGTTGTACACTTCAAATGGATACGGTTACATTTGTCAGTTATTCCTCCATAAAGCTGGGCAGGGGTAAAAGATACAGGAAATGTCTCCGTATTAGCTATTTAATTTAAACATTTACTGTCACAAACCAAACAACTTCTGCTACCTTTTATATCATCTTCTAAAGACACTGCTATGTTTGCTCTTGTGAAAGTCTCTGGGGCACTTTTTTTTTTTTTTTTTTTTAGTTTATTTATTTATTTTGAGAGAGAGAGAGGGGGGCAGAGCGAAAAGGAGAGAGAGAATCCCGAGCAGGCTCTGCAACTGCCAGCACGGAGCCAGACGCTGGGCTCCAACCCGCGAACTGCGAGATCGTGACCCGACCCGAGACCAAGAGTGGGATGCTTAGCCAGTTAAGCCGCCCAGGCACCCCTGGGCACCTTTTCATCACACACACTTTGTTCTTACTCTTAGGGTTCACAGGACGTCTCATATGTCAATATAAGTTCTATAAATCATGATGATGAAATATACACATGTGCATACGTATGTGTGCACACGCATGTTACCCCATGGCGGGCGATATTAGCACGCGGCGTTAGACCCAAGACCGCGAGAAGCACAACACACATCCAAAAACAGAATGGCGTCTTCCCTGGACTTGACTGTGAATCTGCTTGATTGTGTGGGAGCTGGGGCGGAAGAAGGTGGGTGTGAGACTCCCAGAGGTGGCTCTTACTTAGGGACGGAGCTCACAAAGCAGCATGGTGTTTCCCCCATGAAGCAGCCAGTTTCACCTTTCGGTTGTAGCAGCGTTTCTGGTGGGGGAGCACTCCACCCGCAATCTGTGAGGAGTGGGTTGTGGTTGTAGGGGAGGCACCTCTAAGCACATCGGTGCAATTCCTTCTATTTTTCCCCAAGGAGAAGCGTGGTGGGAAAGAAACGACTGAACCAAGCTGGAAGCAACCTGAGGGCCTATGAAGTCTAGCCTCAACTTTGGGCCTCATCCTCTTGAGGGACTGAAAATGCAGAGGCACTGTGGGCTGACCGCTTGTAAAACCAGGACTTGGACCCACAGGCCAGAGCGCCTCATCTGCAATGCCCAGCCCAGGAGGCCAGGCCGCTGTCTCTAGTGACAATCCAGGAGGCTGAACCGTCACGTCTGTGACAGTCAGCCCCAAACAGCCAGGACTCGATTAATAACTGACGGCCTCCCTGGTTGTCGTCCCTGCTTCTCACTTAGGACCAACCAGAGAGAGCCACGTATGTCCCCTGGACCCCTAACCAACCACTCAGGCCACTCCACTTCTACGTAGCTTCCCCGGGCCAACAGCCTCCAGTCAGGCCACACCTGAAGCTTCCCTTTTTCACTCTAAAGGGAAAGGCCCCTCTCCTGCCTGCCTTTGAGTCTCTCTCAAAACACAAGTGATGGGGGCTGACTTCCTTGCTATGGCAAAAGCTCTGATTACGTAGCCTTTTTCATTTTATTTCCACACACCTTTCTAGATATTTGTGGGATAGGTGATTCCAAGCCACCAACGGTATCACCCTCTTCCCTAATTCTGTCTCCTGCAGCCCCAGCTGGCCAAGAGATGGCTGTCGCTGCTCTCTCCTCGTTGCCGTGCGGCCGGAGGTTCCTTCACTGACTCCACCCCTGATGTGCGCCATGACAGTTTCCTGGGGTCTAGAGCAGGCCTGACCGTCAGCTCTAAGACGCACTGGGAAGGCATGAGTGGTTGTTTATGGCTGGTGTCCATTCTGTTGGCTCTATGCTCTTGCCCCGATTCAGCACCGTTCTTCCTTCCTCGAAACTACCGCGGAGGATAAAAAGGTGTAGGTTGGCTTCTAATCCCAGAACTAACAAGCAGAGAAAGGCACATTCCCTTCATGGTCCTATCTCTGCTGCTGTAATGTGAGGACAGGACTCAATAGTATTTTAAGTCCCTTCTGTATCTTACCCAGCTGAATCTTCTCCCCATTGGCTTCCGGCCCTCACATGTGTTGGTCATTATAAAAATCTCCAAAGGACCACCCCCGATGGGCTCAACCTTTACAGAAGGAGGGTTCATTGAACCGGGGGCATTTGCCCTGCCTGGCCAAAGAGAGGCAAATCCAGGGTGGAATCAAGTCCCTCTTTTCCTACACCAGATTCGTGGTTCCAAATGGTGCCATTTAGGCAACGCCGACTCTTGAGCTGCCACGCCCTTTGTTACAATTCACATGCGTACACTTGATTCCCCTGGGAACACGTTTTTAAAATTGAATGAATCCAGAGTTCACATATGTTGCCTGAATGCGACATTGTGTAATACCTTTTTTCCCCCTGACTATCCGTACCGTCTCCCCCTTTCAAAACCCCCTCTCATTGAGTGGCATTAAAAACAAAACAAAACAAAACCTTCGCTCCCACTTAGAGGCCTAAGTCCTGGGGAGCCAGAGCAGAGGAGAGGTTGTCACCTCTCACGTTCAGCAATAAAAATGACTTCCTCCTTTCAGCCGCTGTTCCCTGATGTGACTCTGTGATCAGTATCAAATGCTTGGCAGCAAGGATTTCTGTAGAGCCTTCCCAGCTAAAATAGATTTAACCTGCCCGCTGCTCTTTGTGCGGGAACAATGGGCGTAACAATAAGGAGCTGCTATATTGTTCATGCATGAATAGTTCTGATTCTAGATATTTGCTGTTGGGCCCTGTAGATTACCTGCAAAGAATGTCCAGCTCCCTCTGTTGAGAAAGGTTATGCTACAGGCAAGCAGTCCAGGCTGTTTCATGGTAATGAATCAATAGGGGCCTGCAATTAATGAAGCCTTATTTCAAAATGGTAGGGAGTCACCTTTTGAAATAGGGTCTGTTTTCTTCTCCGGCCTAATTGCACAGCCTGGGGTGTCTCCAGTTTGAATGGGTCAACTTTGTGTGTGAACCGGGGTTGAGGGCTGGCGGGAAGGGGCAGAGGGTGACAAGCAAGGTGGCTTTGGGGGCTTACTTGGGCCAGCTCTGGGGGAAATGAAACCCATATGTGCGGTTATTAGCATGTGGCTCGGAACCAGGCAAACCACAGAGGCAGGCTGCAAGGCTGAGAGCACCTTCTGAGTTTTCCAGTCCCAGTTTTCCAACTGGGCAAAATCTTCATCAGCAGGGGTTTTTGCTGTGTGGCTATGATTGAGTCTTTGAGAACCCGTGGCTGGTGCCTGGCGGTTAATGGCGGGCTTTGGATCCAACACATCTAAATCTCAGTTGTTGCACTGTCATTTACCAGCGGTGTGATCTGAGGCAAACTACTTAACCTCTCTGAGCGTCCTTTGTCTGATCCGTCAAACAGGGAGAGAGCATCACCAACAAACGGGGATCTCGCAAAGAAAACATGCCTCCCCTAATAGGGATCCGATACATGGTTGTAGCAAATGCTGCGAGTTTACCAATATCTATCCTTCCTTCCTTCCTTCCTTACCAACAGAATCTCAATTTTGTTCAGGGCAGCAATGTATCCAGCCAAGAAAATCCTGATATCTCAGGGTCCCTTATAGTTGAAGTGTCCCTATGACATAGTTCTGGTCAATCAAAAGGGAACGTCTGCTGGATAGAGCTGCCTGGAAAACGATGGTTTTCTTGATTTAAAAAACAATAACAGTAACAACAGACTTTGCAAGGCTTTAGCCTTTTTCCCTGCCCTCCTCTCTTCCTTCCTGGAACGCAATTCCAATGCCCAGAAGCATGGGAGCCGCCATCTTGAAACCATGAGGACAAACAACCATGAGGACATAAGCTGAGAGAGTGGGACAAAAGGGTAGAGGATGGGGGAAGGTTCATGGAGCTGTGGAGTGGCTGTACCAGTCCCTGAGTGCCTCCCTCAGGCCTCTTGACAGGTAAGAACTATAAATCCCCATGCATTTAAGTCACGGTTCCTTGAGCTTTCTCTTATATGTGTCCAAGCGCGATCTCTGATACCTTCTGAGTATTATTTCTTCAGGCTGCCGCAAAGAGCCTTGGGAACTTCCCCCAAGACTGGCTAAAGTAAGGAAGAGGAATACACTGGGAGAAAACCACCTAGGCTCTGATATTTCAGGACCTCCCCTTTGTCTGTCAACTCATGCACCTGAGATTTTTATTTACAGAGGCTTCCTTGCTTGTTATTAAATCGAGGCTTCCAGGGAAGTAGAGTGAAATTAAGGGAGATCAGAGGCAAAGATAGCCATGGCTACTATATAAACACCTGTCTGCATCATATAAGATACTGGAGTTAATCAACTCCAAGAACAGAGGCGGTGCCCAAATGAACAAACCGCCTCCTGGAGCTGGCCACGGCAAGCCTGCTGAATGCAGGAAGTAAATATGGGAGCCAAGAGGCCAAAAATAATAACGGCAATGAGATTTTTTAAATTCATCCCTAATAAAGACACCTTTGCTGAATTCTCATGTCCTGGAGAATTAGCCAAGGGTATTTAGGTTTATCCAAAAGAACTTAGTGGGAACTTGGGAAAGGTGTAGGCATGCCTTAGCCGAGGTTGGGATGGGGCCCCTTGACCCAGTGAAAGAGCTAGGAGGGAGTCTTCCCTTGACCTTTGAAAGTCAAGCTACTGGCCCATAGCTCTGGACAGTGTGGCTTAGAGGCTGCCTCTCCAGGAGGATAGTGGAGTAAAGTGAGTCGCAAATGAGCTAATCACCATTAATGTTTCGGCTGAAACTGCCAGTCTGACATCCTTCCTAATGGCTGACAAATGTCAGGGTGACTTGTGTGCTTTTTTTGTTAATTGAATTGGTTAATTGGGTCCCAGAGGCCTAGCTGCTAATTACGAGCTACAGCCGAATAGGAGCTTTAAAAAAAAAAAAAAAAAGAAAGAAAAGAAAAGAAAAAAAAGATGCAAGGAAGTTAAAACAAAAGAGAAAATACACACACGCGCACACACACACACACACACACATACTCCAACCCCTTTGTGTTCTTTACAATCTGTACTGTTACCTTCTCTTAATTTTTGACCTGCCACATGTTACTACCTTCTTGATGTGTTCAAAAAAAGAGGGCAAGAAAAACTCCAATTCTGCCTTTTTCCATGAGGAGCATCTGTTCAATCAGTGCCTCGTTCATTAATTTTCTGCCAATTAGCAAGAAAAAAAGGTAGACCGGGAAGGGGGAGAAAAAAGTCCAGATTTACTGCTTAATGCCTTACCTTGTGAAGATGGTGTTTTCAAAAGCTACACGTTGCCTCTCGTTTGGGTAAAGACGCATTAACAGTCTAGGAGACCCAGTAGTGACTTGTTGATGTTAAACAAAACTTTTCCAGAGTTTCCTAGAACAGGTCCCAGGCACAGACCATCGACAGTGTCCATTGAGGAATAACCTATCTCAAAGGTAAGTAAAATAACTTCCAGTGCACAGAGGACTCTAGGAATTTAGTGCTAAAGGTGTCTCCGGGGAAGTATCTCCCAACTGTCAACCGCGTGTTCCCAGTGTTGTCTTTGGTTTTTGCTTCCAAGTAAGGGACAACAACGAAGGCAGCTGGACACTCCAGATTCATGCCTCCAGTTCACCCTGCTTCCGGGAGCTGGCAGACCCAAAGTATCTGATAACACAGGTGACATTCTTTGGTTGGTGGGGAAGGAACCCGAGGTAGAGAGGAGAGAAAGAAGAGGCACTCAAAGGAACTTTGTGGCAGAATCAGATTTTTCCAGCCCCTAAAGTTCTGGCAGACATAATTGGATAGGGGTAAGCTGCCCAGGACAGCACTTCCTTACTCTCAGAGTCTTGGGCTAGCAGAGTCTGGGATTTTGAAAACATGTGGCCAGAAGTTTGGGGACTTGAAGAATGTGTGTGGCCCAGATACCGCTTGGAGCCACCTTGCCCGGGCAGATCAGGTGAACTTGACTCACAGTCCCGATTCCAGTCTGCCTCCCAGCTCAGCCACTAAGGCCTCCTCCCAGTTTCTTCCAGGTCCCAGCCTCCCTCGCCCTCCATGAATTCCTGTGCACGTGTTCCTGGGGGTGATGCCTCAGGTTGGCCACAAGCTAGATTTTGGTCCCTTGCTGTTTCCAAGGCTCCCAATCATAAAAGTTTTAACTTTTTTGAAGACTTGAGAGGGCAGGGTCATGGGCTACAAAGAGCCTTCTACGTTCCAGTAGCTCTCCCTCCACTGCTCCGGCATTTTCCTCTCCCGCCCCCACCCCCTTCGTATCCCTGAGAATTTAGATTGTTACACCTGATGCCTGGCTGACAGTCCCTGAGACACACGCATGGAAAGCTCAACGTTAAAAGAAAAGCTGCGTGTTTTTCAACGATTCCATTTGTGTCTCTGTATTTTTACCGGCAGGTGTGCATGTGTGTGTGAGTGCCTGCATGAGCCCGCCAGCATTAAAATAGCATGGATGAACTTGGGTTCATCTTGAGCACAGCATCTCTGAAGAGTTGTCAGGAAACATGTTAAAGATCTACGGGAACGATGGCAAGGTTGAATATATGGGGAAGACAAAACAGTGGTAGCCAGTGGAGCTCACTAGTCAAGATCATAGCTCTGTGCCCTGAAGACCAAAGTCCAAATCCTGGCCTTGACCCTTCCTAGCTGTGCAAACTTAGACCAGTTACTTCAACATCTTTGAAACTCATGCTTTCAACTCCAAAATGCAAATAATAATAGCATCTGTCTTCTAGGCTGGCTTCTGGAAATAGATGAGACAAGGCATGTAAACAGCACAGTGCTTGGCATGTAGCACATTCCCAGGAAACATTCGTTCCTATATTTGCTTTCCTCTCTTAACTTCCTTTCTTTAAAATCTGAAGTCCGCAGGAACATCGGCTATACCAGGAATGTAACGGTATCGTTAGCCTGGTTTGTTTTGCTTATGCTTAAATGAATTCTCAAGTTTCTTTGACCTGTCTGGTAGTGTGGCTTCTGCTGCTCTTTCTTGAAGAGAATAGGGTTTTTATGACCTTTCAACCCGGAGAAATACCAATATTTTCTTCAGATTTAGTTTGGGCATTGCTTTACCCCCAGGGGTCTTACATAAGGCTCAGAGGAGAGGTAGAGAGAGGAGAAAACGGATGGTCCTGTTTCATAGGAAGTAAATGGTGTGTCCCATCGTCCATATCATCTAGTCCTTTCCACAGAACCTCTCCTAGGAAAGACCTGCCTCGTACGCTCTCTGCGGGAAGAGGAGACACTGAAGTCTCAGTCCTCGGAGCCCAGGTTTCTTTGGGTGTCCCCATTCCTTTCTGCTGGAGATAGCCCACAATTGGTCCCAAGATTTTTGGTTTCATCGTTAGCTTAGAGGGCAGATCATTCGGCCACCTGGAGAGGTAGGGTGACAAATGTGGTAGGGTGCCCAGGGTGGAGTGGCTTCTTGGGACATGGATCTTTCAGTACTCAGAGGAGGAAAATCCAGGCAAATTAGGGTGAGTTGGCCATCCTCCTGGAAGGCCGCTATTTAAATAGTTTGTTTGGAGAGTCATTGCAGTTGGGGGAGGTGCCAATCCCAAAGATCCTAGTCAGTTAATAAACTCAGTAAAAATCGGGGCCTCTCAGAGCATCGTCCGATGCTAAATATGTATATGTGGCTTGGGCAGCTCTGATGACGAAAGTCATAGAAACACGTGATTTCTCAGTCACACAGCACGTGAGCCGTGGGGACTCATCCCCTTGGAAGTTGGAGTCCCATGGAGGAACTTGTCAAAACGAAGTCCTGAATTAGCCACCCACAGATTGCATTATGCAGAGAGGAGGAGGAAGGGGTTAAGTGACAAAAGACAAAAACCGTAAAATCCGGAGGCCTTGTGGGCATTCCGTACCCGAGTCACCACCTGAGGGAAGCCAACATTGTTGTCATGTCCCTATGCCAGCACCGAGAAACCTTGCCCTTCCTCGCCCTGGCTCGAAACAAAATGGCTAAGCATGCTTCCCTCAGATTTGCAAAGAATACTGCAAAGAGAAAGGAGGTTGACATCTCCTCACAGAAGGAAAGAGGGAAAATAACAATTAGGGGATGACGCATTGAGAGAACTCAAATACACCAGTCCGTGGGTTACACAATATTCTCACTTAAGTCGCAGAGAATCTTGAGAGGTTGGCGTCATGATTCCTACTCGATAACTGAAGAAACCAGGGCTCGGGCAAAAAGTAAGTTTTCTGAGTTCACTCAGCGAAGGAGCGGCTGACCTGGGAATTGAAATAATAATAATAATAGCAATGATGATAATAATGATAATAATTTAATCAAATAGCCATCATAATAGAGCAACAGCATTTCTTAGGTCTTAGGTACTAGGCTACATACACTCTTTATATTTAACCTCATCTTGTCCTGAAACAGTCTTTCAGAATGGTACCACTCTTAAGCCCATTTAACATATGGGTAAATTGAGAATTAGAGACATCGTGGAAAGCACTGGAGGACACCCAGTGAGTTGCAGGATGGAAGTTTGAACCCATGTCTCCCTGGCTCCTTAAACCATTGCACAACCCACGTGATCTGGCATCGTGTTACAAAAACACTTTTGTGCGTGTTACCACATTCAACCATCGAGACATATTTTCTAGGCTTAAAAAGGGAAGCCAAGAGAGCTTCTGACTTGTCCCAAAGCATGGGAGCCTGGCGGAAAACTGACTCCGATTCCGGCACCCCAGGAGAACCATGGACCTCTGGGTCCGTTGGGAAAAAAAAGATATTCTCCCCAAATGGTGGGTTTCTTCTCTTGCTGCAACAGCGAGCTTCTTCAACAGCCCAACCAGCCCCAGAGGCGATCGGTGACTCGGAATGGGAAAGAAGATGGTGATACTCGAGGGCAAAGACAAGTGGCATGGGGTTTCTGCCTCCCCCAGACCATGCAGAAAGGCCCGGATCTTGCCTGTGCATGCAATATTGACCTGGCGGTATTGACGCACCACCTACGGGCCTGCCTTTCCTTATCGATAACCAATGGCAGAGCCTAAAGTTCAAACACCGCTGGGCGGCTTTCATGTTTGTAAACAGTATTGATGTGCATAAATAAAGGCCCATCAGACCGCAGGATTAAACAAGGACGGAGGCAGAACGTTGGGGAGATTAAATCCGGAAGCAGCTCATTAAAATAAGCTGGGAACGAAGGCATAAATGGTGGCCAGTTAATGAAATGCCTTGCCAGCCTGGACACCCCAGTACCCCCAACCCAGGCTTTCCCAAGCTGGTGGCCAATGACGCTGCCTCTTCCTCCCTAGGATAAAACTGGCCCAACTCTGCCTATGAGTTACTTCCCGACCACAGAGCCTCCTAAGCCAGCGACCCACAGCAAGCGCCAGGAAAGGAGCACTGTCTGAGAAGACTGGGTGGTCTGTGGGAGAAGACAGACATCTGACATCAGCACTTGGACCCAGGATGCTCGGGATGCGGCGTGGAAAACAAATGCTTCATCTTTCCATTAAAGAAACAGAAAGAAAAAAAACCAAAACACATTAACAAGAATTGTGGAAATAGCAACACTTCCTCTTCGATTCCAGTAGGGTTCGTTTCAAGGACAAAATCGGACTCAGGGAAGGAGGGAGGTTCAAGACCCAAGGCCACTTGTCCTCACTACTTCTTAATTTTTCTGAGTCTTCTTTGCATTATGATGGCTCAGCATCAAAAGGGCCATATTGAAATGTCCCTTGACTCACAACGGCCTTGTCCAAAGGTCCTGCTTTGCTGTTGGGGCAAAGGAGAAGAGTCAGGGCAGCAGCCAGTTGAAGCTGGGATAGAGAACCTCTTGCCCAATGGATTGCTCAGGGAAATAGCGTGACAGCTGTGCTCATAGGGAAGTAATTCATGCTTTTGCTGGTGACACACTTTCTCCTTTCCGCCATCTTTCGTGTGACTTTATTCAAAGCCAGTGAAAACGATGGCCAACATTTACTCCATACTCTGTGCCAGGCATGATCTTAAGCATGTTACATGCATGAGCTCATTTAGTTTTCTTAAAAAGCCCAAGAGAGGAAGCCAAGGCACAAACGGATAACATAGTGACTTTGTTTCCCCAAGCAATCTCAGAGGTAGGGCATGTTAGTCTGATTTTTGACATGAAGCCTGAGGGGTAAAATGATTTGCTCACAGTCAGAGGTGGGCTTCTCGCAGGGAGCCCTTTGGGGGTGCCTAGATGCCTGAATTTGAGGAGGTGGGATGCCCAAGTTTTGTCCCAGACTCTATTTACCATCACCATTTTTTTCTAAGGTCAGACATGGCCCAGCATGCTTCCAGAAGCATCTTTATTGGACTGAGGAGAGGAGGAAATGCCTCCTAACATTGGGCTTTCATGAAGAACAACAAAATCAAGTATTTGAAAGAGCAAAATGCTTTAAAAATGCATCAGGCTGTTATTCTGATTGAAGGAGCTGTCCCCAGGACAGACCCAAAGTTGCTTTCTCCGAGCTGGTCGCGACAAAGGACCCCTCCACTGGCTTGAGTGGCAAGAAGGCTGCATTGTAGGAATGCACCTAAGATTTCTGGGACCGGGGGAGTGAGGGAATGAGCCGGCGTGCGAGGAGGGAGTGGTATCATGTTCCTGGTTTTCGGGTTAGCTCCAGGACTGGAATGCTTAACTCATGTGGTTTTTCAAGATTAATCATAAGTTACAACAAGCTACTCCCCCTTGGGGTATTTCATTTGCATCATTCTCTCTCCCAGAGGGTTGAAGGAAGAAAAAATATCCGCTGCACAGCTTTGGAAATTAGTTGCTTGTCACTCACTTGCTTGGAATGGGATTTGAATCTCATGGCCTTTGCTCCAGAGCTCTGGACGGGCTCCCCATTAAGTAAGAGATGTACAGCTGGAAAAGACACTGTTGCCAAGGTACTTAGAGTGAGGAAAGCCAGTTGTGGGCAGCTCAACGGTAACATGAGGCCCTGGCTTCTGAGTGCCATCATTTATCTACAGGTCCCCAGGCACCTTCAAAACGAGGCATTTAGCCCTCCATATGCATTTGAGGATCAGAAGTAACAAGCACGCCCCCTTCTCCACGGAAATGAAAGGCTGTGGTTCTATCTTGGGGGAGGAGGCTTTACGTGAGGTATTCAGGGTCTTTGGCAATCCAGTTGGGCGGCCTCCTGATTACCGACCTGGCTGGAAGGTTGCTGACTACCTTTCAGAAGGGTGACCCATCGTCCGGTTTTATATTACACAAACTACACAGTAAATGCAGACTGGATGGAGTCAGTGTCCATGGGAGACAGATCTGAGGAGTGGGGCATGTTGCCATGGTTCTCCGGGCATGACGTCCATGTCACCGGAAGGGGCACCTTTGCCAGAACCTCAAGATGGTGAGTCATCGAGGCCCAAGGCACTAGGCGCTCAGTGCTCTGAATTCAGAGAGGTGAGAAAACTGGAATTGAAAACCAGGAAGGCAGACAGAGGCCGTGCCACATGGACACGAATGGGGCGAGCACGGTGAGATCAGGTCAAGGCCGGGCTCCTCTATGGCAGATGTAGGGCAGCACTCTTCATTGCAGACGCAACTCTGGCCAGTCAGAGGTTGCAATATTCTGCCTGCCGTGGGTAGACTGCCTCAGGTATGGGGGCTGATGCAGGAACTGGGGAAAACAGGCCTGTGGAGACTCAGTATGCCATCTCCTCGGGTGCCGATTGAGGTGTCCCTGCTAAGTGAGGAGACATATCAGGAGTTTGACCAACAAAGTAGCTTCTGCAGGAAGCAATACGTGCAACCACGTAGCCAGAGGGAGATGTATTTACTTCACCAAAGCCAACTAGTCTAGAAAACCATTCATTACTTCATTCCTTGTTGTCCCAACTCGATGATTTCCTTTGCTCACATCGACTTGGTCCTGATTAAATTTTGACCATCTAAAAACCCCCAAACCACTAGAAAGTCCCTCAGAAAGCTGTAACAGTTTCTGATTGTCAAAAATGAAAGCATGCAGAGTTAACCTATCAATCAAGACCAAGGCTTGCTCCCATGACCTGGTCCCAACCTACCTCCTGCAGCATCTCTCAGCCTACACCTGAGCGGGACCAGTGTACTTTCCAGGCCTCAAGCACCCAAGGTGGATTCCCCACTCTGCGCCTTGCTGATACCATGCCCTTGTCTGGAGGATCTCTTCCTCCCCATCCCTACTATTTATTTACCAAATTCCTTCTCATCCTGCCCCAATTTGCTACCGCTGATTTGTTACCATCTCCGTGATCTTAAGAAATTGAGAGATATATTAGGTATAATTGTTAGGGTTGCCATAACCAACTATCACAAAGCGGCTGGCTTAAACAACAAAAAATATATTGGCTTACATGTATGGAGGCTGGGAGTCTCAAATCAAGTAGCTGGCAGGATCAGTTCCCTTTCAGGGCTTTGAGAAAAAAAATCTGTTCCAAGCCTGTCTCCTTGGCTTATCGATGGTTGTCTCCATGTTCACAGGGCATTCTTACTGATTGCATGTCTCTGTGTCCAAATTTCCCCTTTTCTTTTTTTTTAATGTGTATTTTTGATAAAGAGAGAGAGAGAAAGCATGAGTAGGTGGAGGGGCAGAGGGAAAAGGAGAGACAGATAATTTGAGGCAGGCTCTGTGCTGTCAGTGCAAAGCCCAGCATGGGGCTCGAACCCGTGAACCATGAGATCATGACCCGAGCCGAAGTCGGACGCCCGATGGACTGTGCCACCCAGGTGCCCCCAAATGTCTCCTTTTCATAAGCACACCAGTCATATTGGGTTAGGGCCCACCCTAATGATCTCATTTTTACTTGATCACCTCTGTAAAGACCCTATCTCCAAATAAGGTCACATTTTGAGGTAAAGTTTGAGGAAATATTTGATTTTTGTGCCAAGAGAGCTAATCAGGACTGTATGAAGAAGAGAGGTATGTGCAAAGATAGGAAGCGAAGGCCACCATTATCAGGCCACATGAACTATCTTCTAAGACAGCAAATGTTTGTAAAGGTAGAGGGAGGTACAAGTTATGCTAGATCTTGTGCACGGAGGGTATGTTTTCTAAAACACACTGTATCTGTGAGAAGAGGCTGGGTCTTGCTGTGGTGACCTACAACCCCACAATCTCAAGGGCTTACAGCCACAAAGGTTCACTCCTCGCTCATGTGACATGTCCACTGTATGCCATCTGCAACTCTGTTTCACACTGTCCTTACCAGGGGACCCAGCGATAAAGCAGCCTGTGACTGGAACTTTGCCAACTTTGTGGCAGGAGGAAAAGACATATGGCAAATCAAGCACAGCTCTTAGAGGTTCTTCTTGGACAGAGCTCACATTTCACTGGCCAAAGGAAGTCACCTGGCCAAGTCTGATGTCAGCAGACAGGAGTGTATAATCCTTCTGCAGGAAGGGTCACTGCAGGGAGGGGCATCGAATACAGGCAAGCGGAAGCCCAATGAACCACCAAGTATAAACGCCCTGATGTACGTCTAAGAGAAGGAGCTTCATGTGACTTTGGGTGACACTTCACTTCTCTGGCCCTCGGTCTCCTCGTTTAGTAGTTGGGAATCAATAGTACTATCTTCCCTTCCCTCCGGGGCCATTGAGAAAAGTAACCATGAGGACAAATATGAAACTTCTTGGCGAATGATTCTGAAAGCATCCCTGGGACAAAGGCGTACATCTACTATATTTGGAACATAAAGACAATTGCGGTTCACATCGACTGCAAAGACAGGTGGCCAATGACAAACTAGATCTTTCCCCGGAAGCCCTGGAAAAGAGGGCAGGGAGCCTGTTATGGCCAGTGGGTTCAGCAAGGCAGTGCCCAAAGATGCAGCTCGGACAACTGGGAGGGCCAGGGAAAGAAGGGTCGTCTTGCTGGCTCGTGAGTCCACTTGCCATAGTGGATTCTTTCCTTCAACCAGTTCCCCTTCTCTACCCATTTTCCTGCAGGTCCAAACACTGGTCCACATTAAAGGGAAGTAAATAGAACAGCACAGAACAGCATTGCTACCTGCATTTGGTAACTGAGGAAACAGGCACAGAGATATTAAGCAACATGTTTAAGGTCACACAGTTAAGTAAATGCTTACATAACATCTCCCTGAAGCACTTTATATCCATTAGTATTTAATCCTCGCAGCAATGTTAGGAGTTGTGTGCTCTCACTATTCCCGTTTTACAGATGAGGAAATTGAGGTGCAAGGTGTTAAATAACTTGTCCACTGTCACACAAGTCATAAGTGGCCAGTCCTGGGAGATCCCCGGGGCTGAACATCCTGAGATGTATATTTGTGTCCCCGTATTTTCACATCTCTGAAATTGGGATGTGTCTTTTAATGGACGGCATATCGTAGTAACTAAAGAATCAGCATTTTTTTTTTGGTGGTATATAAAATAATAATGCATCTTAAAATTGATGACCCCCTACTTAGCATCAATGAAATATGAGACATGATTTCTTCTCGACCTGCCCCTCCCACTTCCCCTCACCAATTTTGAGATTTAAAAATGAGTCTCCCTTCTGGATGGAGGGGAACCTAGCCCGGGATTCTATCAATATTCCTTCCCCATCTCTCCAGCCCTCTGGGCAAAAATGCAAGAGATAAAGTGACCTAGTGAGGGTTCAAGACAGCAAGAATGGCTGTGGACTGTGCGCAAGATGGGGTGTTAGGGAGAGAGTGGAGCTGTGCCAGCCAGCGTTTCGTGGAACCAGAGTCCTGGCTGGGGGTCCCTGCACACGGTGCCATTTGGGTCCTTGTGCTGAGAGCAGACCAGTCTCCAGTGTGCAGACACGCAACCGGGAAACGCAAATAGGAATTCGGGGGCAGCTGCAGAAGGCGTGTCTAAGGCTCTGCACTTACTGAACAAGACACGAATCTGTGTCCATTTCTTGGGGGGTAAATACTACCACATGTGCCTAAAACTCTCACATCATTTAGTCTGCGCTGACATGAATCCCCTTGGAAGAGTTAGCATTTGGTTAGGTAAACGTTTCCCCTCTCCCTCCCCTCTTCACCTCCCTCATTCTCCATCAATATCTTGCAGATGTTGGAACAAGCCGATGACTGTCTCAGTTCCCACACTGGAATGCCGGCCAGGGGAGAATGCAGGCGAGCTTTCTGGCCGCCTGCGACCCTCGGCTACGATGGGCCTCCTACATTCTCTTGCTTGTGCATCAAGCCTTCGGCTGCTCACTGCCAAGTATTAAGTGCTTGTTCCACAAACCTGGTGTAGATTATCACTTTGCTGTATAGATGTATCTAATAGAATTAAATAGTTGGCTCCTGACCAGTAACAGATGTGCTACGTATAATGCAACAATAATGAGATGGAAACCACCATGTAATATCGAGGGAAGAGTAGAGGGCGACTTGCATTTCTCCAGTTTGGAAGCCGGCTTGAAGGAAAAAGAAACTAGAAGGAATGGCCATTTATTTGCACTGAGTGAGCCATCTCTGTGTGTTTCAGATTCCCCAAGGGGTGTCTTTCACGGCCCGGTCCGTGTCCGTGACAGGGGGGCAAGAAGATAAACACAGTGGAAACGGGACTGGTTTGTGCTGGAGGTGGACTGATCCACCTTGTTGACATCCTACCTATCCCCCCCCCCCCGCCCTCCAACCTGGTGCTGTCTGGTTTGGGGACCCAGTAATGAGACCATAATGAAATACAGTCATGCAGGCTGCTCCGAATGAGAAGTAACCAATGAAACCGGAGCTCAGGAGGCCAGCCACGTAGGTAGGGAGAAGACAGAAGTGCAGACAAGGACAAAAGAGCCCTCAGTGATCCCAGGTGGGGTCTCCAGTGCCCTCTCCTGACGGTTGTGCAGTTCTAGAACCCCAGAATCAGGATAGGCTGGTCCCTGGGGATATCTCCAAGCGTGGACAATCCTGGTTCCTGGGACTGCTAATCAGAAGACCCAGAAGGGAGTATGCCTCCACAGCAAGGGTAGCCAAGCTCAACCCTGGAGGTCAAAGGGTAATCACAGGGGTGGGATTCCTGCTATACAATGGTGCTTAATGTGAATTCAGAGCTGGGGCTTTTCTGAGTGTTTTGGTCTGTCGCGGTGCCTTCTGCTCGCCTTTTCCCCCCACTGCCCCCCTTTCTCTACTCTTCAATATTAATGTCTCTATCAGTTAGTTATTGCTGAGTAACAACAACAACAATAACAAAAAAACCCCAAGGCTTAATATATGGTTTGTTTTTTTCCCCTCAGGGTCTAAGGGTCAGTTCAGCTGACCTAAGCAGCCTCCACTGAGCCTGGCTGGGCTTGCTCATGTGTCGGCAGTCAGTGGCAGATTGGCAGCGGACTGGCTGGCCTAGGATGGCTTTAGGTTCTCACAGCTCTTATAGTCCTTCGATAGGCTAGCCTCACCATGCTCTTACGACAGAGTTGCAATGGAGAGGGAGCCCAATTATGCAAGACGGTTGTGGATGTAGATCTGTGCTTTCAAACCTCTATTTGTACCACATCACTAGGATCCCATTAGCCAAGTAAGTCTTATGGCTAAGCCATAATCTGAGTGAGAAGGGACTACAGAGTTACAGGGCAAAGCACACAGTGAGGGAAGCCATGATCTGGGGCCATCAATGCAACCCACCTACTCTAGTATCCTTGGAATTTCCCAGAGGTTGCCTACAGATTAGGAACAGTTAACGGAACAGGTCAACGACATGCCCTAGAAACCCAAGTCCTCCTTCAGTCCATCCCAAGAAATGGCTGAGAGGGAGGTGGGCCAGTTTCCAGTTGTCCCCACGTAGATTTTCATCTTCTATCTTACTGCACGCTGACTTTGGGATTGCCTGCTTCTCCCTTTCTCTTTTGCCCTCCAAAGTACACATATACTCCCATGGGGAGACCCCGGTCCAATTTCTGGGGACCCTTCCTGCCATAGTCCTCAGCCCCTAAAAGACTGGTAAGGCACAGAAAGGCTGGGTGTGAGAGCCCAGCACACAACCTCAGAGTTGGAGTAACAACAGAAGAAAGATCGAGATGGAACAGACTCAATACAGAGAGGCGTTCACATAAGACCGGGTTTCCCTCATGCCCTGGACCCAAGGGCACAACCGAGGCCAACACACATGGGGGTAAAGAGGCCCACTTTGTCAGGTGAACGAAACCGAGTGTAGCATAGCTGAGAATTCCTAACAGTACCAAACCATCAGGCTAGAAAAGCAAAAGAAAGTCTGCCGGGCACGTAATAATTGCTCAATGGATATCTGAGGACTGACTGGCTAGGAAACTATTCTAAGAAACCAACAGAATCTCAAACAAAGATTTAGGAACAAGGAGAATCACTGAGGCATATTTGTAAGAGTGGAAACAAACCAAATGTTCAACAATAGGGAGATGATTAAATAATTTATGGCACATCTATATAATGGCATAGGATGCAGTCATTTAAAATGTTTTAAATTAAATATTTATGACCGGAGGAGAGGTTCACCATGTAATTTGAAGTGAAAAAGCAGGTTGCAAAACTCTATGCAATATGATCCCAAGTAGGCATAAAGTAAGTGTGGTTTTAACAGTGGTTTATGGGAGATTTTTGTATCTTTACGCTTTCTATGTTTTCCAGGTTTTCCATAATGAGTCTGCATTCCCTTTATGACTCTTAGTACAACTGAAGTTCTGAAAAGAATGCAGATCTTAATTTTGAAACGGGGACCAAAATGTCAACTTCCTGTTCATTTTCAGGCATCCCTTATATTCTCTCATATATGCTTCCGTATTTTCACTGGTAGCATTTACCACATGTTATATGTACTTGGCGGTCTTTCACTTCTCTTCCCCCACAACATATAGACTACTGGAGGACAGGAACTTTGACGGCTTGTTCACTGATGTGGCCCTAGCAGTCACCACAGCTTTATAGACACCAGGCCCTCAAGAAATATTTGTGGAATGAACGAATGAACAAACGAACGAACGAACGAACGAAAACACTCAAAGGAATTTCCATTCCCTTTTACTAAGTTAACTAAAATGTCCTGCAGCATCAGTATCAGGAGCAACTTGACTGATCCACAGAGAGAAATGTTCAGAGTAACTTTGAGCTGCAAGTATTCCCTGCCTCCCATGGCTATAGATTGCCTACTGGGGACTTAACACGGTCCCAACTATGATGGTGGACGAGAAGGCAATACTTACCTAGACAGAGCATATTGCAGGACAGGGCATTCATCATATCAAAGCAGGGGACTTGAGCACAAAACACAAAGAAAGGCTCCGTTGAACATGGCTGCCATTTTCCCCCTTGAGATGTACCTTCCCGGAGATCTTCAAGAACCAATACAACTGTACTTGGTCTCCTCCACCATTTGGGGGTCGGCACCAGCAACCACACCCGTGTCCTCCCCACCCATCCCCTTGAAGGGAATGATGCATGTTCCAGAACCCCACTCTGTCTTCCACCACATGGAACTCATGTTGCATCTCAGCCAGTGTCTTGTCTCACATACAGGTCTGAGCAGTAACGATGCTATTAGTTAGTTAACAGTCATTCCTTTGTATTCTTCATCTCTGTCGGTGGCACTCTCTTCAGACACATCAAGATAACCCTTTTTGGCTGCATCTTTCTTCTTGTCTCTTCTCTGTTTTCTCCTGGTCCTATTTTGAGTCCACCCCTCCCCCTTAAAAAGTCTCAGAAACCACCTCAAGCAAATGAGTATTGTCAGCAAGAGGTGAGTGGAGGTGGTGGGGGAGAAGCGACCAGCAAAATTAGCCATAAAGAGGACATTCCTGCGTAAGGTCCTTGAAACTGTTCCCAAGACTACATTGGAATATTTTCACCCTTCTTTAATTAAACCTACCCTTCTGCACCTGCCAGTGCTTGAGATAAAGAAAAACAGTGTTTTCATCACTTATTGATCTTATTGGTTTCCTGTTTCACTAAAAGTGAAGCTTGCCACTATTTTTTAAGACACAAACATGCAGTATTTCACTTTCCACTAGCAATGGCTACTGTTTACTGAACTTACTGTTACCCAGCCAGTGAGCTAAGGACTGAATCTACCCGAATTATTTAATAACCTCAACAAACATGAACTAGCCCCGTTATTATTCATTTTACCCATTATTACTCAGTATTACTCATTATTCATTTTCCAGACAGGGAAACTGAGGGTCAGAGAGCTAAGTAACTTGCCCATGGTCATCCAGTTAACCTCTTCTTAGATGGATCTGGAAGAAGAACCATTACTCATAACATCATTTCTATAAGGAAATATCTATTCCAGTTCCCAAGGACCAACCCAGACACACACACACACACACACACACACACACACACACACCAGGAACACAACCTGCCTCTGCTCTTTAGAGGAGGGAAGGGTCATTGTGTGCAAAACTTTTGTCATTGTGGAAGATTCCAATTCAAGTGGCTTCTGGCGATACAGCAATAGATACTTCTGGATAAATGCAAGTTCCTGTCCCTTCCCAGCCAGAATGATTGGTCCACAAGCTGAACCCGTCATTTAAGCTGGACCAATCAGGTCTTCTCCTAGAATTTAAAAATTGTCACTGCGGGAGGGGGTGCTGGATGGCCCAGTCAGTTAAGCCTCCTACTCTTGATTTCAGCTCAGGTCATGACCTCACGGTTCCTGAGTTCGAGCCCCGTGTCCAGTTTCAGGCTGACAGTGTGGAGACTGCTTGGGATTCTCTCTCTCTCTCTCTCGCTCTCGCTCTCGCTCTCGCTCTCGCTCTCTCCCTCTCTCTCTGCCCCCCCCCCAAATAAATAAATAAACTTAAAAAATTGTAACTGGGAGGAAGCCCTACTTGGCCTCCTATGCCATCGCTGAAAGGCTATGGATATGGGGTGGCTGAAGACTGCCTATTTGTAGAACAGCCTATTTACAGGAGGATAGAAGGAGGCTAAGAAGAGAGAAGCAGAAACTAGCAGCGTTGGAGAGGCAGGAGAGAATGAGACTGGACCCAGCTGTCCCCAAGCTCTTCCAGTTTCGTGAGCTGCCCCCTTAACCGCTTCCTTCTCCTTACAATTGAAAAAGCGGGGCAGGGACAGGGCAGATGTTCACAGGAGGTTATGCACTGAGCTAGCTCCAGAGCCTGGAGCACAAGTCCCCGGCTCCCAGACCGGTCGGTGCACCTGAGGACACCCGTGCGAATGGGGGACTGAGGGCAGGAACAGGCCGAGGGTTAGGAAGAGACGAGGGGAGATTGCTCCGTGCTTTTGGCCATGCCCACGGCCTAGTCATCCAGGGTAAGCGCATGCCCCAGCTCCGTGCCTCCGTGCCTGGCTGGTTCAATGGCAACCCAGCTGATGGCCTCATTAACTGGATCCACCTGTGGGCACTTTATTTAATTATCTCAACTGGAACGGAGTCAAGACGCTGGAGCTAATGTCCTTCCGCTTTCTGAGAGCTAATTATCACCTGTGGCTTGGCCCCAGGCACAGGCGCAAGGGGTTACCAATGGCACCGTAACTGTGTTGACGGGAGTCCAGAGCGTTCCCTCTCATTTTGGTGGGAAAGGGGAGTTAAACGTGACAGAAGGTCAGAAAGCATCTGGTCCGCTGCCCGCCTCCAGAGATTAGAGCCCTGTGCCCTGGGTCGTCTATTTCCATCACCAGCCCGGGCCTAAGGAAGTGTCCAGGATCCTGGCACCAGAACACAATAGCTACATCTTATGGAGCACTGATAAGATTGCGCGTTCCCAACAGCTTTGAGGGTATTTTCACCTGCACCTCTGCCTGGGGTGGGTCTGTTGGCACAGAGGTTATGTGACTCGCCTGGTGCTTCTCAGGTAGGCAGCTGGGCTAGGATTCAAACTGCAGTCCAGTCGGTGGTGTAGCCAGAACGTTCCCTTGTCCCCTCTGGGGTCCAAGCTGGGTAACTGGTTACCTACTGTGTGCCAAGCACCGTGATCCGTTTGGGAAATAGAAAGAAATTTACCTTCTATATATATCCATTTCCTTCCAGGAGTTCACCTCAGGCCTTTTTGGTATTGAAATATTTACACTATCCTGACACCGTAAGAGGAAGGTGCCACAAAAGCACGTCGAATGTGGAATCAAAAGTTACAGATTGGGGGCGCCTGGGTGGCTCGCTCGGTTAAGAGCCCGACTTTGGTTCAGGTCATGATCTCGCGGTCTGTGAGTTCTAGCCCCGCATCAGGTTCTGTGCTGACAGCTAGGAGCCTGGAGCCTGCTTCCTTTCTGTGTCTCCCTCTCTCTGTGCCCCTCCCCCCCACTCTCTCTCTCTCACTCTCTCTCTCAAAAATAAATAAACATCAAAAAAAAATTTTTTTTAAGGCAAAGATTTGATTTTCCGCTCCACCCCTCCCTAAATGTATGATTTTCCATACGTTTCTTATCCTTTTCTCACCCTGGCCTCCCCATCACAGAACACGGAGCACGGAACTTGTCTTTTCCACCCTGTTTCACAGGGTTGCCAGGAGCGCAAGTCGGATGACACATGTAAAAACTGTTTACAAACGCACGGCTTTGTTTGTTGTAGAAACTATTATTATTGGATGGACTCCAAGATTGACTTTACTCCTCAAGGAGACGGAGGCTTGATTATAGCATCATTCGCAAGTGAGAGGTCTCGGCTCGTGAAGTGGGGCCCCGAAATTGGAATGAGGTCCCTGCTCCGGAATTCTTCCTTCTGCCTCACACGGATCCAGCGGTAAGCAGAAAAGGGTACCTCTGTGCCTTTAAATTGACCCGCCGGTTAAAAGTAATAAACCAAAATCATGATTTGCTTACAGACACTCTGGAACTGGAATGGAAGACGATTTCTTCCCGTCTTGGCCTAGGAGATTGTTTTAGGGGAAATTTTGGTCTTGTTAAACAGTAGCATGTGTCATTGTTGTTATTTGCTTCTTCCTTTGTCATAAATCAGGAGGGTATGGGGGAGGGCCTGCCCTATAGGCAAAAAAGTACGATTGCCTTTACTAGGCCGACTTGCCAGGTGACCTCAGACAGACAGAGCTACGAGCATCGAGTGCCTGTTTTTCTGAAAACGCTCTTGATGTAAACGCCTAAGGAGGTTCCTCAGCGTCAGACCATCCATACTCATAGGATGACCAACGCCTCCCAGTTTGACTGGACAGCCCTGGTTTTAGCTTTGGAAAGTCCCGCTCCCCAGGACCCCCCCTTCGATCCTGGGCACCCTGGGACAGGTGGCCACTGTACCTACACTTCACATTCAACCGTCTGGGGCAGACAGCACACGGTGGGACCCAGTTGGCTCGGGTACCCAACAAGGGCCGCGCCTCTTCTTCATCCTGTGGGGCAAGTGGTATAACTTCTCCGAGTTCTCGACTCTCCATCTACAGAAGGGGACAGCGGCAGAACCTGCCTCCTAGATCACTGTAGGGAAAAAAAACGAACACACGTGGCAAGTGCTCCATAGAGCACAGGCGCACGGAACAGTTGTCCCTGGTTCTTATTACTGCCTGGGGCCGGCCAGAAGAAACTTCCGGTCAAGTCCAGGGGACAGGACAAATATCCTAACAGGTAGCTGGATTTCTTCCTCCTCTTCCCTTTGTACCTCCCTTTCTGGTTTTACGTCCCCATCTACCCCCCGACTCTGCCCCTCTGTTACTTGTTGCCTCAACAGAGATTCGTGGTGCTGGGTCTCTCGCAGCACGTTATTCACGTCTTGGCAGGGCATGCCGCGCTCATAAGAATTAACATTTGGGTTTTATTTACTGGCTTACAAAGTGCCAGAATTGCATCGGGGATTCAGTTGCACAAACTCTCTTGATGGGAAATCAGTGACAAATTGAGAAGAAGGGGGTCTCGAGGATCAAACAGCAAACCCTTCCCAATCCTTGTTTGAAAACTCAGTCCGGGCTGATTTATTGCCGTTCCCAAAGAGGTGTGGGGGAGGGACGAAGTCTCTCTCTGGAGTCTTCTTGAACAGTTAGGCCCGTTCCCGGTCTTACATGAGATTAGTCACAGGATATTTCATTTTAAATCCAATGGAATGTTTTCCTAAATCAGACAAGACTCTTTCAGTGTTTATGGCTGTTTCGCTGGAATTCTCTTTGGCTCCAGGAGGGATTTGAAAATTAGATACATTTCCTTTTGGTGACCTGGGGCTGAGCTGGAGGGAGATCAGGCCTTAGGCTGGGGCCAGCAGTGACTTGTCAGTCTTGTTCCAAGAGGTCTCTCCCATTGGCCAGCCTTCCCAAGCACCTGCGGCCCACCGTATGGCCAAGCCAGGCGCCTCATCCCTACAGGCCCTCTTTCCCCTACCGGGCCCCCTGGTATACCATGGAGACATAACACAAATGTTTTTCAAAATTAAAAAAGGTGGGGTGAGCTCGATCCATTTGGCGGTGAGAAGGCTCGCATGGGACTTCTTTTCGTTTCAGAACTTTCTTTTTGCCTGCATGGTAGGGAAAAATATAGAATTCTTATCAAAGTAACTACGGTCAGACGCTGCAGAATTAGTCTGATAGGGTAGGTTGCTATTTCGCTTGTTCTGAACACACATGAAGAGATGAAAAGAACAACAGTCACAGAGAAATGATGGAGACGAGATTATGAAGAAATAGCAAGAAACAGGGGTAATTGCTTCAAACTAACGCTCTGTTCTCCAAAGGCTGCAGTGGCTTCCCTGGAGACTGATGAAAGTCTAAAGGTGTGTTTTTCCCATTTTATAATTTCAAGTGAGTTCTATTTTAATTGATCACTTCTGCCTCTTCCCTTACACACTTTTATCTGTGGATCATAGAACCACCTCGAATGAGAAACAATTCAGCTAGCGGCACAGAATCTGAAGCCAGATGACTTGAATCCGAATCTAGCTTCAGCCACTTAGCTGAAGTTATGTGTCTCTGGACACATTACTCAGTTTCTCTACATTTCTGCTTCCCTGGCCACAAAATGTATATAATGCTGGGACCCACCTCCCAGGGCTGTTGAGAAGAGTAAATAAAGTATACAAACGTCTCAGACGTGGCCCTGATGTACAGCAAGCTCTGGAACAGTGCTTGCTCTTATCAAACCTGACTTAATCCAGAAGCCTGGTATCGCCACAACTTGTGTCTCCCACAGGGCTCCATCCACACGAGAACCGGAATCCCTACAAGCACTGCCCAGGCTGTAAGATAGGCAGGGATTGGGTCGAGCCGAGTATTTTTCCTTTGGGAAGGACCCAAGCCCCGATGAAGCCAACTGGAGGTACGAGCGCAGAAATAAATTTCTGGTTCTGTTTTATCAAGTATGTCCATTAGGACATGCTAGAGCATCAATAACAGAAAACTCCACATACACAGACCTACACACTGAGGAGTATAGTCATATCCCAAGTGCAGAAAGTCCAGAGGGAGATGAGCTTCCAAGTTGGTTCTGGCTGATCAGCTGGATCAAAGACCCAGTGTCCTTCCTTTCCTTCCGCGTGGCATCTCTGGAGTTGGCATCATCCTGAGGCAGGCTTCCCTTGTGGTTATAACATGGCTGGTCATGGCGTCAGGGTAGTGGAGTGTTTCTCTGCTGTGTCCATCAGGAGATAACATAGGGAGACGTTCTCTGGATGCTCTCCATTAAGAAACAAGACAGACTTTCTCAGAAGCCTCCAGTCTACCTCTTCTCATATTGTGTTATCCTCCATTGAGTCTCATGCTTGTTCCTGAACCTCTCATCGGCTAGAAGGATGGGCTTACCCCTACAGCTGTAGTAAAATCAAAAAGAGCACTTCTATGACTCAATTAGGGGAGAAGCAGAAAGGCACTGACGAGGTGGCCCAATTGTCCACCATTCTGTAGTTTAGGTGCCCTTCACATTATATTAGATGGTAATGTTCAGGCACGTATGACTTTCTAGGAGTTCCAGAAAGTTCCATGACGTCAGTTAATTCCAGAAACCACACTGCATGGTGAAACTGCTATGAAGGAATTCTGAAGATGAGATTTTCAAAGGTACGTGATGGTGAGCATTGGGTCCATTGTCTGTCCTGTCCATACCAAAGCCCTCAGCTTTGACTTAACTATTGTTTTGGATCAGACAGAATATTCCAATGCCTTCCCCCAATTCTTCCTTCACAATGACCAGTGAGAACAGTAATCACTTCTGCCTACTTCTCCACTGTATTCCATGTTGCCTGGCCAATAGTAACTTAATATTTATTGAATGCGTGAACCCTGCCTGCCAAAAAAACACTGGAGTTAGTGCTTTTTATTAACTTGTATTCATATTCTTTACTCCTGTTGCTCTAAATGTTCTCTCTCTCTCTGCTCCCTGTGAGGCCTTGGTGACCTTGAAATGACCACTTCCTCCAGAAACAATAATAGCTTTCATTTGTTTACTGAGCACTTAAACTATGCACCCTGCCCCGTGCTAAGAACTTGATGGATATTACCTCACTGAATGTTCACAAAATTCAGTAAGGTGGGTTTATAGGTGAAGAAAATACCTTACCAAAGGCCACATAGTCCAGAAACAGAAACAGAATGGAGAGTCAAGGCCAGAGGGGCACCAGAGCCTGGCATGCCAAGCACTCTGTGCATACCTTCCCAGACTTCTGCAGCCCTGGGGACACCCTTCCAGGGCCGGTCTCTTGGCTGTTCTCTCCTGTTGCTTTCCAGTGTCCGTGTGTAAATCTCACTTCCCCCATGCCATGTTATTCCCTGAAGCCCAGAGGGCTGTGTTTATCCTGCTGAGCCCCCAAAACTCATCCTAGCAGAGATATCTTGAGTAGATATCATTTGAATTGAATTGCATCTAGGGCCCTGGCCTCGGGATGGCCCAACTGCATTCTATATGTGGAGACTGCTGAGTGCCACCCCCCCTCCCCCGGCTTAGCCTGTGTGTGTTCTATGTCTAGGCCAAGCCAGCTTACAGCAGGCCACTGCCTCAGAAAATCACTGTAGAGCAAAACCCAGTGTCCATCTGGATAAAGCATGAAGTCAGCCAGTCCAGTCAGACTGGCTTGACTTGGTTTTCTTCCGTATAAGCAAGCTCAGCGACCCTGGCCTCCTGGCCTTGCTATAAACCTCTCTGCCTCATACGGTCCATTAAAGTATTTGTCTATGTGTGCATAGCTCGTCCAGGCCAGGGAGGGGCACCCAGGCTAGTGGGGAGCACCAAGACACCGGACTCTTCCCCCTCCATTAAAAGACTACAGCAACTCTCGACCTCTGGAGATGTAAGGATAGAGCAATTTACAAGTGCTTGTTATGGGTCGTGTCTTTCGGGGCATGCTTTAAGAGCTTTCGGCTGGGCCACACATACACACATAATCTGCTCAACACAGCCCTGACCACTTGTTCCTAGAGCCCGGCCAAATTTAGGGCAAGTGTGTGGCCACCGGTCTATTGGGCCAGCTATTGGAGATGCTGGCAGAGCTGGGGGCTGGCTGAGTCTTCGGGAAACCAAAAGCAATTGCTGACATCTGGATGCCGTGGGAGTGGGTTCTAAGTGCTGGATAATTAGTCACAGTCATGGGAGTAAAAAGCTGATAATGAGGGCAGGAGCAGAGAGAAAGCCTACCCGCTTCCTACCAGTCCTAAAGACTCAGAAGGCTGAAATCCCTCTGCCACCAAGGCAGAGTCCACAAGTTGTTGGGAATCCAGTTCTACCATTGAGATTGTGACGCTTTCCCTGGCTCTGTCTGGTAGCTCTCTATGCCACCTGCTGTCACCTCCTCTGCTGCTCTCTCTGATCTCATTCTTTGTCTTTTTCCCCTATTATTACGTGGGCAAAAGACCAAGGGAGCAACACCCCATTCTCTGCTGGCTCTGCACCCAGTTTTTTTCCTTCCTACACTAGATCTCCAGGCCCCGGGGAAATAAAGAGATAGGGAGACTCAGGACACAAAGGATAGAATCTCCTAAGGAGGTCAGGGAATCGCTCATATGTAGTCTTTGTTTGAGATAAAAAGGAAACAGAATGTTTTCTCTCATCACTAAGTTCAATACAAAGCAAGTTGGGAAGACAGGAAGATTTGATGAATGAAAAAACACAAAAGAAAACAGTTTGAATAAACCCAAGCTGCTGAGTGATCACAATAAATGTGAATGGATCAAAGCCATCATATTTAAGAATGAAGACTTCCAGACTGGATAATAAAAATACCCCAAACCGGCTCTTTAATACTTCGGAGCGGTACCTAAAATAAAATAACACAAGAAGAAGGTTTGGAAATTAAGGGGTGATAGAATAGGCTCCTAAACAATGGGGAAGTGTGGATGGAAAACAGAGAGACAGTGGCCACCAGACCTCTCCCTGCTCTCTGAGAAACAATATATTTAGAAAAAAAATACGCTGCCTGATTCTATCCTCAAAGTGAGCTTGAAGAAAAGCCTTTAGGGAAAATGGGTCCTACTGGCATCTCCAGGGCAGGCTCAACATTAACGTTTCTCCTCCATTTATCTCCCATCCCCTCCAATTTTAGAAGTCGGGAGAAGGACAGAGTCTCTTATATGGGCCGTTCAATCTGTCTGTCTCCTCTCTGTTTCCAAAGAAAGGCAAAGATGTTAAATTAAAATCATGTTTAGAGAGGGAGGCCTGGGTGGCTCAGTCAGTTAAGTGTCCGACTTCGGCTCAGGTCATGATCTCACGCTTCATGAGTTTGAGCCCTGCATCAGGCTCTCTGCTGTCAGCGTAGAGCCCACTTCAGATCCTCTGTCCCCCTCTCTCCCTGCTCCTCCCCAGCTCGTTCACTCTCTCTCTCACTCAAAAATAAATAAAAATAAACATTAAAAAATTTTTTTAGAGGTCTCCCCATGCTTCTTCCCAGTACTATCCCAGAAAATAGCTTCTGGCTGGTCAGTGTAGATAATTCCCCAGGCAAAGAAGTCACATAAAGGCCATAGAGCCAATTTTGTGAGAGGACTAATAGGGCCACATATTGAAGCATCCAAGTGGTACCAGCACAAAGGAAAATGGTGACGACCCAACAAACCAATGTGTGTACATACAGATATTCCATAGATGGGTCTCAAGGAGTTCAGAAAATCCCTTCCTATTATATGAAAATTATGAATCTAGGAGCCCTCCCCACCCCACGGCACAGGAACAGAATTCATAGCTTCCAGCACATTTCCAAATGGATTCATGTCTCCAAGTGTTTTAGAACCACGGACTTGCCCAGTAATTTCAAAACATGTCAAGGCTTGAGGTCTCACTGCATTTTACAGAGCAGAGGTGTCCCCAAAGTTGGTAAAACTAAGCACAGAACCAGCTCTCAAGGAGTAGGGGTTGAGGGGAAGTACAGTAGTGGGTTTGAGGAGGGTAGGGGTTCATGTAGGCCTCATAGGGAACTAAGAGTAAAATTCGTTTCTCACTGGTTCCCTTCCCCAATCACTTCCTAATTCATGTATACGGGAAAGCATTTTCTAGAGCTAATCTCATAAACCTCACCTCAAAAAAAATGGATTCATCGGTGGAATAAATTTGGGAAATGCTACATAGGCTATCCTCCCCCCATGAAGATTTGCAGTGCGTATCTTTATAATAAAGTTTCTGATATATCCTGTAGTAAAGAGAAACAATTTAATTTAATTTAAACAGTGTTTCCAGAAGTTGTTTGAGCAGACTTTTCTCCTCCCCGGAACCCCTCTTAGCATAATGCCACTCGTGCAGGATTCCACTGCTCACACGTTGGGAAGTACAAGGAAAGTCAAGTCCAATGAGCCTCTTGGCACTCTGGGCTTACGCTCTGGCCCTTCCCCTTCCAGCCAAATGTGGTGCCCACTCTCATGCCATCCCACCTTGACCTTTCCCACCTCTTGCTTCCACTGGCATTATACTTTCAGTATGCATAATACTTCTTTTAATTAAAAAAAATTGTTTTTATTTGTTTTTATTTATTTCTGAGAGAGAGACAGATGGCAAGTGGGGGTTGGGGGGGGGCAGAGAGAGGGAGACACGGAATCCAAAGCAGGCTCCAGGCTCTAAGCTGTCAGCACCAAGCCCAACATGGGGCTTGAACTTAGTGGGGTCATGACCTGAGCTGAAGTCGGACACTTAACTGCCTGAGCCACCCAGGCGCCCCAACACTCGTAATACTTTTAGCACCCCTTTTAGGATTCTTCCCTGACCCTCTTGAAGGCCGCAGCTCTTACCCATCGGCAGCCCTAGCCCGCATCTCTCCTTTTTTTTCACAAAGACTTTCCAGCAAAGAGCGGATGCAAAATAAAGTATGCTAGAATGGGAGGGAACAATACAACAGGGAGGGTAGCCCTCTGTGGCCATCCCCTGCTATCTTCCAGGCCCTCCGGGACAGACTGTGTTCTTGGATGTGAACATCTAACTTTTACTTTAACTCACGGAGCTGTCACCAGCTTTCTCTCTGCATTTCTAGGCTGGAGGTGAACAGGAGGAGGGGGAAGAAAGAGAAAATAAAGCAAATTTAAGCAATGGATGTATCAAGTTCAGGCACAAAGCACACTTGACCCAATCCTGTCTTACTCTTGATAGGGATTAGCCTTTGCCTTGAGGATGAGGCTCCTCTATACCCAATCCCACCACTCAGACCAGCTCCTGCAATGCACCCGTAGTCTGGGCCACAGGGCAGTTAGTGTTCAGCGCAGGCTGGACTCCAGTCATCCTCAGACAGCCAACAAAAGGGTGCACCGGGTACTGAACTTAGTAAAGTACTGGTGCCCTTGAAAAATTGCCTAGATCCCCAGCCAAACTCAGAATGAGTACTGAATATAGCGGACAGGTCTGTGGTTGACCAGATCTCCAAGTTCAGAAGCGCCCTTTGCTGCAGAAACCATAGCCACGTCTTCTTCCATGCTCTATGGCACAAAATTTTGTTCCTTAATCTCAGGATGGGAGGGTAGGCACTGACCCACACTCGAGTCCGTGGGAGTTTATTGTCTTGAGAAGACCCAGAGCAGCAGAGACTGGTGCTCATGCCTAGCCTGGCAGCAGCAGAGAGCAAGAGGAGTGATGTGCACTCGGGTTGGTGCCCTTCCTTTACCACTTGCAGGCTGTGCAACTTTAGGCAGGGTACTCAGCCTCTCTGTGCTTTAGCTGGTTCATCTGTGAAATGAAGATAGGAACTGCATCTATATCACAGGTTTATTGTAAGGACTACATGAAATGTAAAACCCTTCATACAGACCACTTGTGAGTAGCCATTGTCGTGATCATGGCCATCACTATTAACTGTATCGTGCCCTGGACTTGGGAGTCAGTGCACCCGAGTCCTTGGCCCAGGTCTAAAACTAATGTACATCTTGGGCTTGGGACATTCTGGGCCTGTTTTTCCATTTGGCAAATGAGAGTTCCATACTCCCTCCTCAGGAGAGTGCCCCAGGGCCCAAACGAAACAAGAAGTGTTGAGGTAGTTTGAACAACGAGAGACTCTTAAGAGGTTGGGAGCAAGCAGGCAGTCACCGCACGCAGCTTGGGTCATCCTTTATTCATCCTTTATTCATCCTCCGCAGCACCCCAGGACTTGACTGGCAACTCTTCCTTCTTGCTGGGACTCTCGACTCCGATCACTCGCACTGAAGTACCCAGTGTCGCTGCCAGGACTTTCTTTGCTGTGGCCCCAGCCTTTTAGGAATCCTCAGGAGACTTAAGAGTTGAAAACCAGGGGCACCGAGTGGCTCAGTCGCTTAAGCGTCCGACTCTTGGTTTTGGCTCAGATGGTCTCATGGTTTCGTGAGCACATCACGCTCTATGCTGGCAGCATGGAGCCTGCTTGGGAGTCCCTCTCTCCCTCTCTCTCTGACCCTCCCCCACTTGCACTGTCTCTGTCTCTCTCAAAAATAAATAAACTTAAAAAAAAAAAAAAAAGAAAGAAAGGGTTGACAACATTCTTCCAGAATCTCGGAAGACCTCACTGACTTTGTTGACTTCCCGTCTGGCTGGACACCAAGGTCTTTTGAGTAACTCCCAAAATGGACCTTTGGAGCAAGGCTTACGCAAGAAGGAAAAAAATGCTTCCTCTGACAAGACTTATTACTATTGTCATTCCTATTATTCTTAGCCAGTATTATTGTGGTTATGGTCCTGATGGCAAGCACTTACTGGAAGCCAGGCACTGTACTGAGAGCAGAGCAGTTAGACATTCATTCCTGACAGACGCCTATGAGGGACGTGCTGGCATTACCCCATTTTACAGATGGTGAAGATAAAGGCCAACCTACTCCTGGCCCCACGACAACTCACATCACAAGGCAGGGGAAAAGTGGCCAGAGTCAGGGAAGGAGAAAATAGCCCCCTCTGACACTGACATCTTCCTCTGGAAGGTGCTCGCCCTGGGAGCATGACTGCTGTCTTCTGCTGTGTCCTTTGCATCTGGGTCTGAAGCCCATGGAAGGATTTGGGCTGAGCTGGTCATCTTGGCCTCATGGCACCACTTGGGCACCGGTCTCAGGTCTAACATTAGAAGACCGTCAAAATTACATTGCTTTTCATTATTTTCACTACCCTTAGGATGCAGTATTGAGTTAATCATACTCGAGCTCATGACGCCTCATCATCATTGATAGATTGATTCATTCATTCATTTTACTTCTTTTTTTAAAGAAAAAATGTTTAAGTTTCTTTATATATTTTGAGAGAGCAAGCATGCAAGTGAAGGAGGGACAGAGAGAGAAGGAGAGCGAATCACAAACAGGCTCTGCACTGTCAGCACGGAGCCTGAGGTGAGGCTCGAACCCGTGAACCGTGAGATCATGACCTGAGCCGAAATCAAGCGTCGGATGCCCAACCGACTGAGCTACCCGGGTTCCCCCTTACTTCTTCCTCTTGATCCCTAGATTCCATTTCGTTCCTCTCCTCTGTAGGCGCTCTTCTAATGTGTTTAGTGAAATCTTTTTGTTTTACATGTACGGCTGCTTTATGTGCATCTACTTTAATTTATGTAAATCATAGTGTCTTATCTACTTCCTTCTACTCCTCTTTTTTTTTAAACCCAGGATTGTGTTTTTAAGATCCACACACATCAATAGATGCATACGCACACTGACTCCACTCATTCCAACAACCGGGTAGCTTTCCAAGGGAAGGATGAGGCAAGTAAGACAAAGGGCACGTAGGTTGTTTCAACGAGTCAGTGCCAAGTCTGAGGGAACAAACCAGAAGGTTCTACCAAGAGAAGAAGCTCCGTGCTCCCTCCGGCCAACACACTAAAGTCCAGAAGGGACTCCCCCAGACCCCACGTTCAACAACGTCAACCAGAAAAGGGAGAGGAGAAGAGGGAGGGGTGGAAGTCAAGCACAGTGGATGCTGACCCAGTCACTTCCTCTCTGACAAACCCGCGTTTTCTAGAAGTCGTCAGATGTGACCCAGCCTTTTGGCAGTTCTCCTTGCCCTCTCTCCATCCACACAGAACCAGAGGAATGGGCTGGCTGTTTAATAAATCAAAACCAGTTTCATTCTTTAAAATTGAAATTTCACAGGTCATCAGCCTAGCCTATGGCCCGCTGCCCTTGGAGAGGATGGAAAAATAATTGGAATCATATGAGCCAGTTTGATTAGAAAAGTGAACGTGGTTTGGAGCGAAGGCCTGGATTCCCTGTCCTCGGTGACTAACGTGACCTCCCCTTCCCTCAGCAGAAATTCTTTAGAGATAAAGCTGCTTCTTGCTCAGGGACATTATCCCCACTTGAGAAGCGAGAGGTCACCTACCACTCCAGAGGTCAAGATGGTTCACCACCAGAACAGACAAAATTGAAAAGTGAGAAAGTCAACCCTATGACGGAGTGTTTCCAAACCTTTGCCAGATGGCTGCCCCCTACCCTCTACCCTCTTCTCACCCCACAGAAGTGGTCAGTTGTTGGGCTGTAGACACCAATGTAAAAACACAACGTCATCGATGACCCCAAGGATTGGATTCTGCCATGACAAGCTACTTCATGTTTACAAAGCAGCTCCAGAAATGATAATATAGGAAAAGAGGGAGAGACTGCGTCCAAGGTTCCTTGTTTGGCCTCTCTGACATTTTCTGGGAGATCTGACGCGTGGTTCTTAATTTCGCGGCGACTACATCCAGTCAGGTTTCCCTGGAGGAAGCAATTACTTTGCCGTGTCCCACTTAACACATCAAGGAGTTAGGCGAACTCCCAGAAATCCAGATCCTACACTCTCTTTGGATATCTTAAGCTAACACGCAAAGCAGTACGTTTCAGTAGTTAACGGATGAACATGGGTCTCCTCAATGGTATTGCCATCCAGAAGTTTTGGAAGTTACGCTTCGGGAGTTGAGTGACCCTTTAACTTCAGTAGTCTCTCCTAAGTTCTAAGACATCTTCCTCTCAGCTAGTCTCAAATCCCCAACGCTCCCATCCACCCTCCCTCTAAACACAGGAATACGTCCATGTATTAGGACTTAGGGCTTGAGTGGCAATCTTCCTTCACTGACAAGAAAAGGCTCTCCAGTGAGGCTCTGCATTCGGTCACACACAAAAAAACAACCTCCCTTCGAAACAAAGAATCAAGTCAAGTGTCTTCTGTGAGCACCTTGGAAGCCTAAAATCTTCCCGGTTCCAAAACTCAAGAGTGGGGAATTGGTGAGTGGCCACAGAATTGCCTCAAGCTGCCTGAGCTTTCCTGATAACCTGTTCTGACCCACAGACCAGTCCCACAGCCATATGGAATGCAGACCAGCAATGACCTCTAACGACGCGGACTTTCACAGCCAGGTGTCTCAGAGCCAGGAGTGGCTTAAGCCAGATGTGCATGCAAAATAGAGCTGGTAAAATACTGAAGGTTTTTTTTTTTTTTTTAATGCCTCTTGTTAAACATGTTTTCTCCAAGACCTCCAGCTATCTATTGCTTTTTTTTAGGCTTAGTGAGGTGAACTACCTTTCCCCCATAGACCTCCCCTGCAAATTGCTTTTCAATAATCCCAGCACAACCTGCTGGCAGCCGCATTCTACATAACAATGCGACTTGCAAATGCATCACCTGCAATTATAACTCCAGCTTTGATGTAAGACCAATTTAAAGATAGAGAATCTGGGTCTAATTAAGGCAGCTCAAGCTCAGGCTGATAAGGGCCACCTTCATTACAGCTCAAGTGAGCTGAAAGCAGTCCCAAAGACTCAGGAATTGGTTGGGAATATGTTCCTAGCATTTCAAAGCACATTTTATTGTAAATCAGGATGCCTCCCCCATTTACTTCCGTGTACCCTGTACTCCTTGGCGGGGGGTTTTTCCCTCCCTACTTTGGTCTACACCTGCAAAACCATTTCTTAACATTTGAAAGAGCCCGTGACAAAGGGTGGTCCTGTATTCAAATGTGTTCACTCTGGGTCATTATCCATGGAGTCATCCTTACTTAAAACCCTCCAGTGGCTTCCCACTGCTTCCGAACAAAACCCCACGTCTTTGCCACGGTCCCCAAGGCCCTGCGGGGACCGGCCCCATCTGCAGGTCCGGCCTTATCGTATTGCCCCCTCCCCTTGGAGCAGGATTCAGCCCCCAAGCCTTATTTCTGTCCCTTGACCCCATGGAACTATTCCCACCCCACGGTATTTGCACTGGCTGTTCCTTCTGCTTGGGATCTTCATCTTTCTGCTGTTTGCAGAACTGGCTCGGCTCAGTGTCTCAGACCCAATTCCACCTCCAGGAGAGATCTTCCTTGCCCACTCTACTTACAGTAACCCGTCCCCTTCCCCAGGTCTTCCTCTTCCATTCATTCACGTATATTTTCATTCCAGTGCTGATGGCTCCTCTCTCTGAGTCAAGTTCCATGAGAAGCTCCTGGGGACCTGGTACAGCACTAGTAGAAACTCAATTAAAAAAAAAAAAATCTAAAATGACAAAATTGACAAAAGGCCAGTGGCCCCTGGTCAATGGGCTAGTACGTAATGCTACGGTCTCCATGGCTGCACGGATCCTGGGGTTTTGAAGGGAGGGGGCTCAGATGTCCCTTGCCAGGTAAAAACTCCCTCTCCAAGGTCATAAATGAGGGTCCCCAGCCTCTGCGGGGGCACCTCTGATGACATGGTAGTCTCATTGTGGGCCATAGGAGCCCGTTTTCTACAAAGCTGTTCTGAATCTCCATGAAAAATACCCTCTAGAATGGACCTTGCTCACAAGCACTTATTACAGTGATAACTTGCCTTCACCAAAACCTCCTGGCAGTAAGCAGGATGCGGGGGGTGGGGGGGAGGGCTGTGGGTGGTGTGGGGGTGTCATCATTTTGGTTCCTGGCTCTTTCCACGCAAAGAACCTTAAGGCCAAATTTAGAACCGTAAATGAAGAACTTGGTGCTGGCGATCTCGAACATTTACTGAGCACATAGCAGGTGCCACGTTCTATGCTTAGTGCTATAAGCATTTGTATCACTTAATCCTCACGCCCACCCTAGGAGGTGGGTGCTAGTATTTTCCCATTTTATTGGTAGGGAAATGGCACTCAGAGAGGTGAGGTAACTTGCCCCAGGTCACACAGCTAGCCCAGAAGTAGCCCAAGCCCAGTTCTGCCTCGATTTCCCAACCCACCCATCCCATTTTGCCCCATTTTCAGTCTAAAGACCTTGGAAGCCAGGCCTCGCTCTCCCTCCGTGTCAGAAGGAAGCTTCCAGAGCCAAAGCAGAGGTTTCTGCAAAGTTGTGGACATGCAATTAATTTGCAGGCATGAGGCAGTTCAGTGCCCTCCTACCGGCGCTGTGAGCACTAATGAAGGAAGTCGGAGAGGGGAGGCAATGGTCAGGAAGAGCCAGCTGGGCCTGGGCTCGGCCTGGGAGCTCGGTGCCTGCCCCCGCCCGGCGTGCAGCGTAAATGATTTCACACTTCGGCGGTCCAATTGGGCGTTTCTCTGCTTAAAAATCACTGGGATAAAATGTTTCCTTCTCTATAGTCAGGGCATGTTCTTGGCCCTTCAGGGGGCCTTTGAAAAGGGCCGGTTTTGTATTTAAGAGTAAAGCATCGCTATCAAGAATTTTTAATATATTTGCCGGCAACTGAGAGATGACACCCGCCTCAGAACCTCCAGAAAGAGATGCCTCTGAGGGGATTTGGAGGCATCCTAGGGAGGGGGAAGGTCCGGTTCAGGCTCTTGGTGGAGGAGGGGCCACTCTGGGGCGGGGAGGGACGTCAGAGGTGGGGGAGGGAGGCCTAATGTTCAGAAAAGTAGGAGGAGGGCAGGGCCCTGGGCAGCAGGGCTCCAAGGGGTCCTCATGGGGTCCCTGTGCAACGGGAAGCCAAGCAGGGGAAGGCCGCGTGGCCCACTGTCTAGAGGGCCTCCGGGGTCCACGTAGTGCCCTGAGCAGAGATGGTGCTTCTCTTCAGCTCTAGCACCTAAGCACCCTCAGGGCTCCCTACCTGCCTTAGAAAATGTCTCTGCAGGTTCTGACGCAAGAAAACAGTATGGACTCCAAGGCAACACCAGAATTTCTACATAGTAGGGCTTAGGGGTAGTTAGATACGACTGCAGGCGGTGGGAGGCATTGTTTGGGGGTAGGGTAGAAAGGCCCATGTGTTGGGGGTAGGGTAGAGAGGCTGGAATTAGGCTTGGCTTCGCCAGGGCCACAAGGGGTCGGGCTCCTCCCTGAAGCATTTTCTTCATGGCCCTTGATAGGAAGGGGCCAGTGTGGCTATTCCTGTGAAGTCGTTGCCTCTTGGTGAGGGGAGCAGGGAAGGGAGAGAGGGAGGGAGAAAGGGAGGAGAGGGAGAGAAGAGATCTAGAGAAATCCATGGCATTATCCTTCAGGGAACTCAGACACTAACCTACCTGTCTATAGCTAGAATAGACAATTCAGGCAAATAGCTGATCAATTAATGGAGAAGCCCAGACCTAGTCAAAATACTTGTTTTCCTGGAGAATCTAATCAATTCAATCAAGGAGATTGATTCTTTGTCCCTCAAGGGCCATGGAAAGTAGCTTCCTATGTGTATCTGTTTCCGGAAGTACCCCCGCCCCCGCCCCAACCATTGTCAGCGAAAGAAGCACACCATTTCCCTCACATTGAAAGTAAGGGCAGTTATTTTTTCTTTTTTTAAGGGTAAGACTTAGAAAAGAGAGAGATAAAGTCCACTAGAGTGCCACTGACCACCTCTGCTCCTTAAATTCTTTCTAGGCCAGGAAAGAAACCTCTGGAACCCAGTCCTCTGCATGCTCAGAGGAGTTAATTTCCTGATTACAGGTCTCATGCAGTGATCTGAACCTAAAATAGTAATTGCCGATCTTGAAGTCAACCACTGAATTGACTGTCATCTTTAAGAAGAAAACAGTGGTAATTTCAGATTTCAATAGAGTTTTTGAAGATGAAAATAGGACTTATAGTAGTTTAGAAAGATGGTAAAGTCTAAGAAAAGGCAAACATTCAACTACTTAGTGAGTTTTTCAAATGAATGGCTCATGCATTTGTATAAAAAGCAACAACTTAATAATACAGGTGAGTAATTATAAGTAAATAAATAAGACAGGAAGTAGAGGAAATCGTCCATTTCCCAAAGATGGCAGACATGATGTGGGCATGGGGTGGGGTTGTACCTACACCTACAAAGTAAAACCAAGGAGATAACTATCTGTGTGGCCAGATCCCATTCCCCCCAATATTTAGATAATTGGAGCTACGTTTCCTAAACGGGGTGGGGTGGGGAGAGGCAGCCTCAGAGGGTTATCGACAAAGGCCTTCCATGCACTGGAAGATCACTTCAAGATTTCTAATGCCTCCTTCCGGAAGATCATTAGTGAGCCTTCAGTATATTCAGTATTCTCAAAGTAGGAGAGAGAGAGGGAAGCCAAGTCGATACCATGGTGCCCACTTATTTCCACATGGAAACTTTTCAAATACCAACCACGTTGGACACTATTGCACTCCAGTCAAGGCCTTCTTCCCACATGAAGAATGGAGCCCACAAAGCCTGTCTGACATTTGGAATCTGCACGGAAGCCAATCTTCCTGAGCAGGAAGCAGAACACAGCTTTCCTTAAGGTCCAGTGATGTCTGCCCAAGAAGGGGACCCACTCCCACAGGGCTGAAGCACTCTTACCAGACGTGTGGTGTCATGGAGCCCAAACCCCTCACTGGGCAGAAGGTTCACTCTGTTTGGTGACATTGGGCACTGTCTATGTTCACTGAGAATTTGAAAACACCCGGTTGTCCTCTATCCTGACGCTGAGGTGGCCCTCCACGGTGTGATTGCTGATTTGCCCTAAGCTCACTGCCCTACACACGAGTCTGGGCCTCAATTTCCCCGTCTCTCAGGTACATCTAGATGAAAGTTTCCAAGGTATCCCCAGAATTTCCCTTCTAGCAAACCGTATTCGATCTGTAGGGTTTTTCTAATAAATTATCACAAATTGGGTGGTTTAAGACAACAGAGGGGTGCCCGGGTGGCTCAGCTGATTAAGTGTCGGAGTTCGGCTCAGGTCATGAACTCACGGTTCATGAGTTCAAGCCCCCTGTCAGGCTCTGTGCTGGCAGCTCAGAGCCTGGAGCCTGCTTCGGATTCTGTGTCTCCCTCTCTCTCTGCCCCTCCCCCACTCATGCTCTGTCTCTCTCTCTCTCAAAAATGAATAAACATTAAAAAAAATGTTTTTAAAAAACAACAGAAATGTTATTTGCTCACAATTCTGGAGACCACAAGTCCAAAATCAAAGTGTGGGCAAGGCCATGCTTTCTCTGAAGGCTTCAGGGGAGAATCTTTGCTTGCCACTTCCTAGCTTCTGGTGATTGCGGGAACCCTCGGCATTCCTTGGCTTATGCATCTCTCCAGCCTCTGCTTCTGTCCTCACACATCCTTCTTCCCTTGTCTGTCCGTGTCGGTCCAAATTTTCCTCTTCTTGTGAGGACACCAGTGATTGGAACAGGGTCACCCTAATCTTATGTTGATGGTATCTGGAAAGACCCTACTTCCAAATAAGGTGACCTTCAGGGTGGTACTGCATCTTTTGGGGGGATCCCCAATCCACGCCAGAGACCATACGTTTTCTTTCCATTCTGTTGCACTGGGGATTAACTTGGCATTTATGTTGGCTCGCAGGTGACCACGAGGAATGTTAAGCTCATGCATTCTGTCTTCTAGGCCAAGGAAAAAGTTAAGCCACTTCCGCGGGGATTCAGGACAGCTACCAAGATCAGAAGGTAACTCGAGACAAAATTCCCCCTCGCCACCTTTCTGGAATCTTCTTCAGCCCTCTACTTTACGAGATGAGAAGTGACTCGAGTTTGCACGGATAGCTACCACTGAAGAGGCAGCAGAGCCCCAGTGGCTCAGGACGCTGTGCTTTCCAGAGCTGGCTTCGCCTCCTTCTGGCAGCGTGACTTTCAGCACAGGACGCCATCCCCCAACGCAGGGGATGACAAAGATAGAACAGGACTTGACTCAGCGGGTTAGAGTGAAGGCCAGATAAGCTCATCAACAATAAATGCCGTTGTTGATGCCCCTACAAGTCAGTAAGGGTCGGATCAAGTTTAGTGACCGTCATTGGCAGACCTCTGCTTGTCTGGGAGGGCACACTGTTGGATCTGGGAGCGTGGGTCAGCAGATTTGCCCAAAGTTGCCAGGCTGGACTAATGTTATGACCCAAAGATCCACCTGAGTAGGATCTGTTACCAGTAAGAATTCTGAATGCTTAACGACAGTTAATGAACCCCGGTCGCAGCTGTTGCCGAATGCTTTACGCTCCTCCTCTTCATACACAACGAGCCTAAAAGGCAGGGCCTCGTGTTTATCCCCATTCTACAGATGAGGAAACTGAGGCCCAAGCATTTTGGCAATTTGCGCAGGTCACACGGCCAGCCCCACAGCACCAGGCTTCAAACCCGGACAACGTGAACTCTTAATCCCTAAATTCTGCCCCTGTGCGACTCCCACCCCAGGACTGTCTTCTGGAGAAGAACTGGGTCTGGAACGGAGCAATCCTGCCTCAGGCTTCAGGAGACAAGCAGACCAAGCTTAGAGCGCGAACCCCCGGCGGGACCCAGCCCCATACACACGCCGGGGGGGAGAAAAACCCTCACGCACGGCCTGGTGAGCTCCGCTCTGTTCACTCCTAGCTGGCAGCTTCCTCTCCAGCCTCTGGGTCCATGGACCTCCCTCCCTGATTCCTCTTTCTCACAGTTCTCTGCCGGGGAGAAGCCACGATCACTCCCGGACACCCTCACGCCACAGGCCGGGGAGCACCTGGGAGCAAAGAGAAACACAGGAGTGCCAGCTCCCACCCTGGAGGCCGGATTTCTCCCCATTCCCAGGCAGAAACACTGGGGGTGTAAGCGGAGCCTTCTGGGGTCCCCCAGAAGCACAACCTCTGGCACCACTGGGTGGTCACCCTTCTCCATGAGGCAGCCGCACAGCCGAGGTGGGGAGGGGGGTGCTGGGGGAAGGGGGTCACCAGGTTGCAGCCCAGAGCCACCGCCGCCCCTGACTGCCCACCCTCCCCGGCCCCAGCGTCCTCGCGCATCCGTTTCCTTCCTGCTCTGACTTACCTCCACCCAAGTGCCCAAGGTGACGTGAGGCAGGAAATCTGTCACCAGGGCAGTGGGGAGGAGCACCTCGTCCATCAAGAAGCTGGCCTTTTGCCCAGAATGGTGACTGTTAGACTGCTGCCTGGGCGAGTTCGCAAGTCTTCCTCGAGTGTCAGTTTCTTCATCTGTTAAATGGGTAGAACACCATCCTCGCTGTGCAAGAAGCAAAAAGATTCGAAGAACGCCCCTAAAGCACACAGGGCAAAGCCTGCCACGAGCACTGGATGCTGTTCGCATCCTCCTCATCAGAAAAGGAATGTGCGTGAATCCGGAAAGGGCACTTCGCTGCTGCAATTTTGGGAAAAGGGGTGGGAAACAGGGGAGAAGGATGCTTTCCCATGACTCACGCCTTCCTGGTCTGGGCTCTGCCAGAACGGGAAGGGAAGAGCGGAGCGTCTGGATGGGGAACAGAAGCTGGCGATGGCGAGCGTTAGTAAAAAAAAGAAACCAACCTTCCCCGAGGCCTGGCTAGTGCTGGGCTGGACACTGAAGTGTCCCCTACTGTTCCCCAGTAGGGCAGGGAAGGTTTCTCTCACTTTGCAGGAGAGAAAGCTGAGGTTTGGTGATAGTGAGAGACGTGCCCCAAGCCCCTCACCTGGCCAGGCGGTTGCCTTGAGATCTGAATGCCCCTCTGACCGGCCTCCTCCCTGTGAACAGGCGTTTCACACCACGAGGTGGACACAAGGCTCGTCGGGCGAATAGCTACCTCCTTGACATAAGCATCAATAGAGGCAAGAACTGGAAAGTGCCTCCATCACTTAGCCCAAGGCCCCTGTTGTAGCCGAAGACACCAAGCTCAGAGAGGTTAAGTAACCTGCCCAAAGACACACAGAGAGAGCTGGTGACTGGATGAGGACATCATGCTGAGTCTCTTCAGAATGGCCTCTGGACTCTTCCTGCTCGGAAATACGGACCTGGATTTGGAAGGAAAAGAGGTCTTTAAAATGTGCAGGAAGAAAGTTCCAAGGGTCTCTTGGTGAGAAGTTTGGGTGAGCTGTCCCTTCCAGACTCGTTTTTCATGGCACATCGGGGAGCACGCCCGCCCACAGAGCGCCTTCCTCCCGCTGCTCCCCAGGGATCACACAGCCCACTCTGACAGTGAATTTTATTTCCTCATCTCGATCCTTTCTGAGAAGGATCAGACACCTCACTTTCAGGATGCGTGGACCATTGCTGAAAGGGTAATAGAGACCCCTGAAATGTAATTTTTAAAGAATCATTTGTATCTTGAAAATACACTTTGTGTCAAGAGGCTGCATCATTTGAAAGAACATTCTTGCCAATCTTTGAAAGGATTTTGGTACCTGTCGTTGAGAGCCGTGTCCAGTGAAAGGGGCTGGGTTAAATGCTCCTTATTAAGCTAACCCTAAGATCCCAGCCCTGGTCTGCATAGGTGCCTTCAACATGAGTCATTATTACCACAATGACAATGGTATTATTCATAATAATAACTAGTTATCGGGGCGCCTGGGTGGCTCAGTCGGTTGAGCGACCGACTTCGGCTCAGGTCATGATCTCGCGGTTTGCGAGTTCGAGCCCCGCATCAGGCTCTGTGCTGATGGCTCAGAGCCTGGAGCCTGCTTTAGATTCTGTGTCTCCCTCTCTCTCTGCCCCTCCCCCGCTCATACTCTGTCTCTCTGTCTCAGAAAGAAATAAACATTAAAGAAATTAAAAAATAATAATAACTATTTATTGAGGGCTAATTTATGTGTCAGGAATGGTATGAAGTATGTCACACAATTTCCTCTCTGTCTCCCATGCACTGGCAGACTCCCAACCACCTGCTAGACAGTGTAGTTAACATCACCACCTGACAAGTGAGAAAACTGAGGATCAGGGAGGTCAAGTAATTTGCCCAAGGACACAGAAGTTTAGGAGCTAGGTTTTGAACCTGTGGCATCTGCCAGCAAGCTGCACCCTTACCCATGAAGGCATTGATTAGAAGACCCCATAGTTCCATAGGAGCATCAGAGGCAGACATATCTGCCTATTTCCTATCTCTCACTGGCCACTCCTTTCTACCCGGTGAGGCCAGTTGCCTGCTCTTACCTGTGAGCCCAGGCCTATCACAAAGCCTTCCTGTATTCAGTCAACAGACATCACCACGTGCTGACTATCTAACAAGGAGACGGGCACCATCCAATGCTTTACAGACCCATGGATGAAGAAGGTGATGCTCTGCCTTCAGGGGTCCCAATGTCTACCGGGTGACCCAGGTCAGAAACAGGCAAATGATGGTCCCGAATGACCGTAGACCAAATGGGGCCAAGTAGGGAGCAGCTCGCTGAGAGTAGAGCATTGAAACCCAAGCTCTAGGAGCTGTGGAGGGTAGAAGGGAGTTTACCGGACACAGAGGGGAGAGCATTTCATGCAGAAGAAGGTACAATGGCACAGGGGCACAAAAAGGACCGGGTAGGACTGAAAACTGAGAAGAGTGGCTTGGATTTCAGGCATGACCTGACTTTGGTACATTCAGGGCTCGCAGCCCCATGGCCATGCTGTCCCCTTGGCTGGGATCTCTTTTGGACAGGGAGCCGGCTCTTCCATAGATTCAAGTGTGCCTGTTTGCTTGACTGTTGCCCAGGCACCAAGATTCTGAGCCACAGCATCTCTTGACTGTTATACGACCAGGCTCCAAAGCTTGGAGGGCTGAGATGGCTTGGGATCCACCTTAGGATCCCTATACCCTAGCACCAGGCTAGACACACAATAGGTGCTTATAAATAATGGCAATAAAGAAGTCCTATCCCGTCTGGTTTCTACTGGGTCCTCTGAGGACAGTGCCCCTGTGTCTGGAGCATCCTCAGGACCGCTCCCCAGACTAAGGGCTCCGGAGCTCCACCTCTAGCTAGAGTCCACTTCTCGCAAAGTTCTTCTCTTGCGGCCCTCCATCACCTGCCCTGGCCTCCTGCTCACAGCTGTCCAGGTTCACTGTCCCTACAGCCCTGGATTTCTGAGTCAATGCCCCCTGGATGGGAAGGGAAGGCCACTCTTACCACCTAATATTTCATAGTGGGCTTCAAGGGGTCCAGACACCCTTGGCATTGCATACAATTTTTTGGTGCATGTGTGTATGTGTGTTTTTATGGAACTAGTTCAGTATGGTGGTTGAGGGGTCAAGCTTTGGAGCCAGACCACCTGTCTAAATCCTGACTTTACTACTCACTAAATGTGATGGGTTGGTTGCGTTTGGGGTGGGGGGAGAAACCATGTAGAAGTCCTAACCCCAGGACCTCAAAATGTGACCTTATTTGGAAACAGAGCCCTTGCAGTTGTAATAGTTAAGATGATGTCATTACGTGGGCCCTAGCCCAGTATGACTGGCATCCTTGTAAGTAGGGGAAGAGACGCACAGAATGACACACACACACAGAGAAGAATGCCACGTGACAACAGGGGCAGAAGCTGAAGTAATTCAGCCGGGAACCAAGAAAAGCCAAGAATTGCCAGCAACACCAGAAGCTAAGAGCAAGCCATGGAACAGATTCTCCCTTAGAGCCTCTGAGAGAGCATGGCCCCGCCATGGACGCTTTGATCTCAGACTTCCAGCCTCCAGAGCCGTGAGAGAACAAATTTCTGTTGTTTTACGTCACTCAGTTACATGTTGTTATGGCAGCGCAAGAAATTAATGCACTAAGTATAGCTGTGGCCAAGTTCACTGAACTTCCTGTGCCTCAGTATTTGCACTTGGCAATAGTAAGTAGTATCTGCCTTCTAGGGTTGTTCAGAGATCAGATAGTCCATGGAGGCACTTAGCATAGTGCTTGGCACATAAGAAGTGCTCGGGAAAGGTTGCCAGCATTCCTACTTTTTTCTTTCTTTTTTTTTTTTTTTTAATATGGAGAGAAACCATGGATTTCATTTGATTCTCTCACTCTCTTTTTTTAAGTTTATTTCTTTATTTTGAGAGAAACAGAGAAGAGGAGGGGCAGAGAGAGAAGGGGACAGAGGATCCAAAGCAGGCTCTGTGCTGACAGCAGACAGCCTGATGCGGGGCTCGAACTCACGAACCATGAGATCATGGCCTGAGCTGAAGTCAGATCCTCAACCGACTGAGCCACCCAGGTGCCCCTCAATAGATTCTCAAAGGGGTTATGTCACAAAGAAAGAGTTAAGAAGCACTTTCCATCTACAGGTGACTGCAGCCGAGGATGGGGCCCCTCCACCTTCTTCCAACACCCTCTCCCCGTCATATGTGTGTGGGGTCCTGCCCCGCCACAGGAGAAAGGTGCTGAAATCCCTGTGCACCTGCTCTCTGCTGGAGCGACACTGCTCCTCGTGATTCACACATACCGTCTCACTGTGTGCTTACAGCCGCTCCAAGTGGCAAGAAAGATCATCCCCATATTACACACGAAGAAACCAAAGAATCGATTACTCTTGCCCCCTCTTGTTAGAAATATCACGTATCACTGGCCCAGCTAGGGACACATCTCAGGAGACCACAACCCTTGGCTGATCTGACCCAGGGGGTGGACAGTATTGGGGATCTCAGAATCACAAAATCTTGGGAACGAGTCCTCAGCAAAGGTCACAGCTTGGCCAAAAAGAGGTGCTAATTTGGTGTCCAATAGAGAGTCAAAGAGGCTTAGGAGATCGAGGTAGAATGGAATTATCCTCTGGCTTTTCGAGTGATAATGGAAAATTATGTCACAGCCCACCAAGTTAAAGACTGTTCCTACTAATTCTGCTGTGCTTGTGGGCTTCTCCATTTCCATCTGCAGCCACTCGGCCGATGGTACTAATGAGTGGGTAGGCTCCATGCTATGTATGAGGAGGCAGACACCGTGTCGCCCAGGCATTTCCTTTTTGGCTTCTGCTGCTAAAAACGTCCAGCCCAGGTCATTGCTCAAGTCCGAAAATCTACTCAGCCATGTTCCTCAAAGCCACGACTCTTTTTTCTACCTCCATGAAATGATCTTGGCTTCCTTTTACTTGGCTGAGCACAGCGCTTTCTTGCCTGAACTTCCTAGAGCCATCTAGAGAATAGCTGGGAGTAAACTCTAAATGCACAGTGACAATGAGACAGATCATTTGCTTAAAGTCTCCAAGAGATTGGCAGGAAAATGGGTTTTCCTGGATGGCAGAGACATACCTGGAGGAGACAGACAGAGCACAGGAAGCATGATAGGATAGAAGGCATCTGGCCAAGTGGCGTTTCCTCCACCCCCACCCCATAGATAGGTGGGTGTGCCAAGATTGGTGGCCTGGTATGCTTGGAGCTTGGCAAGAATCACTGATTCTTTCTCTAAGTTGGTTCAATCCTTCTGACTGATCTTGTGGGGTTGGTTCAGTGCCCCCAAAGTCAAAACTTATTTTCAACTTTTCATTAAAAACGGCCACAACCACTTTCCTCTCTAATGTCTTAATTATCTGCGCAAGGAAATAACCACACCTGTGGGGGGTATACTTATGCACATGGGCAGCACCCTCGTGTGTAGATTCGAGTGGATCACAACGGAGACGTGACTGAATTTTTTTTAAACATGGCGGGAAATACGGTCTTGTTCTTGGGATGGAAGAATGAATTTAAATATGAATCATCCAAACTGGGTCTCGAACTGGGTTGAGGTCACAACATGGGTGCCTCCCCTTGTCCCTGTACCTGCCCCACCTGTGTTGATTTGGGCCCGATCTTGAACTGCCTACGGTTTGGATTCTGATAGTTTGGGGGCACGTTTTCTAGGGGAAAAAAAAAATCTTGAGAAGAAATGCTCTGGGAGATGGTATTTGGGCTCCCTCCCAGATGTGTCTGTTCTGAGTTCGTTCAGCCCTTCCTTCCTGCATGTGCGGTAAGACACCAGATGTGAGTGGAGACCCGGTCCCCATCCGGAAAGCACGCTGACATCAGTGATCTCCTCAGTGGTGGTAGAAGAGGGTCACAGAGAGCTCACCCAGCTTCCCCAGATAGCCCAGCATCCCTGCACAGCCAAGCCCAATGCAGGCCAAGCAGTGAGCCAAGAGCAAGGCCTGCCAGGCCCCAACACCTCCGAATGGTGATCGCTAGAGTACTCTGAGACTCAGCTTGGCAGAGAGAGAGGTGCGAAGCCATATTCTCTGAGCTGGATATTTTATTTTATTTTATTATTTTCATTTTATTTTTTTAACATTTATTTATTATTGAGAGATGGAGAGAGACAGAGCATGAGCAGGGGAGGGACAGAGGAGGGGGAGACACAGAATCTGAAGCCGGCTGAGCTGTCAGCACAGAGCCGGACGCAGGGCTCGAACTCATAAGCCACGAGATCATGACCTGAACCGAAGTCGGACCTTTAACCGACTGAGCCACCCAGAGGCCCCTCACCTGGATATTTTAAAACCAAGAAAATTCTCTGGACGCTTTGGACCCCTTTCTAGTGTGGCTCATATCTCAGGTTGCAGGTCTCTCTTCACAGCTGTAGTTTGAATGTTTCTGTGTCCCTATAATTCATTATGTCAAAACCCTAACCCCCAAGGTGATGGTATTAGGGGTATGGTATTAGGGCGGAGCCTCGTGAATGGGATTAGTGCCCTTATAAAAGAGGCTCCAGAGAGTTCCCCCAGCCTCTTCCCTGCACGGTGAGAAGTCTGCGGTCTGGGAGAGGGCCCTCACCTGACCATCCTGGCACCCTGGTCTCAGACTTCCAGCCTCCAGAAGGTGAGAAATAAATTTCCGTTGTTTATAAGCCACCCAGCCCGTGGTATCTTGTAATAGCCCAAATGGACTGAGACGTTTATCATTGGCCCACCGAGTTATCACTTCCCACCGTGAGCTGGTCACCAAGCCAGGGAGTGGATTCGCCTCGCCGTCTTCTCATGCGCATGCAACTTAAAAAAAAAAAAAAAAAAGCCAACAGCATCTATAATAAACTTTAAGAGGCTAAAAGACATAGATCCATTGACCAGATCTCCCATCTCTGATGGACTCAAGAGCTGTGCCGAGAAGCACCAGCTCCCCACAAGTCCGGTACCCACACACGAAAAGTGAGCTTCCGAGTGCCAAAGTAAGAAAGGGCCTGAGCACCAGTCTTTCCCCAAACGGGATGTTTCATTCTCCCCTGGCTTCATTCTAGACGTTTGGAAATAGAATGACGATGATCTTTTTTCTTCTTTACAACCAAGCGGCCACAACCACTTCCCCACAGCCCCCTAGCCATCTATCCAAAACGCACCGTCTAAATATTTACCATAGCATAACACGGGGTCGGCTTGAGTTCATTCGTGTTTCTGATTATCCCGGCATGTGATGTGAGGAATGCCCCAGATACTGTAAATATTTACAGACTGCTCAGATCGGTGAGTCTGGCCATGGCTCCAAATGGCTCACCCTTACTCTCTCCCACAGGCAGGACTGGCACCAGGGCACATACGTCGAGTGAAAACCCGCAGGAACATGCGAAAGCTGAGGCTGCAGGTTGGGAAAGCCGCTCACAGAAGGCACAGCTAAACAGAGGTGCCCTGAGCTTTGTGTTTCTATAATGGAAGCACCTTTAATTATTCATAAACACGAGGGTTTAACACTATTTATAGTATTAAAGTTAATCATTTATTTAGTATAGTTTCTCCAAAAGAGTTCAAGATAACCTTTATCATGCTCATTAAGCAGCAACTTATAATAATTAGTACTTGTTCCTTTTCTGTCTTCCTGGCTGGACCATAGATGTCCCAAGGGCAGAGCCAGTATCTGACTGGTTTGCTGCTTCGTCGGTGCTTAGAACACAGTCTCTTACATAGTAGGTGCTTAATCCATATTTATAGATTGAACACATCAATTGAGACCTTTGCTTTTCATTTGACTTTCAGAGATGTACAGGCAAGATATTATTTTGAGGTTTGAGCTCAACTAGGTTAAGCTCCTAAATTTGAGCTATTACCTTAAGTTTCTCTGAATCGTAGACTTTGGGGTCCTCTAATGAGCCCTGAGCAGAGAATTAGGGCGGCCTGGTGCCCTTTCTGCCACTAACCAGCTGTGTGCTTTGAACAAGCACTTACTGAGAGCATTGATCAAGAGTTCTTTGCCCGGGGGGGGGGCGTCTTTGAATCCCCTAGAGGTCCATGGCCGGACTTCAGGGGCTATAAAACCCCTGAAATCGTATTCACAAATGTGCATGACCCAAATGTACACTTCTGTTTAATGAGAAAGAGTCCGTAGCTTCAACCAGATTCTCTAAGGGTGCCATACTTAAAGTTAAGAACCTCTCTCTTTGTTTCTTTAATAATTGAGGATGGTGGTGGGACAGATCAAATCAAGCCTGCCTGACCCATAAATTGGGGTTACCTGCATCATGCTCTCCTACTCCTAGGCCTGGACATCCCCTCTAGGGGTTCTGCTGGCCAGGACTGAGGACCCACCAACTGACTCATCACCATGGGCCCATCCAGCTCCATGTACAAGCTAGTGCTGGGCCTTTCCCTTCTCATCTTAAATAGAGTTCCCAACATTGAATAACCCGTTTGTTAGATGAGAAAATAGCAAGTCTCTTCTCTCCACACCTGCCTACAATGCTGTGGGATGTTTTTGAGAAAAGAAACATGGGTATCTTTCTAGGATGATGAAGCTGGTGAGTCCAGAGTCTACTATTTCATTCTGTGGAGAGCAGCAGTGAGTGGAGTGGAGCCTTGGATCCTTGCAGCCCAGAATCCCAGCCAGGAATTAGGTGTTGGGGGTGAGAGGTTGGGAGGAACTAATTAGCCCCACTAATATTCAGTCATTCACACATCTGCCCTTGAAGTCCACACTTCCCCATTTCGAAGATGCATTTAAAAATGCAATGATATTGAGGCACCCGGGTGGCTCAGTCAGGTGAGTGTCCAACTCTTGATTTTGGCTCAGGTCATGATCCCAGGGTCGTGGGACGGAGGCTCTGGTGCCGAGCATGGACCCTGCTTGGGACTCTCACACTCTCTCTCTCTCCATCTGTCCCTCTCCCTCACTTGCATGCACACACACACTCTCTCTCTACAACAAAAATAAAAAATAAAAACATATAAAAATGCAGTGATATTACTAGGGATAGTGGAGTTTGGGACTGGTGATGCATTTTGAAGGCTATCAGCTAACACTCTAAGTAAGTTGCCACTTGGGCAAGCCCAGGAAAATCTAGTACTTTTAGGAGGGTCAGTCATTTGACTTCTGTGGGCTTGCGTTTTCTCATCTGAAAAATGATATGGTTGGGCCATATCAAACACACAGGCCTCAACCCCAATGTAATTCTAGTTGCCTAGACTTGTGTTTCTGAAACTATTCTGTATACAGGTCATCTAGGGATCTCTGTTAAATTCAGATGCTGGGGTGGGGCGTGAGGTTCCAAATTTCTGTCACATTCCCAGGTGAGGCCAATGCTACTGGTCCACGGAGCACTTTGGGGAGCAAGGTTCTAAGCCGCTCTACTGGAAAGATTTTTGAGGTTAGCCAGGTCCCATGAGGAAAGAGAAGCATGACTGATCAGTGATGCCTGCCCAGGAAATGAAGGAGGCGGATCATGGCTCCGGAATTACCATCTTGATTAGATGCTTCTTAAGGGAACTTCAAAACCTAACGCCGTCATTGCCAAAGTTGAGCTCTTGACCAACAGCAAGTGTATCACCTAGGAACTTGAGAGAGGGCCAAATTCTTGGGCCACAAATTCTTGTCTACTGCATCAGAAGCAGGCTCCAATCGTCCGGAGTTTGGCATGCCCTCCAGGTGATTCTGGCACACCACGTATGAGAACCAGTGATCCAATATGTAAGTCTTCTACAGAATCAGTGGCTATCCACCAAGGTCAGGAATGAGCACAAGTTCAGCGTGAGAGGTAGGGTGTCCCAAGGGAGGAAACAAGTCCAGATTGTAGATCCAGACAACACCCCTCCCAACGTACCCTCTTTTTCAAGTGTAGACTTCTTATGAAACATCATTACATCAAATACACTTCACACTGCTTTGGTCTCCTCCAATTAAATGTATCATCCCACCCACAAAATGTACATCTGGTTCACGGCTTTAAAAACTGATCATAATGTAACAAAGCAGTGTGATCTACCTGTCGCTTCCACAGCTTTGAGATTCAAGGCCAGATGAGCCTTGAATGAGATTCCATTTTGTTCACAGCTGGTACATAAACTGAGTCTCAAGCTTGACCAACGGTTTTTTCCTGATCGGACTATTTCTGTATTGCTCAGCCATTTTAAACAGCAGGCCCTAGAGAGAGTTAGATGCTGGGACGTCCAGGTCAAAGTAGAATCTTGGCCCAAGGGAAGTTAACAATGACAGTTCAACTGCCAGTGACTCCTTCAAATAAAGGAAAAATCATCTACACACTGGAAAGTGGGCACGGGCTCTCTCCTTCTACTCCATCTCCACAACTCTGGGAAAAGTCCTAAAACTCAAGTAAAACAACACTCAGGTGTGAAACAGATTATGGTTCACAGCTGGAGGCAAAGAAGTTGCAATTCCATCCAATTACACCAGTTTAATTGGGTGTGAAAAACATCTTAGGTCCCAACAGTAGTCCTCTGGCCAGACAGCAGTCTGTAACGAAGAGAAGTGGCACCTCCATTTGTTAGGACTTGTGATTCGGGGCCGAGGAGAGAAAGCCCGACACATTGCTTGGCGTGCCCCAAGGTGGGCGCCATCTTGACTTTGGCGATGAACTTGATGTCTGGCTTGAATGTTGAGGCTCTTCTCTAAGGCCTGCAAGAGCACAGTGTGAGGGTGGGGTCTGCACATGCTTTCAGTCCATGGGCTAGTAGGAAAAGCCCTGTATTTGGACTCTCCCATTCACTTCTTACGAATCTAAAAACAAACGCCAAATGCATGAAAAATTTGGCAGAAGCTGAACATCCAACTCTTGGAGGAAGTTTGAGATACTTATAACACTATCATGGCAACAACCGCAACCTGTATAAATTTTCATGAAGAATTTCTGGTGACGCGGTGAAATGGTTATGATATAAAGTTATGTTCTCAATAACGGTCCAAAAGGCATGAAAAGCAGTCAACATTTAAAAGTGATTTTGAATGCTTTTTATCTTGCTTTATTGTACTTACTAAAACTCCCACAATTTCATATATTATTTTGATACACATAAATGAAAACAATTCAATAAAAAATTTTGCTTTTACTCAGAAGTGCTGCCTTAATCTGACTGCTCTGTTTTCTGTCACTGGCTTGCACATTTTTTCTACTCGTTTGCTCCAAGCCATTTGTCGTCCCCTGGAAAACTCTGCTTGCTCCTCTCTCTTTATCCAAACCTTCACCCTGTTGGGTTCCCTGTTCATCCAGGGAACTGACTGGGGCCATTCCACTCATAGAATATTCCCTCTTCTGAATACCTATACCACTGTTTCATATACACCAGTTGTGAAGGCTTGGAATGTGAGAGATCTTCATTGTCAGCATGTTATCTCCATGCCTAGGCCACACCCCAGACTAATGATTTCAGAATCTCTGAGGTAGAGCCCAACCATTGGTATTTTTTTTAATGTTTTATTTTGTATTTGAGAGAGAGAGAGGCAGACAGAGGTGGAGCATGAGCAGGGGAAGGGCAGAGAGATGGAGACAAAATCTGAAGCAGGTTCCAGGCTCTGAGCTGTCAGCACAGAGCCTGACGCAGGGCTCGAACCCATGAGCAGTGAGACCATGGCCTGAGCTGAAGTCGGACGCTCAACCAACTGAGCCACCCAGGCGCCCCAACCGTTGGTATTTTTTAAAGCTTACAAGACAGAGATGATTCCTATGTGTCGCCAAGGACTGGAAATCACTAGTCAGAAGTCAAAAACCACCTCCTATATATACAGCAACAATTTGGCCAATTCTAATTCAAGTCTCTGTCCAGTTGATCCTACGTAAACCATTCAAGCTTCACAGAAATACTGGTGTTCCGGTGTTGAGCTAATATTATTATTACCATATTAATTGTGTGTCAGAGAGGCACTTGGATGCCAGAGTCACATCACATTTTTGTTTGTTTGCTTGTTCAGATACGTTTGTTTTGAGTTCCAAAAGGATTGTCAGATTTCATAAACAAAAGTACGGGATGCCTAATTAAATTCGCATTTCAGATAAACAATGAATTGTTTTTGAAGGATAAGTATATCCCAAACATATCATGGGGCATATTCATCTTAAAATTGTATTCATTATTTATCCAAAATACAGATTTAACTGGGTATCTGTATTTTATCAGGCAATCTCTGGTTCAAGAAATAAGAGTTTTTGTACCTGAGGACTTTGATTTCCTGTAATGTTAGCATCATGGAGCCTTCACAGAATCCAGGCTGAACCCACCATGTGACTGAATTACTGACTGCAGAATAGACTCATCCCAGATTCAACTGGGAGAAAGGCCCTACCTTCCAGGCTTTGTCACCGAGGGCACTTACTCGTTAGTAACATTTTACTTGCAGAAGTATAGATGATACCAAAGTACAAATTTTGCTTCCAATTCACACCTGGAGTTTGAGAATCACTGGTCTACACTGGGTGGCAGCTCAAAGTACAAGGTTCTGAAATGAGAGTTCTGGGTGTGGCTGTCACCTCTCCCCGCTGATGTATATTTTGAGGCAAATTAATGAACTTCCGTGAGCCTCAGCTTTCTCATCTGTAAAATGGGGCAAGTAACATACTTTAACCTAACTGATTAGTTTTAAGATTAAATGAGATCATGTTTCAAAGCTGTTGGCATAGTGCTTGAGTCGTTATTATCATTAATATAAAAGGAACATTCTGTTCCACTTCAGCCAATAAAAATACTGACGGGCTTACTGCTGCCCTAGCCCAGCTACCCTTCCGGTCCTGATCCTGCCACTCATGATATAAACAGACAGTCGTGACTGGGAAGGATCAGGAGAAAAGCCTGCTGCACGAACAGAGGGCAAGATAATTCTAGAATTTAAGACTGAAGATTGCTTAAATAAGGCAGATCTCAGTTGGTGGAATTTTATGCAAATTACAACCAAGTAGCTGGCCTTTGTAGGTTTGTGCCCCTGAGTGTGGTCACCAGCACATCCGAATGGGAACGAGTGGCCAAGGTCACGGCTAACACTGGGGTCTTTGATCGGCCCTGAGTGCGGGAACCAAGGGCCAACGCATCTCCTGTGTGTCACTCCTTCAAATTCCTGCAGGTCAAAAACCATGTTTCTCTCTCAGCGATTGTTTCTACCCTGGGGCAATTCAGGATCACCTCGTCTGATGCTACCCACAGCCACCCCTTCCGGAAGAGCGAGACACTAACCAGATTTGATTTTTCGGGTTTTCAAAAACAAGTTTGAAAAATATCACCTGGGACAGCCTGAAAAAGAACGCCTGCCTGCCTGCTCCCCAGTAGTCCACAAAGAAGACACGTCAGCCGCCAATCACTGTCAACTTTCTGCTTAGACCGTGACAAGTGTCTGAGTGGGGAGGAGATGAAGACCATGTGACTAGCACATCCTTCCCGCACACATCCCAAGAGGGGACTGAAAACGGGGCCCAAAGGGAAGAGGGGACAGGAAGGAGTCAGGAGCCCAGCATCTGGCAGTCATTCGTCCAAGACCAGGCTCTGCCCCATTAACGTCAGATTATTGGGAGCTCTCTGGACATGTCTGGGGGAGAGAGTAGAGCGAAGGAAGGCTAGCTCCATCCAACGTGAGCAAACCACTCAACCTTCCCGAGTCCCAAGATCCTCTTTTGTGAAATACGAGTGGTATCCTTGCTCTCCTTACAGCAGATAAGAGGTTAAGAGGAGGTCACTAACGTGCAAGGTCTTGGCAAATTGTAAAGGTCTGAAGATGTTCTGTGTGTTACTATTAGTACGTCCCTTTGTCCACTGGGACAGTGAATCCACCCAGATGTTGAAACAGCCAAAGCTGTGAGGAGCACCATGATCTCTGCTCTCCTCACTCGGCCCAAACCAGGAAAGCAGCTCATGAGCCCATGATAAACAGTTGTTTCCAACCTGTTCTGTTTCCCCACCGTGTACCTGAGTTCTTTTCCAGCATCTGTCCTGTATCGGGGAAGGTTAAGCTGGTGAACCAGTGGCTCGTAGGTGGTCAGGCTAAGGACAAACCGGGCTAGAGACTCACGACAAGCTAAGTGTGGAAAGCCATTGTGTTAGTTAAGCCCAGCTCAGAAACGGAGTTGACCTCACTGGGCTTCTCACTCGATGCACACCCAAACGAGGTGACAACACACTGCAGAGGACAGGGGACTGGCCTTGTGGTTTCCCATCTGGTCTCGTTTGGCTTTGGGGGCTCGGTGCCTCTGACAGACACATGGGGAACAGCCCTGTCATCTTGAATCAGACAGCCGGCCTCTGTGCACGAATACGTGTGAGATTTCACACATGTTTGCTGGGGGACAGAGGCCACGGAGCAGGAGAGGAGGTATATTTACGTTCTCTGCGAGTGTTTAGACTTTTAGAGAAAAAAAAAATAGACATTTCACAGGGAATGTTATAAACCAAGGTCAGCTCTCCCCCTGCGTGGTATTGAAGAAACAATCCGAAGCAGGAGAAAAACCTGCTTCTGACCTGCTGGGATTTGGACTACCCACCTGATTCATTCAGGAGATTCACTTTCCTTATTCACTCTGCCTGCTATCATCTCACGACAAGACTCAAGGGCAGGATGATATTCGTAGGTTTTAACAAGAATCTGTTTGGGGTGATTTGGAGTCTAAACCCCACATGCAAAGGACCAAAAAGTGACTGACTTTGAAAACCAGAGGTGAGTGTTAAAAAATATGGGCAATTTTACTTTCTTGTGTTATTTGACTTTTCACAATAAGCATGAATAACTTAGCAAAGGCAAATAACATAATGGTTAAAAAAGGAGCCATCATAAGGACGGCCATGGGCACAGAGCCACACTGCTAACGCAGCTCGAGATGGGGCATGCGGATGAGAGCCGGCGTAGGTAGCTTGGTGGGAAGAACCGCCACCATCCCCCACCCACCCCCAACTCTGATGGGAATGACTCCTCTCATTTGGCATGATTCTTCTCAGACGACCCAGCCAAGCATGGCCATCTTTATGATGCTGTGAAATTAGCTAAGTAAGAGGCACTTGTGAAAATGCTAGAACGCGCTAGAGTTGACCAGACAGTTCCATGTACAGTTCCATTTAGTCACCACAACAACCCTGTGGGATGACAATTATTATCCCCCTTTATAAGGGTTGAAACTGAGAAATTCAAGTGTTTCCTGTTCCCAAAGCTGAGAGGGGAGGAGCCGGGAGTCCTGAGTCCACATCTCCCCTTCTTAGACTTGGCCAGAGGCCAGAAGAACCGAGTGATGAGGCCGGCAGGTGCGGGTGCCAGCTGTCTGGGTCCAAGTCCCAGCTCCCACACTCACTTGCTTTGCTGACCTGGGAGTGAGATATTTCACTTCTCCGACTCTCAGTTTTCTCATCTGTAAAATGGAGGTGATAACAGTAGGACCCACTTTGCAAGGTTGCCATGGAGACTGAATGGACAACACATGTAAAGCACTTAGCTCCGTGCGAGTCATGCAACATATAGCAGCTACCTGAACTTGGGAATCGGTGAGAATCAACGCCTTCACATTATGTTTTCCATTCTATTGACATTTCCTGGTATGTCTTGTCTTCCAACCATCTTCATAACCCAACAGTCACCACACCAATGGAAAGTTCTCTCCAGACTAAAACCCATTTCCCAGGGCTTAGAAGTTGTGGCCAGACCTGTTTTATTGCGACAAAGTAAAAAAAATCTCTTCTAATGCATCTTCTGGGTTTCTTGGGAAGTAAACAATGGCCTATGAACTCCTTCAGACCTGCCCAAGGTTCCCACTGAAGTGAATGAAGGAGTCGGCCTCTTCCTTGGGGCAATGTAGATATATGTTTTTGGGTGGAATAAAACATTACTTAAAAGAATTTAATCCCTGGGGGAAAGGTATACAAAAACTCTACCAGGGGACACTCTCCGTGACCAGGGTTTATGCCTACAGGGTGGGAGTAAGGCTGGTAACCTGTAGTGCTTGGGCATTTCAGCATTGTTTGAACTTCTTACCACAGATATGTAAACAGAAATTACAAGATGGCGCCCTACCAAGGCTGGCGAGGGGGTGCACCTTGTAGAAACTCCCCCCGGGCCCATCTCAATAGGGAAACTCTGGCTTTTTCCTTAAAATCCAGCTACATGACCACTTCTGCTAGAAAACACTTCCAGTGGAATCCATTGTCTCTTTGTTGACTCAACCGCGTCTACACGTACCCGTGTTGCAGGACTTCCTTAATTCAGTCTTCCATTTGTTCATCCACTCGGCACATGCACTATGGACAAGGCCCTGAGGGAGGCTCTGGGAGGCAAAGGCCAACCAGACAGGGGAGGTACCTGTTTACATGGAGCACGTTCTGGAAGGGGTGAGGGACAGGAACCCCCCCAGCCCTGGACTCATTAGCTGTCTGCAGGGCTCTGATGGAGAGAGGACACTCTCGAGAGACCTGATGTAGGCCCAGAGGCCCGGGAGGCTTTCTCTGTGCTCGTGACCTTTCAGCTGGAAGCTGAGAGATAGGAAGAAGCATTAACTAGGTGAAGGAGTTGAGGAAGACCAGTGGGCTTTGGGCTGAGCGCCCGGAAGGGCATTGATATGAGAAGGAACAGAGCCCACCAGGGAGATGAGAGTAGATCCAAGCTCGCTCATGCCTCAGAGACCGGAGGAAGGATGGAGACGAGATCAAAGAAGCAGGCAGGGGCCGGATCACAGGATGCTTTGCAGAATATGGGATTTTCAACTGTACCCTAAGAATAGCCAAAAAGCCACTGAGAGATTTATCCCAGGGACCCCATTGGTTTTCTTGTCTGTCTTCGCCCAATTCCACTTTGACACCCCAGCTCCCTGCTCAGTGCCCAGCACTTAAGGGGAGCCTGATAATTACCGGTTGGATGGCTGAACCCAGACACCCTAAGGAGCAGCAATCTTCAGGCGAAGAACATGACCGCACATCCTACCTCTCTCCTGCTCTCTTGGTCTCCCCCGGTCGGGGCCAGCAGGTTGCTAAGTGTGAAATCCATACAAAGAAGGAGCCATTAGCAATGAGATGCAGAGCGAAGCCACTTCTCCCACCTCTCAGCCCATCCAAAATGTTCACAACTGGCATCGGGTATCATCATCCTGACCAACGAGACCAACAAACCCGAACTGGAGAATCGGGAGGGGCAAAGCATTTCTCGAAGGCCGTACTGCAAAGCCGTCGTTGCTCTGAGAGTCACGTCGCGGCCAGTTGGCAAGGACCAACTACTCCATCCTCTGGCCTAAAATACGTATTTAGAGGCTTAATTATGTGAATTTGCTTTCCTTTGGCTCAAAGAGAGTAGGCGTGGGGACATTTTTTAATGTGGCACTAAAATGAAAGTATACTGAAACCATCCTGACCTCAAACTGGATGTTAAAGCAGTTGGATTCCTCAGCGGCAACTGAACACTTTTTATAGAACGGGAAGTCAATTGAGAAATCATAAAAAAATTGGAGTTGGACAGGACCTCTGTGCTCACGGGGGCCAGGTCCCAGGAGCTGCTGCAGAATTGTTCCCTGCGGTGAAGGGTCTAATGTTTTGTCCACTCAAGTTTTAAATATCTCTCCAATAGCTCGCCCCCGGGGGACGCCTCTCCACAGGGCAATAGATCTTGCTGTCAGGACTTTTTTCCTGCTATTCAACCTCACTTTTCCTTTCCTCCACTTCATCCCATTTGTCTTTGGCAATGATTTAGACGAGAAGTGTGCTGATGGTTTGAAAACAAAAAGCCCTGTCTTTGCCTTCAGTTGCATTTTTTCCAGACCCCTCTCCCTATGGAAACTTCGAGATCTGGGAGGAGGGAGGAAAGCAAACAAGCTGAGATTGGTTCTGGAAGAAGCCATTTCAAAGGGCCAAACCCAAAGCGGACAGGCCTCCAGGCGGACGTGAAGAGAGAGGCACGAATGCCTCGGGAGGGCACAGGTCACCCAGGGCCTGACCCTCAAAGGCAGAGGGGACAGTCACCGAGTTTTCTGGACAGCCCAGAGTTGAACAGCCTCTCGGCGTCAAGGCTGGGACAGAAGGTGGCAGCAGAGTATCAGGCTCTGTGGGGCTGAGTGGTCCCGGCGACTGCCGTGAAGTCCCAACTACTCCGCATCCAAACTCTGGAGAGCGTGTTTCACGGGGCCAGCACGGCCACGCGTCCGGAGGCCGGGAGTGAGCTTCGAATCAGGGCTCTGGCCGGTCTTCTAAGACAAATCCCAAACAGTCAGGAGTCTGCGAGGACAGTCCGTTTTCTTCCGAAGAACGTCCTGCAACCAGAGCTGACTCCAAAGAGTCACTTCTGCCCTAAACAGGCATGTTGATCCAGGCCGCTCTAAACGCAACAATTTACTGCCTGGTCTGTGCATATGTTGGTGTGTTGGCTAAAGAAATTTGGGGTTAATGCATTTTTTGTTCTTTATTCTTCATAGCCCTGAGCTGTCTCTTTTCTGCATTTGTCTCTGGTTTTCCGGTTTCCCTTCACTCAGTGTCTTACTGACTTGGTCATGTTTGCATGCGGTCCTTTGGAAGCAGAGATCTAGAGAGTGAGCCTTTCTGACTTCAGGCTGGACTCCTGCTGGGGAACCAATTAAATGTACTACCCACCAGGGAGAGTGTGATATTTTTTATTACTTTCTAATTTCGGGCCCTGAAATGGCTTCAGTGATCAGAACATTCTTCTGCTTAAGAACCTAAAGAAGCCAGTGGAATGATGCTTTTGATTTGTATTTTATTTATAACAGTCCATACTGGCCATGAGTACTCCAAGGGTTTCCATGGGGCCTCAGATCCCTGAAGTGGGGAAAAGGCAGGACAGAGCAAACAGCAACAAAAATGTCCCCCTCCCTCGCCTTATCGTACTGGAAACTGCCAGCTACTTTGGAAAGTCTTTCTTTGAGAAGTCAGTGAACTGAGAAAAAAAGGATAGAATTAGAACAAAACCATTTCACTGGATTCCAAATCTATTTAAACTACAATAGTGAAGCAAAGCCATGCCTCTCTCTCATTACCGATGGCCTGATCGCAGGGCCTCCTAAATGCTCGTTAAGGCAAAAAGGAAGAGTTGTGTTTTATTTCGAAAAACATTCACAGGAACCCCCACCCAAGGTTCTCTTGCTGTTTGTTTTGTGCCTCTTTCTTTTCTTTAAAGAGTTAACATGAAACAGAAAGGCTTGAAAAAGGTGGGGATAGGGGTCTAAATACGTTCTAATGAGGAAGAAGGAAATAAAAGTCCAATTCTCCCTGAAAGTCTGAATTTCTATTTATTTATCTTTGCAACAAGGAAGGATGCCTTAAAATCCAGAATTGCTCTTGGATAAAACCAAATACTAACAACCCAGCAAAACAGCTGAAAGCCCAAATTATGAGCTCTTCCAAATCCTTTCCACTTGCCACGGGGGTCTTGGGTGAGATTTTTTTTTCTTTTTTTCTTGTTCTTTCCTTTTTTCTTTTTTCTTTTTTCCCCGCTTGCTTGCTTAGCCAGGAGGTAATTCTGAATGTTTATCTGAAGTATCTCCCTGATATTCTGAGGGGACTTCTCTCAAGCAAAACCTGCCCTGAATGGTCTTGTTTTATTCCCATTAAATAATGCTCAGTGTTGAGTCTTTCACTAGTGAATGGTTTCTTTGGGTGAGACTGACGACAGAAACTGACATATATAACCGTGCCCGGCGTCCACGTCTGCAAAATGTGATTCAAAAATTAACATTTATAATTTTATAATCAGCTGGCTACCATGCTCGCCATTATATGATGCTCTGTTAAAATTATCTTTCCTACTTTTAAATAGAAGTCCCACAAGAGCAGAAATGTTTATCTTTATTGTTTATAGTCCTGTTAAGTACCACTTTATCACAGGATTTAAAATTCAACAATGTAATTTAGCAGACAGTATTTATTTATTTAAAGAAAGAGTATGTTTCTTCAGTTTGTCTAAATTTAAAATCACAAACCAAACCACCTCTCTTCCTTTCTTTCTCCCTTACATACATTCATTTTAAAACACAGCAACTTATATGTTGTTGGGTTTTAAAAGTCCAAAAAATCAATTCCCTTTCAGGAATAAATATTTATAGATTATTTAGGATGACCAACTTCCTTGACATGCCTTTAGGAAAAATACTCTGTATAACTTTGACTAAAAAGGCAATGTTCCAGGGGCACCTGGGTGGCTCAGTTGGTTAAGCGTCCTACTTCAGCTCAGGTCATGATCTCACGGTTCACGGGTTCGGGTCCCGCATCAGGCTCTGTGCTGACAGCTCAGATCCTGGAGCCTGCTTTGGTTTCTGTGTCTCCCTCGATCTCTGCCCCTTCGCTGTTTGAGCTCTGTCTCTGTCTCTCTCTCTCAAAAATAAATAAACATTAAAAAAAAAAAAAAGGCAATGTTCCAGATCAAAATAGAGTGAAGGTCTATACTGGCAAAGGGAATCGAACCAATTACACAATAAATAGATGCATGAATCGAGGGATACACAGACGGACATAAAGCAGCATCAAAATACTCCAAGCATCCAGTTCACCGAGGCAGTGAATTACCCGGACAACTGTCTCTATTCTCCATGAGACTCTTGCCTGCAACTAAGTCAACACTCATCGGGTAACCTCTTGCCTCCTGCAAGAAACAACAGATTGTCAGCCTCTGGGAAGTAGCATTATTTCAATCAACCAATTTGGCATGTGGTGTTTTACAGTTTCTAAAATTAACATAGAATCCAAACAAACACACGGCTGGTGTGGAACCATATGCAAAGGACGCTGTCGCCTGTTTGCCTCGAATCTGTTCATTATCAAAATTAGCTGCCTTGTTTGTCCTACTCCCGTTTTTGAAGGCACACTATCAATTAGCCAACCTGTCATTACGTGCTGGCAATGACCAACTTTTCCAGGATTCTCGTTTTAAATACAGGATTTGACAGGAGTCCCAACACTGGGGGAAGAAGAGGCAGGGGAGGAGGCAGAAGTGTTGGCGAAGGTCAAGGAGATCCACAGGTAGGTAGGTCCAGAGTTACTCGTGGCCACTCTTGATTGCTGAAGCAAGAGCTGCGCCTGGAAACAGGGCCTGTCTGTTACCTTGCACCGAACAAAGCTAAGATTTTCCAGGCTTCGGCAAGGTATTGTCCTCACAATATCTGCATGAATGACAAAGCTGATTACCAAGCAGGAGTCGGCCACTCTTTCCCTCCTGTTTGCTCAGGGCGCATCGATGTTTAAGTCATCAGGCCCGTGGTGTTTGTCTCCTTTTCCAACCCATCTCATTTGGAGGCTAAAAAGGAACGGGGGTTTCTTTGTTAGTCACTTTGATTTTACACCGTTTCAGCGAACAGATCCATGGAATCCCGAAGAGAAGGTTGACAGAACTGACGTGAGGAAGGAAGGAAAGAGGAAGAAGGGAGAAGGCAAGACAGATGATAAAAACAAACAAATAAACAAACGAACAAAAAAATACACGAGCCAACGAATAGTTAACAATGCATTTTTCCCCAAAAGACTTCTGTCCACCTAAACTGAAACTGTTTCCTGGGGGTGAACTATCTTCGGGAAACACATCCCGGAAGGCCTTCGCAGGAAGCGAGTTCAATGTCCAAAGGAGCCAGAGCAGATTCTTAAAATTCCGTCTTTTGCGCCCTGATTTTCCACTTGAACACACTTATTAAAAATTTCCTCTATCACCCTTACTATACACAATTTTCCAAGGCAAAGAATGACTTTTTAGAGTCTCTGTGCGCCCATAAAATTCTGTCTCAGAGATTTTATTAATAATCATAAAAACATCAGTATCCATCAGGATCACTTGGGAAAGGGAGAGCAATTTTTCCTAAAAGCATGTTCAAATCGTCTGAGTCCCGTGTTAAAATAAAAAGGGGGTTAACTCGTGACTGATGATGGATTGACCTTCCTGCTTCCCTACTGTTCTGCGTCGGGGACACACCGGCCGGAAGCTAACGCGAGCTGCTTGGAAGCAGCTTCACGTAGGGGGGAAGGGTTCCCCACGTCACGGCTGCAGGTTGTGCATTTATCCATGACATGGGGGGCGAGGGAGGGACTAGGGGTTCAGCACTACATATTTTTTAATGGCATGAGGATATGTTTCTCAGGACTCTGGGAAGTCAGTTAAGAGCAACCAAAATAGCAAACGGTGAAATGATCCCTGCAAAGGGATATGTAGGGTGGTCTCCTTGGCTCGCCTTTCAGAGGAGGCTGGTCGTGTGATCGTGAACCTTCTTCCCCAAAGGCCCTCTCTTTTTCCTTTTCTTTTTCTTTTTTTCCACAACATACCCTAAGCCCTGCAGTCAGGCAAAATTCTGATCAGAGGAATTCAAAACTTTAAGAACCAAAAATTTGTGAGGGGTTGTGAGCGATGGGGCATATAGCTTGATGCAATGGTCCCACCAATAGGGCAGCTACTGGGAAGCCATCAAATGATCCAGTAATCCACCAACATGCAGGCAGCGTGGGGTGGCTTTGAGGGCATGAGCTCTGGAGGGGACGGCTTGAACTCTCCATCAGTTCTGTGACTGGCAGACCTCAACCTCTCTGCACCTCAGTTTCCTCGTGCACAAAAAGTAGGGTGATAATATTTACTCCAGCAGACTGTCAGGCTTTCGGGAACCCATGCGTAGAAAGCACTCGACACAGTGCCTGGTGTCTAGGAGGCCCTCAGCTTATGCTCGTGTCTTCTCTTAATCACAACCAAGAAGTGTTTGGTAATTACTTCCTGTAACAAAAAAGGTTCGCTAAACTGGCTGGACAGCAACATCGACTGAAGAGACACATATTCCCACGTACTTTCAGGGATGAGACCCAGAAGTCTCCCACAGGTGGGTCTAACTGCAGCCCGATACTCCGTCCCATCACTACCACAGATGATGAAGAAGCATTAAGGGCAGCCCTGTCTCCAAGGGGGTTATGGTCTGGTTGTGAAGGCCAATGCATCGGACGTATCAGCACAATCTCTTCATGAGTAATACGAGACAGCAGAACTGAGGAGTACCTCGTGTGGCATTATCGAGAGGCTCTGAAAGTCTTCAGAGAAAGGAAAATCCCAATAATCGGAGTACACCAGAACGACTCGTGGATATTGTGAGTTCTGTGGCGGTTGGGATTCACAAAAATTGCGAAATTCGGCACGCGTGTGCATGACTGTCCCAAACACTTCACTTACAGTATCTCGTGAAGTCCTCACCACCCCCCTTGAGGTACCATCTTCATTTTGTAGATGGAGGAGGAAACAGAAGTCCAGAGACATTAAACCCCTTGCCCTTGGTTACCCAGTGTTTTAGACTGAATGTTTGTGTCCCCAGATCCCCAAAGTTCGTATACTGAAACCCGAGCCCCAGTGTGATGATATTTTGGAGACGGAGTCTTTGGAAGGTAATTAGGTTTAAATGAGGTCTTGAGGGAGGTGCTCATGACAGGATTAGTGCCTTCATAAAAAGAGGAAGATCTCCCTCCCTCCCTCCCCCCCACTCTACACACACACACACACACACACACACACACACACACACACAAAAGATTACGTGAGGACACAGCAAAATGGCAGCCCCCTGCAAGCCAAGCTCTCACCAGAACCTGAATCTTCATGCACCTTAACCTCAAACTCTCCGCCTCCAGAACTGTGAGAAGTATGTTTGTTGTTTAAGCCACCCAGTCTGTGGTATTTTGTTATAGCAGCCTGAGCTGACTGAGACACCCAGCTAGTGAGTGACAGACAGCTGATTCAGCCCCTCGCTCCAGGGCTCATGTTCTTACAGATGCTATTTTAATTCAACATGCTTTGGTTTGACACTTGCTCCATTTCTAGAACCATCTGGATCTTATGGCTCAGACTTGGGAGAGAAAAGTAGGAAGGACCAAGAACCACTCCTGCCTTTTGAAAACCAACCCTCTCTGAGTAAACAAGCATTCTGGATTCCCTCATTTACTCATGTACAGAGAGACTGGGGGGGGGGGGCAGATATGAGAGAAGGAAGAAAAGAGGAGAGCAGAAGAGAAGAGTTGATTTTCACAGCCCAGCTTCCAGAAGAAGAGGAAACACAGAACCTGAAGACGAGAAGGGGTGGGGCTGAGGATGCTTAGGAAGCAGACATTCCTTGTTTTGCCAATCATTGTCCTGGATTCTGGTTAAGCCAATTGTCATCAACTCAGTTTAAGCCAGGGTTCTCAGTCTTGACACTATAGACATTTGGGGACTGATAACTCTTTGCTACGGAGGTCTCCCGTGTAATGCAATGCTTAACAACACCCCTGGCTTCTACCCACCGGATGCCAGGGGTACCCTTCTCCCAGATGTGACAACCAAAAATGTCTCCAGGGACTGCCAAATGTCCCCTGGGGGGGGGGCAAAATTGCCCCTATTTGAGAACCATGGCTTAAGATAAATGAAATATGTTCTTAAAAATTATGCAATACTTTTCCCAGGAAAAGCTTCCACATTTCCCTGTGTCCCTTGAGCCATGATCACAAGGTGAGCTAAGCTAAGTATATTCATTTGACAAGCAACTACCATACAAGTCTCATTATAAGGCAACGTGCTTCCCTGACAACTGTTCCATAGAACAGAAGCTCTTGCAAAGTTCCCTCATTCTTGACACTTTCTCAATTACTTTTTTTTGAACATCAAGGAAGCATTTGGAGGAAGACATCAGCCTGAAGTGACCTCAGCTGGTGCTGGTTGGTGAGGGAGAGAAGACTGGAGGCCTACAGATGTCACCTGATAACAACAGGGGGAAAAGAGAGGTAAAAATATTTAACACAGATTTTGTTGTTATTTCTGAAGATATGACTTCATCATTAAAAATATTGAAGATATTTTAAGCAAGCCTTTTAAAATTCACTTTTAAAAAAAAAGCACATTGCCAGTGGTGACCTTGTGGAGATCATAAATACCCACCCACAAGACAAACGTAAAAACCTCTTGAGGCTTGGAATAAAATTTTCAGTTACAGCATCTTACCTGGATTCAAAGTGCTGTGTCTTGAACAATTTAGAAGTGGGGGTGATACGCAGTGTTAGATTATTCAAAAACGGCCTTAGTGATGACAAAGGCAAATGATAAAGGTGCCTGGGAAGAGTCTGAATGCAATTATTTTATGACCTGAACTTTAAAAAAAAAAAAAAAAAAGGTTGGGGAGAATGATATTTCTAAATATAACTATTACTACTTTATATAAGATGCAAGTAAATTGATCCATTCAGAATGGAAGTAAACGTTGTACTATTTCATAAAAGGGCCTATATTCAAGTAGGCTTTCTCTGTGGAAAGTGAGACATTGCCTTCCACTTGGCTTTGCCTTATTATAGTCAGGTATGTGCTCCCTCAAAGCGCCTACTGTTTTCAAGACTGTGCGTCACTGTGGGTAGTGCACGGAGCACACATCTCTGGCCCTTGGAGGGTCTGTGATCTCTGCGGGAAGATCAGACAGAAGCAATGGAAGTGGCTTCCACATAATTCACTGTAGTCTGGCTGTGAGTGGTTAGGAGGATGAACTGAGAGGAGGAGGCAGAACGACATTTGAGGCCTGCCTCCATAGGACCTTCTTGAAACTCAAATCAGATGTAGCACCCCCTGCTGGAGGAGTAAAGATCAACATCCTTAATGTGGGTTCCGGGGCCACCATAGTCTGGACGTCTCCGTCCTGCCGTTCCTCTCTCCATCTTCAACCTTCCTGTTGCCGACCCCTACCCTGGCCATGACTCAGAGGCCCTCACCCCCATCTCCAGCTTCAGCCGACCACCTGCTACCCACCCCTCCCCGGGCCGGCAACTTGCCTTCTCTCCTGCCCTTCTCTTTTGTCTTTGCGACACGTTCTCTCCTCTCCCCTTCCCTCACAAGCTTCCACCCAATCCTTAGCCTTCAGCTCGGTCTGCACATCCCCTGGGAAGCCTTCCTGGATGCCCAGTTTGGGTCAGCTTCCTTTGCTTTGCTCTCACCGAACTGTGATCCCTCCTTTGAAAGTATGTCTCTCCATTTATGCTCACGGATCCACAGTGTCACTGTTGATTGATATATATCTCTCCTTTTATGCTAGAAGCCCAGAGAGAGCAGAACCTTCATTCTTTTCCACTCGTCAATGCATCCCCAGGGCGGGCCCAAAGTGGATACTCAGTAAACAGTTGTAAATGAGTAACTAAATATGTATCTGCTCCAGCCTTTAACCCTAGGCCTATTATCACTACCCATATACAATAACTAAGATCTATGGGCATTACTATAAGTCAACCATTTTATGTGTGTTATCTCATCTAATCCTCACAAAATCCTGTAATATAGGTCCCGTTGTTATTATCGGTCCTGTTTTCCATGTGAGGAAGCTGGGGCTTCAAAGAGAAGTTCAGTAATTTGGTCAAGGTTGCAGGCACAGCTACTGTGTGAAGATGGGATTTGATCCCTGGTCTGTCTGACTCCAGAGCACTACCAACATTGTATTATATCGTATTGTATTATATTGTACTGTGTTGTATTATATTACGTTATGCATCATATATCGTATCATGTTATAATCTCATCTCTGATACTCATTTGGAATCTACCCATATGATCTGCCGAGAGATCTAATGCCTTTAAGGAGCCCTCGGCCATGCCTTTCATCTTGGCCCCTGAAATTATTTTTAGCTGGTCCCCATCATGTGGTGATAGATATCCCGACTGATTGAGTCATTCTTACTATTTATAAATGTATCAGTCTATCGTGGTTATATCACTCCCTCCTTGAGACTGAATTCGAAGGTCCCTTCAGGGGGTCAGAAAATGCATCTTTTCTTACGATCTGATTCATGACGTCTGGCAAATGTCGGACATACTGGGTTTTCACCTATCACTCCTTTGTTGGCTGATGGCATTATGAGGATTTCCTTAGAAGCAACAACACAGAATGGAAGCATAAACTAGATATTCTATACCTTTGATGTTATTGCCTTCCCTAGCATTTTACCAACATGTTGTCTCTAGTGGATACTGTTTATTTTAATATCCCACACACGTCAACCCTTTAGCAGATATTTGTTGGGGGAGGGGGACCAGTTGCTGGCCAGATCCCCCACGTCCCTCCAACCCACCTTCTGGTTATGGAAAGAGACACTCGTACAGATGGTCTTCATTCCTGCCCTCTGTCTCAGGTATCTGAGTGACTTCCTTAACTTTCTCAGACCACCGGGTGACTCTGTACGAAGCCTTTCTTTCATTAACACGACTAAAACCACCAAGTTACCAGAACACATTAGCCTTTCAACCCTACTCTCAGATGTCTCCCCAAGACATAAGGGACGCCCAGGAACAGGCATCTGTGGAACTACAGAGGTTTTATGTGAGATCAAAATAGCAGCAGAACTTCTTAATTGTGAAACAATGGATCAAGAGAGGAAGATTCAGATAGGAAATGGTAAATATTCAATAAAGAGCATGATTAGAGTTCTCCGGCAGGGAATACCCACAGCTATCTTTATACTAACTTAAATTAAGCAGAAGCTCTAACGACAAGGATAAAATGAAATAATGGATGCATTATTTCTAGTGGGACTTGCATTGCTATTTGGCATAATTATTTGTGATATTGCACCCATCGGATAAGAAGCTTCTTCAGAGGGGAAAAAAAAAATAACAGTTTGTCTCCTTGAGAACAGAGAACAAAGGGCTTCTGTGGTCTCCAGAAGCTCACCCATCATTAGGAGGAGAAAGAATCTGTCCATTAGCAAGAAATCGTCCTAGAAGTCTTGAATATCTCCCCAGATAATCCCTCAGTGGACTTCAAATGCCTGCAAGGAGGAAGATACAGAAGCCACAGGCCTTGCAGCAGATGTAAGAAAGAAGATGTAGTTTAGAGATGATGCAAGCCAAAGAAAGGCTCTCTCCACCTTTGCTCTATGGTGACTGTGTGTGTGTGTGTGTGTGTGTGTGTGTGTGTGTGTGTACATGAGCACGCATGTGCACTGGAACTATAAAATACGGAAAGGCAGCGTATTCCCAAGTTTGCTACCTTGTATGCCCTCTAGTTTAAAGGACCAGGTTTGGCTGAGAGTGATAGGAAACCCAAACAAGACAGATGTTTGTCTCTCTGCCTCAAGGAAGTCCCTGAGCAGTCCTGGCTGGCACAGCTGCCTACAGTCAGCAGAGTCTCAGACTCCATCATAACCTCTGCTCTGCCATCATGAACGTGTGGTTTGTACTGGTTCAGGATGGTTATTTCATCTCTAAACATCATGTCCAATCTGCCATGAAAGGGAGGGAGATAGCATCGCTCCTCCTGGTAAAGACCCCTCCCTGGAATTCGTACACACCGCCTCTGTTTATATCCCATTGGCTGGAGCTGAGTCACATGGGCCTAGCTGGGAAGTCACAAGGGAAGCTGGGAAATAGGGTCTTTATTCTGGAAGAGCATATCCCCCAGGAAGCATCAAAGGGCTCTACTGCTGTCGAAAAAAGGGAACAGAAAGACTGGGGAGCAGCCAGCAGTCTCTGCAACATTCTCCAAGGTATCACAGCTTTCGGGATTTCTTTCCAGGCCACCCCGCTCCCTTCCACCCGCAGGAGTTGACCCATGCAGCTGTGGTCGTAGTGGGGATCCAGATTGCCTGGCGGCAGGGGATGGGACCAAGAGTTTATAGGAAACTGAAGCTGGATAAATTATATGTTCTCTCTCAGGAAATGGCAATTAGGACGCAGCAATTGTCATTAGTCTTTCAAACTGGACTCCTTGTGGTACCATCTGGTGTGGTTATCCTCTGCCAAGTTTGTCCAGAAGCAGAGAACTGGTCTGCAGAACCTCAGAGAGAAGCAGAGACAAGATACCATGCAAGCCTGGACCAGAGAAAGTCTGAAAGAGTAGTGTCCCTGATACCTGATGTCTTTCTGGTTCTGGGGCTCAGCTGCCTTGCCTTCTCTGGGGTTGCATAAGAAACTCCCATGTCTTTATTGAAGCCCTCCACTTAGGGCTTGGTGTAGTTTGAGCGGGTTTCTCTCCCTTGCAGCCAGAACAACCTTGACAATGACAATGTCTCTATGTGGCTGTGGGTCTGACCAGGGGACACCAGTCAGCTGAATGGTCCCCTCCCTCTGGCTTCCTGGACAGGGACAAAGCACATCCCTCTCCCTAAGAACTGTGACCTCTGGGACCAGAAACCCATTAAGTTGATTCACTTTTAGAGTCTAAACTGTTCTCCTTCCTTTGCAACACATTTTCATTAGACCTTGGACGACCTGGAGACACCACACTGTAAAAGGAAGGACCATTGTTGGAAATATCGGGTAGCAAGGCAGGGGTTGGGAAACACATTTTAGGACTTGTGGGCCATCCGCTGGCCTTCAGATCTCCACTAGATGTAATGTTATCCATTTGGCTTAGGTAGAAGACCAGACCTGGGAACTCCCAATATTATCACAAGCCTGGTGGTAAACAAATCTCACCCTTCTGACTGTATCTCATATAAACAATTCCCATCCAAAGAGCAAGGGACAGGAACTGGAATACTAGGCATTACAGCCATAACCAAGGGTTTTCTCCTTTGCGTATTTCCAATTTCTAACACTTGGAAAAGCTACCAGATGAACGCTACTGATTAATAGCTTGTCTGTCTAAACAAGCCTCCCAAACATACCCATCTAGCTTGATCTCTCACCTCTCTGGGCCTCAGTTTCCTCTTTTGTGAAACGAACGGTTGGTATTAGAACCCTGTTCCGACTCAGAGGTTGTAGGAGTCTCCACTCACAGAGAAAGTGGGATCAGAAACCCAGTGGTTTCTGAAGATAGAAGGAGAGAGTTCAAATGTTGGCTCTGCTACTTACTAGCTATTGGCACCTGGGAAATATACCACTAACCCTAAATCTCACTTTCTAATCTGTAAATGAGGAATGGGGACAGAGCGCCTACGTGCTGGGGTCTCCTGGGGCTAAATGGTCATATTAAGCGCTTAGCACAGTGTGCTTGACGCATGGGGTATGTACAATGGGTATGAGTCATCGCAGCACTGATGACCTCCAGTCTCCCTGAAATGCATCCATCCTGCAGATTATCACCTCCCCCCAACCCCACGTGACACGTACATAGACTGACTTGTCATATTTGATAAATGTTGCTTTTATTAATTAACTCTGTGAGGGAAAAGCTAAAGGGAAGGGAGGCAGGGCGTACAAGGGAGGGTGCTTGAGCTGTGAAAAATTCCTGACTTATTTTCCAAATAATCTGGCTTAGCAAAAAAAAAAAAAAAGAAGAAGAAGAAAGAAAAGAAAAGAAAAGAAAAGAAAAGAAAAGTGGGGGGAATCCCTTCCCAAGCACACATTCTGTTAATTTTCAAACCCAAATGTGCATTTCAATGGAGATTTAATCCATATGTTTCCGATTCTTTTGTGCTTAACCTATCAAAGCACTGTTTGAAAATAATTATTTGATGTCCAATAAACAGCCTTTCCTGTTGATTTTCCCATGCAACCACCTGGGTGATAGCTACCTGAAAGCCAAATGGCCCCAGATGAGACTCAAGGTACGTTCTGCACAGTGTGAGCTGCGGACGGAGCAACCGACCTTGTGACTCTCCCCTCCTGCTAGAGATGACAGGATCGGGGGTGTTAGCCGACGGGGGTGGCTATCCATGGCGTCCCGGCCATCTCTCAATGCAGCCTGACTTAAAAGGATGAGCTTAACTCTCACTAAAAAAGGGGGTCAATCTCTCTCGTTGGAATTTGCACGAGGTGAGACAGAATGAAGGAGCCAGTGGGCTGGGGGTCCTCAAACTGCATGGTCATGTAAGCCCTGGGGTAGGGCCATTATGGGCTGTTTTAAGGTATTCCCGCAGAGGTAGACCCTTGAGTTTACTCGAGAGGCAATCCCAACAAGCACTGGTCAGGCAACGGGGAAGAGAAGGGGAGGGAGCAAGCCAGTCAAACACATTTCCAGAGGGGGCAATTGGAGTTCCATCTTGCTGGGGAACTCAGCTGTGTGCCTCGGAGTCATCTTGGCCAAGAGGAGAGGGAGCCGACTCCTGGTCATTGGTGGAGAACGGCTCCCTGCTCCCAGGGGCGTGGACTCCCTAGTACCGTTGATCTGCCCTACAACAAAGGGTTGTAGGTGCTGGCGGTGAAGACGTGTCCTGCTGTGCCCAGAGGTGAGGGGCGCCGAGGGCATTCATGCGGGGCAGGTGGCGTCACTGCACGGGCCTCCGTGCGAGCTGAAGCAACGACAGTGAGGCAGACAGATGGGTCAGCAGTAGAACAGAACAGGTGCAGCGAGAGTGAGCCAGAGCAAGAGCACTTACCTCCCCGACTTGCCTCAGTTCCTTTCCACTTGAGACGTGGCCGTTCCACCTTTCCTAGATTCCCACAAGGGCCATATCTTTTCAACGACCCGCCCCATTTCCTTGAGCTGCTTTGAGTGAGTTGTTGTTTCCTGTCCAAGAAAGAAAGGACCCTCCCGTTCTTCCAGCACTGCAACTACAGAGACATGGTGTCTTCGAGAATCTCTCTCAGCTTTCTCCTCATCTCCTTACAGCAGCCAAGGGTTATTTTGGTGGCAAGCAACAGAAACTCACACCGATGAACTTAACGACAAAAGACTGAATCTACTGGAAAGATTTGAGACACTGGGGGTGGAAAGGAAAGCCACAGCATCCAGCCAGGGACGGACAGGAACTAGGTATTAGGCCTCTGTGGAGGGAGCCCCTGGATCATCTCACGTGGGGATTGGCACCGTGCAGGAGTGCTAGCCTTTTCTTTCATCCTTGCCATCCAGACAAAATTCAGAGGTGACGGGGCCAGCTTAGCCAAACTTAGGTCATACAACCTCTACTTGGCTGTATTGGGCAATGAGAGAAAATGCCTACAGAGGACTCTGCGGAGTGAGAATTCTTAGAAGACAATGTTGTTGTGAAGGAGGAATGAGTGCAGGCTAGGGGGGAGCACGCACGCGCGCACACACACACACACACACACACACACACACACACTATACCTATGGATTCAGGAAGACTACTTACTATTCAATGAGGGGATAGGAGATTATAATGCAAGGTAGGGAGTGCTACAGTAGAGGTCTCTACATTCAAGGAACGCTGGGAGGCCAAAGGAAGGAGTAGCTGGGGCCAGAGGAAAGGCAGAAAGGTTTTGCTGAGACCCGACTTCAATATTCAATGGGTGACTGTTATATGAGGCGTTGTGTCCACTGTGACATTTAAGCAGAGTCTGGAAAGAGAAGCAAGAGTTCTACAGTGGAACCGAAGTGTGGAAGGAAGCGTTGCAGGTAGGAAGAATGGGTGTAAAAACGTGGAGGTGTGAGACAGCAAAAGCAGGGAGCCAGGCTGTGGGAGAGGCTGGTGGAAACAGTGGGGGAAGCAGACAGATCTTAGGGATCTCAGGCCAGGACATCACAACAAGCTTTCCGTGCCAAATTTATGAAACTGGATCTATCCAAAGGCAGTTGGTCAGACAAAAATGATCTGTGATGCATCATAAGACTGCACTCTATTGTGGTAAAGCATATTGTGGGAGAGGCAGTACAACTGTGGCCAGAAGGTCAGTTAGATGCCTCATGCGCTGCCTCAGGGCTTAGAGAGGGAGAGGTGACAATTATGAGAGACATTTGGAGGGTAGAATTGCAGAACCTGGTCGTCAGCTTCTGGGGGTGGGCAGACAAAAGAGTATAAACAGAGAAAGCTCATACAGTGACCATATTCAGCAGTAATGACAAGGCTTTTCCTCTCCTCCCATCATGGAAATGGGAAGGTCTAGTCCATTCTTTCTTCCACAGATGCAGTGGTCATCCATAGAACCCCAACCTGGTTTTCAGACCTCAGCTAGGGAGTAAAGCAAGCCAGGAGGGCGTCAGGGAGAGGAAGGAGGGGAGCAGGGTCCAGACGGGCTGACAGTACAGATGGGCTGACGGTTTATCCCCTCCGTGCCTGCTTTCCGAACTCCCTGACTTTCCATTCAGGACCTTTCAAAGACTGATGCCAACCTGATGCGTCAGCCTTACCTCCTACCCCTGTCCTATACACGCACTGTACTGAAAACTAGATTCATTGCTTTCCACCTCCACACCTTTGTTCAGGCCATCCAGAAAGCTTTCCATGGCTTCCAAGTTCCAACACCACCTGCCTCTCCCATGAAGCCAGGCAGATAGCCCCCAGGAAACAAAAGGCCTCTAGGAAACACGATCTTGGCTCTTTTTCTGAGCAGACTGGGAGCGAGGGTGAAACAGGAAGAGGTCTCTGCTTCCCGGGCCATCTCCCACTTGCAGAGGCCTAGGAAGCAGGAAGCTGGAGACACAGTAGGAGACACATGCTGGGAAAGCCTCCATTCAAAGTGCCAGGAGAGAAAATCTGATCGCCCTCTACCTGGCCCTGCTTGGACAAAGAGGCATCTAGAGGGAGGAGCCCATGCCCTCAGCTTCCACATGACAAGTGGGCACCTGGACTTTTACCTTTGCCTAGATTTCACATAATGGCAGATGGAGAAAGGGGGTAATTCCCCATAAGAAACTCAAGGTGCTGTAGGCAACCAGAAAGCAAATGTCTCCTGCAGTGGGGAACGAGCCAGAGGTTAGGTCTGACCAGAGGGCTTCAGGGGGCCAGTGAAACCACTTCCTGGCCACATCTCACTAAGAAGCCAGGCACGATGGCTGCATTGCAGGAGGCTCTGAGGCCCCCTTCAGGGCTGGAGTGGAGCTGGGAAGCAGGTTTTTCTTGTAAGTTTCCAGTCTTGCTGCGGGCAATAGATGTGAATGGCTTATACTGATTGGGATCTTTCCTTGGGAGATCACACAGATGGCTTTTTCTTTCTCAGTATAGGATATTCAGAGTAAGAGGGAAGCAGAATTGAATGCAGAAGCAAAGGTCGCAGAGTGCAGACTCCTAGTCTTGTCTTTCACCCTCCGGTTCTGTGGCTTAAGGCAAATCTCTCAGTTTCCTCCAGTGTAAAATAGGCAATGCCAAATCCCTCACCTGATTCATCAGTTGGCAAGGAGAGAAACAAGTCACAGCTGTAAATGTGGCTGAAAACACAGCATGGCAATCGATCTGGCTATCACTATCAGAGGCACCCCATGAACAACGATCCAAATTTGTGTGTGGTCGTAGCCAACCTCTCCCTGCAATTCGCTTGCAAAAATAATGCGTGTATATGCATGCCTATATACTCGCACATACAGACACACATGCATATGTCATGGAGACTTTTGCACAACCCCTGACATTCTTGGGTTTCATCTGAAAAGAATCCAGCCCTCTAAATATCTCCCTGGTGACATGATCCGTTCAGGAGTAGGGCTGAGAGTTTTATCACTCTTCCTGTAGCAACGTAAGTTTCTCTGGGCCTCTCCCAAGTCAAGTAAAACAGTCAGAGTTAAACGCTGGCTCAGCATTTCAGTTTTTGCGAGGACATGTGCCAGCGTGATATGGATCAAGAACCCAGGGGAGTTTTCAAACCAATAATGCAAATGAAAATAAAATAAGTTTGGGCAAGCAGCCTGCAATGTTCATACTACATTCAGGGTTATGAGCTACCTTTCCCTGAAAATTATTGCCCCTAGAGGTACTTGCTGGAAAACCAAAAATTGCTCCCTTAACTTGGAGGTTTTAATCCTTGAGCTTGAAATCTACCAGATGCCAACATATTCAGTGGGTTTCTTCCAACCTTTATTTGGATGTTAATTGCAACCCTCCTTGTTTTTATCACACATTCCCTTCCATATTTCCACGACTCCACTACTCTGCTTCCCTGGCATAGATTCGAACGTCCTGGGTAGAAACAGTTGTTCTCTGTCAGTCGTTGCTAAACATGTTGGAACTCCTTCCAGATTGTAAAATCTCATCTTGCTCCCAACTCTGGCCCACCCTTCTGGTTGCAGCAGTTATAAAGCAGGTTTTGTGAAGGCCAGTGGGCAAAGATGAGTAATTAGGCCCTAAATCTATTGAATTTAAAAGTTCTCTTGGCCTGAAAAGTGAAAAATAATTAATTTTGTGTTGTAAAAGAGGAGGGGATGCCATGTGTCGCCGTGAGGCCCCCCCAGCGGGCTCATCCCCTTTAGATGGAGATCACTGTCTGATTATTATTCCCTTATAAGTGGGGTGGGGGTGGGGGTATACACCCTGGGGCTCAGGGAACCGGTCAGGTAGGGTCTAGACAAAGAAAGAGATTGGGGTGCTTGGCATGGTCCAAGGGGGTACCGGGCAGAAAAATGGACTCCAGTGGAGATGGGAGGAGAGGGTCCACTTCTCCTCTGCTGGGGGAGCACACGGGTGACTTTAGAAGGAGCCTGCATGAAGGAGGTCAGAGTACATGACTGCCTTCCCCCAGATGAATTTCTTTTTCTTGGTTCTACCTGAGAGCCCAGGATGCTATCAGGAAGAACCACAGTCTGAAGGGAGGAGCTTCGGAAGCTGTTCGGCAGATTGGAGGAAAACCAACGTACTGATTGGACCAAACTGGCCTGTCAACAGGAGTCGAGTTCTCAGGGGAGCCTAGGGGCTACGCGTCCTCAGAGTCCAGGGGTGGCACACCGGTCTCCCACCGAGGCGAGAAAATTGTGCCAACCCCATGCGAGTTCCCTGAAATGAGCCACAGGCATTGTGCCCCATGCGACACCGCTGTGGTATAGAGTTGGGGATAGCTGCCTTTTCTGGCGTCACTGGTACCCGCATCTCCTACCTACTGCATCAGCTCTGGCACGTCCCTCCATCCTCCACTTTACAATGGGGTTGATGATGGCACCTACTGCAAAGGATGGTTTAAGGACCAAATGATATATGTGAAATGCTTAGGACAACACCTGATCTCACAGCTCCAAGGTGCAAAACTTGATTCCTGAGAGAAAGCCGAAACAGAGGATGGACAGGGGTCCCGTCCTCTGATGAGACCCACCAGCACCACATCCTGTTTATCTGTTGTTCCCTCCTGTCCCCTACTTACCTTCGTTCTTGTTCTAGACCTCTTACTAGTTGTACGAGAAGAGTTGTTGTGTCGGCTTTTCCTGCGAGGTGACTCGTCCAAAAAGCGTAAGGGGAAGATGATGTATGACAACAGCTCATGGATATATTAAGCATAAACAAAGCAATTTCCTTATGGAATCCACACCGTTTAACGTGAGCTAACATGTGTCCAGCACTTTCCAGATATCACTTCGTTTTATCCTTTAAAAACTTTGCAGGGTAAATATTATTCCTGCTTGTCACAGAGAGAATCCCTTGAGCGTGGACTGGATTTACTGACTTATCTCTAGCAAATGGAGTATAGCGGGAACGATGAGAAGCCCCTGCCAACATTAGGTTATAAAAAGGCTCTTGCATATGCCCTCTCCCATGTCCACACTGCTAGCTCTAAGAGGAGTCAGCCGCCAGACTGGAAAGCGTCCTGCGGAAAGATCTGCATGGTAAAAAACTGAGAGGGGCTTCTGCAGTCCGCAGGGAATCCAGACTCTCAGCCCAACAGCCCATGAGAAACCGAACACAGTCAAGTCCACACAAATGAGGTTAGAAGTGGATCCTCCCCTGATCCTCAGGCCTTCGGGGGAGAGTGCAGTCCTGGGTGACAGCTTGGCTTCCAACTTCGTGACAGATCATAATTCAGGGGCTTCTAGCTCAGCTGCACTGAGATTCCTGACCCACAGAAATTGTAAGGTGATAAATGTTTGCTGTTTAAGGCTGCTGGGTTTTGAGGTTGTTCGTTGTGCAGTGTTAGAGAATTGAAACAGCCATTAAAAAAAATTTTTTTAATGTTTATTTATTTTTGACAGAGAGAGAGACAGAACATGAGCAGGGGAGGGGCACAGAGAGGGAGACACAGAATCCGAAGCAGGCTCCAGGCTCTGAGCTGTCAGCACAGAGCTCAATGCGGGGCTCGAACTCACGAACCACGAGATCATGACCTGAGCCGAAGTCGGACGCTCAACCGACTGAGCCACCCAGGCGCCCCACGAGGATTTCTAAAGTTCAAAACTCTAATTAGAGTCCTTTCTTATGACAGGCATAATTTCATTGCGTTCTGGGCCTCACCCTCACCCTCACCGCTGGTTCAGGAGAATAACGAAAGTGCTACGGAGTCTGGCTTAACCTTGAGGGGTATACACCTGTCACGGGTCAACGTCCCTTCAGAACACCAGCTGGCCAGCTGGTATGTCCCCACTTGTATGCTCTCTGGCCGCACAGATACAACTGCTAAGAGCACTGATGAGTATTACCGCCTGAAATTAACCATGGCTCTTGGGTAAAACTGGGAAGACAGATTGTGGCCGCGTTCGCCATCATGCCCCTCAGCGGCACTGAGGTCCCGCTGGCACCTGCTGCTGATGCAAGCATTTGGCCCTGCTGAAAATTTCAGTTCCCTGAGATTCTCTCAGGCCGGGCCATACGATACTGTTTTCTGGGCCCGCCACACTCTTCTACCGAGTCACGTTTCTTCATGCTCTTTATCTTTCACCTTTAGATGCCACTGCCTCTGGGACATGCTTCCTGACCACTGAGCCCAGGTCTGAATTGGGTGCTCATCCAAGATTCTCCCAACGGCGCCCTGACCTTCCGCAACCACAACACTTCTCACGTGGCATGATATTGTCCGGTTATGAACCTCTTTCCCTCACTAGACATACACTGCAAGATAAGCCATCTGGTCTCTTTGGCCACTGTTGCATCTTCAGCGCTTAGCACCGTGTCTAGCACCTCATAATTGAATAATAAATATCTGTTAAGTGAATGAACGCTTTGGACTCTTCAAGGCAAAAATCTGCGTCCAGAATTTACCGAGCGTCTGACTCTCAAAACCTCAGAAAACGGCAACCTGGATGAAGAATGTAGGCACTAAAAGGAAGGTGGAATGCCAAAGAACATACATATTCCAAGGAAAGTAGAAGAATGAGACAGCTGTCCAGATAATGGAAGCCATCAGACGCACTTGGGCTACAAGTCTCTGATTAATTTGGCCAAGAGTGTTCAGTTGGTCTAAATTATCTGGAAGATTCTTCCTTTTGCTTTGGTCCAGAAACGCTTTTCTCTCCTTTACACCTGGATAGTTGGCAAAGCTTGTCACTACCCCCCAGAGACTGTGGATGGCTTCCAAAGCACTGACCTACCTACCTCTTACCCGGTTTTGTCTCTTAGTTCCGGTAGGGTCCTGGGTTCAGGGTTTCAGAACTGTTTAAGAGCGACTTTCTGTTTTGACTCATCTTGCCACTGAACTTCAGTGAGCTTCAGTGTTTGGTATTTTCTTTTGCACGTTATTCTGGCTTTGAGAATGTTGATGGCAAACTTTAGAAATACGGTGGAAGGAAAACCTTTAACACGTCTTCAGAAAAAGATCTCATTGAAGTTTTGTATCTCGGCTTTTGCAGTTATCTTAAACTACTAAACTGTTCACAAGAGCTGCCGGAGATGTTGCTATTCCCCAGTCCATCTCCACAGAAAGAAAATCTTCTGAACAAAAAGGCGTTAAAAACTCAAATTGAAAAACTGGTTGATCTAATCAACAAGGCAAATAATAGGATGGATGCCACCTGTATCGATTAGCTTTTGCTGTAGAACAAGCCACCCACGACTGGCGGCTCACATCAACAACCACGTTCTATTTGGGTTCCAATTCTATGGGTTGGCTGGGTGGTCTTCTGCTCCCGGCTGCTGGGCACTCCCCTGTATCATGATAGGTCAGCTAGTGGTTGAGACGATCCAGACTGGCTTCCCTTACATGTCCGACAGTCTACAAGCTGTCCGCCGGGTCACTGTGATTCTCCATGTGGCCTCACGGTCCAACAGGCTGGTCTGGATTCAGCTGCAAAGCAGTCCCTGGGATCCAAGCCCGGCGAGAGAAAGAAAACCCTGGTGGACAATTTTCAAGTCTCCGCTTGCTTCGTTCACATTTGCCAATGTCCCAAGCCACACAGCCAACCAAAACTCAAGGGGTGGCCAAAGAGACTCTACCTCTTAATGGGATGCCTGCAACACCACAAGAGTGGATGCAGAGAGGGGAAGGCTTTGTGGCCACTCTGACACTCTTTCATCGTAGCGTTTCCACGCGACTTACCCAGTCAGGTCCTCGTGGTGGCTCACCGAGGGAGCATCCATTTCCATTCGATGGATGAAGCCACTGAGGCACAGGGAGGTAAAGCAGCAGGGTCACGGTTCTACCACGAACAGAGGGGGGACTTGTGCTTGGTTCTGCATTGCTCTGAAGACTGCATTCCTGACCATTGTGCTTTGCACCTAACATGGTACCTGCTGTTAACAGGTTGCGAATCTGAATGTGAGGCTATCTTCTTTCCGTGTGTTTAGGTGGCAGCTTCAGTCTGTGTTTGTCAAATGTTTTCAAGATATTTTGCAAAGATTATTTTCATTACCGGTTCAATAAAACCTCAAGTCCCAGATGCGGTTAGTCAAGCTCTCTTCTCCTGAACTTTCAAACCCTGAGGCACTTTATGGTCAGGCAGCCTCAACCCCCGCCCACCCCCACCCCCAACTCCTTAGTGACATTCCTTCCTGCTTATAAACAAAAAATATCCTCTTTTTGGAAGCCATGAAATTCTGCTGCAGGTTCCACCCTTGAAAGAGACGAGGCTCGGAACCTCTGGGCTCATTCCCAGCCCAGGCCTCCTCTCAAGACCAAGGGGGGAGTTCAGGGCCACATCCGGGGATGTTGCCTCAGTGCATAGATAAGAGGTGGTCACGAGAGGCTTTCACGTTTCGGACAAATTATGAGCCAGAAAGAAATGAAACCGGAGCCACAGTGAGCCGTGCCTCCAGCGCTGCTCTCTGGCCAGTCTCTACAACGTCAGATTTTCTCCATTTCTCACTTCTTCTCCTCCGGCCTCGTCCATGCCCTTGCTTCCCACCCCTTCCACTTCCATTTCTTAGGATCCAAACATCCTTTCGTCTCCTCTCCATACCCTTCTTTGGCTGAGGAATGCCATTTAGCAGTAGAAACGAGCCCAAAAGATGCCTTCAGCTGCACTTTGAGAAGACGGACGACCCAGGAGGTGAATTACAGCCACTTGATGAATCTGGTACCCGTTTATTTTGAGGGGAAAGCAGCACATTATTTTTTTTTTACTTACATCTATTCTAATTCTCCTCTGAAGTTTCCCATCGAGTAGGAATGAATTTATCTTCATTTGACAATTTTATGACCCAAATCAGCCAGTTCTGTCCATTTATCTGATTTAAAACGCAACCAAAGGACTGGGCTGCTTTCACAGAAATCCAAGCATGACCAGCAGTGTTCATTATCAACACAGATTTTTCATAACTTGTGAGTTTCCCAGCGTGGCTATTGGGGCCTGCTGGTTAAGCTTACCTCTTGAATGACCATTATTCAGCAATAGCAAATGATTCAGTAATGAAAACAGGGGCCTGATTTTTTTTTTTCTTTTTAAAGATTTATTAAAGCACCTCAGAGGCTGTTTTTTATAAAAAACTCAGCCCTTAGAGTGGCTGACCTTAAAAATCTGTTTATCTAAGCTATATTCCCCCCAAACGCTGACCAACATGATAAATAATTTATTTAATGTTTCCTTAAATATTATTTTGTTTGGTTTAAACCCAAAGTAGAAACTCCTTCTCCCCGAAAGGAACACTGTCTCATTTTTGTATACAATGGAAACATTTGGGGACAAATAAAAGAAATAAAATATTTTTCACAAAATTTGGCTTACTGAGCGAATGCTGGCTAATCTAGGGGCTGTGGAATAAATGTGGTGATGTTAGGGAAGTTAAATTAGAAGCTGGGACTTTGAGTGAAGGTTATATTCTTATTTTGAGCATTTCCTTATGCCCATAAGAAAATAAACATCCACAAATAAACACAGCCAGTAGGGCACAAAGGGGTAATCAATAGAAAAATGGTCCCCACCCAAGCCACAAGCAACACAGGGGCTGTGTTCATCTTGACAAGAATTCTTTCCCGGAGCTTTCGGTAAATCTAGAGCTCTGCCATATTGTAACCGTCCTTGAGGAGAATCTGTTAAAGGTTCCCATTTCCCTTGCACAATTGTCCCTCAATCCACAGGACCAGTAATCCCAGAATTCCTACCCCCGGGCTATAGAAGCTGGCCCTGACGCAGGCTAGACAATCAGATTCTACTCCCTGAAACTCTGTGACTGGTTACATCACACATGGGCTCAACCTGAGCTGATTATAATCTGTGGCGTTTTTTTTTTTAAATTAAAAAAAAAAAAAAAAAAAACAGGAGAAGAAGGGGCCTCCCCCTCTTTGAGTCATGGAACTGGAAGCAAAGCAGAGGCTGCCCAAGAAGAAGAGGGAAAGGAGGCCATGGGAAAAGCAGAGCTAGGCGGTGGGAACGGTGATTTCTGATGACGACGCTACGTAAGTTCCCAAAGCCTGACCCTAAATTCCCCTCTCGCTCGCGGAGGCTGGCTGGAATCAGGACTGCCATGCTACTTCTAATACCCAAGAGTCTCGAATAATCCAGTGAATCAAGGATGAGACACAAGGGGCCCTCAGGGGATGTTTGTTTATTTGTTTGTTTGGCCTTAGTTTTCTCTTAGTAACTTAGATTTAGGTCTATCTGCAATCCCAGCATATCATTCTGCTCATCTTTTTTTTCTTCTTTTTTTGATGGAAAGTTCCCTATAGAAACAGGATGGCAGGATGCCTAGTCAGATGCTTGCAGGGAAGAGTATGATGAATACATCCTAAACAAGCGAGTCCCTAAAAATACTCTTGCTGATTTTAGAACGTATCTTCGGATTACCATTAAACACGAGCGTGTTGCTCAATGACCTGGGAATCCTTACACTTTAAATATAATTATGAAACACGTCTGTGAGGGCTTATCTCCGGGCCAGCTAAAGACATCCTTGTCACCTTAAAACGGTCACCCTTTGAGTGATTGCTAGGTGCCACGTATTGTGTGGAGTGCTTTACATGTACGGCCTTATTATAACCACCCACAATCCTGTCTGGCCGCTACCCCCTAGGGTACCGTCCAACTTCACAGATAGAGAAAAGACACTCAGAGTGGTCCAGACACTTGTTCAAGGTCACACGGTTTATGAGCTGTAGAGGCTGGATGAGGTTCTGGGTCTAAGGAGCCCAGCCTTCCTAAACCCTGGCCACTGTGATGAGAAAGTAAACAGCAGAGGGAGAGCCACCGAAGAGACCAGCTCTGTCACACGAGATTCAGGAGGGGCTATTACGAAGAGTCATCAGTGAGCAACAAACACCGAACGTGAGGTTAGACTATCCCAGGCTGCTACCCTGGTTCTGCCGTTTTCTTCCCACGTACTTTTAGATGCATCTTTTCATCTCACCAAGCCTCAGTGTCCACGGCTGTGAAGCAGGCTGATAATACTGTAACAGAGAGCCTCCGGATACGATCCCGTCATCTGCAGAGGCAAATGCCACTCCTGGCGTCAAGAGGGAGGGTCCATTCGCCTCTCCTCGAATACCGGCTGGCCTCAGCACTTGTTGGGGCCGACGGGATGGGAAGGAAGTGATGTTGTGGAACTTCTGAGCCCAGGCCCGTAAGCTTCTGCTGCTTCCCTCTGGGGGCCCAGACCCCATGCTGTAAGGAAGTCGAGGCTCGACTGGCACACAATTAGGGGGCCTGGAGGATGAGCAGACATCTTGAATGTTCAAGCCCTGACCAAGCTCCCAGGGACATGCAGCCTCGTGAAAAGCTCTAAGCAAGACTGGAAGAAAAATCGGCTCAGCCCAGGCACAAAACCGTGAGAGATAATGAATATTGTCATCTTAAGCCATGACCCTGCAAGCTGATAACTTATGCAGCAACAGATACCTAACATGCTTATTTCACTGGGGGGTTGGGGGGATTAAATGGGCTCATATATTTATTTTTTTAAAGTTTATTTATTTTGAGAGAGAGAGAGAGGGCAGGGGAGGAGCACAGAACGAGGGAGAGAGGGAGAACCCCAAGCAGGTCCTGCACCGTCAGAACTCATGAACCATGAGATCGTGACCTGAGTCGAAGTCAAAGGTCAGACGCTCAACTGACTGAGCCACCCAGGTGCCCCTGGGCTCGTGCATTTAAGGGCAAGAACACGAAGAACAGTGCTTGGCATTCATGCATTTCCCGGGCAAGGACTTTGTGCCAACACTGTCCTAGGCAACTGGGATACTGAGGAGAGCCAGACAGAGCCCCGCCCTCTCGGAGCTCACATTGTAGGAGGAGGAACAGTAAAAGGCAACAACAAAACGATCCCAGTGCTGATTGCTACTCTACAGAGTTGCCTGTAGCAACTGTCTGTGCCTGCCGCTGATGACCCTCTGGCCGGGTGACCCTCGGGTCAGGCCTCCAGACGTCAGATGGCCTTGAAGCAGGGGAGGAGGCAGAGCCCGAGAGGCAGAAGACCTGTATCGCACGGTGGGGTGGGAGGCCTGCACCGACAGCTGTCCGAATGACGTGAGGAAGTGAGCCACGCCCTCGTGGTTCGCCCACGATCCCTACAGCACCCACCCCTCCGTGGATTTTAATCGCTTGTCATCTGCCTACCCTCACCCACCGCAAGCTCTCGGGGGCACCCAGAGGTGTTTCTCACTCCGGTTCTCTGCGGTTGGGGCAGTGGCTGGCACCCAGCAGGTGTCCAGGGAGCATTCTTGGAAACTGCGTGAATTCAGGTCCTGACCACACACTGCCCAACAGTGGGGCAAAAGTCACCGAGCTAAGAAGCGGCCCCCAAACACAGCAGCCACCCTCTGCAGGAGTCACCCACAACACAGTCCGGCTCCTCGCTTCGCAGATAAGCCTGTGGGCCCCTCGCCTGTCGCGTGACCCCCACACGCAGCCTGAGGAAGCCCTGCGTTACTGGGGCCCGGATGCTGGGGACAGCCCCGGTCCCCATTCCCAGGAGGAAAACTCTTACCTACACCTCCCTTGAACTGATCCCCTGCAGAAACTGCTGAAGTACAGAGGGCCCCCTAGACCGTCTCCTCCTTCACCCAGCAGCCACACTGAAAGTTCCAGAGAGGACTCGTCGGGAAGGAAGGTGATGGAGGGGAGGTTTCTGCCCAGCACCCCCCACCCCACCTCATCTGTCCCTGGAAACCGTGCTGCGGTGCAGCGGGCCTCCTCAAAAACACCAAGTTCAGTTTCAAAGACAACACCTTGGTTGTGCACCCCCCACAGGCCCGTGGGCTGTGCCTCATCCCCCCCCCTTCCCCCCACCCTCCTCTTTATCCTCCCAGGACCTGATAGCAGGAGGGCGCCTCGTCCTCGGAGCGGCCCCACATTCCACAAAGGGGGCCTTGCTGTTTGGCACTCTGGGAGAGAAAGCCCATCACAGGCCTTCCCGATGGAGCGCGCTCGCTCTCTCTCTCTCTCTCTCTCTCTCTCTCTCTCCGCCTCTCCTCCAGCTGCTCCTGGTTCAAGCCGCTGCCTGCCCTGCCTAATAATGCCTTGTCACGCAGCGACAGAATTATGGTCTCACACTGGCTTCACATGTCACAAATAATTGTGCTCCTTGCACATCATATTGAAGTTGTCAGGACTCTCTTACGCCCATAATTTGTGTGAGTTGATCATACTTTGGTAAATCAGCAGGTCATGACCTGTGCCCTTTAGCCCCAGTGGCTGGCTGAGAGCGACCTACAAATCTCGTGACAGGGACAACAGAGAGGGTATGAACTGTTCAATTGCTCGTGTCTATCACCCGCCATGGAGAAGTGCTCTCGCCTTTTGCCGTCGCTTTAAATGGACCAGCGCGGCACCCCATGACATCCTGCCTTCGTTTCTTCACATCTGTTTCTCCCCCTTAGATTATTTTGAGCACTTTTGGATATTCCTTTTTTTTTTTCTTTACCACAAGACCTTCTGGTGCCAAACCCAACTGTCTTTTCTTCCATGTGTTTTAAATAAATAATAATAATAATAAAAAACCTCTGGCATTTGTGATAAAGTCAGCAGACCTCACTCTGTGTCCAGCCCAACTGAATAGTGTTTCCCTCTCGTTCTAGCAATGGTTAAATCCCTCTGGCAGCTTTATGGGCTCCTTTGCTAACACTTTATTGGGTAACACGTTCACAAATAGTGTTCCTGAGCCTTTGTTTTCATTAAGGTACAACATGTACCATCAAGTTGCATTTAATTCACTGCTTCTATATTTTATACACTGTATCGCTGACCGAGACCTTCTGTATCTAATACTGAAAAGAGAGTAATAAAGTTTAAAATGCTTTTACTACCCAATATCTTCAATAATTGACTTCTAAAAAAAAAAAAAAGAAAAAAAAAACAGTGAAAAAGAAGTAAGATGACCAAGTCCTGGCCAGACTGATGTTCTGCAGATACACTGGAGTGAGGTCAAGAATAAAGTGGTTTTATGTGCGTCTGTTTCCAGGAAAGCTGTGGTATGTAAGTTAGGTGCTTAGAGAGCTGCTAACTCTCTCCTTGGGTTCAAGACAGAGAAGATGATGGGAGTGTGCATGTGGATATCCACTCCAGTTGCTTCTTTGGCCATTCTTTGGCAAAGCTACTCCACCCCCGCAGAAAAGTACACTAATCCGGCAGGTCCAGAGGCAGATGGCAACATCCAACGTCCCATCCTTCGATGCCAGAGTGTGTGGACCATGCCATCTGTTGGTACAACAGCAGGTGTAGGGCGATGGGTAAAATGGAAACCAAATGAGCCAAGCCCTCACTCCACCCCGTACAAGGCACGTGCATTTAATTTCTTAAGGCATCAACCGAGGGGACGTGAACCAAGAAGGGTAATTAGCAGCACACACAACCAACACCAAGTTCGATGAGGGACACGAAGCCAAGTCGTTCCACTGTTTTGGAACAAGTGGCTGTCTGATTCATAGGCACAGACCGGGACTGATTCTAGGCACTAAAAGATACTTCACTTTTGACTCAATTTACAGACTGCTAGTCACTACTGTAGGGCAGGGAGTGGGGTAAGAAGGGGGGTGGAGGAAGGAAATGTAGAGGCCAGGTCACAACTGTAAACCTGCAAAAAAAAAAAAACCCCATCTTCAAAGCTAATTCAGTGCAAATGTAGACGGTCATGGGTTCTACATTTACCTTTTAGCTCTGTTCGCTGAAAGAATTCAGTGGAAAGGCGGACAGGGTTTCAAACCACTGCACCACCTCTGACCAGCCTGGTGACCTTGACAAATGACTGCCACTCTCTGGGTCTCAGTCTCCTCATCTATACGGGATTTGGCATGTAGTGGGCGGTGAGCATATCTTGATTTTGTCTCAGTCTGGATTCTCATTTGTGAGCAAAGTAGCCCAATGGCTAACTGAAGCAGAAAAGGAATTTAAAAGGAAGATGTCACATGGCTTACAGGGTCTACAGGAAGCCTGGAGAGCTGAGATGGAAAATGACCCCGAACCAAGAGAGCTGCAGAGCAGCGAACACAGTTGAGGTCATGCCTTGGGCGTTGTTTGGTTACAATGCTATCCTCGGCACCATGACCACCGGCCATTTGGTGCCACCACCCGACTCCAGACTTCTCTATGAGCCTCTGCTTTGTCCCTTCCAGATTCAAAGTCCCTGGCAGCATCTTTGAATGGCCAACCCCAACATGGCCATGCCTAAGCTGTTAGAAGTCAGAAGGAGAAAATAGACTTAGAAACTTGGAAGATGTTCACCATAGCTCCGGAAAATCCTTGACCAAGTATTCTCTTCATTCTTGTTCGCTACACAGAGCTCGGGGAGAGCGGCGTTCAGGTTCCAGGTTTTCCTCACAACCACTTTAATATAGTATATTTTTTGTAACCCCTTCAGCTTGTCCAAAGCCACATAAAGAAAAAGTGACAATGTTTGGAAGGAAAACCCACACATCTCTGATTCCTGTTGCGTCCACACTAGCGCACGTGGAGTGACTATGGAAAAATTCCAGAGGAAAGTGTGGGACGATGGGTCCCCACTAGAGCTGCAAACGCTGGCTACCAAGTGCAAAGTCACTTTTGACTTCCGAACCCGTCGCCGGTGAGACAGAGTTTTACAGAAGTGCCTCAGCTGGAGAAGCAAAATGGCACCTTGGCCAAGTCTACGGATAAGAAGAGGATGCCAAAAGTACCCTCAAAAAACTGGAAGATTCAGTTATATATTCCATTTTGAGCAGTTATGTTCTAGGCATTAGGCTAAGTGCTTTTGTGGCATTATTCTACTTAACGGTCAAAATACATCAGCAAGGTATTTATTATTATCCTTATTTGACAGATCAGGAAATCAAGGTTCAGAGGCTAAGAGCATGCGGAATAACACAGACATGGCACAAAACCTGGGCCTCAGAGCTTTGGCTTCAAAGCGGCACATGCCCACAGATGTCGCTGAGTAGTGGCAGGGGGTAAGAAGGACACCGGAATCTCAGGGTGCGACAGCACGGGGACTTAAGAAATTCCTGACGATCTCCTAATCTCAAAACCAGTATTGTTTGGACTGAGCGATCAAGGGACAAAAAGCCAAGGAAGATTTCATGATCTGGAAACTCTTAGTCCCTTTAATATGAAAATGCTCGACATAAAGTATTAAAGATGTAAGGATTCCGAGGTTGCAGGCGGCCAAGGGAGATTAAGAGCTTCTTTCCCCAAATGAAGTGCACAGTGTATCCATTACAGGGCATGGAGATTTCTCCTCCCTCCCCCCCCCCCACCCTCTCCACTTAATAGGCAAAATGCTAGAAACTTTGAAGAAATGTTTTCTTTGTTCTTCAAGTTCCATGATTAATTAGGTATAAGCCATGTTTCAAAATGTTTCGTCATTTATTTGTAATTCTCCCCAGAGCATGTATAGTAACTTGGCTCAGAACGCATAGATCACATTGCAAATACTACTCACAGGCTGAAACTTTTTGTTTCCTTCTCTTCCCCTCTCTGCTTTCCCCTATGACACTGGAGTTGAAGAACAAAGCCGGATTTCAATCCGAGAGCACGCCCCGCTCTGTATGGATCTCCCTGGCCCGTCTGTAACCTCCGGAAGAGGGACTGCAACTGGAAATGGCCAAGGGGGGGCAGCCTGGGACCCACACGTGGATGGAGGCTTTGGGGTTGCTTCAGTCCCTGGTCAAGCAAAGATGGGCATTTGCTTCTAGACCACGTTTATCTCTCTATCTCCATCCACGCCACCCCACCCCCCTTCCCGGGAGTAGCTCCCAAGTATAAACTAGCGAGCAGTGTTAGTACAGTGGTAAACTGTGAGGGCCTGACTCAGCTCTTGGAGCTTCGTTTCTCTTATCTGTAAAATGGGGACAATAATAGCCTGTGAGATGCGTTAGGGCAATCCTGGGATTGAATACGGCTTCGTGCGGTACTCCATTTAGAGCATGCTTTCTTTGAATATTTCCTGTTGCTTTTATTACTGTCCGTTTGGCTCAACTCCCCACGCCAAACATGCACACGTGCCCACACACCCCCCCTCGCCCCCAGGGCTGTTCCTTCCTCCTCCTGTCAGGATCCCTCACCTGCAGCCTCTCACTTTGAGGCAGCCCCTCACTTTGGAGTACCTAAGTTGCCACATTTTTTGCTTCCCTTCACTCTTATCGAAGCAAATACTCCTCTTCCAAAGCTCAGATCCAAAGTCGTCGCCTCCTCCTAGAAGCCTGCACTAGTAGTCCCAAGAAGTACCAATGATTTGCCCTGTGCTCACTGTCCTCACTTTGCAGACTATTAGAACTAGTTGAACAGCCTGGTCGCCCTTATGGGCAGGGTGCGGCCAAGGGTGACGCATGGGCTGGATAAACTTCACCTGCCTGGAGTTTCGAAGTATGTTACACTTGGGGCACCCGGGTGGCTCTGTTGGTTAAGCGTCCGAATTCAGCTCAGGTCACGATCTCGCGGTTCATGGGTGTGAGCCATCGCCCTACCCGTTGAAAAAATGGAGGGGCGCCTGGGTGGCTCAGTCGGTTGAGCGTCCGACTCCGGCTCAGGTCGTGATCTCACGGTTCGCGGGTTCGAGCCCCGCGTCAGGCTCTGGGCTGACAGCTCGGATTCTGTGTCTCCCTCTCTCTCTGCCTCTTGCCTGCTCATGCTCTGTCTCTCTCCCAAAAATAAATAAACATTTATTTATTGCCTCACAGTCCTGGAGGTTTGAAGTCCGAGATCAAGGTCTCAGCCGGGTGGGCTCCTTCAGGGCTCCGAGAAAATCTGTTTCCGGCTTTGCCGCTAGCTTCAGATGCTCTGTTGCCAATCTTTGGCGTTCCTTGATTTGTGGAGCATCACCCTGATTTCTGCCTTCATCCTCACATGGCGTTCTCCCTGTGCGTGTCTGTCTCCATGTCCAAATTTGCTCTTTTTATAAGGACACGTTATATTGGTTTAGGGCCCACCCTAATGACTTCATTTTTTTAAATGTTTATTTTATTTTGAGAGAGAAAGACTGCACGCATGAACAGGATAGGGGCACACAGAGAGAGAGAGAGACAGAGACAGAGAGAGAGAGGGAGAGACAGAATCCCAAGCAGGCTCTGCATTGTCAGCGCAGAGCCCGACACGGGGCTCGATCTCATGGACCACGTGATCACGACCTGAGCCGAAATCAAGAGTCAGACGTTTAACCAACTCAGCACCCCAGGCTCCCATTTTAAAAAAAAAAGTCGTTTAAATTTATTTTACCTAATGACTTCATCTTAACTTGACAATCTATAAAGACCCTCTTTCCAAATAAGGTCACATTCACAAGTGCTGGGGGGGTCAGGACCTCAACATCTTTGGGTAGACACAACTCAACCTATAGCACAGCGAGGTTAACAGCTCTGAGGGTATGTTTGAAGTCAGAGGATAAGTCAGGGCCGCATGGGTTTATTCCGCACCTAATTATAGCAAGGGCAGGGTGCTGAGAAGTCTGAGCGGGTCTCACCATAGTAACACCTGAACCTGTATTTCTCCTCAGACTCAGGCTGGTGGTTCTCACCCTGCCTGCCTCAATAGAATTACCTGGGAATCCTAAGGACAAGACAAATAAAACAAGACAAAACTACCACTTCCGGAGGTGGGGGAAGACAGAGTCGATCTGTCTTCAAGCATCATCGTTTTAGGTACAGCCAGGGCTGGGAACCTCTGTACTAGACTAAACATACGAGCAACCCATGTGGTTTTTCCCTGGTCCAGCCTGAGAGGCATTTCTTGCTTGGGGGCTGACAATGTACTCAGGATGTTTAAATGACTCTTAAAAAATTAAACTGACCTCTTACGTAGAATTTTATGAAGAATATAGAACGTTAAACTTCTCCAGATGGTTGACATTAAGGAGGAAAGACTCTCCTTTGAAACAGGCAGCCATTGCCTTATTGTTAGACTAGTTCTGATGGTACTGACTCCTGCCCAAGGGGAGAAGTGTAGGCTAAGTTTTTAGTCGCACACAGTAAGTACTTTGAGATCCAGGAGGGAAAGGTTTTGTAAGTGAAGACACCATTGTTGGCTACTCCCGTGGTGGCCGGAATGATATTCCAGATTAATACTCGATCTGGCTGGCTGGTTCACCAGGGACGTGGTAGAATCGGTGCCTGGCCTTTCCACTGGAGAAACGAGCTGGTGTATGAGGGTATGCAGACAGCTGGAGAAAAATGAACAATTTGCTGGCCAGGCTTTTGGTAGAAAAGATAGCAAGAGCACTGATAGTGATAATAATATCACTACTAATAGCTAACACTGATATGAGTACATTTGCCCCTGATGGTTATAGTACGAACGCCTGTATCGTTAACTTTTCAGGCCGATTTTCTAACGGCCAAAATTCCGTTTTGAATATCCGGCTACTCGAATGTCTACCTTCTTCCCTGTGTCTTAGAAATACGAACACAAGGAAGATTCTTTGGAAGTTGAAGTCATCTTTATTTGGCACAGGTCATTGAAGAGTCTAGCAGGACAAAAGATGCCCAAATGGGTGTGTCAGTCTTTGGTGAACTGAGGGCCAGACGCCTGAGCACAAGTTGCAAGAAACAGCAAAATAACGGGCGTGTAGGCCTATGAAAGGACTGGGAAATTACTCATTCTGATCCAATTCCTTTTTTCTTGTTTCAGAGGCAATTGCGGGAGGAGGAGGAGAGGAAAATGGTATAGTCCGTGAGGACTGGCTGCGTGGTTAGTTGCAGAAGGTACAAATCCCAGAGATGGAAATGATGCCTGGGGTAGTGCTGTCTTCACCAGAATGCATAGAATAGCACAAATGATCTTTCGTCATTTCCACAAGTTTGCCCTCAATTTGATTACACGGGTCCCAGCAGATCGCGTCCAGCAGAAAGGGGAGGAAGGTACAAACTTTGCCTGGGTCACGTGAGTGACGGTCAGGTTAGGGACCGAGGAGCCCTCTTCTGCCAAGAAGTTGATCTCCAGTATTTATTTGGGTGCAAACCAAAGTAGAATAATGGGGAAGGAGGTCCTTCATGTAAAAGAAACTCAAAAGCTTTACAGACTGAATTAGGTGTAATCCTTATGGGATCCCTAACAGCTCATAAATAACTTTTAATGAGATTTCCAGCAAGTCAAATAGCACGTGGGGGAAAAAGTATTCTTTTTTATTTTTGTTATTTTGTTTTCAATAAAGCACATACTTCATATCGTTGTTTTCCCAACCCGTAACCGAAAGAAGGGAAACCATTTCAATAAGAAGAGATTAGTACTGAAAATATTTAATTAACTGATAGGGACAGGAAACGCTTGAATATGTCATTGAAAACTCTTGACATTGACCACTAATCTATGGAAACTTATAGAGCGGAGTCTAAAGCATGTTCCGGAGTTAAGCAGAGAAATAAATCAAGGTTTGCAAATGTCATTTAAGTTTTCACCTGTCCCACGATTCAAAATTATTGGCTTCCCAATGAAAAGCATATGTTGTGTCCCTTGCCTGGGGAGTAGTAATGAAGTGAGGCAGACACTCTCCAGCTCTCCCTCCCATCGTGCCCCTCTTGATTTCCCATCGAGTGAAAATAATTACTGTATCCTTAAGGGAGCGCTTCCCTGGCTTCCCTGCGTCTGGTCTCCCGATAAGCACTGCCATGCTGGCTCCTCCAGCCCTGCCCCTCTTCCTTGAGGGACCACGGTTTGATTTATGAGAAAATAGTTGGCAAATTGCAGTGTCCATCTTGATGGATGACATCATTTGGACCATTTTGCTGATCACGTATGACTACCTTTTTTTGTTTAGCCTCGTCGCAATTGATCCGCAGCTCCAACAGCCGAAGACGGGGGGAAAATAGCAATTGCCTTTTTCTTGGAGAGGCCACCAAGCAGAAAGGGCTCTGGCCTTTTGTTCCCTTGAAACCCACAAGTGGTGTCTGGACCCTTTGCAAAGAGCGCTCACGGATGGTATCTTCGATGATCCAAAGACTTAGAGGAAGGCAACACAGGCAGAGTTCCCCTCATTCACAAGAAGGAAGAAAAGTGAAATTCCGGAGAGACGGAGTGCTTTGCCCAAGGTCACACAGTCAGTCAACCGCGGGGTTCAAATCTTGGTCTCTGGACTCCAGAGCAAGTGGCCATTTCTCTTTCTGTTGCCTCTAGGTGGAGGGGGATGTACATTTCATGACAGAATCGAACTTCCTCTGTACTAGTCGCTTCTATTCCACCTTCTCCGGCACAGTTACCGCTGTGGCCCTGACTCATCCCCACACCTCTGATGTCTCCTCCCCATCTCTCCTCCTGGCTACCACCAGCCTTAGAGTTCTCCAGACCAAATCTGGTGTCTGACCGCACGACTTAACAATGTTACATGTCTCCCCTGCCCCACTGCTTGTCTCTCCAAACTTTCCATTTTATCCCCTCTAACAGGAAAGTTATGGCGGTGTGGGGTGGAGTCCAAACTTCTGTGAGATACCGAGCTTCATCTTAAACTTTAATGTGGATTTTTTACTCTACTCAATATATTCTTAGCTGTTTGTTTGGTTTTGTTTTCATTTAGAAACGGAGTATTTCTCTAAACTTCTTCGAGTGCAATCAATGCCCAGGAAAGCTACCTCATCTTTAGCCTGCAACTTTGTGCACTTCCTAGTGTGCCCCCTAGTTTCAGGAGCTAGGTCCCAGGGGATCAAGTCCAGAGCTTGGCGTAGACTAACAGGTTCTTGTAGAGCTGGTCCTCCCTCCTCTGCCTCATTTCTACCACTCACCCCCCAACTCCCTCCCACTAAAGGCACCCCAAGCCTCCATACATCAGTGACTCTGCACATACTGTTCCCTCAGCCTGCAAGTCTCTTGTCCCTTCACCTCCAGCATGCATGGTTTGCATCCCTGGGACGTGGCTGTGGTTCTATCCCCTGCACCCCATTCGTGGTAGCAATTAATCCTGTGGGTGCTAATCACTTAATGGGCATGTCTGTCTTTGCCACCAAACTAAGCTGCCCGTTATCTTCACCGTCGCATACCAGTGCCCTATAGACCTGGCACAGATGAGGCAGTAGGTAAATACCGGTAAAAGGCAGTAACACATTTTCACTAGGCAATTTGTTTTCTGAAGTTAGCCTAATCGCTTGTACCGTATAGCTTCTAAGAGCTTCCACGCATTCAAAAAAAATAAAACTCCAGGGAGCATCTCTTCTGTATGCCAGGCGCACGATCTAATTTAATGTTTGTATTCATGCCACGAAGCACACACAGTCGCTCCGACTTCCCTCAGCCCCTTGACATGACTTAAAGGTAAAGTCCAGGCACTGGACTTGGACTTCTGGGCTCCACGGCCCCCTCCCTGCCAGCTCTGTATGACCTCAGCTTCTTCATCTGTAGAAGGGGATGATAAGGGTACAAATGGGAGGCAGCATCCCGCGGTGGTGACGAGCAGGGGCTCCAGGAATAACAGCCTAGGTCACGGATCAGCGAACTACAGCACATGAGCCAAATCCAGCCCCCCGTATCATTTTGTGTGGCAGAGTGATGTTTATCATTTTAAACGCGTCAAAAAACCAAAAGAGTAATGATACGCTGCGACCCATGAACATTAAATAAAATTCCAATGTAAATGTTGAGCAGTAAAGTTTTATTGGAACACAGCCCTGCTCGTACGTTTCTATGTTGTCTGTCATTGCTTTTGTACGACACCGGCAGTGTTGAGCAGCTGTTCACAGAGACTGGTCAGCCCGCCAACCCCCAAAATACTGGCTTTCTGACCCTCTACAGAAGTGGGCTAATCCCTGACCTGGGTTCAAATCCCAGCTCTGCCCATTACCAGCTCTGCGACCAGTTTTCTCTATTGCAAAATGGAGATCATTTTCAAAAAGTGGAGATAATATTGTGTCTGTTTCCCAGGGCCTTAGGAGATTAATTAAGTGCTTGGTAAGGGCCCAGTAAATGTTAGCTAACATTACTAAGCTACCTTCCCCGAGGACTGGAATTTGCCAAGTGGCAGAGCGGGGGGAGAAGGGCGTGCTAGTGCCAGCTGTGTGTGGAGCTCCAACTTGACCGATTCAGAGAGGCTGAGGTGAGATGTAAGCCAAGCTGAGTAGAAGGAAGAAGCCAAGGGCCTAGGTACAGGCGCCCAGGGGATCCCCCGTGAGCACCCTTCCAAACGGCCTGCACACAACCAAGGCCGGATCACAACGTGAAGAGTTCCACATTGGGTTTAGATGGGACCAACTCAGAAGCCGGTGAAGAGCAAGCAAGGGGTAGAAGTAAAGCGTTCTGGAAGATTCCTCAGGTCTCAGACAGCACTCCACTCAAGGGCTGGCTTAAAGGGATAGGCGTACCATTACCATCTACTGATGAGGAGACAGAAGCTCCAGGTGGGCCAAGGGCTTGCCCAAGACAATACAATTTGGAAATGACTATATCCAAAATGCCCTATGCCCAGCCTAGGGCTTTTCCCTCTGCTTCACTCTGCCAACTTTCCTACTCAATGTCTCAGTTTCAATCCTTCGGTGGCCCTTCTGAACACCATCAGTACTAAGGGAAACGAGCTGGTCTCTGTTGTGTTGTTTTGTCTTTTCCAAGAACAGAGAAGAGTGATTTTTTTTTAAACCATCAAGCAAGAATTAAGGGTGTTTTCTCCCTCCCTGCAGTTAGATTCCTTGTTGCTAGATGCAGTGGGCACCTGTTCTGCCGACTCAGCTATGCAGCCAGGCCTCTGATGGGAGCTCTCGCCTACGTCTCCCTCACACAGTTCAATGACAATGACAACCCTGCAAATGGCAAATTGTTCATGACATTAGAGCAGTAAGGATCCAAGACGCATTGAAAGAAGTTAGGGGTGGAGCACCTGGGGGGCTCAGTCGGTTACGCACCCAACTTCGGCTCAGGTCATGATCTCACAGTTCATAGGTTCAAGTCCCGCTTCAGGCTCTGCACTGACAGCTCAGATCCTGGAGCCTGATTCGGATTCTGTGTCTCCCTCTCTCTCTGCCCCTCCCCTACTCGTACTCTCTCTCTCAAAAATAAACATTAAAAACATTAAAAAAAAAAAAAAAGAAGAAGAAGGAGTTAGGGGAAAAGAAGGCTAAGAAAAGCAACAAGTAATTCAAGGATCTAGGCTAAACATAAACCTATAAATCTCAACAGACGCTTGAGAAAAAATGTCTTTACAATGTCTACATGTCTTTGAAAGAAAGTTCCAGATCCGAAGCTCCTCTTATTTATTATTCCTAACAAATGTGACTGCCGAAGAAGCCTAGGTTCAGAAAGGCATCCTCCAAGGGCAGGGCGGAGACAATTATGCTTCAGAGCCTGGAGACCCAGAATGTTTTGCTGCTCAGTCGAAAGTGGGGATTCTTGTTTATTTGACAATTTTTCTTCCTTGGACATTGTATTTAAACAAGTGTCTCCTTTTGGTCCAGTGTTTCTTCAAATTTATTTATAGAAGAACTTTTCCTTCCCCCCGTCTAATCTGTTTTTCATATTTTGGTGAAAGGGATAATATATAAAATTTTACAAGGGTTTAGCTTTCTTTATATTTCCTAAATGTCAGCATCTGGTGTTCCCATTAAGCAAGTGATGTCCATTCATAGACTGGCTCCATCTTTAATTCATGCTAAAGAGCAGTGCAGAAATTTAAAGAATATGCTGCCTTCCTATGTCTTTGGGGAAGCTTCTTTTTTAAAAAAATCTATCTAGCATTCTTTGGTTAGTTTCATTCTGCTCATATCTTTAATTTTCAAGGTTTCCCCTTTAAATCTCTTTTCCCAAATGACAAAATACGGAGCATTATTATTTTCTGATTTCTGCCGAAAGCATGCTTTTTTATGCTGTAAGTTTCTCACTAGAACGCATTGAAATTTTAGGCTTTAGGGCTGAGGAAAGAGGGAGAGCTAGCAAGCAGAAGGCACACAGAGTTTCTCATTACGCATTACAATGACCCTCGAAATACTATACTCCTGCTGAGACCGCCTAAGATTTGGTAAGACTTTAGAAAGCTCCAATTTGAGTTTATAATCTCCTAAAAGTGATATAAATCCAAAGGTTTGCTTGGTTCCTGTGATGTCACCAATACATTTAATTATGTGAGAGAAACGTTTGGATAGCATCATGGAAAACATACACACACAAGTGCACACACACGTACGCAAGATGCAATAGTTCAACCGTGGGCCAACGGATTAATGCCAATTTCAGAATCGTCACCTAAAAAAGTCTTGTCTCCAAATCTTTTATAACGTTGGGGTGCCTGGGAAGCTCAGTCGGTTGAGTGTCTAACTTCGGCTCAGGTCACGACCCTACGGTTTGTGAGTTCTAGCCCCGCATTGGGCTCACTGCTGTCGGCACAGAGCCCGCTTTGGATCCTCTGTCCCTGACTCTCTCTGCCCCTTCCCTGCTCATGCTCCCTTTCTCTCTCTCAAAAATAAATAAACATTTAAAAAATCCTTTATAACGCTTTCATTACTGTTGTTGGTAATAATAATAATGGTTTGAAATAGAATTAGAGTTCAGGCAAAAAATAGTGTTGTTCCTCATTTGCCGAGACGGTCCCCTTGAACAAGGCTTTGTTGGGCAGTTTGCATTTTTTTAATATGTGGGCACAACAAATTTCTCCTTAAAGTCCTCTGCACATTACAATCACTTATATATAGAAATCCATTTAAATTGACAAGCTGATGAATGGCCTGTCCGGGTAATATAGATGACGGTGGGTAAACATATTGGGTGCAATGTATTTTAATGATGTCTAAACAGTCAGATGTTAGTACACCTAGCTGGGAAAGGTCTGTTGAAATTGAACCTGCTTGTTTTCTTCAAGTTTGTTCCCAGTAATTTATGAGTTTGAATGTGGTCTGCAAGTTTGTGTTTCCTCTGGTTTGCCCTCCTTTGGAGTTGAGTTGGGGCTCTGCTCCATTAGGCTGGCAAATGAGTTGCCTTGAATTTAAGTAGTTCCTGGGAGTGGAGTTGCTTACACACAATTAGTCCCCAAAATCAGAGTGAATCACTCATTCCTCTGCCACCTCACACGGCCCTGGGGGTTCTGGTTCTAGAAAGGGTCTAGAGCAGTGCGTGGGTTGGTAGATGGGCTGGAAATCACGTGAGGTAACATCAAAAACGTAGCATCATTTATGTTGTATCTTAGCCCAAAGTGTGTAATTGAGCCCATCAGGTTTTTTTTTTTTAATGTTTATTTATTTTTGAGAGAGAGTGTGAATGGGGGAGGGGCAGAGAGAGAGAGAGAGAGAGAGAGAGAGAGACACGGAATCCGAAACAGGCTCCGGGCTCTGAGCTGTCAGCACAGAGCCCGGCGCGGGGCTCGAACTCAACGAGTGTGAGATCATGACCTGAGCCGAAGTTGAACGCTCAACCGACTGAGCCACCCAGGCGCCCCAAGAGCCCATCAGGTTTTAGATAGTGGATCCAGCTTATCAGAAATAGGGGCGGTACAGCAGCAACGGAAACACCACTCCAAGGAAACAACCAGACAAACTGAGACAGCAGGGCATGTCCCAGAGCCTCTGGCCTGACCTTTCCACCAAGTCGGTGGCATAGAGAAGAGATCCGAAGGCCATCGCAAGTGCATGCAACGTGGAGTACTGGTTTATACTGCAGTTTGGACAGGCACCTGTAATGGATATTCTGGCTCCAGTTGGGGGAAATTAAATATGGTCTGGCTTTTAGGAGAGATAAGATTTTACTAAAGTGGAAGGGTAGAGTTGACCAAAAAAGTAAGTTACAAAAGAGGATGTGCAGTATGATCTCATGTTGGTTAAAATTTTAAAAATAAAAATAAAAATGTATGTGTGTGTGTGTGCAGGCGTGCATGTGTGTGCGTGCATAAAGATCTGGAAGGATATGCACACATATACTAAATTACACTGGTGACTTTGGGGGTGTGTGTGTATTAGTTTTCTGTCACTGCTATAACAAATTACCACAAACTTAGTGGCTTAAAACAACACAAATGTATTATAGTTCTGGAAGTCAGAAGTGTGAAAACAGGTGTGTGAAAACAAGAAGCCAGAGGGTGAAGACAGGTGGTTAGGTGGGTTAAACGTCCGACTCCTGATTTTGCCTTAGGTCATGATCTCACAGTTCGTGAGTTCGAGCCCCACATCGGGCTCTACTCTGACAGTGCAGAGCTTGCTTGGGATTCTTTCTCTCCTTCTCTCTCTCTGCCCCTCCCCACTCATGCTCTCTCTCTCTAAATAAATAAACTCTAAGGAAAAAAAATAGTGTGAAAACAGTCTTACTGGGCTAAAATCAAAGTCTCCTTCTGGAAGTTCTGGGGAAGAATCCATCGTCTTGCTTTTTCCAGCTTCGAAGGGTGGCCCGCATTCCTTGGTTCTTGGCCCCACATCGCTCCAGCCTCTGCTTCCTTGTCACAGTGCCCTCTCTGATTCTGGCCATTCTGCGTCCCTCTTAAAGTGACCCTCGTGACGATATCTACTCCACCAGATGATCCAGGATAACGTCCCATCTCAAGATCTTAAACTTAACTGTAATTGCCAAGTCCCTCTTACTGTGGAAGGCAACACACCCACAGCTTCCGGGGAACAGGACGTAGATATCTTTGGGGAAGAGGAAAGAACTGTTTGGCTTATCACAGGGGGTGACTTCTTCATCTCTTTGTTTTTATGTGTAATTTCCAATTTTATACAGTACACATGGCCTGGTTCTTTAATATTAACATCAAAACGGTATCTAATTTTTCTTGCTTGGGAGCCCTACGGTCCAGTTCTTGGTGAACCTCCCCTTGCAGAGGACAAAGAGATGATGACGAGCCAACTCCACGGAAGACGAGCCAACTCCACGGGGCTGGGGCGGGATGGCAGAGGTACTGCCGATTCCTTCCAGATCCGGGATCGGACATCAGCACAGCTCGCTCCACACTGAAAGGGTCCCATTCCACACCAGCATCCCCAATGCCAGGCACCATCATCGCTCGAGGTCCCCACGTGTGCCACACCCTGTGCTCAGAGAAGGACCTCAAACCCCGAAGTACACATCTGGCCCCTATTTCACAGAAGAGGACAACGGAGCTCAGAAAGGCTAAGGAACTTGCCCAAGGCCACAGTTTGTTACGCAGTGAAGTCCTAAACCCAGCGCCTGGGCTCTTAACCCCCACGCATATTTTCTCGCTGAAAAGACCTGAAAGGGTCAATTCGTTTCTCTGTAACCATGAGCAGGGAAAGTGCCTGTCTTGGAGTTAAAACTGAAGAGAGTGCATACTGGGAGAGGCCTTCTCGGTCGCCAGGTAGAAGCTTCCCATTGTACAGAGGAGCAAACTGGGGCCCAAGTCAGTGTGGCCAGTCAGTGCGAGGGCCAGGAAAGAATTCAAGGATCCTGGCTTCCTGCCTGCCTGGGGCTCTTTCTACTAAACTCTAGGCCTCCATTTTTGCCCATGTAACTTCACTTTTATACTTACCTGCCTTTAAAAAATAATCTTTTGTCCCAAAAGTAAGAGATAAAGAGAAGTGAGATAGCTGGGATTGTAGCAGTGCTCGCAACTGGGGTGTTAAGCTCCTCGCTCCAGGAAAGTCAGCTCAGATGAAGTCGATCCTGTGCTCACCTCCGTCTAGTGGGTGAACCCAGTTGAAAAGAAGACAACATTTACATGGGAGCCAGATCCCTGGATGCCATACCGGTTCTGACACCTTCTACCCCAAAGAAGGCCCCAGTGATTTCCCAGGAGACCACACCGCACCAAGGTCCTTCATCACAGGCCATTTCTGCCCCATCTTTCACTCCTAATCTGGAGAAGTCCCGGAGGGCAGGCAGTTTGGCACATAGGTCAGGGGAAAGGCCTGGGTTTGGAGCAGTTTGCTTAGTTCCTTGATGACTGTCTAGTCGCTTCTGGTTTATCTCACTGGATTACTGCCCCAAACTCTGACAGCATGAGCCCTGTGACTCACTTGGTATAAAGATGCCCTTTGGAGATCAGATGAGACATCCCTTCAGCGGGACATGGTGTCTGCTCAAGTTTTCACATGGGCCCCTCTACTCCTCAGCCTAGCTTGGGCCTTCAGTATGAATCTCTAAAATACACTATAGCAAAACAACAACAAAACCCGATTTGTCTCCCTGCCTCCAGCCTCCTCTCACCCTCCATTTGACCTGTCCATAATGGGCCAGAACATCATCCAGAAGACCAATCTCGACCAAGAGTCCCTCCTTCCAAAGCTCTCAATGGCTCCCTCTTGCCCGCAGGATAAACTAACTGCATTTCTGTGCCCCCAGCCCAGGCCACATCATGGTGGGTCAGCTCATTTCCTCTGCAGGGACATCATCAGTGTGGCTTCTGATGGTCAGGGTCCTGAGATGGTATTGTAGATCCTGATGGCAACTGACTTGAAGGTCTCAGTGCCACTGAAAATAGCCCGAGTCTGCACCTACTGTCCTGATGGAGGTGAGTTCAATGACTCATTCTCCTGAGGTTGCTAACACCCTCAGCACAAAGACACCAAGGCCTTGGCTGTTTGGTGCCTTCTCCAGCTTCTCCAGAGCCCGTGTGCCTGGGAACTTCAGGACAAGATTTTGGAAGTGGAGTGATAAGACTAAATGAGACTCCCATGCCTTCCCCAGAGCTGGCCCATCGGCCCTTGCTCCCGGCTCGCACTCTCTCTTTCTTGGGACACATTGTAACCAGGCTGCTCCCGGATTCCTCAGAAAACAGATCATGGGGGGAACAGTGCACAGCCTCTTCCACAAGCCCAGATGTGCCTGAATCTTAGAGCAAATACATTCTGATGTATTCCATTCCACGGTGTGAGGAAAGTAGGAGGAGCTAGTTCCAGGAGCGATTTCGCTGACAATAATATGACTAAACGACATGCCTTCAGGACACCCTGGGAAAGTAAATCCTTTCTTCCAGGCCACACTTCAGTGTTGCAAGCATTTTTGATGCTTGCCCATTTGTAGCGGGTAAGCAGGTGTTAAAGGTATGAGACAGATGTGTGGGCAGAAGCTTGAGGTTGAGAAGCTTCTTTCAAATAACGTCATGATACTTTGCAAATCTGGAAAAGCCATCCCCTGTGCCATTTTCAGGAAAGAGCTGCAGGGTTTGGCAAAGATGTGGCTTAGCAAATGCTCTCCCGCATTTTGCACACACGAGGGAGAATAAGCAATCTTCCAAGGTGTCCTAGAACCCAGGTCCCTCACCTCCCTTGCCACCACACCTCCTCTCTGCCCTCACGGTCTGTTCCCAGCGAGCAAGTCCACGCGGCCCGTTTTGTCACGTAGCATGCTTTACAGATGAGGCTACAGAAATCAGCGCTTGGCGAAAAGTCCTTCTTTTCCGATATTTTATGTGGAAAAAGAAAAAAAAAAAAAAGAAGGAGAAAAACATATCCAGATCTTTTTTTTTTTTTTTTTTTTTTTTTTGAAAATCACTTACAATCAGCTGGAAGGTATTCGGTGAACTTTGTTTTACAGCGTTTTGTGGCCAGTTACAAATTTGGGTCATGCCCTGCAATCAATCTCTGCCGGGAACTTTCACTGCGGCCATCAGGGGAATTAGAAATAAAATGTTAGAGGCAGCATCAGGAATGCGCAGATGAACCGAGGAAACTTGTGACCGGCTTTCTGGATGCAGGATAAAAGAACAGCTGGACAATTCCAGCACAAGCCCAGGACCAGGTTCCCATCCAGTGTCGCTCACAATTCAACCCGGAGTGCGTTTCCCTACATCACTGACGGCACGGAGGCTTACCTGACTTAAGGACCGAGACCCAATCATCTCACCACAATTATTTTCTTGGCGGCAAGGTGCATGAAAAATGGTTACAACATGAAACTGTACTGTGACTAACAAAACAGGGGGGAACGGCCAAGTCTCGAAAATGTCCTCTGTCTTAGGAGCAAGCGCACGCCCTCTTTGCCTGGGACACTGAGCAAATTTCGAAAGGAATTCATGCAATCCCCACCCACCCCACCCCCCCACCCCCCCACGCACACACTCAAAATCTGGTGAAGGAAAGTGTCTCTCTTTAATAAACATTCCTTTTTGTAAGGAACCTGACTTTCATCTCCAAACACCAAGCGGGGGGAGAGACTGGGAGTGTTGTTTTTGTCTTCTTTGGAGGACCACAGAGATCTTTCCAGCTGTTCCCAGAAGCAAGCTAGAAAGGCTGGAGAGCCTTCCCTCCTCTACAGTGTCTCTTTGAGAGGATCGCACAGCAACAAAACCGAAGATTGCATTCAAGCAACTGCTAAGATTTCCTCAGGACATAAATGGAGAGGCTCAGCCCCCACCCCAAGCCCCCAAATCCCAAGGAAGAAATTTTGACTCTAAGTACGGAAATCCTTAACACCATCCCATTTAGGAAGCAAGCTCTCTGATTTTTTTTATTTTTTAGAGAGAAATTAAACTATAAAAGTAGTGGAAATCCTGATCTGGACTCCTATCTTTGATCCCCCCCCCCCCAGAGGTGCTGGTTAGACAATAATGTAATAGCCCCCTAACCACAAGAAATAGTTACCATTTATTCAGCACTTATATCTGCTAGGCTATGAGCTAAGTGCTTTGCATTAAATACCTCACTTAGTCTTTACGAGAACTTTAGTCTTTACAAGAAACTAAAGCTCAGAGAGGTTAAGGAACTTGCCAAGGTCACACAGCAGTTAAGTCATAGAGGATAGAAGTGTTCATGAGGGACTGTACTCACTTCTCAGTTCCATCCCGGAATAACTTCATCTTGGAAGTTATATATGAATATTCTTCATCCTGGAAGAATAGTCACGTTCTTCCAAGGAGATTCCTGCCTGCAGCCTCTAGAAATGCCATCTCTCTTCCCTCTCTCCCTCCTTCTCCCCATTCCCACACAGCCAAGTGCAGGGAGCCGGGCTGGGTTACTCCTTCAGAGCCCAGGTAGAGAAATCAATCCACCTTTTGCTTGACCCAAGCCTTCTGATTAGAAAGTCAAGCCATCCTCCTTCTGGAGCAAAGATTCCTCTTCTAAACCTAAGTGGAACTCACTCAGTCTTTCTGAAATAAGACTAGCTTCTGAACAAAAAATGGTTTTGATTAAAAAATGAAGGCTGTTAGCCAGTGAGATGTGGGATTTGAGGCTCCACCGAAAGGGTACAGGAGGTCTGAGGCCACCATACTGATTAGCAGGGCTAAAGAAAATAGAGTGTCACGCTCTGTTGATGCCCCTGGGCAATGCCATTCCTGCCCTCCCTGGCGACCGTTTCATTTAATTATTTTAAAGCAGAGTTTTATGGACTATTTGCCAGACGTCATGTTTGCTGGGGGCACCTCAAGTTTCAGACATTTATAGGAGTTGACCCTAGTTAAGATTCTGTTTCTTGCAAACACCTTCAGTTGGGGGACGAAGGTGTGGGATAGGAGAACGGAGCAGCCCCCAAGAGAGGGGCACTGAACACATCCTTCTTCTAGAAGACGTTGAGAACATCTTAGAAAACCTTCAAAAAGGGGAGAGACATCTGCAAACAGAGACTTTCTAGTACTGGCAGATGCTGTCACTGAAATGTAGCAGTCCCTCTAGACAGCACCTGCAAGATAAACATTCAGGGAAATTATAGAAAAGTTCCTCCATCAGAGAGCCTGGCATTGCCTTCCTGTCCTCAACTGAGAAGGAGCCCAATTTTCTGGCATTTGAGAAGAAGTAATATTTAAAGATTTAGGGAAAATTAGTGAAATGCACCTTGATTATAAACACATGTCCCCGTTTCATTTGGCTATTTTAAAATGTGGGTTTTTAACCAGCTGCCATTAATAGCAAATACACCGCTTGTCTGTTTCTCCCTCTCCTTGTTATAGACACGGACGAGGGAACGAAATATTTAGCCATTTTGAATTTCTTTCCAGAGCAGGAAGAATTACTGACTATAAATTGTATCTTCCTATCTCACGAAACAAATGAAACCTTCTAAATTAAATAAAAGGAAAATTAACAATCAGGATTAGGTAAAAAGCATTACATTTCCTTGGGGCTCGAGTTACAAAGATATGTTTTTGTAAAAGAAAGCAAGGTCAGTTAGCACTATTAAACTTGTATATTGTTTTATACTAAAGTCCTTTCAGTGGCCTCTCTGAGGGACCCTTTAGTTTGTATTACATGCTAATAAACTCCAGGTGCACAGGACAAACTGAATAATCAGAACCCGATGGCCCAAACTAGTTAAAAAATAATGTGGTACATTCCTGGTTCTCTGCATTTAATTTATTGTTAATCATTGTTATTACTTACATTTATTGGGTAGTTTTTCCAGATTTATTAGGCACTACATTTAACAGTGTTATCGCTTGTAACTGACCATCAGTGGAATCGAAAACATATTTTTGTAAAGACTCTTAGCCTAATTAGTAAGTTGTTTCCCTTTGAGACTAAACAGACCCCCAAAATGACTGCGTTATGTTCCCCTTGAGTCCGAGGGAAACTCTGGTACAAAAACCCATTTTTGCTGAAACCACCTGTTGGCTGATAAGGGAAGGGGTATCATCCTGGGGATGCTGAGGTGACCTTTCCATCCAAAGCAGGAAAATGTTGGGATTCTATTCTACAGGCCAGAGGCAGTCTCCTGTCTCAGGGGAGTGAGCGGCCTCCTGTAGGCATGACTTCTAGGATGCCAAGGAAGGACAGGTGGGGAACCTGGGATTCCACCACCCAGAAGCCAACCTTTGAGTAAACGGGTGAAGTGATCCTTTGACTAAAATTCACACTCAGGTACAAGTGACTGACCAGTCTCCCAGCCGGTCTTAAGAGTTGTTTTGAACAACTCAGGGGGTGGGAGAGGAAGCAGAACAGCAGAAGGAAAAAGAGTAGGAAGAGGAAGAACCGAAGAGGAGCCTTCTTGTCCCTTCTTGTCCCGTTTTCGCTGGTCCTGGTCTTGCCAGGGAGCAAGGGCTCTCACTTGGCACAGGGCGAAGCAATGGCTCGGCACAGAAGATCTGCCCCCGGGGCATCGGGTCATCCCGTTGGCTCCAGATGCTGCATGAAGGCGAACTTGAGTGAGGCCCAGCCTTGGAGATCGGGAGGTGGCCCCAGCACTCGCTCCAGCCCTTAGCGAGCCCTAAATGCTTAACGTGCGGCACACTCCTTCCTTGCTGAATTGCCCGCCGAATGAATGCCGGTTCCTATCACATCTCGTGGCTTTCAGTTGGAGCCCACGGGATCAAAGGAAAGGCCACAAGAGTGGGAGGCACGAGTCTTAGGCTGTAGTGTGCTTTCTGCTGAGTGACCTTGGGCACGTCTCTGTTCCTCCCGTGACATGTGGTATGCTCCTCTGTTAGGGGAGATGGCACGGAGGTTGACTGTTTGCACTAAGGGCCCCAATTCCTCACCACCATCACCCCGAATCCGTCTTCTTTGCCAAGTGACTTTGCAATTTCTTTCACCAAAGAGACCAGAGTCCGTGTCCCCGCTCCCTGAATCTGGGCCAGTCTTATGACTCGCCTAACCGGTAGAATGCCCCAGAAGTGACAACGCGCCAGCTCCAAGTGGAGCCTTGGGAGGCTCTGGGGTTTCCTTGTGCTCTCTAACCCAGCATCTTGGGGGACGAGAGACACATGGAGCAAGGCCAAGTCCCCGTGGGCTCCCTAGTCAACTACCAGCCAACCCTTAGACGTGTGGTAAGTCCAGCCAAGATCGGCAGTGCTGCAGAGCCCAGACGTGAGAGCGGTAAATGCTCGGTACTGTGTGCTGCTAAAGGTCCTAACTATTTGTCATTCAGCATTATTGTGACAATACATGCCTAAAAGATGGCGCTGCTAGAGGCTTCCTAAGGTCCGGTCCAGTCCAAACTCTACCAGCTACTTAGAACCTAATCCAGCCCTAATTGTAACCCCACCCCTGCCATGAGACACTGGTGACTCTTTTTACGGCCCTGGGCCTATTTTAAATAGAGAATGATAATCCTCATCCCTCCATATCTCATAGGGTGGGCCCCTCACAGGGTATTTTCAAGGACAGATTTAATATTCAATATGGAATCACTTTGAACCATTCAAAAGGCAGACACTTAGTTAATTCTCAGCCATAATAATGCTATGTCTTCTTCGGGACCTCATTAGAAAGCCCCCTAAGGGGACATCACTTAGAAGATAAGCAAAAAAATCAAGTCGACGTTGTTTAAAAACCCATTTGGCTCTCTTACAAGGTATTCACATTAAATGCCCTAAATTAATATTTTTGTTTCGAGCCACGGTATTGCAGCCCCTTTTGATGCCTCTGCAGGTACTTCCTCGCTAATTTTATGTTTTTGATCCAAGTAATTTTGACCCACAGTGTAACTACATGCAGCTAAAGGAGGATTGAAGACAAATTGCAGGGGCAGTGAAATGGAAGAGGCAGAAAAGAAAAGAGGTCATTCTATTCGTTCATCTGTCCTTTCAATGAATACCTAACAAGTGTCGATGACATCACGGGGCCATATTTGACCCAGGGGGTTCGTGGTAACAAAAAATGGTCCAGGCTTTGCCCTCATAAGGGTTGGGGATACATGTTAGAGGAGAGAAAAACATTAAGCAATTACTTACAAAAATGTTAGCCTAGCTATTCATTTGAAACCTGACAAATGCATCCAGCATTTATCCTCCCTTTCCAATACAAACTGTGCCTTGGAGTAACTAAACAGAAGTTGAAGGCAAGTCTCCCATTTTAGAAATATTCTCACTAGTAAATGAAGAAAGAAAAACAGAGTGTCACCATTTCACCAACCTTGCAATAAATGAATAGAGCTAGATGTTGAGCATCAAAGAACCAACACAAAAGACAGAGACAACCAGACATTATATGCCTCCTGATGGAAGAAGATATCACCTCTTATATAGTCTTGCCGGTCCCCTCACCCTGGGGGGAAAAAAATTGACCCTTAATCCAATCAAGCCTTAAAAGCCAACTCTCAGTTACAGGAGATTCAGGGGACAGAGGAACATGTTCAACGGCACCAAGGGGATGCAGTCAGCAAAATCTAGACTGTGGGAAACTCACAGAACTCAGTTTGTTCACAAATAAACGACAAGGAGGAAAAAGACACAGAGGACGAAGCTGTTGATAAACAAAAACTTAAAAGACATATCAAAACGAGACAAAAAGGAGGTTCTGGGGATGCACGCTCCGGTATTAAAACAAAGGAGGAAGCTCATAAAACAAAGTAGAGATGAACATAAATGCCAGGAGAGTGGCGACTTTTGGAGGGGGGCACCCTCTGGACAGCTTCAGGGCCTATTGGCAAAATTCTATTTCTCGAGCTGAAGAGTGGTGTCAATGTTACTTGCTTTATAATAAGCCATGAAGCCACACTTTTTAATGTAGTTTTCTGTTATCTGTTAGACTTCACAGGAAAAAAAGTTTTAACATACTTCACTGCATACATTTTAAAATACCATAATTGATATAAATGCTTCTAAGGAGAAGTTTCAGGCACTGAAAGGGTTTAAGAAAGGCTTTCCTGAGTCTGGGGGAGACGGCTAACTAAGGAGATGAAATAAGAGCTCCAGGCAGAGGGAATGGCATGAGCAAAGGCCCTGCGGTGGGAAGAGGCGCTGATAATCACAGCGTCTGCCATAGAACCTGGAGATGAATGGTAGGTCTTCCAATAAATCCTTATCACATATAGGTGGATAAACGGGACTGGGGTTCACTCACTGGGTGCGCTCATTGCCATTGCTGTCGTAACAGTTTACCACAAACTTAATTGCTTAAAACAACACACATGTATTATCTTACAGTTCTGGAGATTAGAAGTTCAACACAGGCTGGGGCAACTGAGTAGCTCAGTTAGTTATGCGTCCGACTTCGGCTCAGGTCATGATCTCATGGGTTTGAGGCCCGCATCAGGCTCTGTGCCAACAGCTCGGAGCCTGGAGCCTGCTTTGGATTCTGTCTCTCTCTCTGTCTGCCCCTTCCCCGCTCACACCCTGTCTCTGTCTCTCTCTCTCTCTCTCAAAAATAAATAAACTTTAATTAAAACAATTTTTAAAAAGAAGTTCAGCATGGGTTTCATGGAGCTAAAAGTCAAGATGTTGGCAGCACTGAATTCTCTGGAAGCTCTAGGGAAGAATCCATTTCCTTGCCTTTTCAGCTTCTAGAGGCTGCTCACAGTCCTTGGCCTTGACCCTCTTCCTCCGTCTTCAAAACCAACAAAGAAGGATTGAGTTCTTCTCAGACCACGTTGGAGGAGAGGACCTTCTCTGCCTTCCTCTTCTACTTTTAACAGCATTTCTGATTACATTGGGTCCACCCAGATAACTCAGGATAATCTCCTTTAACATCAGCCAGATTAGCAAACGTGATTCCATCTGGAACTTCAAGTCCTTGCGGTCATGGAGCATAACATAACCACAGATCCTGGGGATTAGGACTTGGACCTAATTTCGGGGCCCGTTATTCAGCCTACCACAATGAGCAAACATTTACTGGGCAACTACCATGTGCCGGACCCTGTCTGGGTGCTAAGGATATAGGACAGGATGAACAGATGATGTTCTTGAGCTTAGAGAGCTTGCAACCCACAGGGGGCAAACAAATATAAACAGGCAAACAAATATACAAATAGTCCTAGTTGCCTTGAAATGAAAATGGGAAGGAGAGGGAGAAACCTAGTAATGCTGCTGCCTTCAAAGATACTACTGGTTAATTTTTCTACTTCCCAACAGCTAGAATTCAAGCTCAGCATCTCCATTTCTCTGACCCACAACTTTACTCTATTTTGAATTGGTTTCTGTATTTCAAAAAAAAAACCACCTAAGAATTGAGTTAGTTGTTTTTTGGGTTTTTTTTTTTTTTTAAGTCTCCCTGTACTTATCTCTGGAATCCAATTTGGACTGATTTTTTTAAAAATATTCTAAAGCATTCCCAATATAAAACTTCTCTGCTTCTGGTTTCCAAGGGAAATTTATTATTTGAGGGCAGACTTTGAAACATGTCACTCTTTGCCAGCGCGCCTCAGGGTACAAGTACAATAAATAAAGGGTATATTGAAATAGAATATTTCAAATAACTAGCAGCATCATTAAAATATCAAATTAAATGAACAGAAAACAAACAGATTCTAGTTTCCTCGTATAATCAGATATTCCTCGTTAAGGACTCTCGCGTGGATTGTAATACCCGCAATGCCAGCTGTAGCTCCCCGGTTAAGTACTTGCCTTATGCCCCCCCCAAAAAAACCAATGGAGGAAAAGAGAGCATATACCTCAGCCCCACCAGACACCCCAAAGTTACCTTGGTTTGTCCAAGGCTTTATAAGATCTCTGAAGGCAGAGGTAGGTCATCAGTCCAAATCCAAAATCAGGGCTCTGTTAGCATAGCCAACAACCATCAGTATTTTCTGGCCTCTTTGAAGAAGAGAAATGCCTCCCACATAGTGCCTAGAGTTCAGAGACTCAGTGGTGCTCTTGGCATTTGGGGCGGGACGGTTCATCTATGCACGCCAACCCTCTCCCCACATACACACATGACACGTTGTCGCTGGGTCAAGCAAAAATGCCTCCAAACATCTCCAAATTCTCTCCTGGGGTGGGAGATGCTAACCCATTTCCAACAAAAGGCCCTCCCAGCAGCCACAGTCCAAGGTGAATTCTCCTTGCCTCTAGAATAGGTGTAGTATGTTCTGCTCATGAGAGACCGGGCATTATCACCACCGCAGGCTGTCGGCATGGTGTGGATGCACCCAAGCTGCCTGGAGTTGGATGTCTGTCCAGCTGCGATGATACCTCTATCCCAGCCTTGAGGATAGGCAAGGGATCTCAGCCAATAGCCCAAGGGGAACCAGATGTGAGATGCATAGGAGCACAGGCCAGGGGTCAAAGACCTGGGTTTCAATCCGGGTTCTGCCACTCCCTTGCTGTGTGGCCTTGAACGGTTACTTTACCTCTCTAAGCCTCAGTTTTGTCCTCTAAAAGTGGAGTAAAATCTTCATTGGACCTCGTAGGTCATGAAAAGACTAAATGAAATAATATATGTAAAGCACCTAGAGCCATTCCTGATACTTGGCATTCACTCACTGAAAACTGGCGATCCTTGCTGCTTTCATTGTCCGTGATAATGAAAATGAAATAGTTCTTCAAAAAATGACATCTTAGGCAATTTTCTGTTTATTTTATACACATGAGATGCTCAAAATGGGTGTGTGTGTGTGTGTGTGTGTTTTTCTCTGTCTTCCTGTCTTCCTGGGAAGGAAATCATATCTGTGTCTCAATTCACTGCTTCTTATAGTTTACTGGAAATTTATTCTCCTGCTGATAGAACAAGACACCAAAAGGATCGTGTATCATGGGCTCAAGGAAAGCAGTGTCCCAAAGGTGGCGGCAGTGCCTGGAGACCCGATCCACACTCGAGATTCCGTGCGGTCCCTCGAATCTCTGTTAATGGGGACACCATCCTCCCTCTTGCTCAAGCCAGAAGAATGGATCTCATTCTTGATTTTTCTTTTGCCCTTTCTCCCCCTCCACACCCCAAATCCAACCCATCACCAGATGCTATCTCCCAAATAGATCTTGAATCACTCAACTGTTCTCCCATTCCATGGCCACTACCCTGTTCCAAACTGCCACCATTTCTCACCTAGAATTTTGCAGTTTTTTTTTTTTTTTTTTATTGATCCACTCTTGCTCTCTAACCCATTCTCCCATAAAGCACCCAGAATACTCCTTTTTAAAATCAGATCGGGCCCTTCATTCTCCTACTTAAAAATCCTCCATGGGGCGGCAGGGTGGCTCAATTGGTTAAGCGTTCTACTTTGGGTCAGGTCATGATCTCACAGTCCATGAGTTCAAGCCCCGCTTGAGGCTCTGTGCTGATGGCTCAGAGCCTGGAGCCTGCTTCGGATTCTGTGTCTGCCTCTCTCTCTGCCCCTTCCCTGCTCTCTCTCTCTCTCTCTCAAAAATAAATAAACATTAAAAAAAAAATCTTCCAGTGCCTTGTCACTGCCCTTAGAATAAAATCTCTAGTCCCAGTGTCCTCTAGATCGTGTCCACCTGTCTGGACCCCATCATCATATACCATGCCCCTGCCATGCTTACCCTGTTCCAGCCACTCTTTCCTTTTTGATCCTTGAACAAACTAAGCTCTTTCTCTCCTTTTGGGCCAATGCTTGCTATTCCGAATGCCTGGAATACATTCTGCACCCAGATCTTTACATGCCTGGCTCCTTTGTGTCACTGGGATCTCAACTCGGATGTCACCTCCTCAGAATGGCTTGTTCTCTGCTGTCTTCCCAGCACCCAAAAGGATGTCTGGCACGCAGTAAGCCCTCCATGAATGTTTATGGAAGAGTGAATGAGTAAAAAGCCAAAACAACTGGACACAGTTTTATACGGGCTGACAACCACACCCTTAGTAAAGGGTGACAACAATCCTTCTTTCTATGAGGCTCTTCGTGCAGTTTAAGGAGAGATCAATCCACCCCCGCCCCCCGCCAAAAAAAACACAACACCCAGCCCACAATGCCAGCAAAAACCAGAAAACATGACTCCTCAGAAAAACAATGAGTGGAGAGTCATACTTCTTCAAGCAGATGAGGATCCGTGCCAAATGCCTTAGATAGCTTTCAGAGTTAAGCAACCACACTGTTGACAACAGCCAAAGAAAATGCTGCAGCTCATTCCGAAAAAGTATCTGCAGCTTGGGCTGACATTTCAGCACAAATTGGATTACTTTGCCCTTCCTGGAAATGCATGATCTGGTCACATAATGGGACACTATTCAATTAGCAAGGTTCCTGGTTGTTCCGAAAAGTATAGGACAAGTGGTTGCCTTTTAGAGGGAGCTTTGTGACACAAAGGAATCGGGCTCCTGCTGCCCACATTCACCCTAAGCTCTTCTGTCCCAGAAAAGCAATCAAATGACATTCTTGACAAGTGGACAGAAACTCTTATCTCTTGGTCGGCGTATCATCTCCCCCAGGAGGGATTTCCTGGGAGGTCTATTTGAGACCAGAGTGTTTCTCACCAGAAGTACACAATAGGCATTTAATCAATTTTGTTATTTTAATCTCAATCTTAATAAATGGCATCCGCATAGAGGTAACCATTGAAGACATGGGACAGGATCAGGTGGTGGTAGGGGGGAGAAATGTCAGGGGAGGTGGAGGGTACATGGGGTGGGAGGGCTGGTGGGCAGGAGGCAGCAAAGAAGACAAAAGAGGCAAAAATAAAAGTGTGGGGGGAGGGCTCCTGGGTGGCTCAGTCGGTTAAGCGTCCGACTCTTGGTTTCAGCTCAAGTCATGATCTCACAGTTTCGGGAGTTTGAGCCCCAGGTCAGGCGGTGTACTCTACAGAGTCTGTTTGGGATGCTTTCTCTCTCTCTCTCTCTCTCTCTCTCTCTCTCTCTCTCTGCCCCTCCCCTGCTCGCACTCTCTTTGTGTCTCTCAAAATAAATAAACTTAAAAAAAAAAAAGCAAAAAAAAAAAAAAAAAAGAGTGGGGCAAAAGACTTTAAAGACTTGACCCCAAACCCCAGCAGGTCATGGTTGTCCTAGTGTCCCCCTTTCCCCCACCAGCACTAAGCCATAAGCTCTTTAAAAGCCAGACGATACATAATTCACCTGTCTTTTCCTTATGCAGGGTCTAGCTCTAGCCCTGACGAATGAATTCGAAATCTGAAGAATGGAGACAAGAATGTAACACTCTCTGAACTTCAGATCACACTGACTCAGTCCCACAGCCAGCAGAATATCAAAAGCATGAAAACAACCAGCACGGAGGGGCCGTGTGCTGGCACCGTTTCCATCCTGTTCGTCCTGGGGTGGGGGGTGGGGGGGAGGGGAGGTCTGAGGCCTGGAATGCTCAGCGTGTCCCAGTTTGCCCGAGACTGTCCTGGTTTTAAAAGTAAAAGCCCCATGTCCCAGGAACCCCCTCGGTCGCCCTAAACAGAGCTTTCAGCAAGTATTTGTTGAATGATTGAAAGATGTGACTACCTCACAGAGCTGTTGGAGGATCAAAGAAATTATGTCTATAAAAACGCCGTAAGAATTCTAAACTGCGTCCAATTGGAAAGTATCACCCCGTGTCAAGTGTGATTAGTGTGGGGTTTTGTGCTGATTGACAAGAAGCAGCAGCTTCTGCATCTGACTTTGAGTGCCGGGTGCACCTGTGCCCTGGTCCTCGGCTTCTCTTCCTGGCAGAGTTGGGCAGAAGGTGGGAAGGTGGGAGGTTGCAGGTTGTGGTCCTGGGACCGCACGTCAAACCCCGCCCACGTCAAACTTTCTTTTCTGATCCACAGAGCAGGTGCCAACAGTTCCATCCACTGGGAAGTGCGGTGAGGAGCGGAGCTGACCGGTAAATCAAAGACCTCCTGCCAACATCCTCAGACCTCAGTCCCCTCCACTGCCACCACCATGAGGCGAATCTCTACAGATGCCCGTTTCCTTGTCTAGATAATAGGCATTATGCAGGTAGGAGAAGCCCCAAGGCGAATGAGAGTTTTTCACACAATAGAGACGGGTGGGTGGGAGAGAAGTGATACAGGTCAGGGAGAAGCCACCGATGCAAGGATGGGGTGCAATACAGGAGCAGAGACCATTTTCATGAAGATTTAATATGGGTACGATGCCTTCATTTACCCCCTCGCTGTCCCTTCACAAAGGCCCTTCTGCAAAGATTTTACTCTGTGAGGTCTTTGGATTCAAAATCATGCTCCTTTTGAATATGCCTAACCAACATTAAGTACAGCAAAATGGGGCTCAATTTGACTTGAGAGACACTTCCCTTATACCTGGCCAGTGAGAGACAGAGCTGGGATTTGTCCTCGAATAGATGACAAGGCTGTGGCTGAAAGGGGGGAGAGAAAGAGAAAGAGAGAGAGAGAGAGAGAGACAGGAAGACAGAGACAGAGACAGAGAGAGAGAGAGAGAGAGAAACCCCAAGGATTGGGTCTGCGTGTGCCCATAGTGGGAACTGAGAAAGGTCAAAGCTTTCCAGTGGAACCAGAGCATTACACCTTGAGCTTGGCCAGCTTGCCGTTGGCATGTGTATGTCCACCAAATCTAATCCCCAAGTGTTGTTTTCTTGCCCCCCATAAACCATCTGAGCACCCTCATGTAGACACAGAAACTGCCTGAGAGCCATCCACATGCCTAATAGCAGGGCCTTTCAATAGCATAGTAGCTGAAATTCTGAGTGCCTTTGTGTTCCATAACATTCCAAAGGCTCCAAGAACATTATCTTACTGTTTGTGACCATAACCCAACAAAGGAGGCTGATAGGATCATCCCCATGCAGCTGATGAAGAACGTGAACCAAGAAGAAATCAGTCTGCAGTGACCCAGCTGGCCTGAGCAAAGCTGATACGAAATCCTAGCCTCCTGGTGGCCCCTTTCTGCAAACCAATGCCTCTTACTTCCAGATAGACGAAACAGAGGCAAAGGGCACAGCCACAGAGCCTGGGAATTTGGCTGTGCACTCAGAGCCGACCTCAGTTTAAGACTGACACAGATTCTGGATCTGAGTAAGGTCTGCTCCAAGCAGGCCCTGTGGGCTTGTGCATATGGCCTCGGGGCTTGATTTCTCCCACGAGTTTAATCAGAGATTTCCTTCAATTCTTTCTACTGCAGCCTTTGAGTGCGAAGATAAGAATCTAGACATTTCAGAGGGTTACTTGTGAACTGTCAGCAGGGTCCTTTAGACCGTTCTGTGAAAAGGCCCAAAATACCTTACCAAAATACCCAAAGTTCCTCAGGGAGAGGAGAATCAAAAGAGTGGCAACCAGCCCACTGAGAAGTCCTGATGAAAACCGCTAGGTCATATCTTTCTATAAGCATTGTCACCTACTTGAAAGTCTGAGTCATTTTGCCGGTCCCAGGGAGGGTGGATGAGTCACATTGATGAGAAGGATACTTTTTTCTTTAACCTAGTTCTCGAACCTTTTACATGAGCACTCTTGGTCTGCCCTGCTCCTAAAATATCCAGATGGGTTGTATAAGATCCAGTATCATGACTGTTTGTGCAAGGTCACTCCTTGTATTTGTGAATTTGAGTCTTTTATTGCTCAGAAAGAATGTTCTCATTTATATATATAAAAAAAATTCAACCCAAGTTATAATAGCAAAAATAATTTTATATCCTCCCACGGAGCTGGAAACTTAAACTCAGTTATGGAGGAATGGGGCCTCAGGATCAGAACTGAAAATGACTAGTTTAGTTTCCCAGCCCAAATTAAGTAAAGAGCTGGAGGAAGAAATAGGAAAAAATGAATGGGATTTAAGACTTTCTATCGTTTCCAGAAAACAAGTTACCCAAGTGAGTTAGGCTAGGGTTGTGCTTTCTCAAATTTTATTTCTTATTGAAGATGGCTTTTGGAATTTGTTGACACAGTTAAGAAGAGAAGCCCCAAATTCCTTTCCTTTTTATTAAACTCAAACGCCAACAGAAGGAGGAGTGACAAAGCACAAGGGGTAGTAGAATCTGCCTTGTGAAGGTCATCCTGGGTTGCCTGGTGCTTTGACATCAGGGTGATTCAATCTGAGATGCTGACTGGGGAATATTTAGCAGCTTGATAGCCACTGACAGTCATCATTCCTTCTACACTGAAATCCTTAAGCCATCCATGTTGAACTCTCAGAGTTTACCAAGGTGTCCAAAATTCTGTAACAAGAATATATTTTAAGGCTTTAATATGTCTTTAAAATAGCTTTGTTCTTTTAATAAGGACAAAATAGGGTGAGGAATTGGGGTAGTATCTGTATAATTCTTAAAGTCTTCCCATTTGGAATGGAGGGTTGGACCACCTGATCTGGATTACCCAAATCAGTGAGCTACACTGATTGTATGTGTCAGCTTTTGCTGCAGTAACAAATATCCCTAATGTCTCGGTGATTTCAATAACTTTTATTTCCTGCTCAGAGACAGTGAGAGCTTTGGATCAGCTGTGGCTTTGCTGACGTCTGCTGGGCTTTGCTGTGAAGAGCTTAACTCAGCAATTTGTGCCTTCTCATTCAAGTCCTTATGGTGAAGAACAAATTCTCAAAAGGACAAGTCTCTGTCTCTGTCTCTCTCTATGTTGTATATAAATACATATTATATTTAAAAATTCTATATGTTATAATTACATATGTTATATATTTTTAAAATATTTATAATACTTAATATCTCCTGGTGTGTAATATATATATATATATTATAGAAGAGAAAAAGAGATTATCTATTTGTCTATCCAACTATCATCTATCTATCATCTATCTATCTATCTATCTCCTGTTGTTTCTGTTTCTTTGGAGAACCTTAACAAATAGTGGTTCACTGCAATTCTGAAATCTCTCTTGGCAAATCTGAGAAGCCCTACAGGGAGGGTCAGGAACGCTCTTCCATTAGACCTTGGTCATGACTCCTGGAAGAAATTCCATAGCCTATTGTTCTCCATGGCTTCTGACCACACTCTCCAGGAAGCCCTTCCTTTTCCATTACCCTTCCTTTTCCGTTGCATTGGAAAATATGCCCATCCTGGTGGTTGAACAACTTTCTCTCCATGCTTTTCTAGCCCATAACCAGTGAAGACCCAAGGTTTATTTTACATCTTGAACAATCACTGTCTCTTTGTTCAGTGTGGTGGCACTTTTGGAAATAGAGCTCTCTCAGAAACTCTGTTAGGGTGTGTGTGTGTGTGTGTGTGTGTGTGTGTGTGTTTAATCAATCCGATTTCTGGAAGCTCCATCGGCCAATAGCAGCATGCACAATCTTTTTCCAGACCTGCCTCATTCTATAGACTTAATTACAGGTGCTCTAAACTCATCAGGCCTTTGTGGGAGTACCTTAGGACACTTGAACCCAAAATATTTCCACGTACACAAGGTCTTAAAGGGGGAGGCATACACCATTCGGAGGTCATAGCAAATGCATGATGGCCAAGCTCCCGTTTTGGTGTTTGTCCTAGGACTGTGTCTTAATTCAAAAATATTTTGCTGTCTGGGGCTACAACCTTTAGTTCTGCAGGTCTGCGAATATCTGGATTCTCTCTTGTTCCTTTTACCCCTGCAGGGAGGGAGGGCGTTGTTAGAGATGGCCTCTACGGCAGGTGACCGCCGGAAGTCGAGTCCTGCAGGGTAAGGAGTTCAGCAGCTGGAGGCAGGAGGAGGGCGGGCATCTCCGCAGAGACTCCCTGGAGAAGGCAGGAGCAGGTGGCCAGGAGGGCAGTGCGGCTCAGGCAGGGCACACGGGAACCGAGTGGAAGGACAGACGAGGCTGAGCATCCATCCAGAGGGTGTTCGGCAAGATCGGGAGGGACCTCATGCATCAGAGTGTGAACTCTATGCAGAGAGCACGTAAGGCTCACTTTCCTCATCTGTGTTGCACAGTCAGACCTGACTCAGCGCGGGCTGCCTTTCCCTTGCACAGGGCGCACACACAGGCTAGAGCCACGCCTCATCACAGCTGCACAAGGCCTTACCATTCTCTTTGCAAACCCTGAAAACAAAGCACGTGAAGCTGGCTGGACAGGACAGTCGCTGTGGCAGGCAGTAAGAAAGGACCATCTTTCCTGTAAGGACAAGCAAACCAAGGCCCCCAAGGTGGCTTGCTGCTCATTCTTATGTTTCCCCAAAACTGCACTTTGCTCTAAAAACTTCCCTCTTCCTTAGGCACTTCCAAGAGCCCAGAATTCAGACCAGCAGGCGCAGGCAGGCTGCCCATCAGCTCACGGAATAATAAACCGCGAGACGGCATCTGTAAGCAATCGGCCCAGCTTCTCAGTTCTGACTTGAGTGTCAGGGACGGGCTGTTTCTAATGCATCCTGGGGGTCAGGAGCTGCGTGAGGCGGTCGTGTCTTGTTCCTTTCTTCATTTCTTTGAGTTTCTTCTTCCACTTCATGCCTCCCGGCCTCGGGGGACAATGTCCAGCCCTGCTTCCCGGTCCCGGTCTCAGCGAGACAGACCCAAACACAGAACTGAGTACGAGGGCAAGGTCAGCTCCTGGGTCCTACCAGGGTACTGGTCTCAGCTCTGCTGCGTCCTCGAGGTGCTTCCCAAGGAAACCCACTTAAACCTCTCATGAGAAAACTGACGGGTGTAGCCTTCACACCCCCCAGAAACGCCAAGATGTATTAAGTCTGTTTCTTTCATCATGTTTCTGCTGATGTCCACCCGGCATTTTTAAGAATGGCCCAGAACCACCTGTAGCGTTGGAGAAGATAAATATACTCAAGTCCACCCCTCGTCCCAGGTTCTGTCTTGTATTTAGAAAGAGCAGCTCTTGAGTCGTGGGGATGTCAGCACAGAGCAAAGGCATGGAGGTACCAGAATACTGGCATGGTGGGCATGCACTTAGACTGGCAAGAACCCTCATAGGGCAACCCTAATACGTCATCCAGAGAACCTCATAAAATAAAAGCGTTTAGTAACTTTCTTTGTCAGATACAACCATATATGCATCTGGAAACTCTCACGGAGACAAAAATATGTATCACAGAGCATAAATATCTCTACCAAAAACAACAACGACGACAACAACAAAAAAACCCTGAAAACATGAGTTCAAACTAACGAAGCCTCTGCCGGATTTTCTGGAGACATGCTATCAGCTTGTTTGTAGCAGCTAGGGTCGGTTCAACATTTAACATAATGTGAATGATTGTCACAACTAAAGTAAAACTTTAAGTCTCTATCCTCTTCCCCTGGAATGACACCTGCAAATGTTACAAGAGGCAGCCTCTGTCTGAAAACAGCACTACGGCAGAAATGGGATTCTAGGGTCCCCACTTGTGAAAGTGAAGGCGATTTCAGACCTGGTTTTCAGGATGCTGTCTTTTAGGAGAAGGTGTCAAAACACAAACTGCTAATTCAATTCGATTTTATTGACAGATAAATAATTCGGTCTTCGGAGTTTTTCTTGACTTTAGCAAAGTAATTGCGGAATGTTTGTGTCATTAATATATTTTCCCTTAATCGTTGCCTTCCTTTTACATCATCAGGTGAAAAAATAAAAACCGTTTACACCCTCGTGGGAAGGGAAACTTTTGGTGGAATCGGGGAGCTGTCTACATTTCCTCTCATTACCACCCGCTCCCTGCCACCCTGGGAGGACGGACAGTGAAAACTAGTAATAACTCAGCGTCTCAGGTTCCACCTAGAAGCGTCCAGGGAGCAAGGATGCTGAGTGAGATTGAGTGGCAAATGTCACTGATTTAATTTCACTTTCTTAACTTGCTGTTTTGAAAAACATCTTCGTGTGTGACCTGGGGGAGGGAAAGGCGAAATGAAAACAGATAGTCACAGAGAAGCCGCTGTGAGTTTTTAAAATACACACACTCGCAGTTGGTGGTAAGGAACCTCTGGCTTTCACGGAGGGGAGGAAAATTTGGCATCGCTGGATACCATCCGTCTTGATACAAGTGTTCCACTTCTGCGTCTTCCACCAACGAACCACGCGGCTGTGGCTGGGGGTACGAGTAAAACAAACCCATCGACGACCTCGCGAGGGACAAGCAGGCTGGCACAAAGTAATCTTTGGCTGCCGTGAAGCTACCCCGAGCCCGTGGCACCTCCACAGCTCTCCTGAATGCACCAGAAGACGTCCTGCAAATGGCATGTGCCACGCCCCCTGCCGTGGGTTAAAATGGGTCCACACAGTCTTTGAGAGGTGCAGTCTGGTGCCCCTCCCCCTAAATAAGGCCTGGCTTCGGTGATGCCGTGACTTCCAAGGCTAGATCATAAGAAGGTATGCAGTTTCTGCAGGCTGCCTTTCAAGATGTTTGTTTTTGGAGCCCAGCTACCATGCGGTGAGGAAGCCTGGGCCATCTGGGGAGGCCACGTGTGGCTGTTCCAGCTGACCTCCCCAGATGAGGTTCCAGCTGGCTGTCAGAATGCCCCACTAGATGCCTATGGGGGTGGGGGCGGGGAAGCCTTCCTTTCTGGATGACTCCAGCCCAGCCACTGGAAAGGCATGAAGACCTCAAGTGAGAATGTGTTAACTGAGCCATGTCAGCCTTCAGAACATTTAGGGATAATCAGACTAAAAGAATTGTTGTTTTCAGCCACTGAGTCCTGGGGTGGTTTGCTACATGGCAATAGAAAGTTATAATCTAGAACGCCAGACTGCCTTCTCCAACAGTATCTCCCATCCCAAGTTGTCTTCTACGATGTGACCTTGGTGTTCTTCCCAGCAAGAGCTGGGGGTTATGTCCCCTACGCCCTCGAGCCTGGGCAGGTTGTGGCTTGCTTGTAACCTATAGAATGACGTTCTGAGCCTAGGTCAAAAAACGCAACACAGTTTCCTCTTTATTCCTTGAGGCATCCCCTTTTGGAGCCATCAAAGTCTGGCTACCTTGAGGCCACCATGACGTGAGGAAGCACCTGTCAGTATAGGTATTTCCATCAGGGACTCTAGCTGAAGTTTCAAACAACAGCTAGGTTCCAAAGTCAGAACCGTGGAGGAGCCATCTTCTAAATCCAGCCCGGTCGAGCCTGCGGACGGGGTGCTCTGAGAAACAGACACCAAGATGGGGTCAAATGGCAAGACATTCGTTAGGGGAGCTGTCTGTGGGAGAGAATGGAAAGGAAGCTAGAAGAGATTGGGGAAGCTATCAGACCACAGTGGGAAGAAGTTAGTTGGTTGGCCAGTTGGTTAGTTAGTCGGTTAATTAGTTAGTTGGTTAGTCAGTTGGTTAGTATGGTAGCATCTTAGACTACTGTGTAGGCTCAGGAAAACTTGGCAAGGCCAGTGAGAATCCTCCAGCCAAAGTTACCCATCACAGGAGTTCTGACTGCCCCAGGAACATTCCTGCCTTAGTGCCCCTGTTGTATCATGGGCTGGGAGTGGTCGGTCAGAATCATGCCTTCGGCACAAACACGGCAATGGATTTAAGAGCACGGCAGCTTCTGATCTCAAGTTCATTCAACTCGACTGAAGCAAGGACAAGCCTGTGTTCAGAACCAAGGTACTCTCACAACTTACGGGCTGCCCATAACTGGTGCTTGGGTGTGACTGTATGAGGTGAAAGAGGGAGCACCCAGAAGCCATTTTGAGAAGTCATCTATGACACTTCTCTTCCCAGGATTGAGATGGGTTTCTGACATCTTCCTATGTTCCATTTGTCTGAATCCTTATGCCCTTGGTGATCCAGAGGGGTGGCATCCTATCGCAGGACTGGGTTCCAAATGGCTCTCTAGCAGAGTTCCCCTTCTCAGACTGACCACAGAAGGCACCAAGATCACTCTAATCCAAGACCTGAAGGAGCATCCACGAGCGGAGACAAGAAGGCCAATCACGACTGCTGACGAGCGGAGCTGCACGTGGGAAACAGACCATGTCGTACGCTCAGACTCAGAAAGCAAGGAGAGGCATAATCCTTACAGGAAGGACTCGGGGCTAAGCAGGAGGGGCCGGTACAATACCATGAACAGCTTGGGACATCTCTCCCACGCTTCAGTGGGAATAGGGTGAGTGGGCTTTCTGGAAAGCTTCAGTTACAGAGTCAAGAAGAACAACTTTCCTTTGCAAATGGCTTCAAGACTGGAAGCAAAATAGGCCACAGGACACAGGAAGTAGTAGCCTTTAAATGTGAACTGTATAACTCGACCAAAATGAAATGATCCTAGACTTTAAGAACAGTAGGTAAGGGGCGCCTGGGTGGCTCATTTGGTTGAGCGTCCAACTGTGGTTCAGCTCATGATCTCACGGTTCGTGAGTTCGAGCCCCACATGTAGCTCACTATCAGCACAGCCTGCTTCAGATCCTCTGTCCCCTTCTCTCTCTGCAACTCCCCCATGCACTCAAGCATGCGCTCTCTCTCTCAAAACTAAATAATTAAAAAAGAGAGAGAGAGAGAGAATAGTAGGTAATATGCTGTGGCACCTGGGTGGCTCAGTCAGTTAAGCATCTGATTTCGGCTTAAGTCATGATCTGGCAGTGCATGAGTTTGAGCCCCATGTCGGACTCTCTACTGTCCGCACAGAGCCCGCTTTGGACCCTCTGTCCCCCTCTCTCTCTGCCTGTCCTCTGCTCCTTCTGTCTCTGTCTCTCTCAAAATAAATAAACTTCAAAAAAAATTTTTTAAAGAATAATAGGTAATATCCTGACAATTTGTGAACAGCTTTAATTGTGTATGTAGACAGCTGTTTATGGTAAGCACATGTACACACACACACATACACCCCAAAAATAATATAATAATTAATCCAGAATTGTATGTTGTTAACTTTCAGGAAAGAAAGTAGGTGAGCTAGATCCTTCTACATTCTAAATTTTCAATTATGGTTGTACCACATGGCCTGAGTCGTTTCCTTTTTTGATTTGGCTGCCAGGAAACTCAGAACTAAATTGACAACTTATAATAGCAACCATATATGATCTTACAGTCTGACTTTTTAAGTTTCATTCCTTTGCTTCCTCATCCACTACCTGCTCCCACCACAGCCGACCTGTCTGGTTCTCATGTACATTTGCCTTAGTCCTCATGGCTTTTTTTCCATTCCCATCCTTCTCTCGCTGGCAATTTTTGTTTAATTACGTGTTTTGGTGCATGTACTTCTTGTAGAACATCTCAAATGCATTCTGAAACGACAGTATGAACAGTGCACCAGGAGAAACTAGACTTTGGTATTTTTGTGCGCTGCATACCAAACGCTTTATATGCATCATGAACACTGTAGAAGCAGGTGTCATCATCATCATTTTACGGATGAGGAAATTGAAGGATAAAGAGCCACTCGTGCAACGTCTGGTCAAGTTTGGCTTTTGACGGCCTTGCACCTGAGCTGGTGTTGTTCCTACCCACCGGGCTGTTGGCCTTGATAGAGTAGATGGGGAGTCAGGCAGCAAAACACACACACACAAAATATATATATATATATATATATATATATATATATATATATATATATACTACATGCTCCTCCAATGCAGATAACTCAGGGCATGACCTCGCCTGCTATGTCTCCAGACTTGAAAACAGGCAGGGCGGCGCATAGGATACCACTGAAGAGCGTGATCTGTGGAAGAAAAGAAGCCCAGGGAGGCTCTTTGCAAAGGCCCAGCTGGGCCAAACGCTGTGGCCCCCCTTGACCCTGCGGGGCTTCTCTCTGTGCGTTCGTACAGCTCCCCACACTGCAGATGAGGGCCGTGACACTGCTGCGGGGTGGAGAACAACCCGACCCTGTGCCCCCTGAAGTCGTGGCCACGAGCGAAGCCCGTTCTGCAAGGTGAAGAGCAGGGCCGGGATGGGATACGTTGATCACACCGAGCCAGTTGCAAGCTCAAAAGTCAATATCTACTTGGCATGCGGCAGTGTCCTCATGCACGCTGGGAGTTCAGCTCCTCGAGAATGTGCTTTTCCTTTTTCTTATAGATGATCAAGTCGGGAAAGGGGAGAGGAGACGCTGAGTGGACCCAACAATATTGGAAGCTCTTACTTTATTTCCAAGTAAGCATATTTCCAAGTAGTAGCATTTTGAACGCTTGTATAAGAATTTCAGAGCCAGGGCGCCTGGGTGGCTCAGTTGGTTACGCGTCCGACTTTGGCTCAGGTCATGATTTCACCATTCGTGGGTTTGAGCCCCGCGTCAGGCTCTGTGCTGACAGCTCTTCGGATTCTGTGTCTTCCTCTCTCTCTGCCCCTCCCCCACTCGTGCTCTGTCTCTCTCTCAAAAATAAATAAACATTAAAAAAAAAAGAATTTCAGAGCAGTAGTGTGTGGGCTAGAAGCTAAGATTTGTAGCGTACCTACTGTGCACTCGGTACTGTGCTGAACCCTTATCAGGTGAGTATTTGATTTGCTGCCCAAGGCCTATCAGAGGATCACTAACTTCCTCCTCGTGTTTTGGGGGGGAACCCTCAGCATAACATACCACTTCCAGCCTCCTGACAGTTCACGTCCTCTCCAAGGGAGAAGGAACTACTTAGCGGATGGGGGCTGGGGGCGAAAGCATGTGTGGCTTCGCCCCTTCCCCTGCCTCTCTTTGGGATCCACCTGCTTGCAGAGAGCCTCGCTTCAGCTCTGCCCTTCCATCCCCTGAGTTTACCCGCTAGGCTCTGCTTTTGGGGGAACACTAAGTCAAGGTGCACTTCGGACCTCAGGCTTGCCTGCCTGTGTCTAAGAGGTGAGTCTGTCTGCATCTGGGTTTCACCACTTACCAGCTCACTGTTGCCAGCTTACCATGGACCCAAGTCACATCCTCCAACCTCCCTGTGAAGGTAATAAAGATGGTGTTTTCATCTCCTTCTGCCCACTCCTGTCTCTATTTCTCAATTGGTGCCAAACTCAATTAGTGCCAAATTTCCTGTGTGGCCTCGGGCAACTTCTTAAATCTCTCTGAGTTCCTCCATTCTGCAAATACTAAGCATCTATTCTGTGCGATTTGTGGGAAATAGAGCATTCTTTAAGGACCCATCACCTAGTGGGAGAGTCACACATAGAAAACAATATACTGTGGGAGGATGAGAGTGCTGGGATGGATTAGTGATGTCTGCCCTGGGCATGGACTATGAAAGTGGTATATGTCATCCCTGCTCCATGGGATAAGAAGGTTTAAATGGAGCATCTGTTTCCTGGGTTCTATTACATCTGGTGGCAAGACCTCCCTACCTCTTGTTCAGTGTAATTTAACTCAACAGACATGTGTTTGTTACTTTCTGTGTGCCAGGCATTTACATTAAAAAATTCCTTAATGTCTATGACATGCCCATCCGCCCATTATGAACATCAATCTTGGCTCATTTGAGAGATGCTTTTTGGCAAATTCCACTATGAACTCCCTATACAGGGCAAAAGCACATGTCATATTTCAACGTCTAAAACTTCGACACAGAGACCAATGGCAGCACATGACAATACGGAACATTAATTTCCCCTATGACTGTTGATCCTACGTACGAATCAGAATTAGTAAAGGTGTAGCCGAGAAGCACCCTCACAATGATCCCATGACTTCAGCCAATGCTTGCCATATATGAAGCTAAGTTTTACCACCCTGTTTTGCGGAGTCTTTACCACTACCCACGAGGCAACCTCCATTGCCATCCCCATCATTCCCATTACCAAGGTGAGGAAATTAAAACTTAGAACAGTTAGGGGTCTGCCTGATGTCCCAGGACTGCAAGTGACAGAGCTGAGCCTTGAACCTAGGTCTGTGTAACTTCAGAATCCATAACCATCCCTCTCACCCAGTCCTTCACTGGGCAACAACAACAAAAGCTTCTGGGCTAGATCTCTCCTTCTGAAAAGTTCTCAACATCATACTCACTGAATCCCAGTATCCCCAGTTTGAGTGAGGTATTACCACCGGGTGACCCTGGGCCAATCAATCAACACCCTCATGGGCCCTGGTCTCCATATCTGGAAATGTGGGCATTCAACTTGAGGATGGAGGGGTTCCTCGGCTCAAAACAAAATCCTGTGATGTATATTTCAAAATCAAGATGGTGGAGTCCTAAGAAAATTCATGTGTAATATATCTATGTCACATATTAATTTATTAACACTCCCTCATTGATAATTAGGTAATCATTTTCTCCCAGTGCCCAGTAGGGAGATGGTTCTCTTTCCAGATCATTGACAGTAAAGACTGAAGGCATCGTGTCTTCAAGCTGCCATGCCAAGCTGCTGCCTCCATCACTAACACATCCTACAAGCAGCGTTTGGCATCTGTGCGTTGAGGACCCGGGGCTGGATTACATTTCTAAGTCAAATGCAGTAAAGTTCACATTCAGAACGATTTCACCATAATCCAGTAGTACCTTAATGGGCCTTTAAGCCTCAAACCACATTTTAACCCATGAATTCTCAGGGAGAGCTTGGTCATATCATTTTTCAATAGAGACATTTCATGGTTTATTGATTTTATCCAAGAATTTTAAAAGGCACTTACAGAAAAAAGGAGTTTGGCTTAACTTGTAAAACTAAATGGATCTTGAGCCCTAGATTTAAAGGAGTCTTGGTTGCTAAACACAACAGTGAATGAAGTGCACATAAACAACTGGGCCCATGTGAACAATGAAAACTGTTTCCTTTACAGAAGATCACAATAGCTACACGTAGCTGCAGACAGGAGTATTTCTCCTTTATGCATAGCGACCCTGCAGGAGGGACCGTGACGTAGGCTTTGCAGCTTTTGGCCAAAGCGCACAAATTGATTCTGAAATGTCCAGCGCTAAGTAACAGACCATACGTGCATTAATGGACATGTTGGGTCTTGAGCTAGAAGATAGTTCTCACTGTTTTGAATTTAGAAAGAAGAAGAAAGCAAAGAGTGGGGGTTGGGATGCAAGTAAGAAAGAAAAGAAGAAATGGAAGGAAGCACTGTATTCGTGGGTGGAGATGGGTTGCTTCATGGGCTTTAGTCTGTCCAGCTTGTTTGCTTTGGGTATCTCGGCAATGGCTGCATTTGGACGTTTCTCGATGAGCTGAAGGAAGGCAGAGCGCCCCCACCAAGGGAAGGTGGTGATAGGTTGCTGGACCATTGGCCTTGGAAGACATCTGCAGCTTGAGCCGTCTTTATTTAGAGCTGAGAAAACTAAGGCAACTGAAGACCAAGAGGCAAAGAAATTGTCTGAGCCGCTCGGCTTGGGAGTAGTACATGTGGTACAGAACACTCAGCTGCCTTTTCTCAGGTTGCCCCCCGTTTCATCCCCGAGGCCGTCCCACGATGCGCCCACAGCCATCTTCTCCTACGACAACCACCTCGGGTCACTGTTCGCGCGTGAAAGGTCAACGTAGAGGAGACTTCAGATCCTAACGGTAAGATGAACTGAACTGAGATTAGAATCAGAACCACGTCACCCACTTACGTCCGATAGCTACCAGCTATCAGCTGGTGCCAGCAAGGTGCTCTTTATAGCAGAGTAAATGAAGGTCGGCATCACATCATGGAATCAGAATCATCAAATATTTGTGAGCACCTGCCACGTACCATGGGAAGAGAGATAGAAAGAGGAGAAGGAAAGCAGAAGGGAGGAAAAGAAGACATACTGCAAGGTGCCAGGGCTGTTTGGCCACCAGAGTTCAAACCCACAGAGGCCCACGATGAACACAGCACACGAGCGATGTATATTCCCATCTCCTAACAATTATAGAAGAAACAGCAGAGGAAAAGCCCCCAGAACCTCAGCCGATGGACGACAGTGTGCAACACTCTGTCCTCATTCAGCGATGGTTCAGAGCCCCCAGATGCTCTCCGTCCTTCTCCACTCTGGTCTACGGGAGGGCTGCTTCCCTTACCCTCCACTCCGCGTTGGGTCTGGACAACGGAAGTAGGAGATTGGAGGGCATGAGAAAAGGGAGATCCTGGTGTTTATTCCTCTACTCTTTACTCATCAGCTGTGGATTGTCAGCTGATGGCTTTCTTTCCGGAGGGCCTTGGTTCCTGCCAGGCAGCCCTGTCCTACCTTCTCCTCCAAATCCTAACATCGTTCTCCCTCTACCCCTACAGGCCAAGCAGTAGTCACGACTCCCACTATTGCAAGCACTGGGCGCTTCTCCATCCCTTATTGGTGTCCTCGCCCCTGCTGGAAACTTCTATCAATAATACCTTCATTAACCTTTCCTTGCTACCCCCTTTGAATGGGCCATCTATTTCCTCCCCACAGCCTGATCCAAAGGGCAGTTATTTCGCGTCTCTGAGACTCTGTGTTCCCCATTTAGGTAGCATCACCAGTGCAAAATTCTTGCGGAAAAATAAATCCAGCAAAGTGCTTCACAAGAAAGCCCACCGTCTACTCACAATATCCAAAAAGCGGACACAATCCAAGGGTCCACCAACGGGTGATGGAGAAACAAAGTGTGGCGTGCACACACAAAGGAACATTATTCAACCGTAAACAGGGATGCAGTGCTGCAACGGCGGATAGACCGTGAAACCATCATGCTAAGTGAAAGAGGCCAGACGCGTACGCATGTTGGGGGATTCCATTTACACGAACTACTCAGAACCGAGAAACCCATAGCGGCGGAAAGCTGACTGGTGGTCATCAGGAGCCGGGGGAGGGAGAGATGTGGAGAAGGTGCTTAACAAATGAGGGCTTCCACTTACCAGTGTCGCGAATGTTTTGGAACCGGTTAGAAGCGGTGGTGGCACAACTGAGTGAACATACTAAACGCCATGCCCTCGTTCCCTTTAAAATGGTTACCAGTGTGGTATACGGATTTCACCCGAATACATTACGTTTTCTTAACTGGAACATACTTATCTAAAAAGAGTCTTTGCTGTTTATCTGAAATTCAAACTCCACCGGGCGTTTGTGTTTTATGGGTGTGTACACGGCGCTGCCACGCTATGAGGTATGACGTCCCCACGCGACGGGCAGAGTTGCGTATGTAGCCCTGAAAAGCCAGTAACCTTTCAATAGGGCTTAGAAAAATCTTTGCCTTCGATCACGAAAATAAAAAGAGTCAACAAAATAGAATTTCTGGCAAAGAGAGCTACCATCCCAGAGGGGAAGACGTGTGTACAAAACGAGTGAGCCCCTTTAAAGGCTATTCATAAACTCAGATTCATCTTTCCAGCTGGTGTATTTTTTTTGTCATCGTTCCAGGGCAGATATTTGGAGGTTGATCCTAGGGGATCCCTGGGGTAGCCCACACCGTGAACCCTGAGCCTTCCTTCAGCCAGCCTCGCACACACATCCCTGCCAAGTCACCCCCAGCTACCATTTTGTAGCTGCAAGGGGGTCACGTGCTACTGGAGCCCTGCCCCTGGGGAAAGAGCCAATAGAGCAGGGCCGTCTGGCTGGCTCTGTCAGTGGAGCATGTGACTTTCAATCTCAGAGTCATGGGTTCAAGCCCCACATGGGGCATAGAGATTACCTTTAAGAAAAGATTTTTTTAAAAGAGTCAATAGAGCAAAGGCAGAAAAGATATTTAAAAACACAGCTGGCGGGGGGGGGGGGTGGATTCCCAAGGGGCGCTGTGGAACAGGGTATTCCAACCTCATTCAAACCTTACTGTATTAGTTTCCTGCAGCTGCTGTAACAAATGATCACACCCTGGTAGGCTTAGAATGGCAAAATTTTTTGTCTGACAGTAAATTGAGGCTAGAAGTCCAAAATCACAGTGTAGACAAGGTCATTTGCTCTCTGATGGCTCTAGGGGGGCATCCTTCCTTGCCTCTTCCTAGCTCCTGGCTCTTGCCAACAATGCTGGCCTTCCTTGTGGTGGCACCAAGCTAATCTCTGCCTCTGTCATCACACGCTGTTCTCCCTGTGTACCTTTGCATCATTTCCCTGTGTGTGTGTGTGTGTGTGTGTGTGTGTGTGTGTCTTTTTGTCTGTCTCTGTGTCCTGCCTCTTCTTACTACTCATTGGATTAGGGACCCACCCTACTCCAACATTGTCATCTTACCTACTTGAATGTATCACAACTGTGTTTCCACATAAAGTCACATTCTGGGGGAGGTTACGAATTCTTGGGGGATAATCTTCAACCCAGTACAATCACTTTCAGAATAATTATAGCAGACTCCTAACAGTACTCACTCTGAGTCAGGCACTGCTTAATGTGCTGTATACACACTGAGTCATGTAATCCTTGGAGTGACTCTAAGAAGTAGGTATTACTATAATCTCCACCCAACAGATGAGGAAACTGGGCTACAGAGAGGTTAAGCAACTTGCTCAAGGTTATACAGCTAATAAGTAATAGAGTAAGGATTTGAATGCAGGTGGAAACTTCTAGAGTCTGTCCTCTCAACATTATACTGGATCGTCTCTCAGAAAGGTGGGATGGTCAACTGCTTAAAACCTACCTTCCCACAGAGACAAGGAACCTCATAATAAAAATAGTAGCAACCAAAAGTACAATAGAAAAGCTAACCTGAGAAGTGCTTTGAGGGTAGGCGGTGGACCCCATCAATATCCTCGCCTTTACAGAGGAGGGAATGGAGACCTGAAGACAGTGATTGCACATGGTAACACAGATAGCAAGCTCTAGAGCAGATTTCTCAAGGGCATGCATGATTACTATTTTATGTTGGTGGCCAAATCCTCCCATCCACGTTGGGAATTTAGAGATATCTTAATGCGCCTCCAGAAATCCCATTTGCAATGGATCTGCCAAGGCTTCTGGGGAAACAAACACATCATCCTGATTTGTAGCATGTATTGACTTCCGTGGTATAAAAACTCTCACCATGGCCAATTTCAAGCCCCAGTATGACGTCACCAAGTTAAGAGCAGGGCAGAGGTGGGCACAATCAGTTCTTGAGAGCCTGTCGACCTAGCTCACTCACACCACCACCCCAGGGATCGTGGGTAAAAGATCGATGTGGACTTTTGAAAGCAAACAAAGTTCCTGATCTCCTGGATCAAAACTCAGAAACAAAGATTCCCGTAGCTTTTAGAGGTGCAGTCCGAGTGAGTAGGGTCAGAGAGACAATCTCCTAGGCAGGCATGGGACATGCTTGGTATAGTCCCAGGAAGTCCATAACACTTATAAGAATTAACAGGTACTGGGGCACCTGGGTGGCTCAGTCAGTTGAGCGTCTGACTTTGGCTCAGGTCATGATCTCACGGTTTGTGAGTTCGAGCCCCGCGTCAGGCTCTGTGCTGACAGCTCGGAGCCTGGAGCCTGCTTCGGATTCTGTGTCTCCCTCTCTCTCTGCCCCTCCCCCCCTCACAAATAAATAAACGTTAAAAAAAACTTTTTTAAATAAGAGAAAGAATTAACAGGTATTACTTGCGCTTAATATGTGAGAGATGCTTAATAATTAATCACTATTAAATTATCATTCTGAGGTCATTAAAAGAGAACTTTGCATTTACATGAAACCTTCCCACCAACTGTAATGGTTAAGTTTTAGGATATTCCAGCCTTCCAAATTAGATAGGATTGACCCTCTCTGAACAGTTGAGGAAACCGAGGCAAAGAGACAAATGACTTGACCTAAGTTTGTGCATCAGAGCTAGCCTTGAAGCCAGGTCATCTGAACCAAAGCTTGGGATCCACAAAACCAGCTTTCTGGGCTTGAGGGTGATGCAGGTGAGGGCCCGGAGCAAATCTGGCTTGGGAGGGTGGCGTTGCTCTCTGCAGGGGTGGGGGTGGGACGGACAAGACTCCCCAGGCCGGCAGAGGGAGCCAGGTCCCCAGGCGCCCTGGAGGTGAGACGCTCCCCAGGCACAAGGACTTCAAAGAAAGGTGTGGGTGGATGAGTCAGGCAATGGCTGATCTAAGAAGCTGAGGTCCTGAGAGGGGCTACCAGCCCAGATGTCGCCTAACGTGAATCTGAAAATCTAGAAAACCAAAACTTAGGTGAAAGTCTGGAGGGAAATGAATGAATATCTGTGTTCTGACCTCTGCCCTTCGCTGCCCATGTCACCTGGACGTGTCTCCTCATTTTGCGAGCAGAGAACAAAGGTGGGGTGACTGCACATGTCATAGAATTTAGGAAGCAAAGACCCTTTGCAGGATTATCAGAAGCTTTTTAACCCAATGTAGAGCCCCCAGTCTGTCATTTCGTCCCTCCCATTCCCCAACATAGCCATCTTGTTGTTTTTATTTTTAATTTTTAAATGATTACAGACATACAGGAAGTCGCAAGAATGGTAGATAGGAGAGTTCCGTGAACCCTTCACCCGGCTTCCCCCAATGGCGACATCTCTGTATAACTAGTACAATATCAAAACCAGAAACTTGACATGGGTATAAACCTGTCAACTAGACCACAAACCTTGTTCAGTACTGATCAGTTTTCTTATGCACTCCTGCATGTTGGGGGGAGAGGGATGTAGTTCGATAAAATGTGATCCCTCATCTAGATTCATACAGCCACCGCCAAATAGGATCCAGGCTATTCCATCACCACAAAGAAACTCCCTCATGCAACCCTTTATAGACTCACCCCCCCCCCACTCCTGTCCCTGTGTCCTGGCAACCATCAACCTGTTCTCCGTCTCCAGAGTTTTGTCATTTTGTGTATGTAACGTAAATGGAATCATCCAGCATGCAATCTTTTGAGATTGGCTTTTTTCACTAAGCAAAATGCCCTTATCCATGTCGTTACATGTTGAGCTGAATTGTGTCCCCGTCAAATTCACATGGCGAGGTCCTAACCCCCAACACTCCAGAATGTGACCTTATTTGGAAGTAGGGTTGCCGTGGATATTAAGATTAGGTCCTACTGGAGTAGGGTGGGCCCCTCATTCAATATGACTGATGTCCTTATGAAAAGGAGAAAGTTAGACACGGATATATACATGGGGAGAACACCATAAAGGATTGGAGCCAAGCCCAGGAACTGCCAGGAAGTAGGAGACAGGTGAGAACAGTTCCTTCCTTAGCACCTTCAGAAGGAGAACGTCCCTATCAATGCCTTGATCTCAGACGTCCAGTCTCCAGAGCTGTAAGGCCCTAGATTTCTGTTGTTAAACTACTCAGTCCTGTGGTACTTTATTACAGCAACCCCAACAAGACTAATACATTGTATATCTCAAAAGTTTGTTCCTTTTCATTGCTGAGGAGCGTTCTGCTGTGTGGATGTAAGAGAGAGCATTTAACCATTGACCCATTGGAGGGCATTTGGATTGTTTCTAGTCTCAGGCGATTATTGGCTAAAAGCTGCTAAGTTCATGGACAGGTTTTTGTCTAAACCGAAGTTTTTGGTTCTCTGGGATGAATATCCAAGAGTATAACTTCTGGGTTGAGAGGCAAATGTAGGTTTACTTGATAAGAAATTGCCAATGGTCCCATATCGTTCATTTTTGTGGTGTGGTTGACTCCCTACAGCCTCTGAGAAGCACTCCTTCCGTTTTTAAAGGTTGCAATGGACTCTTGGAGGGAAGGGGGAGGAGGGGGAGGTTGGCGTCACAGCCAGAAGGCAGGCAAGCACGACAGAAACATGGCATTCTGCTAAGTTAGGCCGCTGACAATGGAGACGTGGATTAACCAAAAGAGCCATAGTCAACCTCGGTCAGCAGAATGAATTCAACAAACCAGGACTGGGATGGAGCCTTGTTCCCCAAATCCTCTCAATCTGAGCCAGACACACGTACACAAACAATCTCCATGCTACCTAGCATGACTAGGAGGGCCGGGAATCGTGAGACATGCACAATCCACAACAGCCAATAAACCCCAAATTATAAGCATTGGGCTCTGGAGTGTGTGAAATGACCGTGGTCGCTTCTTAATTTCTTCTTACTTAGGGCGTTATTGTCTGGAACATGAGTAGGCAGCTTGGAGATAGGGCTGAGATGAAAACTTAATTCCAGGCAAAGCAGAAAGTGAACACAAGACTCAGAATCACCTTTTGATGGTTTGAGCCCCTGGACATGGACTATGACAGTTGGATTAGTCACAAAAACACGAAGTGTTTTATTGGATTATCTGGATCATCTGTCTGGTTGAACCCATTTACTCAGGGATAGCCCATCTCTCACACTCCCTTCTTTGGAGGGAACACATCCACCCCCACCAGCTTTCCTTGTCAATCCATCATTTTTCTTCACCCTCGCCTTTCGAGACAACAAAGCCTGAGGAACTCAGGCCGGGCCTTGATTAAGGGCTGTGGGCAAGTCCATTGCCTTCATTGTCTCTTCTCAACGGAGAGCTTTTAAGGCCCAAATGAGGACTGATTTTGCATTTAATCTCATCACAAAACTCCTCTAAGTGAAGTGAGTAGACCTCCCTTGCTCGACCCTTAGAGGAGAAATTTTTATTGATTTAAAACATCCAACAAATGTTTTACCCCCTGACTTGTCTATTGTAAGTTTTAGCTTGGGCACAGGATGATATTTAGCTTTCCAACATTGATGTTCTCTGCCTTTCTAGTGTCCACATGAGAGATGGGGAGCTCAGGGCTAAACCAAACAGGAATCATCACTGCAACATTAGTCTGTGAAGACACATCTCCAAGATCACAAACTAGAAACAGAACAGAATAGAGACGGCTAGTCATCTGAAAATCCATTTACCTCTGAGCTTTCTCTGAAAACGGGAGCCACCTTGACTACATTTCCCAGACTGCCCTGCCTCTAGGCGTGGTCACATGACTGAGTGCTGACCAATGGCATGTGAGCAGAGATGATGTCTGTGACTTCCACGCCACAGCCTTAAAAGAAAAGAGTGTGTGTTCCTCTATCTTACCTCATCGAAATTTGACATGACAGAGGGCCATTTTGGAGCATGCATTCAAGAACAACTCCTCAGGGATGGTGGAGAAACAAGAGGTCAAGATTCTGAGGCCTTACCTCTATGGAGCCATCTCATCGACCAACTGCTTGTTCTTGGGCAACCTCTTGAAAGTGAAATTCATGTCCATCTTTCTTGCTTCTTCCAATGTTATTTGTATTCCGCTAATACATGGAATAAACCCAAGGAAGGGAGCCAGTCGATGTATGAGCTGTATGAGGAAGAAGCAGGAGGACAGAGAAGTAAGGGTCTACCATTGGAAAAGCAAGTACTGGAGAGTGGCACAACCCATTCTGTGGGCTGGCTCACTATTACCGAAGCACGTAGTGGCACTCAACTAACGTTTGTTGCTAGAAAGGTCTCTCCTAGCGGTCATACCCACCATGCAAATACAACATCCTCTTTCTTACTTCCTGACCTTTGCGCATACTTTCCCTTCAGCCCAGAATCCCCCCTTACCCCCACCATCTCCAACACCTGGATAAATTCTACTCCTCTTTCAGATTTCTACGGGTATAATGCTTTCGCAGGGAGAGGCTTCCTCGAGGTGAGGCTCCCCTGTCTGTCCACCTGCCTGCTCATTTTTCTGGCTCTCCCTCCAACTGAGAATTGTAGGAGGGCAGGGCCCACACCTGACTGTTAGCCACTGTATCCCCAAGGCTAGCCGCCAGGCTGCCCATAGGATACCAGAGACCCTGACAGAGTCACAAGGCCAGAAGCGGGCTTTCAAGAGGTGTAGGTCAAACACCTGTCACCTGAGAACTGGGGAGGCTTCAGCTGGAATCAAACCCCCTGGGAACCGGTGCCTCCTGAGGAGACCCAGACAAGTGCCCAAATGCCTGTCTCTGGGGGAACCAACTGGGTGAATCCCATCTTCCAGCAGGGCTTGCAGACCACTTACAATCCTACAGCCGTGTCCTCTGTCGACTCCTCCTTCATTCAGGCGGCGGTGGGTGAGTCGGGGATTTGTTTTTCTCTGTTTCTTTCTCACTTTCCACCTTGGGTTTTATGTTTCCAAGTGTTATTCCGCAGCTGGGCTCCAAGCACAGCTCTCTGGCCATCCCCCCTCCAGGTCATCTCGGCCCCACAGGCATGCCTGCCCCGGGAGCAGGCAGGACCGAGGAACACCTGCGGCGCCAAATAAAAGCTCCATATTTACCACCAGGCCTCCTTGCCTCCGATTTCTCTGTATCTTATTAAGGCTCAAGCCATTGCCTCCAAAGCCACACGAAGTGTTCGAAACAGCGACAACACGGGAGGAACGAAAAGAGCTAAACCGCAAACCTCTAGCGCACACAGCCTCTCACGCCCTCGCTTTCTTCCGGGAGCGGACCACGTGACCCCGGGAGCAGACCACGTGACCCCGGGAGCCGGTGGGGCAGGCTTGCCAGGGAGCGGCCATCCAACTTCCGCTCAGGTCATGATCTCGCGGTTCATGGGTTCGAGCTGGGCATCGGGCTCCGCGAAGACAGCTCAGAGCCCGGAGCCTGCTTTGAATTCTGTGTCTCCTTCTCTCTCTCTCTTTGCCCCTCCCCCATTTGCCCTCTCTCTCAAAAATAAACAGTAAACTTTTTAAAAAAAGAAAAAGGAAAAGAAACCAGCCTGCTTTCCTCCAGCACCAGGTCACCCTGCGGCCGGTACTCCTCCCAGGAATAAGGGGACACATCCAGGCTGCCAGGTCCGCAGGCCTGTGACCTGCACGTGACCCAAGGCTCACAGGGACCTTTGCTGGGTTCAACTCTCTGCTGTGGTGGTCTTGAATTCTTAATGACTTCTGAACAAAAGCCCACCTTTCCATTTTGCCTCGGACACTGCAAATTAGGTTGCCTGGGCTGTCCTTTGGCTTCCCCTCTTGGGGACCACAGCCCGCCTTCCCGCATGCCAGGCTCAGAGCTTCCCAGGGCCACGAGGACCGTGGATTCAGAATGTTGGAACTGGAAAGGGTCCTGGGACAGGGTGAGGTAGGACAAAAGTCCAAGCTGGGTTTGAATCCCACCCTGCAATTTATTAGCCTTAGGTTAATTATCACACACCTCTGAGCCTCAGTTTCCTCATTTGTAAAATAAGGGAAGTAATACCTTACCTCATAAAGCGGCTGGGAGCAGCAAAGAAAGTAATTTATTAGAACAAGGTGCTTGGAAGAGACTGGGGCTCTAAATATTTGGGGTTGGAAAGCGTCCATTTTGGGAATTTCAGACAGTCTCTGTAGTTTATGAAGGGGAAAAATGAATTTGTCTTTGGAACAGACAGTCCCTTTGTTTAAGGAAGGGCCACATCGCCGAGCCTGTTTGGTCCTACTGGTAAGGCCAGTTCTCATCCTAATGTATACCATTTACAAATGTCAGCTGGAGACTCTCCAGATGAATCCCAAAGTTAGAAATTCTTTTTCTGTAAAACTTGGAACTTCAGTGTCCAAGACTTGAAAAAAAATCCCTGTGTATTCTTGGGAGATTAGTTTGTTTTTTTGACCAAAAATGAGCTCACAAGTGATCGAGTGCCAAGATCTACCCCCGCAAGAAGGGAGAGGCAGTCTTGGCCCCCAAAGCTGGTCCCAGGCCATTGAGTTGCTCCTGTGGGGCTATTTATGCTGAAGAAGCCAGACTCGGCGAATCCGGAAAGGTCGGTGATGATCGTGATTGGCTCAGACAGCAACCTGACAGGTGGGAATGGGCATTTCTTCCAGAAGTGACAGCGGTTCCCACCGTCAGGCTTCCTGGGAGTTGGGCTCAATCCTGGCAAAGGGTTGAGGTGCATTTCAAGCTAGAAAGGATGAAGTTCTTCCCCTCCCTGAGAGTGGCCTGAATCCCTCAGCAGAAATGTTCTCAGGATGCCTTTTGGGTCGTCGAGCCTCATGAAGTCCCAGCAGAAGGTACACCAGGCCAAGCTTTGTCTTTTTGTTAAGTTCTGTTGTCCACAAACATTCCATCAAAACAAAAATTATGTTGTACAACTTAAATATATACAATTTGTGTTTGTCAGTCCTAACTCAATAAAGCTGGAGGGGGGTGCAATAAATATCATCTCCATTCTCTTTTAGCTATGCTTTGGGGACAGAAGGAAGGAATTCACATCCATGTTAGGGATAAAGATACACAAGGGTGAGTGTCAACACGATGACAAGAGATTCCCATCTGAGCTCAAAAGAAGCAATCACGCAGAACAAGGAGGCTGGGAGGGATGGCAACCCACCACCTTGGATGGACTTCTGGAATGCACACACGTTCCTCAGGGTTCCCAGAAATACCCGAGAGAACTTCCTTGAAGAATGGCCTTCCTTTATCCTATGAGCTGCGGGTGGGGATTATCATATTGTGCCCCCAGAGAACTGAACAGGTACAGGAGTGGGGGTGTGGAGGTCAATTGGTTTCCATATGTAAACTGGTTACATCTGACATTTAATGACCAATATAATAACAATTAGTATTATTTCACAGTTGGGGAAAGTAAGACCCAGAAAGCTGAACCAATTTTTCCAAATATTCATGATTTCTTTACCAGCTATGTCCCCTGGCTAGAGGACATAGTCCACAGCTCCAGAAGGCACAGCTGTGACGTCTTCATGGGATCATTTCCCCTGATCACAGGGGATCGGACCAGGAGCTAACACCTGAGCCAAGTTAAACCAATCAGATTCTCTTTCCTCGGGGTTTAAACAAAGTGATCATTGGTCTCGACTGTGCCAAGGGGCTATGAGGAGCGGAGAGTGTCAAGTCTGGAATCATGACCAAGGTCAGCCAAAGCCATGGGCAAATGAAATAAGGCGGAGCAGAAAGAAGGCCAGGCAGGTCAATTCTTGTGTGGGGAGGTGAGCTGAGCAGGTGATCTGAGGAGCTGTGGGGACAGCTGTCCTAGGGGCCCGGTAGAGGGGGTGACTTCCCACTTACCGTGAGGCCAGGCTGAACTTCCTGCAACTGAGTCCCAAGAGCAGCCCCTGGATACTCCTAATAGGATCCCTGCTTTTTATTTGAACTAAAGTGATTGTTTTCCCTAAAACCAGCCATCCCTGGGCCCACGTCACCAGAGAAGACCAAGCCTGGGGCTTTTTCTATGGCACCACAACACCAGCTTCCTCCCTTGGAGTAGGGCAGGTTTCTTTGGTATTGACTCAGTCCGTGGAGGTATTTTATTGTGAAAATGTGATTTTTCTTATATCCTCACAAAGTCATGGATGGGACTTGATGCCCAGAAATGGCCCAAGGCTCTATCTGAAGATCTCTAAGGAGGGATGGTCACATGACACCTGAATGCCATCGGCAGACACCCAGCCAAGGCAGTGGCTAACGCCAGCTCAGAGACCAAAGGGGCCTTTGTCTGTGGCCTGGCAGGGCTCCCTGTTCTGGACCCGGCACTCAGGTTGCAGATCCTGGCATGAGGTGATTCCCAGAAAATGGTGAGACTCCAGCCTACGGTGGCCAAGCTCCACGGATTATTTCCCTGCTAGGAAACAAACAACAAATAACTGGGCAGAGAGAGACACGGGGGAACTTCCCACCATCGGCGAGAAAGCTGGGACCCATTCCGTCTGGGGCTGTCTATACGGAACAATCCACACAACCTCTCCGCGGGCCCATGGGTTTGCTGCTGTGCATTTGGGACCCTCAATCAAAGAGAAACTTCCTCAAAATAACAACAATAGTTAACGACTGAGTTTCTGTTAGTACCACACGCCCTTTGCATACATTCTCTTCTGCCTCCAGAATCCGCAGAGAAAATAGGCGGCATCCCTGCATCTTGTAGGTGAGCAAGCGGAGTCTCAGGGAGGGTAACATTTTTCACCCGATGTCACGGCGCTGGGAGGCCACTCCACGCTGCCACTACCGAAAGCTAACGTCTCTTGAGTTCATAAACTTTGCCCTGGATGCTTTGTCTCAATTTCTTCATTCCCTCTCATGAACAGCCCTATGGGAGACTTAGACTATTAAATGGATAAAGAAACAGAGAAAGTCTAAGTCATTTGCCTAAATGGGTGGTAGAGTTGAGCGCTCTCAGGTCCTGAGGAAACCAGCCCCGTTTCCAGAAACTCTGGGGACTGCGTCGTCAAATCAAGTGCCTTTGTGGTCCCACAGCGGCGGATCTGTGATGCGTTGGCCAGTTCTCACTTCCCGCCCCCTTGAAATGAAGAGGGGACATGTGGCCCGCGGGCAGGTTTCCTGGATGGACCCTGGGAGGTCTGCCTGCAGGAGGTTTCCAGGGCAGCGCTCCGATCCATGCTGGGAGGGGTGTGAGGGGGGCAGGGGGGCAGCGGGGCAGAGGGAGAGGTCGAGCTGTGGTGCTGCCACAACAGAGGCTTCTGCTGGTCCCACAGCGAGCTCTGGAGCTGGACGGCCCCCAGGGTCATTCTGAATCCAGGCAGGAGGCTGAGGTTCCTTCCCTCACCGCCCCCACCCCCCGCCCCCCGCACCATATCACGGACCAGCCATCACATGCAGGATGCCACGGGGATGGGGCACACAGTCCAACAAGGCAGCTCCCTTTGGCTGAGGGCAGTTCTCGGTTGTGAGCCTCCAACAGCCGACAGTGCCAGCCGCTAAGTGAATGGGCACCCCAGTTCTGAAGAGGGTTCCGGGGTGCACCATGACATCCACTATCAGTATCCTTTTGGGATGTGCCCGGTGCAAGTTCACGCAGGGGCGGGCCCACGAACACACATACCCCCTAGTCCTGCCCGAGCTCCTGGAGCCCCACCCCATCCCCCCCCCCCCCCCGCAAATTAAAATTTGCAAGAAAGCACTGTTAGACATCACCCTCCAAAACGAAAAGAGACAACTCCCCCAAACTCTTGCTATCCCAACAGCTAAAGTAGAAAGAATGAAAGAGCAGGGGTCCCCTGAATTTGCGATGGCTTTGGCTGCCCTCGCCACCGTGATGATGGATTACGCTGCTGTTCAATTACATAATAGATGGTTGCCTAATTCATCCAACTGTATATAGATTTTTTTTAAATCCATTTCCCCCATAAACAAGTGCATAATTGTAACCAGCAAACCACTCAAAATCTTAACCCCAAGCCACCTTATTTGCATTTTTTCCCGACAGAGCTTACATTTTTTATTTCTTTAATTGGGCAATTTTGAGCATGAAGCCTGACCACCAGCCGTGCCGGGTGATAACATCCTTACTCTATAGCCATATTCACCCCTCTCTCCCCATTTCCAGAATTAAAGGAATGTTTAATGGCCTACGGCCACTTCCAGACTTAAAAGAATGTTAAAAAAGATTTGGGGCTCTGTCTATTGGGTCCAAAGAGGATACAAATGAGAGTACAGGTCCCCTGAGCCCCTCCTCATTTTTGGCATCACAAATAGTTGCCACAAAGGTGGGGCTCTTACGCATCGCCCCCCAAAGGTGGGGCTTCCTTACTGGAAGTTCTGAGAGCCTCTGAAAACTCTTAAGAATCTCAAGAAAAACAAAGGACAAAGGGGAAATTCATGTATCTCCCCTCTCCTTCATGCGACTACTCATCTTACAAAAACGGGCAACCGTGACCCAACGTTTCCAGGCCCAACTTGGTCCGTTTCCACACTGACCTGGGGATAAATTAACACGGACGCCCTCATGAGAACAAGCACAGACGGCCGATTTACAATTCGCCAGTTCGAAAACCTCCCCAAACGATTCTCTGCGTGTTCGTGTTTTTCTCAACAGCTGCTCTGTGTGTCTGTTTTTGCTTTTATGATTATTGCCGTCGTTGTTTTTCATCTTCCGTGTTCCTGAAGAACCCTTCTCCTCCAGAGCAAGGTCACTGGGGTTCTTTAATGCCAGGCTAGCTTTGCCCTTAACTTGCAGCCATGGTACCATTCGAGATCAAAGGGGCAAGGCGGGATTAACGGGAAAGAATTGCCGTTGCTTTGTAAGAATTTCTGGATGTTAACCATCTCTGACCGTGTCTCAACTCCTTCCAACTTCATTCATCAGTAGGCTCTCTTGAAACCTCATGGATCCCCTGGCCTATAATCTTCTTTTGTTTCTGTAATGAGATGAAGGGAAATAAAGTTCCACTGAAACAAGTTCCAATTAATTATGCCTCTGAGTAAATCTTTTGGATCACGATAAGTGGCTCACAGTAAGAAGGGCCAGCTCTCCTGGAATATATGTGTGTGCACGCTCGCTTTTGTTTCTTGTTTCTTTATAGGAAGTAGGGGAAATCAGGCGACATTTCAAAACTCAAAAATTGATTGCAGTTAAATACTTTGGGGGATGATCCATGATTTGGAAGACGAGACAGTTCTGCCTTCAAACCTTCTGGAAACATTCTTTGGCCAGGAGGAACTGGACTCGTGTTGTTCCTGTTAAATCTAAATCCTATGAAATTATCTGAACTTCTCTACCTGTAGAGATTTCTGGCAGGGAGGTGGGTTGGGGGCAGGGGAGGGGAGAGTAAGTTGAAACAGCAATTGTGTTTTTTGAAGTCAAATAAAAGTTTTATTATAAGTTTGGATTTTTGCAAGGGGGAAGGTTAACAATTTGTTTTCAAAGTCATTTGATGGCTTTGGATAAAAGTTTATGTGAGTTTCTAAACCGGGATATTATTGGCCACCAAGTAATGATCTGAGGTTTACAGAAGTTTCATATATACAGATTATATTCAAAACCAGCAGTGGAAGGTGGTGCTTGGCCAGTTGAGTGGTAGTTCTCAATGAAAGGGAGGCCAGAATAAAAAGAAAAGAGAGCTCTGGGGAACACAGTTATTTAAAAGGAGATGGGGAAGAGACCCCGGGACAGGTCATCAAGACATAGTAACCATCCTGTATTGAGCATGTAGTATGTTTCAGGGATAGCATTAAGAATTTCTCAAGCATAGGGGTGCCCCAGTGGCTCAGTAGGCTAAGCCTCCGACTTTGGCTCAGGTCACGATCTCACGGCTCGCGAGTTCGAGCCCTGCGTCAGGCTCTGTGCTGACAGCTCAGAGCCTGGAGCCTGCTTTGGATTCTGTGTCTCCCTCTCTCTCTGGCTCTCCCCTGCTCACACTCTGTCTCTGTCTCTCTCAAAAATAAAATTTAAAAATATTAAATAATATAATATTAATATTAAAATAAAAAAAGAACTCAAACATTGACTAGACTCATTTTTCAGACAGTGAGACCAAGGCTCAAGGTCAAATACTAGCAAACGAAGGAGCCAGGATTTAAAACCAGGCTGCACAGCACAATCTTGACCCCTGGACTGGACTGTAGGCTGGGGAGAAGGAAATGCTACAGGAACCTGGGGAAGGGGACAAAAGGCAGAAGTTTCAGTGATGTGAAAATGGCATCTGGTCTGAAATATGCAGAATAAGAGGTTTGAAGAACCAAGACTGAATTTGGCAACTAGGAGATTTTGATGGTTAATCTCATGTATCAACTGGATTGGGTGATAGAGTGCCCAGATATTTGATCAAACATGATTCTGGGTGTTTCAGGGGTGGGGAAGGTGAGATTAACATTTACATCAGTAGCCAGAATAAACATGTTGCCCTCCCTAAAATGGGTGGGCCTCGTTCAATCAGTTGAAGGCCTGAATAGAAGAAAACAAACTGACCCTCCTCCAAATCGGAGAGTGTTTAAAATTTATGTATGCACAGCAAGGTTCACTGAATTGAAAAGTGAAAGGGGGACCCACTTACCCTCCCTCAGGTCATTTATTCACGTATAGACTGAAGATTTTCCAAGAGATCTGTAGACTCCTGAGATCCCACGTACCTGAAAAAGCGACAAGACTTGGTATGAATGTAATTACCACACGTCAAGCACCTGCTGTGAGTCAGGCACTTCGCTGACACATAAAGGGACTAACGGAACAGAGATACAGCCTCTGCCCTCATGCAGCTCCCGATCTTGTGTGAGAAGGGAAAATGCATATGCAAATGGCTGTAATGCACGTCAGCCTTAGAGCCCCCTTTGAGAGAAGGGCCCTGTTACAGGGGAGCCGTGTTGGGTCTGAGGGGGAGGCAGAGGAATCCAGGGTCAATCAAGTTCTCACTGGGCACCAAGAACCGTATCTCATCTACCCTTCTCGACAATTCCCTGAAGATATTCTATCCACCATGCTTTGAGACAAGAAAACAGGGGTCCAGAGGAAGACCTTCTCACCCAGTCTTATCCACTCTACTGTTCTCATTCTTTCTATATTCCGGTGTGTCACAGGGTGAGGAACAGACCACCACTCCCTGGGAATAGATGTTTCATTCTAAAAAAGGGTCCCATGATCAAAGATTTGAGGTAAGTGATAATCCTCTCTCGGAGAGTGATTCAACACATTAGCACACTGAAGGCTCTGAGAAGTCCCGCAGTAAGACCCTTGCAAAGAGCATTCTCCACATTTACCTGACCACTGAGCCGTCTTCTCACGTGCCATCTGCAGATCCTTTTGGAAGCAGGGAACCTTACGCTGTGTTACAGCGCTTCCTTCTGAGCGGCAGAGGGGGCATATGACAGCAGCACGGTGGAGGGGAGCCCAGGGAGCTTTGGCAGGTGTGGGAGAGGGAACAGGTTATCATTATCCTGAATAGCTGGTGCGTTCCAGCCAGCCTGCAAAGCACCCTAAGCGAAGCCCCCTCGCCCCCCACGCAAGCGCTGAGGTACCGCATCTCCCTGCGGCTGCAGTGATGCTGAAACACAGGGGGCCATGGAAAGAGCCCAAGTGACAGCCGCCAAGTCAGTGACAAGTTAATTTCCCCAGTGAGGATTTGAGCCCGTGTGGCCCAAACAGGCGCACAATTTGCCTAATTTTCCCTCAAGGGACACGTGTCCTCTCCTCAAGAAACCTGCTAAGGAGTTTGTCACTCTCACTTGTAAACAACCGTGGATAATGTCTTCCCATGATCTCTCTGCAGTGCTGGCCTTTGGATGCTCATTTAACCTAAATTGCTGACAGCTTCGCCGGGTCCCTGGAGGCCTACACCCGCTGGAGAGGCAGCCCTCCCTCAACCCCTCTACATCCTAGCTCGCCGAGGCCCTGGGCGGAGGGCAAGCGGAGGGAGCCACGGATTCGGGGACTCATCACCCCCTAGGAATCGTCCATGGATTCAGGAAAAGGCTCCTAGGAAAAAAAGGGCCGCTGGCCCAGCAAAACTAGGAGAAGTCAGGTCAGCAGGTGCACGTCACACATTTATTCTTATCATTCATGCACTTGGGAGTCCGCCCTGGGTTTGAATCCCGCCCCTGACCCGTACTAGCTGCGGGACTTCTGACAAGGGTCACAACCTCTCCCAGTCCGGCATCCTTAGCCACAAACAGGAATGGAGTAAAGTAAGAGGACCGTCGTGAAGTACCAGGAACACAGCCTGGGAAATGGGAGGTCTCCACCACAGTACTGCTCATGTTGATGACTGAGACACAGACCTTGATCTAAGATCCCTGTGGCTGGGAATGAAATGAAACAAACACAGCCCAGAACCTCCCAGAACCTCCAGGACTAGCCGCAGAGGAGTCCTAAGAAGAAAGACCCAGGACACCAGCACAGACAAGAGGAAGCTTCCAGGGGACTTGCAGTCTTGAAATAAGAGCATGATCAAGCAGGAAGGAAGGAGAAGGGAAGAGCATGAGCAAAGGGCCAGAGGCCAGCCCGGCGACGTGCACGTCAGCTGGCCCAGAGGGGAGGACCCCGGCCGGACATCAGAGGACCGGGGGCAGGGAGACGAGGAGGGAGCAGGGCGGGACCATCGTGAGAAGTGTGGGAAAGCTGATGCCACGAGACACGAGACACGGAGCCCTCAAAGTCTCCTGAGCCCTGACAGGGGATTGGTCACCGGAAGAGAGGTCCCAGGCCTGTGTATAAATGGCATGAGTGGAGGAGGGGGGACACCTGGGGACAAGAGAGAGCAGTCACAAGGCCAAATCACAGCAGATCTCGCCTGAAATTTACGGAAGCTCTTCTGAGAAGAAGCATCAAAAACCGAACAAACACATACACAAGTCTCCAGCGCTCCTCCCCTTGACCATTGACTGTGATCCTTCCAGGCAGTGAGGGGAGGGCGCCGGGACGAGGGAAGGAGAGTGGGGAAAAAGCCACCCCGGCCTTATGCGCAATGACTGAACTGGATTAATGCATTACTTGCCCAATGAAAAATTAATTGAAAAAAAAAAAATTCCTAAGAAATCCACCTTCCCAGCATCCTAAAAAGAGGATTCTCCTTAAGGATTCGTTTTTGATTTTTGCACGGAGGTTTCCGCAAATGAGCCAAATGAAACACCAAGGTCTCTGGGAGACTTTCTTTCCGAGGCCGGAAAGCTGCCTCCGCACCTCTCCTCCGTGGCCTGGCCTAACCAGCGAGACGCCTTTCCGAATGCTTGCTGTGAGTGAACCAACAAGGGCCAAAGCCAGCGGTCTCCTCGGTCTGTTAGCTCAGGACTTATCGACTGCTTCTCTGAGGTTCAGTTCTCCCTGCCTGCCTCCTCAGAAACCACCTTGCCTTCGAGACACCGCTTTCTCTGTGCTGTGAACGCTTCCAACCGAAACTAGCACAGTGGCAAGATTCCCACTGGAGATGAAGTTTCCTGGTGCCTCTTTGGCGTCTGGTGGAGACAGGGGCGTGCCAAAGCCGGAACCTAGAAAACCAGTCGGAGTCCCATTTTACACTCTTGTCCCTCGCTGCCTTGTCAAAGGTCCCTTCTGTCCCCTACCATCGTCGGGAGAAAAAAGACAGAAGGCTGCGCTAGCTGGGCAGTGATCAGTGGCACAGAAGGCGCCAAGGGAGGGGAAAATATGCAGCATTAATATTTAATGCCCTTTTCCATTTTCCCCTAATAAGCTGAGCGCTACGGCGGGGAAAGCTGATTTATTTTGTCAGCAGTGGAAATATTTCAAGTATGATGCGTGTCACTGGGTCACACAGAACCCATCACACAAAAACACACACTGCAGAAGCATCCAAGGGAAGAATCTTCCGGACTTGATCTCAAAGCCTTGAGGCTTCTGGAAGGCTTCAGGAAGCACTGGTTGCAGAGCCGGCCGTGGGGCAGGCGTTCGGGCCACATGTCTGCCCCCCGCTTCCCCCAGTTGATGTGAGGAACAAGGCAGAAGGAGCTAAGGCTTCGGAGGCAAAGCACACGGGCAGGCTGCCCTTGTCCCCCGGCCCTTGTCCGTATTCTTGGCACCGATGGCTTCCTCTTATGAGCACCTGCAACTTTCTGTCTGAGGGTTTCTCCCGCCACCGGGGCTTCTCCTGCCCAATTACAGGGCAGGCTGGGAGAGCCAGGGGGCTAACGCTTTGGAGCTAGCCCTAGACTGGTATCAGACGGGAGTCGCTGGATGAAGGGTAGAGCTTCTCCTCCCCTCCGAGATGGGCTCAATGCCCTCGCTCAACGGCCCCCAGTCAGACCCAAGTCCGGTTGCCTGTGGCACCGCCCGCTAACACATGGTGCTGGCGCCTTCCCCTCCCGTCCCGCCTCCTCTCTCTTCCCAGGTCTTTCCAGAAGCACTTGCACGCAATTGTTATCTTGGGGGTCTGCCGGGCGATCGGTTCCACTCTCGATTTTCCCGTGGGTAAAACTGGTGACAGCGGCCGCCCTCCTGCTGGCGGTTTTGAGAGCCAAATGAAATAACCCGTATGATGGCACCGGCGTGGTGGGAAGTCAATAAGGAATGACTCACTTGTGTCTAAGGAGAGCGTGGGTTCTTTGTAAGCCAGGCGGCAAACCCTGATTTTATTTTTCGTTTTATTTAAGTTCTAGTTAGTCAACATCCGGTGCAATATTGGTTGCAGGAGTAGAATTCAGTGATTCGTCACTTACATACAACGCCCAGGGCTCATCACAGGCGCCCTCCCCAATGCCCATCACCCACCCACCTCCCCTCCGGCAACCCTCAGCGTTTCTCTAGTTAAGCGTCTCTTATGGTTTGTTTCCCTCCTCTTCCCCTTCATTGGCTTGTCTGTTTGGTTTCTTAAATTCCACATATGAGTGAAATCGTATGGTATTTGTCTTTCTCTGACTGGTTTTACTTAACATAATACACTCTAGCTGTAACCACGTCGATGCAAATGTCAAGATTTCATTCTTTTTGATGGCTGAGTAATATTCCATTGTATGTGTATGCCACGCCTTCATTACCCACCATCAGTCAGTAGACATTTGGGCTCTCTCCGTAGCTTGGCTATTGTTGGTAATGCTTCTATAAACATCGGGGTGCATGTAGCCCTCCCAATCTGTATGTTCGTATCCTTTGCAAACCCTGATTTCAGACACCAAATACGTTCTTCCTCCCCCTGATGGGAATCTTAATTTAGTAGAACTCTGGTGGCATCCTTCATATTTTCCACACCATGTGCAGTTAGTACCCTGATGAGAAACAAGACAATCAGAGGAAGTGCTAAGGAGATGATGGTAGAAAGAACATCCGCCTGTAGGTTGAGTAATGGGCTGAGCTGTAGCCCCCCAGAAGGATGTGTCCAACTCAACCCCCCATCTCAGTGATTGTGATCTTATTTGGGAAAAGGGTCTTTGCAGATATAATTAAGTTAAAGAGTTCAGGTTGAGATCATCCTGGGTTAACTGGGTGGACCTGAAGTCCGATGACAAGTATCCTTACAAAAAGGGGAGAAAATACGAAGAGAAGGAACACAGAGGAGGAGGCCAGGCCATGTGGGGATGGAAGCAGGCCAATTGGACAGATGCTACCATAAGCCAAGGGACTCCTGGAGCCACTGACAGCCAGAGGAAGCAAGGATGTCTTCTTCCCCCTTAGAGGCTTCAGAGGGAACAGGGTGGGCTTGGTCTCCAGAGCTGTGAACAAATTTCTGTTGTTTTAAGCCACAAAACCTGTTACAGCAGGTCTTAGAAACTAACGCAGAGTATGAGACTGGGTCCTGCCTCCACTACTGGACCTTGACCACTACTGAGTCTCAATTTCCTCATTGCTGAAGCAGGAGTTTGGGAATAGACGGCCTCCAAGATGCTTTCCTGAGCTAACGGTGAGCAGCCTTGGGCTGTCTGTAGATGTGCTTAACTTCACAGACGACTTGGGCAGACAATAAATTTCTTGGAAGAGTGTCAGATCTGCTCGTTGGTCAGGATGGGCTAACCGCTGTAACAACTCAAAATCACAGTGGCTTGGTACACACAACTTCCTCCCACGCATCACAGTTCAGTAGTCATGCAGGGATCCAGGCTCCCGCCATCTTGTGGCTCCGCCCTCCTCCAAGCCTCAGAGGGTTCTCCAGCCGGCACGTGCGGGGAGGGACAGCTGGAGGATGACCCGTGAGAGTGTTTTTGTTTGGTTTGAGTTGTTTATTGAGTATAGTAGGTTGAATATTGTCCCCCCCCCCACCACCACCACCAAAAAAAAAGAAAGAAAGAAAGAAAAGAAATGTCCAAGTCCTAACCCCTGTGAACGGGACTGTATTTGGAAATAAGGTCTCACAGATATAATTAAGATTCCTGGAATGAGATTATCCTGGATTTAGGTAATTGATGATTGGTGTCCTTGTCTAGAAAAGAGGGAGGCTTAAGACAGAGACACAAGGGGAGTCACAGAAAGATGGAAGCTATGGCTTCTAGAAGCCAAAGACCGCCAAGGATTTCTGGAGCCAGCAGGCACCAGGAAAGGAGCAGGGAACAGATTCTCCCTCAGAGGCTCCAGAAGAACAAACTGCTGACACCTTGGTTTTAGATTTCTGGCCTCCAGAACTGTGGGAAAATTAATTGCTGTTGTTTCAGCCGCCTATTTGTGGTCATTTGTAATGGCAGTCCCAGGAAACCCACACGTAGGGGGAGGCCAGCAAGCGGTGCGTATCACTCCTGCCCACGTCCATTGGCCCGAACTCGCTCCCGTGGCCCCATGGAGCTGCGAGCCCGGGAAGCAAAGCCTGGCCGTGTGCCAGGAAAGCACGTGTATTCATGAGCCCTACTGTGTCTGCCAAATTCACAGAACCAACTGCCAAGACGCTGGGCAGCCAAAGCAAGCCAAAGTCATGCCAAGATGCGTATGGTTAGGGCACAGCTGCTACAGCCATGGACACAGATGTCCTCTCTCGACACCTCTGTCTTCAACATCAGCTGCACCCCAGAATCACCAGAAGGGGTTGCCTTTAAAAAAACCAACTATCGCTCTCTTTCCCCCGGGATTCCGATGTACTTGGTCTCAGGTGGGACCCAGACTTCAGTACTGTTTTTTAAAGCCCCCTAGGTGATTTGAAACTGAAGCCAGGATTGAGAATGACCATCCTGGGGCGCCTGGGTGGCTCAGTTGGTTGAGTGTCCGACTTCGGCTCAGGTCGTGATCTCAGGGACTGTGAGTCTGAGCCCCACATCAGGCTCCTTGCCGACGGTGCAGAGCCTGCTTGGGATTCTCTCTCTCTCTCCCTCTCTCTCTGCCCCCACCCCACACACTTGCATGTGCACTCTCTCGCTCTTGTCTCTCTCAAAATTAATAAATAAACTTAAAACAAGAATGACTGCCCTACACCATCTTAATAGCTGGTGGGGTTTTTTTCTTTTTAACATTTATTTATTTTTGAGAGACAGAGTGAGACAGAGTCTGAGCGCAGGAAGGGCAGAGAGAGAAGGAGACACAGAATCTGAAGCAGAACACTTAACCGACTGAGCCACCCAGGCGCCCCAAAAGCTGGTGTTTTTCAATACATAATTTTCTCATAGATTATCTCATTTGAAACTCCCAACAGCCTTAGGAATGATGATGGACTTCTACCATTGGCTCCATTTCACAGACGAGGAAACGAAGTCCTCCTGGAGTTCAAAGGATTCTTTCATTCTACTCAGTTGTCCAGAGCACAGCCGGGACGTGAACCCTGGGCTACATACAACGTTAAGTCTGAACCGGAACTCTTTTTATAACAAGACGGTCGGCTATAAAACTTACTACCCCTTCTTAATGAGGCCCTCACCTGATGGAGAGGCATTAGTGAGCTCTGGATTCAAAGCAAAATGACTGTGTCCTTCTCGTAACATCAAATCTCTGACATCGAGAGATTTGTCCAGCCTGACATGACACGTGCCAGCCATTTTGCCTGTGACACACTCCAGGCACTGGGCCTGGGGCCCACAGTCTTTGTTTGCAAGGGCTAACAGAGATACTTGAGATCTGAGCTACCATTGGCTCCAAAACACTAAAAGCAAAGTGCAAACTAAAGACAAGTAAATGCTTAATTGATATATACAAATGTCATTGCTTGTTAACTGTAGAATGCATTTAAATTTTACAGCATTTGAATGCAATTTGTAGGTTAGATTTTCTTGCTTTGCCATGCACAATTAGCTGTGAAACCTGAAAAACCATGACTAATTACAAAATAAATGAGTTACTTGGAGCCACATCATTTCAAAAGCAGAATCACAAAGATCCTTTGAAGTTCCTTTATAGCAAAACGTAAATGGCGCTATAATGTGAGTGCTTTTAACATTTTTGACATGATATAAGGTGGGACCATCAAAATCAGAGCGTGCCGAGAGCAACAGAAGACTGAAAATGGCCCTGGTTATATGTGACGCCATGGTAGTCGTCTCCCCCATCCTGAAACACCTTGTCCAAGCCTGCTGGGGACAAGACTGGGATTGTCATGCCCATGGGCTCTGGCCTTGTCTGTCCCCAAACAGCACACCCCAGGGACCACCACGGCCCTTGGTGAGACAATAGGAAGATGTAGTCAAAATAGGACTTCTTTATCTCTTTATCCTAACTGACTAATGGAAATCCCCATTGGGCACTGATTTTTTTTTTTTTTTTTGAACATGCCAAGTTCTTAAAGTTTTGTTAAAACAGAACAAGGTTTAGTCTTCTCATGGACTCTTCATGCTTTCCTGAATAGCCTTCCTACAAATCCCCTTGTGTTATTCACTGCCTGTGCTCCATTAGACCAAACTGGCCTCTTCCAGCATAGCCTGGGGACCTCTTTGATAAGTTTCTCCTTTTCTGTCCTTGGATAAATACTCTCCCTCTTTCTCTTCCTTTTTCCCCCTCTCCCTTCCTTCCTCCCTCCCTTCCTCCCTTCCTTCCTTCTTTCCTTCCTTCCTCTCTTCCTTCCTTCCTTCCTCCTTTCCTTCATTCTTTCCTTCCTCCCTTCCTTCCTTCCTCCCTTCCTTCCTTCCTCCTTTCCTTCCTCCCTTCCTTCCTTCCTTCCTCCTTTCCTTCATTCTTTCCTTCCTCCCTTCCTTCCTTCTTTCCTTCCTTCCTTCCTTCCTCCTTTCCTTCCTTCTTTCGTTCTTTCTGTCCATTGCCACCACACTCACCCTCTTAGGCTGGATACAGTGATAAGATACCGGGAATACAGAATTTTAATAGGCATGAGACCTGTCCATAAGAAACTGAAATCTAGTAGAGAGAAGATGAGGAGAACAGATATATCAATAAATAATCAGAATTCAGAGACATGCAGATATACAAGTGGAACCACAGGTATATAGAAGAGGATATAGAAACAACAGAAAGAAGTTTTTAAAAGGCTTCCCTAAGAGAATTTTATGTCAAGGGATACGACATTATTCTGATTCCATGTTGTTTGAAGCTGATTTGGGGAGAAATTGAGGGGGACTAGGCACAAAATGCTGCTGTGTGGAATACTCGTGTAAGGCCCCTGGTCATTTTGTCAGGTTAGGAGACAAGATTTTATGATGTTACTCCAAATATTTTTTTTTAATTTTTTTAATGTTTTATTTATTTTTGAGACAGGGAGAGACAGAGCATGAACAGGGGAGGGTCAGAGAGAGGGAGACACAGAATCTGAAACAGGTTCCAGGCTCTGAGCTGTCAGCACAGAGCCCGACGTGGGGCTCGAACTCACAAACTGCGAGATCATGACCTGAGCTGAAGTCGGCTGCCTAACCGACTGAGCCACCCAGGCGCCCCTACTCCAAATATTTTTATATAGGCCCTTTAATAAATTCTGCCAAGTACTGAACCCAAGGAAAGATTTGCCTTTCCACGATGAATTGGCATCAGATAATGAGAGTGAAGCAATTCAACAGATTTCCCTTATTGCCTTAGCTGCCAGGAAGCTCAGAGATAAATGCCATACCTATGAGCAGGGATTATCTCATCCTTAGTCTCTGGTGGAAGCTATCCCTCGTGATAAAGACTGCTGGCCTCTAAATTCTTAGCATGGCCCAGTCCACTGGTTTTGTTTATGCCCTGCATAGTGATAAGGCTATATTACTTTTTTTTAGAAAAAAAAAAACAAAACAAAACACTTTTGAGAAATTTAATGACTGAACTATTAGTTCCATAAAGTCGAGGACTATATCTGTCTCATGTATCACGGTAATACCATTACGAGAGAACATTTGGCAAAAGATCAGTGCTCAACGGATATTTATTGGGAGGCTAAGTGATGAATCAGTAAATGAGAGAACCATATATCTAAATGTATATGCACCTAATGTGTCTCCTTGCCACCAGTCACCTCCTGCTCCTACCACCCAGTGATGCCAGATATACCTCTCACATTATATCTCCCTCCTCCTTTGCCAACATGTGCACACTCCTGAGTTTCCCATGGTTCCCCTTTGCCTTTGTGGTTGAAGTTGTGAACGTCTATTATTTGTGGACCCACTCAGCATCCCTTTCCTTTGGGTACTGATCCCCCTTAACCAAGCATTTTCTGGCAGGGCTCTCAGGCTTACAGTTCTATTCCCGCCCCCGCACCCCTGCACCCCCCCCCCCCCGTGATGGAGTGGTCCAGAACTCACACTGGTCCCTTGGTGGGCTTATAATCCAAACATGGCCCACCAAAGTCCTTTGGGAAAATTTATATGGACACTGGGAGACGGAGGGTGTCCCTCAAGGTAGGACAAGTAAGAACCATGTAAGCCTGGTTCCTGAGGGCCATTCTTTCCAAAAGAAAGAATATTCCAGGGAATAAAGCCAACAAGAGAATGTAGGGCAAGAGATGGGGAGCAGAGAGAGAGAGAGAGAGCCCTTGAGCAGCTGGCTGGATCTAGCTATGTCTGAATCCGTCTCAGTTTTGTCAGCTGATCTATTCCTGTTCTTGTTTAAACTACTTGAATTGGGCATCTTATCCTTGCACCTTTAATAGTCCTACCTAAGGATATTATGTATAAATTCCTAACTCTTCTTTCTAATCTCTTAAAAATCTCTTAAAAATAAATCTATAAAATCTCTTATGGATACCCAGGGTATGGATAGGGATTGTACTGAGTGTGCAGATTGCTTTGGTTAGTATAGACATTTTAACAATGTTCTTCTAATCCATGAGCATGGAATGCTTTTCCATTTCTTTGTGAACTCTTCAATATCTTTCATAAGGGTTTTATAGTTTTCAGAGTATAGATTTTTACCTGTTTAATTGGGTTTATTCCTAGGTATCTTAATGTTTTGGGTGCAATTATAAATGGGGATTGATTCCTTGATTTTTTTTTCGGCTGCTTTGTTATTGGTGTATAGAAATGCAATAGATTTCTGCACATTGATTTTATATCCTGCAATTTGCTGAAGTCATGTACTAGTTCTCGTAATTTTTTGATGGAGTCTTTTGGGTTTTCTACATAGAATATCATATCATCTGCAAATAAAGTTTGACTTCTTTCTTGCCAATTTGTATACCCTTTATTTCTTTTTGTCGTCTGATTGCTGAGGCTAAGACTTCCAGCCCAGTGTTTATAGCAGTATTATCAACAATAGCCAAAGTATGGAGGGAGCCCAAATGTCCATCAACTGATGAATGGATAAAGATGTGGTATATATATACAATGGAATGTTACTCAGTCATCAAAAGGAATGATATCTTGCCACTTACAAAGACGTGGATAGAGCTTGAACATATTACACTAGGCAAAATAAGTCAATTAGAGAAAGACAAATACCATATGATTTCACTTATATATGGAATTTAAGAAACCAAACAAATGACATATGGGAAGAGGTGGAAAAAGAAAAGAGAGGGAAATAAATCACAAGAGACTCTTGATGATAGAGAACAATCTGAAGGTTGATGGAGGGAGGTGGGTGGGAGATGGGCTAGATGGGTGACGGGTACTAAGGAGGGCCCTTGTGATGAGCACTGGGTGTTGTATGTAGGTGATGAATCACTAAATTCTACTCCTGAAACCAATATTATACTATATGTTAACTAAAATTTAAATTAAAAAATTTTTCATTAAAAAAAAAAAAGAAATTTGCAAGGTATTGTCATGAATAGGACCACAGGGTTAATCCTTGTGGTCTTGCTTCTCAAGTCATCTGGGTGAAGAATCTTTTTATAATTTGTAATTCCATCTAGTCCATCAATTTTTTTAGTTCCATCTGTCCAACAAAGGCATTATATACAGAATGTTGAAATGTCTCCTACTCCTCAATAAGAAAAAGATTGAAAACCCAACAAAAAACAGATAGAAAACCTGATAGAAACCCAGTAGAAAAGTGGGCAAAACACTTGAACAGCCGCTTTTAAAAACCAGGATAAACAAGAGGCCAATAAACATAAGCAAAGGAACTCAACTTCAGTAGTCATCAAGGAAATGCCAAAAAAACAATCACAATAAAACATACAGTCCTGTTTGAATACACTAATGGCAAAGAGCAACTGAGTTTAATCACAGACCAACATGGCGCCCTATCCCATGGCACATATCCATAGTTCATAACCACATGCAACTTTCCACTCAGGTCAACGATACCTGAATTGGTCAGTTGCTGTTCACCAAGACAAATCTTCTGATCACACACTCAGAATGAAAGCCACCTCATTGTCAGAGTGCCATAGATGTGTCTAAATATTGACTCTCAAATTCTGTATTGCAGAACAGTACAAGGTCTTGGTAAACAGTGGTCCGCAGACCACACTTTGAGTAGTGCTGACCTATAACTAACGCTGCCGGGATTCAGGCGGCCAGAGCTGGAAAAAGCTGGTAAGCAGACTCCTTTGCAGAATGAAGCCTCAGCCACGTTTAATTTAGCAAGATGGACTGCACATTAACCAAGACGTTCCCTAAATGGATAAAGAGAAGAACTTTATTCCAGTATTGCTGAGAAAACTAAATGGTGATGGCTGTGAATGTGAGCAAATGTAGGAGAAGGCTGCAGCGTATACCCGAGGATGACTTTGTACACTCATGGAAATAGGAGGTGATGTCCGGAAATAATAGCTCCGGGGGAAGTTGGCTGGAAAGAGGTCAGCTCCCGTACTGATATCTCTTCCCGCTACTCCAGATCTCTGAAAACAGCATAACTGGTCCCTAGAGAAGGGGTTTTTACACTGGGAAGATGTGTCTCCTCTCCCCAATGGTTGGGCAAATAATAATTTCCGTGCTCAGGTCACAAAGGTGTTTCTACAAAACTCAAGGGGTGCGGTCTCTGGGGGTGTTTGTCTTTTTAATTTCCAACTGCCTCCTCTGATCATCCTCCTCCCACTTCTTTCTTAGCCTAGTGATTCTCAAGCCTGGCTTCACAACAGAATCACCTAGAAAGCATCAATAAACACTAATGCCTGGACCCCATTCCCTGAGATTCTAGTTTATTTATCGACAGTGAGGCCTAGATATTCATAATTTTTTAAATTTGTTTTACGTTTTATTTATTTTTGAGAGAGAGAGAGAGAGAGCAGAGACAGAGTTGGGGAGGGCAGAGAGAGAGGGAGACGTGGAATCTGAAGCAGGCTCCAGGCTCCAAGCTGTCAGCACAGAGCCTGACATGGGGCTTGAACCCATGAACTGTGAGATCAGGACCTGAGCCAAAGTTGGATGCTTAACTGACTGAGCCACCCGTGCATGCATCCCTTAATAATTTTTTTTAATCTCCCAGGAGAATACAATAAGTAGAATTGAGACCTCTGTCTTAGCCAAAAGAACTCACTTGTCCTTCTATGTGTAGTTGAGTGTAATCAACCCATCTGTCACCAGCATTTTCTGAACTCCTAATGTGTTCAGGGGCTGCAGGAGATGTGACAAAAACCTACTACGAGGTATTTACCCTGGATTCTCCAGAGTCATGTTCACGAAGTGCCGTCTCTGGACCTACAGCATCTCCATCAGCTGGGAGCTTGTTAGCAATGCAGATTCTCAGGCTTCGCCCCAGATGGACGGAATCTGAAGTCTGGGGAATCAGGGCCAAGAATTTGGGTTTTAATTTCCTAGAGGAAATTGTGTTTCCTCTAGGAGCAGAAAAATTCATAGAGATAGAATGTAGAATGATGGTTGCCAGGAGCAAGGGAAGGAAGAAATGGGGAGTTATTGTTTAAGGGGTATTGAGTTTCAGCTTTGCAAGATGGAAAATGTTCTGTGGGTCGACGGTGACAATAACACACAACAATGTGAATGTACTTAACGCCACTGACCCGCACACTTGAGTATGTTTAAAATTGTATGTTATGTATATTTTGCCCCAGTTTAAAATATGTATGTTTGTGGGGCGCCTGGGTGGCTCAGTCGGTTAAGCATCCGACTTCGGCTCAGGTCCTGATCTCATGGCTCCCGAGTTCGAGCCCCGTGTCGGGCTCCGTGCTGACGGCTCAGAGTCTGGAACCTGCTTGGGATTCTGTGTCTCCCTCTCTCTCTCTCTGCCCCTCCCCCACTCACACTCTGTCTCTCTTTCCCTCTGTCTCTCTCAAAAATAAATAAAAACATTAAAAAAATTTTTTTTCAATATGTATGTTTGTATATGAATAAATATATACATATTATAAGCTATATATAATAAGTGTATTTTATTTATTTACTTATTTATCTATCTATCTATTTATTTGTTTAAAGCCCATTAGGTGCTTCTGCTGCACACTAAAATTTGGAGAAAATTCCTCCAGACCCTGAGGGCCGACCATTCATTCGTTCATCACCCTTCATGACCTCTGTGCGCCTAAAACTGTGCTCGGCACCAGAGGATCATCATCCCTGCTCCCTTGGGGTTCAGATTTCAATGAGGAGACAGACATTAAGCAAATAATTGCACAACTCATTATTTAATCACAATTGAGATTATACCTTGAGCACGGCATGAGGAAGACAATGTCGTGAGACCACATAACCTGACTTGGCGGAGGGCATTAAAAATATTTCCTAAGAAAACAACCAACAAAACTAAAAGGCAACCAACGGAATGGGAAAAGATATTTGCAAATGACACATCGGACAAAGGGCTAGTATCCAAAATCTATAAAGAGCTCATCAAACTCCACACCCGAAAAACAAATAACCCAGTGAAGAAATGGGCAGAAAACATGAATAGACACTTCTCTAAAGAAGACATCTGGATGGCCAACAGGCACATGAAAAGATGTTCAACGTCGCTCCTTATCAGGGAAATACAAATCAAAACCACACTCAGATACCACCTCACGCCAGTCAGAGTGGCCAAAATGAAGAAATCAGGAGACTATAGATGCTGGAGAGGATGTGGAGAAACAGGAACCCTCTTGCACTGTTGGTGGGAATGCAAATTGGTGCAGCCGCTCTGGAAAACAGTATGGAGGTTCCTCAGAAAATTAAAAATAGACCTACCCTATGACCCAGCAATAGCACTGCTAGGAATTTATCCAAGGGATACAGGAGTACTGATGCATAGGGGCACCTGTACCCCAACGTTTATAGCGGCACTCTCAACAATAGCCAAATTATGGAAAGAGCCTAAATGTCCATCAACTGATGAATGGATAAAGAAATTGTGGTTTATATACACAATGGAATACTACGTGGCAATGAGAAAAAATGAAATATGGCCTTTTGTAGCAACGTGGATGGAACTGGAGAGTGTGATGCTAAGTGAAATAAGCCATACAGAGAAAGACAGATACCATATGGTTTCACTCTTATGTGGATCCTGAGAAACATAACAGAAACCCATGGGGGAGGGGAAGGAAAAAAAAAAAAAAAAAAAGAGGTTAGAGTGGGAGAGAGCCAAAGCGTTAGAGACTGTTAAAAACTGAGAACAAACTGAGGGTTGATGGGGGGTGGGAGGGAGGGCAGGGTGGGTGATGGGTATTGAGGAGGGCACCTTTTGGGATGAGCACTGGGTGTTGTATGGAAACCAATTTGACAGTAAATTTCATATATTAAAAAAAAAAAAAAAAAATATTTCCTAAGAGCCAGAGGGAAGGAGAGTGGGGGGATGGGTGAGATAGATAAAGTGGATTAAGAGTACACTTACCTGGGGGCGCTTGGGTGGCTCAGTTAATTACGGATCCAGCTCTTGATTTCAGCTGAGGTCATGATCTCGCTGTTGTGAGAGCAAGCCCCGCATAGGGCTCTGGGCTGGGCACGGAGCCTGCTTAAGATTCTAGTTCTCCTGCTCCCTCTGCCCCTCCCCTGCTTGTACTCCCTCTCTCTCTCCCTCTCTCTCTCTCTCTCTCTCTCTCTCTCAAAAAAAAAAAAAAGTACACTTACCTTTCTTTTAATGTTTATTTATTTTTGAGAGAGAGAGAGAGAGACAGACAGAGCATGAGCAGGGGAGGGGCAGAGAGAGAGGGAGACACAGAATCAGAAGCGGCTCCGGGCTCTGAGCTGTCAGCACAGAGCCTGACGTGGGGCTCGAACTCACAAACCTCGAGATCATGACCTGAGCCGAAGTCAGACACTTAACCGACGGAGCCACCCAAGCGCCCCAAGAGTGCATTTACTTTGATGAGCACTGAGAAATGTATAGAATTGTTGGATTATTATATCGTACACCTGAAAAAAATATAACACTGTATGTTAACTATGCTTGAATATAAAAGCATATATTCCCCCCAAATCTAAAACCTGAAAGATGGTTAGGAGTAACCCAGGAGAAAAGCTGTGGATGTAGCATGATACGCACAGGGCACGGCTTGTGCAAATGTCCTAGGGCAGAACGAGCCTGGCGTGTGTGAGGAGCTGCGAGAGGACAGGGTGGGGGAGCAGGGAGAGAGCAGGGAGGAATGATACGGCTCAGGGGGCAGGGCAGGGTGTGCGGGACCCGGTGACCGTGTCGGGGATTGTGAAGTTTACCCCTTGCACAATGAGAGGTGAATGAAGATTTTGCAAGCAGGAGACATGGAAAGAGAGGTGCCTTGAGCTAACGCTTTGAACCTTTCCGAGGTGGGGGAGCTTCACAAGTTTGTAATTGGGTTCTGGCGACTTAAGCTACCAGTGCCAGGGTAAAAGGAATGAGTTAAATAGGCTGGTCATCCTCTATCCTCGAACCTTTTATATCCAGGTTGAGGAGACAGAGCCTGCACATGCTTCATAATGGCCTCAATACATTTGTAACATCTAATGGTTAGAATGGGCTATGGAACCTGTGGTTTAAAAAACAAAAAACAAAAATAAAATAAAATAAAATAAAATAAAATAAAATAAAATAAAATACAAACAAAAAAAAGCTCACTGGCTTAACATCAGTTTATTTCTTGCTAATGCTACATGTCCAAAGGAAGTCAGCAGAGAACTCTGGTCCACACAGTCACTCGGGGGCCCAGGCAGAGGAGCTCCACCATCCATGTGTGTCTTTGGACACTGAAGCAGGAAAAGAGAGCGGTAGGGGTCAGATATTAGCTCTTAAATGCTTTGACCCAAAAGTGAAACACTTTTCATAATGAGAAATCACTTGGGCCCACAGTCCATTGGCCAGGCTTGGTCACCTGACCTGCTTAACTGCAAGGAAACATAGGGGAGAACGCTGTAGTTGGTGAGCAATAAAGGCTTCTATCATGCAATAAAACATGCTAACGTGTGAGGATTTTTACATAGGCACTGCTGTGTTACAAACATCCCACTCGTGATCAACGCGGACGAGGGAGGAACTGAGCCTGACTTCCCCCTGGAAAGATAAGCTGTCCCAATGAGGTTCAAGTCTGAGTTCTCCGGGCAGCAGATGCCCCACGGAAGAGTGGTTGTGGAGATGTTCCCTCCGTTGTGAAGGTGCACGTTCCCTGGAGAGACCAGAGCTTCTGCTGGACCTCAACTGACCCCCAAATCACACCATGTTAACACCTGGGTGAATAAGACCTTCAGAATCATTTCACCCAACTATTTCATTGTGGCACAGACACCTGAAGCCCAAACAGGGGAAGTAACTTACCCAAAGTTGTACAACTAGTTCATGACCACACAGAATAAAGCCCTGTCTCACGGCTCCTAGTCTAGTCATTCCTATCCCCAGAAGACAAGACGTTTCTTTTTTTATTTAATTTTTTTTAATGTTTATTTATTTTTGAGAGCAAGTCAGAGACAGAGAGTGAGCAGGGGAGGCTCAGCAGAGAGAGAGGGAGACACAGAATCTGAAGCAGCCTCCAGGCTCTGAGCTGTCAGCACAGAGCCCGACACGGGGCTCAAACTCACAAACCGTGAGATCACGACCCGAGCCAAAGTCTGATGCTTAACCGACTGAGTGACCTAGGTGCCCTGAAGATAAGACATTTCTAAACTTTAGGGGGAAAAAATAAGTTGGACCAAAACTCAAAAGTTCTATCCTAATACACAAAAAAGGAACATGATAAATATCAATATATGGAGACTAGAGAACATAAACTTAAGTGTCAGAAAGAAGTCTAAATATTCTTGATCTCAATAAATATGAACGGACAAAATTATTTTAGGGGGAGGCTAAGACTGTCAGATTTTTGAAATCCAGCTTGATGTTATTCAGAATTCAAAATGATAACAAAATGGCACAGAATGTTAAAAGAATGATAAAAATACAGTAGGTGTGGTCATACTGATATGAGACAAAATAGGAAATCTAAGTCGAAAGCATTAAGACGATCTGAGATCTGACTGGGAGGAAGCCTGGCTGTTTTCCTACCTAAAACAGTCATACGGTCATAAAAAACCAAAACATAGGTTAGCTAAGGAACACCAATATGGCAAAGATATGGTGGAAATGTGGGTGAGGTGTGTGTGTATGTGGGAGGTGGGGTGTGTGGGTAAATGTACACGTATGGCTGTGTGATCAAAACGCTTCTGGGCTCTCCAAATCCATCCCACTTCCTTTTGTACACATCTGGCCATAGTACTACGTGGGGCCTTCGCTATCTGTCCCCCTGGAGCTGACCATCTAAGCGGGCAACTTGGCCACAGAAGAACGCCCAACCCAACAAACTAAGGATCCTGCCAGCGAGGAAGCCGGCGCATGAGAACTCGGCATCTGAACCAGTCTTCTGGATGGGGAGATCCCCATAAATGGGGAGCAGTGCTTCCCCTCCATCAAGGGGGATAGCTCCCAGGACCAATATTTGCTCTCAATACCGCAGTCACTGCTGCAAAGCCCTCCCAGGAAACTCCGGAGCTGCAGGCTGCCCTTCGGAGCACAGCTGGCTCCCTAGACACCTGACTGGTCCCCCTGACCGCTGAGACTTTTTTCACAGACCCTGTCATGCTGCGTGTTTCCAAAGCAAATACCCGTCGGGCCCACACAGGCACCAACTGTCTCCCATTTTGAGGAGCCAGTCCTGCACACCAGTCTGTTAAGAACGTCACTGAAGGAAGAAAAGAAACAGCCCCCTGAAAACTCCCGACTAGTCCTGGGCTTGCCTGTAGTTTTATTACAGAGCCCGGTGGCAGAGAGCTGCTGGCAAGAGAGGCTCGTTCTCTCGGCCACCCATCCTAGCCCCAAGCCAGAGCCTTAATGGGGGCCATGCTAGACACTGGGTGTTTACGGCTTGGGCCGCTAGCTGTTGCCGGTGCTTTATTTCTAGAAGCATCAAGGAGCCTCAGGGCTGGCTGCCCAGGGGCGGGAGGTTTGGGGGAGCAGGGAGGAGGGGCCGGAGGTGGAAGGTCATTCCCACAGTGGAACTCCGGGTCAGGTTAGAGCTGCTCCCACTGCTGGGAACTCAGCTGTGTCTTTTGTTGCCTGTGACGGTCCCTCCTGCAGGCCACCGTGGGGACTGCGGAACGCCCCGCACATGGTTCTGGCAGGCTGGCCTCTGAGCTGGGCTCGCCATCATTAATCTGCCTGCCATCGAGCCCCCGTGAAAAGAGGAAATTGTTTCATGCTCGCCCAGAGACCAGGGGAAAGGGCTCAGAGTGGGAAGAAGGACCAGGCCGGGGGGGTGGTTGTGTGTCACTCCCTGAGCGGCCTCTTTGGGGAGCCGGCAGGCCCTTCCCCCGGAGGACCTCGGGGTTCCTGCAGCCCGGCTGGTAATTAGCAGGGTGATGAGGGCTGGCTGGGGTTGCTCCGGCTGAGGCTTTGGGCCTGAAACAATCAGGGCCTGTTTTCTGACAGAGATGACAAATGGAGGAAGTGAAGGGGGGGCGGGGGGCTCTCAGCATAAAGGAAAACGTGGACAAGAGGAAATACCGAGTGCAAATTGCTGTAATGAATTGTCAAGGCAGGTTCCTGAAGGTGGGAGAAACCTGGGGTGTCGCAGAGCCCATGTTGGGACCTGCCCTTCAGTGTACTTGGAAGCGACCGGCATTGTGGCTGCGTCGGTGGGCAGATGGCTCCATATCTATAGAAGCTGTCCCCGTAGCAGGTGGAGGCCTGAGCCAGAGCTGGGTCCTCTCTGCATGCTCAGAAAGGCATGGGGTGTGCTCATCCTGGCTAATGTCCACGTCCCAAATATCAAGTTTAATAGGGAGGAGGAAGTTTTCTACTTCTAATACCAAAGACATTCGTTTTTATTTTTAACGTTTTGTATTTTTGAGAGAGCACGAGCGCACACACGAGCAGGGCAGGGGCAGAGGAAGAAGAGACCGAATCCGAAGCAGGCTCCAGACTCTGAGCTGTCAGCACAGAGCCTGACACGGGGGCTCGAACTCGTGAACCCAGAGATCATGACCTGAGCCGAAGTTGGATGCTTAACCGTCTGAGCCACCCAGGCGCCCCACCAAAGACATTATTAATGCAAAGCAGCTCCCTTGTTCTGCTGGGTACTGGGATCATTTGGGGAAATTCTCTGGAGAGAAGGAGTGTGGAGGGGGCGTGGGGGTGGGGGCTCAGCTCCTCCGTGTAACATAGGGAAAGAATTTGGAGCTCCCAGGAGCAAACCGGGAAGAGGGGAAGGGAGCAGAAATGGAAGGGAAGGAAGACAAGTGTGCCGGATGGATGGCGGGGACCCAGGCCCAGGCCTTCCTGTGGCCCCACTCCTTCCCTCTGTGAAGTCAGCCAAACCCTGGAGGCCTGATGTGAACGGATTCTGGGGAAACCATTGCAGGCAGATGTGGGGCAAAAAGCCCATGTGTGTGCACAGGCTGGAGGCAAAGGGGCCCGAGAGCTGACACCATCTACACGTTTTAGGGATTTGCAGGTCTGCGTCTACAAATTTTTAGGAAACCCCGCTGACCTAGGGGTCACGTGAGGGTCACTGGACGGTGACAGCCCCCATTCCCTGGCCAGATATCTCTTCTCCGTGCCTGTCCAACCCCCCTGAACATCCAAGTGGTCTTTGTGTCCTTTCTCCCATTTTTTAAGTTACAATTTACACATGGTAAAAATCACCATTTTTAGAGCACAGTTGCACAAGTTCTGATAAATGCTTACTGTTGTGTCGTCATTAGCATCATCAAGATACAGAACATTTCCACTATTCCAGAAAGTTCCCTTGGCTGCCTCTGAAAATCAAACCCTTCCCTCACTCCCAACCCCTGTTCTGTTTTGTGTCCCCACGGTTCTGCCTTTTCCGGAGTGTCGTAGAAATGAAATCATACGGTACCCAGCCTCCGAGTTGGGCCTCTTCCGCTCAGCATAATGTACTTGAGATTCATCCAGGCTGTTGCGCAAATCGTCACCTGCCTCTTTTGATTGCTGAGTCGTAGTCCACTTGACGGGTGTATCGTGGCTCGTGGGTGTATTCCCTAGATGAGGAATGCTTGGGTTCCTTTTTCACACGTCCTTTTGATCTCATCTTTTGTGAGACATTTTACTGGTGGGAATTATACAAAGAGGAAAAAAAACAGTAATCCTGCCAGACTTTAGTAATTCTTCTCCTTCTCAAGGGACCTCAGTTAGCTTTTGAGGTCGGTTTCCTCATTTAATATCTGCCTCCCAAACTTGATGTAAATGACTGATTTTATAACTTACAAAAAGGCTTGGGTTTTGTTTTGTTTTATAGCAGCTTTACTGAGATGTAGTTCATAAACCACCCAATTCATCCAGTTAATGTTTTATTTATTTGTTTAGTTAGTTAGTTATTTTTGAGACAGAGAGACAGAGCATGAGCAGGGGGAGGGGTAGAGAGAGAGGGAGACATGGAAACTGAAGCAGGCTCCAGGCTCTGACCTGTCAGCACAGAGCCCGACGGGGGGCTCCAACCCACGAGCTGTGACATCATGACCTGAGCCGAAACCAAGAGTCGGACGCTTAACCCACTGAGCCACGCAGGTGCCCCTAGTTCACCCATTTAAAGTGAACAACTCAGGGCACCTGGGTGGCTAAGTGGGTTAAGCGTCCGACTCGCGGTTTTGGCTCAGGGCATGATCTCACGGTTCGTGGGTTCGAGCCCCGTGTCGGGCTTTGCGCTGACAGCGTGGAGCCTGCTTGGGATCCTCTCTCTCCCTGTCTCTGCCCCTCCCCTGCTCGCTCGCTCTCTCAAAATGAGTAAATAAACTTAAAAAAAAATAAATAAATAAATACATAAAGCGAACAGCTCAATGGCTTTTAGAATATTGACAGAATTGTGTCAACGGGAGTCGACTGGAGAATACTTTCGTTACTGCAGTTCTTAAAAGTACGCATCCTTGGGGCGCCTGGGTGGCGCAGTCGGTTAAGCGTCCGACTTCGGCTCAGGTCACGATCTCGCGGTCCGTGAGTTCGAGCCCCGCGTCAGGCTCTGGGCTGATGGCTCGGAGCCTGGAGCCTGTTTCCGATTCTGTGTCTCCCTCTCTCTCTGACCCTCCCCCGTTCATGCTCTGTCTCTCTCTGTCCCAAAAATAAATAAAAAACGTTGAAAAAAAAAATTTTTTAAAGTACGCATCCTTTAGCCGCCACCTCTAGCCCCGGTCTATGTTCAGCCCCTGTGGACTTGTCTCCTTGGGACGTTTCATAAAAACGCAATGCTACAGTATGTGGTCTTTTTGTGTCTGGCTTATTTCACTGAGCATAACGTTTGCAAGGTTCGTCTGTGCTGTAGCCTGTAACATTACTTCATTCCTTTTTATTACCGAATAATAGTCCATTGTGTGTTTGTGCTGCTAGTTAAGACGTTCATCGGTTGATGGACATTTGGGTTGTTTCCATTTGAGGGCTATTATGAAGAACGCTGCTATGAACACGAGCCTACAAGTTTTTGTGGGGGCATATGTTTTCAGTATGTATCTAAGAGGCAAACTGCTGGATTATAAGGTAACATAAGCCACTTGCAAAGCTGCCAAACTGTTTTCCAAAACAGCCCTGGCATTCTTTAGTCCAAGAGATACTTTGAAAGTGTCCAAGTAGAACACAAATAGTTACAATTTAATGCTATTCGTTGAAATGACACGAACAATATTTGGTCGTGGTAACAATTTAGACAACACTGAAGTGTCTCAAGCAACACTGCCCCCCCCCCAGAACTACTCACCCCCACAGAGAATCGCTGGAACCACTTGGTGTGACTCACTCTGCCTTTTGCTCAACACGTACACAAAACTTATGTCCTTTTGTCGAAATGGAAATGCATCCTTACTATACACGTGGCTCTAACTTACTTTTTAAAAATTGTGGTAAGACATACATAACCTAACATATGTGTGCTTTCACCATTTTTAAGTGCACAGGTCAGTGGCATTAAGTACCTTCCCATAGTGGTGCAGCCATCACCACCGTCCATCCATAGAACTTTTTACATCTTGCAAAACAAACTCTGTACCCACTAAACAACATCTCCCCATTCCCCCTCCCCCATCCCCTGGAAAACCACCACTCTACTGTGTGTGTCTAAAAATTTGACTGCTCTCTGTACCTCCTGGGAGTGGAATCACGCAGTATTTGCCTTTTTGTGACCGTCTTGTATCACTTAACATCACGTCTTCGAGATTTATCCATGTTGTAGCAGGTGTCCAAATTGCCTTCCTTTTTAAAGCTGAGCAATTACCCATACGTCCGCCATGTTGTGATGACCCATTCATCTGTGGCTAGACACCTGGGCTGCAGCCACCGTTGAGCGATTGGGAACAGTGCTGCTAGGAAGACGGTTGTGCAAATGTCTCCTCACGTCCCCGCTTTCAATTATTTTGAGTACATGACCTCTAATTCCCTTTTCTAGAAATTAGACTCTTCCTCGAATTATGTCACTTAAAAAAGTCTTCACTGTACTAACGTGGTCCTCCCGGTAAATCATCGTCATGCTTTAAATTGCTTAGTTTTCCTCCTTACTATGGGTGTCTTCTAATCTATTTTACCATTCCCCCCTCATGAGAAATTGTGCACTGGGTGATGGGATTCTCACCACACTGCAGTCGGGTGGATATAATTATTAGCCCCATCTTCAAGATGAAGAAACTGAGGGTAGAGAGCATCAGTAATCTGCCTGAGGCTGTTCTGCTGATAAGGGCTGAAGTTAGAGATCAAAGTCTGTCCAATTCCCAAGCTTGCCCTCAGCATCGTAACTAAATGTCATTCATGAAGGGTCTTACTGGTCAGCCGAGGAGTGGCCTGGAGGAACCAGGGGAGGGGACTTGAATGTCTGTGGACATTTGCATTCCAGGAGCCATGAGACCGACTCCCTGACGAAAGTAGGTCTTCCTTTCAACAATGAGTGTCCTTTCTCAAAGGTCAGGTCTCACGGAGTCTCGGAAAACCAGAGTAGATCCCCCCACCCCCACCCCTTCCTAATGAGGGCCATCGGGTCACACTCTTTTCTGCTTCCTTTCCTTTTCCTCTTTGACCTCTCACTTGCTCAGTCCCACCTTCACCCCTGACCCCCACCTCTCCCAGACTGTCCAGGTTCAGGTGACAGAAACCCGGCTCAGATTAGCTCACACAAACACCAAGAATTCTTTGGCTCCTTTCACTGGGAACATAAGGGTGCATCTGGCCTCAATCGTGATTGGATCCAGGGGCCCAAGTGAAGTCATCAGGCTCTTTCTCCGTGCCCCAGTTCCGCTTCTCTCTGGATAGTGACCCAGCTCTTTCCTGTGGTGGACAGACTTTCTCCAGGAGGTAGAAAGGCTAGCCACCAGAAACTCCAAAAGTACAGCCTCCAAGCCTAGCTATCCAACCAGAAGGAGGGCTGCTTCCTTCTCCCGGTATCCATATATTCGTCTCAGAGAAGGACTCCAATTGGCCCCGCCTGAGCTGTATGTTAATTCCATAACCAATCACATGGCCAGGAAGAGGCCGTATCAGGGCTGATACTGACTCCATGACATGGGAGGCAGTCTGCGGTACCAACGAGAGGGGAGCAGAAAGCACGTGTGCTGAGCAGCAAAACCACCATCACCCTTTGTCGGCCGTGGCCAAACGGCTCCTCCGACGGGCGATAAACTCTCCACGTGTGGCTACTGCTGTTCCTGTGTTACTGACACCGCTGCCAGTGGACCACACCGCCCCCAGCTGCCACGGCCAGAGTCGACCCTGACTTCTGGTTCAGAAAGAATGCAAACCTCACACCTGTGAAGGTGTGCAACCCATCCAGCCCCGTTTCCACCACGCTGGAGGAGACACCACGCTACCCAACCATTTTCATCACCCGCTGCTCCTTCCAACTCACTCCCCAGGGTTAGGTCATCTTTCAGCGAGCCTTGTGTCTTCCTTCACTCTAAGGTACGAGAGCATGAGGCACCCAGATGTACTGGCTGTTTACACTGCACGGAGCACGGGGCCGTGTGTGTGGCTCCCAGCTCATCCCTGGGTCCTTCGTCACTGCAGTCCTAGGCTCTGATGATGGCTACAAGCCAAATGGTCACGGACAAGCCTGGTCATTACACTGCCTCTTCCCCTTGACTCACTGCAGACCCGACCGGATGAAATATTTGGTTTCTTCATCATTAAGGAGGCCTAATGCTTTCTCACCATTTGACTGACTGTTAAATGAAAGCCGGGTCCTCTGGTGTGTGGAGTGGAGGCGGGGGAGGCGGGGAGGCGGGGGGGGGGCGGTGTTTATTTGGTTTCTTCCAGCGTGTCATCAGGGATTAATTCATCCCTGGCCTAACTCTATGGACAAGGTACAATACTTAGCACTTCCCTCCTCCTCTCCTTTGTCGCCCCTTCCCTTCCTTGGTGAAAAGGTTGCTCCCTCTGATGTCCCCAAATCCTCTGCCTGTATGCGAACTTGAGCCAGTATTTCAGGCTGCCAGAGAGTAGGGCTCTGAGAAACAGGAACAGAATACGTTTCAAATGGGTGGAGGTTCCTGAGCCACCTGCCCGTGTTAAGCTGAGAAATAAGTCACAAAATATAAACCACACAAACAGAGCCACAACCCCTTCCATCTCGAATGAGTTACTCACAAGCGAAAGAAACGTTAGCCGACGAAGCAACTGGCATTGCTCTTACCCTAGGTTGGCATTAGCAACACTCTATTGTTCTGGAAACACTTTCCGTCCTACCAACTCATTTCGTTTCCCATAACCATACGCCAAGGAAGTAACTGCACGTTGTTAAAGCCTGAGGCTGAGGCCGGTGAACTCACAAGCATAGGTCGCGTGCTACATGAGGGACATGTCTTTCAGTAACACCACAGGGGACTCTGGTCCAATGGGTGGAGTTTGATAGTTCTTGCTACGAGGCATAATAAAAAATATATATAAAATAAATAAAAATCGAAAAATCTAAAAAATAAAAAGGAAGTAGTAAAGGGATTGTTCTCATTTCCACTTGGCAAGTGGAGAACTAGCAGATTCATTTCTTGAGGTGGGCCTCTGCAGACAGTCTTTGCAATGAAATCCCTACTGTAGTTTCTGAGAACCCTAGAGTCGAGAAACGGAAGACGAGGTATACAGTTGGTATCAGAGAAGACTAGAACTGAGGGCTTGCCAGCTCATCTTTCTCTGATGACGTATTCCTAGTGGGCCACACGAGATCCGCTGAAACAAGGCAAAATTCTTTAAAACTCCTAACCGCGAAGCCGGCGAGGCAGAGAGGATAGCCCCGTTTTACCGCTGAATAAGCTGAAACGAGAAAGGTCGCTCCGCGGCCGGCAGAAATCGCGCCAAGAGCTGGCCAAGATGGAACTAGCAACGATTTTGCCCAAACAGCATGTTCTTCTTCTTTGTAGCTAGAGCGTAGGGTTATTTTCCATTTGCGTGCTGGACAGGAATGTAACTCCCGGGAGAAGGAACGAGAATTGCCCTCGCGACCTGTCCCGCTGTCTGTCTGGAAAGCTGAGAATATAAATACACAGATTATGGTTCATATGCTGGGCTTGAGCTGAGAAATTCACGAACTCTATTCTCTGCGCTCTGAGCTTTGCATTCTTAACTTCCTTCACATCGGCAGGGAAGTGGATGTGGTTCTCTCGGTGGATCCTCACAGTTATAGCTCATTCTGACGGGCACCACGGGGATAAGAAAACAGGAAGAGAAGTTGCAAAAGGACCAGGATCCTTCAGAGCAGTGAAGGCAGGGCCATGTGTACATACGAAAGAATAACTGTAAGAGAAGTACAATGAACAGTCCCCACCCATCCATCTGATCGCCAACTCAGCAGCCCTCCATGACAGTTCTCAGCTGACCTCGGCTTGAGGGAGCCAGCATGAAGCCCATCACACTGTGGGCCTGCAGTCAACACCGGGTCCATTTGTTCCCAAGGTCCCGGCTCTGTGCCACCTCAGCACAAAAACGTGAGTGGTGTGGAAGGGGGTCTTGGGCAGGAAGAATGGAAGATATGTGGTCTTGACGGTGAAGCTCGGGTGGGCAGGGCCTTCCTGCTGCACACCTTTGGGAAAGACTTCTTTGTCCGACACGGTCCTGGGCCCTGCGGACACAACCTCTTCACGTGGCCTCGCCACGTCCCCGTTGTGCAGCTGGGGTGACATTAAACGTCCTCCAAAGGACTCGCAGGTGGGCAAGGAGAAGAACCGGGAATCCAGCCTAGGTCTGTGTGAACCAAAAGGCTACTGGTGAACTCGCTGGCTAAAGAGACCAGAGGGGCCTAGCATTGCTAACAGAACAGCCAGAGGATGGTGGGGGCAGAGAGAAGACCCTGGAAAAGGCGGCCAGACAGCCCACGTGCAGACCTTAAAGTTGGGGGGGGGGGGGGCGGTCACTGCCGCAGGGGTAAGATGCTGCCTTCTGGCCATCTCCTGCCCCACTCAGAGACCACCATCCATCAGCCCACCGTGGTGCGCGATGTCCCGAAGGACAGGGCTTGGGACATCGGCCCCAATTTCTAAATCATAAGGATGGCCACTGTGTGCCCTTATTCAAAATGCGCCTTGAATGAACACACTCGGCCAAGAGAGGGGGTGCTTCCCCCATCAAGCCATGTGCCCATAGGCCTATGTCTGCCGCCAGGGGTGACTTCGCTCATTCACGCAGATGTGCTGCAAGAGCGAGCTGTGGCCCTGCTCTGAGAAACCCCCTTTATGAGTCTCCACATTTATTTATTCCATGAACACTCGCTACATCCCGGGCCCTTCAGAGAGGAGGGAGTCAGAGCTCCCGCTGTTGAGGAGCTGAAGGTCTGGTGGGGGAGGAGGTCACAAACACAGACGATGGAAAAGCACGATTGAGGGGCACAGGGAGGCCCGGCAAGGGGCCCCAAGTCCACACTCTGGCGTGTCTCCTGGCAAATCCGCTCTCTACACTCTCCTTCTCCTCGCCCCCTCACTCGGCAAATCAGGACTGAGCGAGGCAGACCCCCGCTCCCGTCCCACCAGCTGCTCCCGCTCATCAGATCCCGGCTGAGTCTGCCCTGGGCTGGTCACCCTTCACCCCCAGGTGTAGTCAAACGGTCCTTTGTCTCCGGGGACTCTGGGAAATTCCTTCCTTCCTCCCAGCTTGGGGACCTGCCACTCTTAATAGGTTCAATATTTGATTGTCAACAGATGGAAGGGTCAGTTCTCAAAAAAAAAACAAGGGCTTTGGGTCTGAATTGTTTCTTTAAGTCTCTCCAACTCTCCACAGGATCTCAGGCCAAGATGTTAGGCTGAACCTAAAATCAATCAGGCCCCAGGCTACAGAAAAAGTGGCTCAAAAATACAAAACGTGCTCGCTAACACATGGTGCGACGCTTTCTTCTCCAGAGCACGGATGCTCTTAGTCTCTGAACGGTTTAGAGAACAGCACAGACATGAGTCTGAGGTGGCCAGATCCTTTGAAGGATACTTAAAAATGACAACAACAATAACAATAACAAAAAGGCATCTCACTTAGCATTTTCCGGCAGCCACTTACGAAATCCTGTTTCCCAGGAATCTTCCTCACTTATGAAGTGTGCTTGTGGCCACGTTGGCCTCACCCTCCCTGGCTGGCAGTCTCTCACAGAAGCCAGAGACTTGAGAGAGACAGAGAGAGACAGAGAGAGAGAGAGATCCGGTGGCCTGTGTGAAGCGTGGAGGCAGAATTGCTTTTGATGTGGCTCTTCTAGAAAGCCACTAAGTAAAGACACTGGACCCACCTCCTTCCTGTCAAACAACAGCTGACCAAGGTTTGCCAGGACGCTGCTGGGGAGATGTTCAGTTCCCCACTGATCGGAGGCCCCGAGTGGACCAGGGACTGGAATCGAAACTCAGTCAGCAAGAGGAACTGTTTCTCACTAACAGGGGCACCTGGTACTACCTAACCTAGACCCAGAAACTTCAGCTGTAAAAACCACCCAAAGGAGCCATTCTTCCTGTGCTGCCGGAAGTGAGAGACCACTTTGGCTAAAAAGGAAACAGTCATCGAACATCCTAACAGAACATCCTAAAAGCCACGCACCTTTCTCCCTGGGAGGACGCTGGGACTCCAGCAAAGACATCTGTCCTTCCCTCCTGCTGTTCCCAGCCCCTCCCTCAGCATCTGCGTCTGGCACAATGGCGGAGTGGCCAACAGCAGATAGCAGAGAGAAATGTCCACTTTAGGGAGGCATTCGTTAGAGAAAAGGCAAGAGTGTGGCTATAAATAGAATTCTGGGATACATGCAAATCATGGGTGAATCCACCTGAGCGTTCTTACTCTATTAAATATTTTATGAGCCCTGAACAACTGACTTGCTTCAAGAAGTAGACATATTAATAACGCGTAAGATTTACTGAGCACCTACTATAGTTCTCAGCCGGAAAAGTAGAGTGCTCAGGGAGAGATGCAGGGAGGAGACTTTGCAAGAGAGCAGGAAACAGAGCGGGAATGGCATTCCTGGTGAGGAAGGTCAAATGCCAGGGCCCAGAGGTAGGAACGAAGTCGCTACAGGACCCCGACGATGCCTTTCTGGGGAAGGTGGATTCGTTGCAGGTCAAACTTTCACCTGGAAGGCCTGCCCTTCTCTCGAGCACTTGCTCGGAGAACTTGCTTCCTCGCCCGGGGTCTCTTTATGGGGCTATTGAGCCCAGCGCTGAGCGAGGCAGAGAGGTTTTGACAGTTTCATTTTATTTTGTCCTAAACAAGAGATAATATGAAATAGGCACCTGGGAGTGGTTTGAATTAACAGCCCAAACCAAATGAACAGCTGCATCCCAGAGAGGTGGGGGGGGGGGGGAAGTTTCCTGCTTTGGGCCATATTTCCTTTCAGCAACATTACATTAACACTTATGAAATACAGCCGAAAAGTCAGGCCGTATTGAAGGGGCAGGAGAAACGTACTTCCATACGCCGTGCAAAATGTACAGCCAATTAATTGGCCGTGTAAGCCTGGGTTTTCAACTCATCTGCAGGAGTCTCGAGGTTAATGAAACCATTACGTATGCATGGATGTTGTGGAAGGGGGAAACGGAAGGAATAATTGACAATGCCCTCCATCTAGCTTTGTGGTGTGGGCTGTTCTTATCTGACAGTCCTTATCAGAGTCAGGTATGTGGGCAGAATGGGCCTCTGAGTGCGCGTGCATGGGTATGCGTGCGTGCGTGTGTGTGTGTGTGTGTGTGTAACCATGTTAATGAGAACAATTATATTTCTCCATCTGGAGTCCATTAGCCATGATTATGATGATGGACTCTCCTACCCTTATGACTATCAGGATTAGCTAACCCCATTATTACCCAGGCCACCTTTCTCAGTCCGCTGCACGGAGCAGAGGGGACGGTTTCCTGTCATCTAAGCCAGCTCCTTCTCTCCCACTCCAGAGGAGCCGGGGTAAACTCCCTCACCCCATCTCAATTACAAGAGCCCTAATAGGCCCTCCTGTCCCAAGTGACGGGCCTCTGCAGGTGTGCAGGAGGAGGGGGCGGGACGGCCAGCTGATCTGTGTGGCCAGGGGCGTGACGCTCTCTCCACTGCGTTCATGGCACCAGGCCTGCGTCCTGCAGGTGTGCGGCAATTATCTGGGCCCGGTTACCTCATCGTTTCTTAGGGTGGATGGAAAAAATAAATAAGACACACTAAAAAGCCTGTTATTACAAAATAGGAAAAGCCTGAGAGACAGGCAGGACCCCCAAATGGAATGCTTGATCCCTTCAATCAAGCCTCTGGCTTCAAGCACTTGTCCCCCAAAGACTGAAGACAGGAAGAGGATGTAGGGTTGCTTTTCGGGATGAAAGTACTGATCAAACTGGTAAGATTTGGGGGCCCTGGGTTCCCTCCTCCTGAGCAGTCTTTCCCAAGAATCTTCATTCCTGGTCACCCCACCCCACCCCCACCAACAGGCAGCAACAGCGGGCAGAGACTCGATGACAAAATCTCTGCAGGAATTTGATATTGCCCAAGAGGTCATCAAAGAAGCCGCCATGAGTGAATTACGGTTGGATTATCTCACCCTCATCTCATGGTTCAGGACAGTCTCTGTTTATTTGAAGCGTAGTCCTGAGGTGTGCACCATTTTTTCAGGGCTCGGGTCCTCTGTGGTAGAGTATCCCCTTGGAGGTGCCTGAGATAGCAATGTCCTCAGCCTTCAAGACACCGGAGCCCCCAGCATGGTGCCTCCGGCTCAGAGAAGCCTCCTCCATTTACCCCAGAGGGGCAGTTGGTAGCAGTATTTTCACGTGCATCAAGACATGAAAAGGGTTGGGAAGCATTGCTCTAAAGATCTCATTTCCTTTTGCTCTCCATCTTCCCTCACCGCCTTTCTTCCTGCTCAGACAGCCAAAGTTAAAAACACCCTTACCGTGGCCAACAACGTCCTCTGTTGGCCACTGAGGACGGTGAGGCCCCAAGGGTTCCATGGATTACCTGAGGTCACACAGCCCCGTGATGGCAGAGTGAGGATTCGAACTCAGACCTCCTGGCTCCCAACTGAGGTCTACTCTAACTCCTTTCTAGCTGGAAGCAGACGTTTGCCTTGCTTCCTTGCGCTCTGGAACCTTCTCCCAGCCCCTCCTTGTCTGCCTTGCTGCCCTCTGGCCTGCTGACCAGCAGGTGCCGATTTGGACGTCCAGGCTACCAATCCGAGCAACCAGAGCATCAGGAATACATCCAGTGAGAACTCACAGCTCTCATGCATCCTGACTCAGAGGGGAAGGTGGCAGTACCTCCGTGCTAATCTGTTGTTCTTGGCTTCCTTCAGAAGAGGCCAGCAAGGCATTCTCAGGAAGGCCCCAGGGCAGCTGTCTCCCACACAGATGCAGACATTTGCCGCGGCAGCAGGCTTTGGTTCCTGTCAACTCAGGGAAAGCTTGTCCTGAGTGTTTTCACAGCCCGTTGGCGCTGGGGTCACCATGGCGCCCAAGAGTCATAAATTCAGAGTGGGCTTCGGTGCGGGCAGTCTGGGGGGACCGTGTGGTGCCACAAATATCCTTTTTCCGAGCAATTCCAAAGTCCGGAAAACGGGAACTTCCGTGAAGATGAGCAAACGATACAACTCTTGTCAGACCCTACTCGATCCCACTTGAAACCCCATCTGAGCATCTGTCCCCATCTGTTTAGAGATGCGAGGGTTATTTCTGGCACCGTCTGAATGAATGTGCATCCTTCTGCAAATAAAGAGCTTCCCACCCCAGTTAGGGATGCCTTAATCTGATTAGTCTCCTGGGGGAACCAGGAGATGATTGATTTGTTCTAATTCTTTACTGGGGAAGGGGCAGGACAATTCTTACTCTAAGTGCTTATCCTCAAGGTCAAGAAAATTAGCAGTTCCCACATCTGTCCCCGTCTCAGAAAACTGGCACAACACATAATCCAAACTCTAGCTGACAACCATTTGGAGATCGGGCGGAAAATGATAAGGTAGCTATGAGTTGTCTAAAGAACTTCAAGATACATTAAAAGCAATCCATAGCGATATGTCGCGGTGACAGGGAAGCTGGGAAATGGGTGCCCTCCTAGACTTCTGGTAGAAACGAAAATTGAAACAACTTCTCTGAATAGCAATTTGACAAATATATACCAAAGACCATAAAAAAATGCATATCCTTTGACTCAGCAATTCTAAGAATTTCACCCCTAAGGAAATAATCAGAAATGTGTACAAAGATCTACATATATAAATTTTCATCACCACAATTCTGTGTAGTAGGAAAAAATAAAAATAGCCCAAGTGCCTAATAATAGGGATTCATTTTTTTTTTTTTTGAAAAAAATAAATAATGACACATCGCAACAGAGCCATTGAAAATAGGGAATTAAAATTTTGCATTAAAATAGGGTTTTTTCATAATTGCAAGTGAAAAAAGGAGGACTACAAACCAGTTTCTTCGAGCATTATTTCAATTTTATAAAAATCTATGTATATGTATGTCAGTGTGAGTGTGTGTGTGTGTGTGTGTGAGTGTGTTGATTAGAACATATATTTGAAGGCTATTCCCAAAGTTTTCCACAAGGAGCATATATTGCTTTTATAAGCAGAAATACAAATGTTAAGGAAATGAAATTGATGCCTGCAGCTATGAAATAGGACAGTGGAGTAAATTGTACCTTTTCTTATTACTGATCAGACCACCTCATCCCTACTCTCAGCTCTCAACAAAATTTTTCTCAGATGTCAGATCTTGTCCAATCAATACCCTGAATCAACTAAATTCATCCAAGACATGGACTTAGTTTTATCGCATATACATTGCACTGTGTGATTTTATAGGTAAAACTAAAGAGGCTTCACGTTCTTCACTTCGCACTTTGCATGTCTGACATTTGGGACAAATGTCTTCCTAAACATGAAGGTCTGGGACTTTCCCTGCCACATCACTGCCATCACTTCCCTTCTGCAGAGAATCTTGTCAAGAGGTCAACCGAGGCATAACTGTCCTTGTTTCCTGTGCTCTGGACCCTTCTTCCAGCCCCTCCTTGTCTGCCCTGCTGCCCTCTGCCTTGCTGACCAGTAGGTGCTGACCTGAACTCCCAGGCTACCAGTCGGGACAACCAGACCATCAGGAATACATCCGGCAAGAACTCACAGCTTCTGTGCGTCCTGACTCAGAAGGTTAGACTTGTAAATTACTTACCATTCCAAAGCCAGAGAGACCCTGGGGATTGCAGCCCCAGGACTAAGTGAGTGATACCTACAGGAAGACGGACCACAAAAGATACACCGGAACGGTAACTTTGCTTAAGAAGTCACCTTGTGTGTCTGAAAAAGCATCAAACAACGTTAGAGAGTGCTGTCCCTGATAGGAAATAGCCATCCACAACCGAAAGGAAGCAAAAAGATTTTCCATGGCATAAAGGCTGGTCTTTGCCGCAGAGCAAGTCGAGGGAATCAGTACAAGTTAACCACGCTTTATCTATGACAACTTCTACCTCCAGGAGCGCATGCGTCTCTGCCTGCTGACGCCTCTGGCTGTCCAGCGCCCAGCATCTAGAACTGAGGTTCTCCAAGTATGTCTGGTGACCAGGATTGCTCCTTTCTCCCACCAAGCTACCAAAACTGCTATTCCTTCAAGGATGGCTGGTTCTAGGCATTCATCGGAAAGCAATCTGATTGAATTATCCACAGTAAGATACACGTTGACGATAGCCCCAGCGCTCCCTGTGGGTGTCTAATTCATTTCTTTGGGAACTGTAGCCTTTGAACCCATCTGCATTAGATCACTTAGGTGCTTGTTAAAATGAGGGGTTTCCGGGTCCCACTCCTTTCAGAAAGAGAATCACTCCCAGTAGACTCCAGGGATGTGCGTTTTAAACAAGTCCCTTTGATTTGTATGCACCCTCCGGCATGGTAACTGATGGAACGTGGAAGAGAGTTGATGTCTTTGACTAGAGAAGCCTTCACAGTGAAATGACTCGCGTTCCACTGCAGGAGCACCCGCCTCAAAAAACAGGGTTTAATAATTCCCCTAACACTTAATAAATGCTTTTTATGCAGCAGGCTATTATCATCTGCTGTTGAACAATGCGGAAACTGAGGGTCAGAGTGACTAGGTAACTTTCCCGAGGTCACACAGCTCTTAAATATCGGATCTAGCTTTCAAACCCCAGCAGCCTTAAGAAAGCCTCCTGAGGACCTGCTTCAACTATGAAGTTATAACCTGTCTCAATCGGAGCGTCTCCAGCTTAGCTAAGACAGACAGCAGTGCCCAGACTTGAAAGGCCGTGAGGACGTCCCTAAAAGGAGCGAGAGAGAAGAAAACGAAACAAAACCAAAAACACCTGACTTAAGCGGTGCGTTACTTGAAACACTATGTTATGTATCAATTCTCATTGAACATTTCGGCCGCCAATTTAGGCTGGTTGACGTATTATAGTTTTGCCTAAGAAGGCTCAGAACTTTGAAACTGTTCCCTTTTGTGTTTGATTGCACATTCGTTCTGACTTGAAAAAGGATTATGTCGTTAGGAGCCACACGCTCCCTCTCGCCGCGGCCGGTTGTAGCTATTTCCATCTGTAATGATTGTTTAATGACTATTTAAGAAAGTGCTGAGGTTCTCTAATCGCCCAATTTTTATTAAGCGCTCAAGGAAACCACACAGGTGCAGGATTTCCTAATTGACAGGCAAGCCATGAGTCGGGCAGAGGAGGAAAAGCAATGCCGACGGCAGTGTGACCCCCACCCCACCACCGGTGGGGGAAACCTGTACAACACCGACAGAATAGCACCTTGGTTCCACCGAGGGGAGCAAAAACAGGGCTTTACGAGACAGGGTAGACAGGGGCAAGAGATGGGGACCAGAAGCAACACATATTATAAAGACAGGAGTGAGGTCTAGAAAGATCACTAAAGGAATAGGGGTCAGAGACCCTCATCTCCCCTTACCCTATCAATCGCCTGGAGATCCAAGACCCTTCACCACTCGGGCTATGGAAATAGTCAACCCTAGTTAGAATGAGCTGTGGCACGGAGTACTTCGATCGTTCTCAGTGAGCCAGGCATTGTACTAGCTGCTGTGGTGAATGAGGTACGTGGACGGATGAGGCACAGTTTTTGGATGGGGAGACACAGGTGCGATATTGCAACAGTACCTACCGTTTATTTAGCCCCTTGGTGCACCACACCCGACCGAGTGGTTTGCAAACCTAACTGAAGGATGCTGTTCCCTTCTACCGATGAGAAAACGGAGACAGCCAGCACTTGGGCTCCTCGCCCCAAATCATATAGCTACGAAGTGACGGAGCCAGCATTTGCACTGAAGTCTGGCTCCAAAGCCCATGCTCTTAACCACCCTCCTAGACAACGAGCTGAACGTGTGGAGAGCAACATGTGTCCGGGGCTGATGGGAGCGCCGAGGATGGATGCTTAGCCCAGACTTGGATTCAAATTCTGCATCTAGCCCTTACTAAACGTGAGACCTTGGACAAAGAACTTACTCCCTTTCGGCTTTAGGTTGTCCAGCTCTGAAGCGGGTTCAATTATATCAACCACCTAGGATCATCTTGGAATGAAAGGGGATAAAAACGGAAAGCATCCAACACAGCACCATCTAGTAGGTTACATAGTACGTGCTGAGTTAATGTTGCTTTTCCTCCCCTTTCTGGCTGTTTTTCAGCTGGGAAATAGTAGGAGCTAGCAGCCCAAAGCTGAAAGAGGCCCCCGGCGCACTGCTGGTGGTGATGTAGACAGGGGCAGCCACTGTAGGGAGCTCTCTAACATTACCTGGTGAAAATTAAGTAAGAAAATGCAACCAGGTCCATCGGGGGACAGACACAGGCTATTCATCACAACAGTGTCTTTAACAGTGGGGGGTGGGAAGCAATCTAGGTGCCCGTCACTTGGAAATGAATCAGAAGATGATGGCGGGGGGGGGGGGGGCGATTATGGAATACATTGTAGGAGTTAGGAGTAACATACTATCCATATATAAAACATGGGTATAACCTAAAAACATAGTTTGGGAGTAAAAAGTAGGAGTCTGAAAGAGATTGATCGTCCAATTCCATTCATATACATAAAGAATTCTTGCACACTCAAAATAACATTGTATATTTTAAATGATGCCCATGTCCCTAACGTATGTATCTGTGTGAATAACAACCCCCAAAGATGTCTACATCCAAATTTCTAGAACCTGTGACTATGTCATGTTCTATGTCAAAAAGGGAATTAAGGTTGCCAATCAGCTGACTTGGTCATGGGCTAGCCGGGTGGTCCCAATGTAATCGCAAGGGCCCTTGCACATGAAAGACACAGCAGGACAGTGAATGTACCAGGGATACAGGTGAGAAAGACTAGACCAGCCATTCCTGGCTTTGAGGATGGAAGAGGGCTGGGAGCCAAAGAACGCAGGCAGCTTCTAGAAGCTGGAAAAGGCAAGAAAACAGATTCTTCCCTCGAGCCTCCAGAAGGAACACAGCCCCGCCAACAAATGATTTTAGTCCAGTGAGACCCACGTTGGGATTCCGACTTCCAAAATGGTAAGATAATGGATGTGTGTTGTTTTGAGCCACCCTATTGGTGCTAATCTGTTACAGCAGCAATAGGAAAGTAACAGGATGTCAGACACATTAGCATGAGCACTGGCCGTGCGGGAGGAAGCGCGTGAAGACCGGAAAGAAAGGGGGTGCCGTGATGTTATGCCCTGTGCTGAGGAGTATGCCAAACTCAACCGGTGCCCGAGGTCAAGCACGAGAGTAGGACGGAGGAGGGAAGGGGAAGTGAGGAGGGGGGAGCAGAGGGTGGAGACCGAATGGAGCTACTTGGGTAGGTGACACCTGTCACACGGCGTGCTCACGTGCAGCACGGGCCCCAGGTGCGCCGAATGAACCACTGCATGAGTGAGGACTGAGACCCCCAAAGGGAGTGCATGGTAAAGGAGCAATCGTATTCAAGTGGGTTAGATTAAAACAGCTGGAACCGGGTTGTGGTTTTGTTCTCCCCAGGCTCAGGGTGTGATACAAAGCCATCTTCCCGATCGCAATCAAAAACGACTTCTGAGTTTAGAAGATTAACTAAAAAAAAAAAAAAAAAAAAAATCAGAATTGCCTTCATGGTGTATTAAAATGGAGTATCAGTACCAATTGTACAGAATTTCTTCTAGAAAATAGAAGAAGATGGACTATTTCCTAACTCATTTTATGAGGCTCATATTCTCCCAATACTGAAACCAGATAAAGACCGTACGAGTAAACTACAAATGTCCCTCATGCACGTAGATGCAAACACCCTCAGCCAAGTATTAGCAAATCGAATCCAGCAGAATATATGGAGAAAAAAAATTATATACCGTGACCAAATGGGATTTACTCCAGGTATGTAAGGTTGGTTCAACATTCAAAAATCAATCCTGGGGCGCCTGGGCGGCTCAGTTGATAAAGTGTCCGACTTCAGGTCATGATCTCATAGTTTGAGCCCCGCGTCGGGCTCTGGGCTGATGGCTCAGAGCCTGGAGCCTACTTCGGATTCTGTGTCTCCCTCTCTTTGCCCCTTCCCCACTCGCTCTCTGTCTCTTTGTCTCTCACACCTAAACAAACATTAGAGAAATCAATCCACTACATCTACAGGCTAAAGAAGAAAAACCGTGTGATCATATCAATTGATGCAGAAAAAAAATTTGACAAAATCCAACGCCCAATCATGATAAAAATTTCTCAGCAAACTAGGAATAGAGGGAAGCTTCTCAGCTTGGTAAAGAACATCTACAAAACACCTACACCTAACGTCATATTTAATGGTGGCAGACTGAATGCTTTCCACCCAAGATCAGGACCCAGGCAAGGATGCCTATTCTCACTACTCTTACACCCCATAATACAGGGGGAAATGGCGCACTTACGGGGCCTCCCTGGGTTTCCCAACAACAGGAGCCAAGATCTGGACCTCCAGCTCATCTCAAGGTAGGCGAGACCTCCAGGATACAGCACGCAAGCCGCCTCCCCCAACCTCGGGAGCCCAAACGGCAGCAAGTCAGTGTGAGGTACCCTCCCACTGGCCTCTCTCACAAGCTTTCATGGATTTTTTTAAATTTCCCTTCAACATTGGTTATTTGATTCCAGCCCTTACTATATCCTTTCGTCCTTTTGAGCTTCCCAAGTTACCATCAATCCAGTCCAAGCTAAGAGAAAAGAATCCAGATTGCATGCTGTTTCGTAATACCCGAAATCAGAATAAGAGCGTACCTTTTATAACCCTCCGCACATTGCAAAATGCTTTCTTGTTCATTAGCTCATCAGCTCTGAGCCTCTTTTCTCGCCTCTGTGCCTTTCCTTGGCTCCCCCCCCCCGGTGGAATCAATTGCTCCCTCCTCTGAGCTCCCATAGCCCTTTGTACGTGCACCTATTGCCACACCCGACACTTTCTCTTACAGCCCTCGTTCAGGTTTCTCCGTCCCCTGCTGGACCAGAAGGGACCACGCGGTGATTAATTTGGCATCTTCTCCCCAGCACCTACCATGGGCTTAATAACGGAGTTTGGGTAGAGCTCAATGGAGAGGTAGGTATTATTGGCACATGGAAGGGACCGTACCCGGTAGCTGGAGTGGAATGTCAGAAGGATGAAGAAACGAAGGCTTGGACACACGGAAGGACTCCATCAAGGTTACACAGCTAGACGGTGACAGAGCTGGGCTTTGACACAGATCTTCTGGCTTTCATTTGGATAAACAGACGCTTTTCACCCACTGATGTCCTGCCCTATAGCTCTGGAGGGACCATACCCCGGGAAAACATATGAAGGCTTAATTCCTACCTCTGCGTGGAAGCTAAAGCGAAGAAAAACAGCCTTGTTCCTGCCGTGCCGAGGAGGCACAGAAACACAAAAACTGCCGGGACTCTGAGAGCCTCTGAAAACAGAATGCAAACCACAGAGCCCGGCCTATCACAAGTTCAACAAAGTTTTTCCATGCTGAACTCTGAACTTTGAGAAGTCTGGAATCTTTAGCAATTGCTTATTGCCTGCAGGATAGATGCAGTTAGGCCCGTGCCTTCTGGGCATGCCCTTAGCTGCAATCCTCACTGAAGCTTCTATGCTGCTGCTTTCAAAACTGCTCAAATTCCTTCACTCAAGTGTTCTTAGCACTTATGTTGATAGGGAATACTTCAAAGGGTACATCTTTACTTTATCAAATCTGATCTAATTTTGCAGATGGAATCAAAGCGGTTCATTTTGAGTCTAGTCGAGTTTGCCAACCATCCCGGAGAGGAGGCGTCAATGCCTTGCCCTCTGTGTAATTAACCTAAACTACGAGGCCCCGAAGACACCCGGGTCTTTGGCCATCCAGACCCAGAAATCCCTGGGAGGAGGCAGGGGCCTTCCTCTGAGTGAGGGGGCCACGGGGCAGGGAAGGACAGCTCTCCAACATCCTGGGACCCATAGCTGGTCCTTCTCCATGGCAATCAAAGAGAGCATGGGCGTTGCGGGGGAGTTCTATGCAGAGAGAAAATATAATGAGCTTCAGTGTGCCTGGCGGTCTTTAGAGTTGCCGTGTGGGGTAGGGGAGCCCCGGACGCGGGCAGCCAAGGCCCGGAGTATTAACCTTCACCCTCAGCGGCAGGAACAATTCTCTTCTCCCAACCTGGCACTTTTTATAAAATCCAAAACTTGATGTCGCTGCTAATTTGCCCCTGATACCTGTGTTTGAAGCTGGATCCAGGCATAGATTCAGCTGCCTAGCCAGACGGTAATTTCCAACTGAGCTATTATAATTGTCACAGTAAAATGTCTGTCTGCATACAACACCCCAGGTTGGGGGAAGGAGGGGGTAAAGTCATTGATTTTGGTGCTCAGAAAAGTTCTCTGTGGCTCAGAAGAGACAGTTCTGGCTGGTTTTGCTTTATTTGGATAAATACTTTAGCCATTTTGCATTGAAATTGAACACGAAAGCAAAAGGGGATTCGGTTTGCAACGTCCTCAACTCGGGGGTCCCCCTTTTTAAAAAGCTCTTTAGAAACTCCCACACACAACTTGCCCCCCTACCTCCTTGGCTTGGGACATTGGAGGGAGTCACGCTCATCTACCAGCCCCCATCATGGACCCTTTGTGTCAGGCCCATGCAGATTAGCCATGAGAAGGCTCCAAGGTCAGGGCGTTTGTTCACAAATTCTGATCATCATGTGGGTGGGCATCACTCTCCCTTTCCCACACAGGAGAAGACCTGGCCAGGCTGGGGAGGTCGAGGACCCGCCGGAGCCCTCAGGGTTAAGAGCTCACCCAGCTGACTCCCCTCTAAACGCTTCTCTACCCAGAAGTGACCCTCTGGAAACAGATCAATAGAGACAGAATCCTAAACTTGGCTTTGACGGCTCTATGACTTGCCCCAACTCCTTCCCCAGCCTTCTCTCTGGTTGGGACTGGCTTCATGGGCATGTCATGTCTGCAGCCACATAGGGCCCCACATACAATAGCAGGTACCTCTTCTCACTACCCTGAAATTCTTAACAATTTGTGATAAGGGACCCACATTTTCATTTGGCACCGGGCCCTGCAAATTATGTAGCCAGTTCTGCCTTCCACCATGTTCTATGCACCTGTTCACTCTTCCTCCTGCCAGGCGCCTCCATACTTAGATTCCCTCTGCATGGAATGTCCTTACACACCCCATCCCCACCATCGACACCACCAGCTACTTACCTCACTCCTACCCACCCCTTAGATCTCAGATGAATTGTCACTTCCTCCAGGAAGTCCTCCCTGCCTTACCCAACTGGGTCAAGTCTCCTGTTACAGGTTCGTAGAGCCCCCTGCTCCTTTCCTCCATAAACTCTTTCTATAGTTGCAATTCTACGTTTATCATATATTTGCACGCATTTGATTGCAGTCTACCTTTCTGGAATATCAGAGACCAGAAACCACATCTGATTTTTTGCTCACCATCGTAGCCTCAGTGCCCAACACAACACTAGACACGTAATAAATATTCCATAAATGTGGGTTGAACTCATGACATCGTGTAAAAAGAGAACGCGATAGAGGCAGCTTGAGCAGTCAGATTGCCTGGCTTCCCAGCTACTTGTGCCTCTGGCTGTGTGATCTCAGGTGAATTCCCTGACCTCTCTGCACTTCATTCCTCTCATCAGGGAAAAGGAGATAAAATGAGTAATTTACAGGACGGTCGCGACCTTTAGATGCGGAAGGGTTGGGACACACCTGACAGTCGGCACCCCAACTGTCCAGCACTGTGACTACAGGACGGCTGGTATGTAATGCACGTGGGCGTTCAGCGTTTCACACGTCCTTGGAACAACCCCCTGTGGCAGGAACTGGTGTGTCCAGGGTGGCACAGCTGGGAAGTGTCCGAGCAGGACAGAAATCCAGTGCAGCCCATCCCCCTGGCCTGTGGCTGTGCCAAAGATGTGAGAGTTCAGAAAGGATCACAGATTGGTCCCCGGGGAGTGGCAAAACCCCGGGTTTCGGGTCTCCTTCCATTCCTCCCTGTAGATGTGATCTTGAACGCTTTTCTTAGCCTTCTTAGGTCTCAGTTTCCTCGTCTATAAAACAGGGATAACGAGAGACGCGTTTCAGAGGGTTGCTATATGAAGTGTGATAAACTGTGCGAGGCGTGTGGACGAAGGGCGTGGTTTGCAGCCAGCGTTCTGCACAGCTTAGCTCTCACCTACCACTGACCCCGCCTCCTGGAGTGGCTGTCGTTCAGGGGAAGGAGCATAGCACAGTCTCACGTCTTCGTGCTGCCCTGCTCCCATGTTTGCAGCCAGCGACGTTTCTGGAGAGGATTCAGATCGCTCGCACAAGGGAGGGCAACTGTGTCTAGAATCCCTCCAACCTCTGGCATCCCCTAGGGGCGCCGTGGTAGCAGAGGCACGATGCCTCTGCTCTCCAGAGCAAGGGACACTATTCCCCAGCGTGGAGGGTTTTCCCAAGACCAGGGGCCTGGGCCCAGACCTCCACTTGCTCCTGCTCTCCACCCACCTCCCCCTGGGGAAGACAAAGGCCTGGACAGCAAGTGGCTAAGCCTAGCAGGTGCCATCTTGTCTCCACCCATCAGCACAGGGCACGACCTCAAGCCGCCAGAACGGCTAGAATGTGCTTATCTGGGATGAGACGAAAATAAGCTGAGGCTTCAAGGAAAGGAGAGATCCCACTGAGCTCCATCCAGTCCACTGCAGACTCCTCAGAACACCGGAAAAGCACTTTCCACCTGCTGAGGATGTGAACCCCGAGGTTGTGCCTTCCTTCCTCTGCTGGGAACGAGTTCAGGCAGAAGGTAAGGGGAAGTCGGGTGCAGCTGGAGGGGTGGGCCCAAGGGCCTGGGTGGCCATGCACTTGTCACGTCCCCCCATAAGCCGGGGGCCCCAGAGGGATGCCTTGGAGAGGCTGATGGGGGCGCAGAGAGAGGTCGAGAAGGTGAACGACATGGTCCCTCCACCACTTCCATCAGAAACCTACACGTTTGTTGGTAAACGTACACGAGAGAAAGCTGAAACCTGTGCAAGGGCCGAGACTTCCCGACACAGCTCGTTAGCAGCCAAGGAGAGGCTGGAAGTCCAGCCAGCCCGCGGGCCCTCACGCTCTACCCCAGCTCTGGGGCTGGCGAGTGCTGGATCTAGAAGCTGGGGTTGGCGCACGAAAGCGATTTTTGGAGAAGCGAGAAATCGCTGAGCCAGAGGAGCCTTGAGAAAAGGTTTCCCTTTCCTGTTGTAGGAAAGGTAAGGCCAAAGCCAGCTGCGGGGCCCCTCCCCACGCCCCTCCCGCTCCTATAGCGAGGCCTTACCGGGCCCTCTGCAGGAAAGTGGGGCCGCTCCCACTCCTGGAGAACTCCCCGTAGGGTCCCTCTCACCAGGAGCCTCCTGGGCCGGCCCGGCACCGGCTGTCAGCATGGGGAGCATGTCTGCGGGTAGTTGTGAGCTCCAGAGAGCCAAAACGAGGCAGCCTCGGCTTTGGGTGGATACTGTTGGGTGCTCATCCCTAAATTCTTTTGAGTCTGGCCTCATGGCTTCAGAGCCGCAGGCTAATGAACTGGCCCTGAAGATGTTACCAACTAAAAGAACATGTCCTGGCAGAGGGCCCTGGAACCTGTTAAGCGGGGTCATGAAATCCAAAACCCTTGGAGCAGGAAGAGACATCCAAAGTTATCTAGACTGACTTTACTCCACAGATGAGGGTGCTGCAGCTCAGCAAGAAAAGGTCTCTTGCTCAAGTTAAGAAAAAGTGAAAATATGTAACAACAGATCTGTGCCTCTGGGGTAGAAGAGAGGAAAAGTTGTGTCTCGTCTCTCCCCAAAATGTAACTGCGTCAACCCAGACCAAATGCACCCTCTTCCTTGACCTACAGGGCCTTCTCTACTTGGTCTCCCACCTCCCCGATGCTCCGAATCTTATTCTAAAAATTCCTGTCCCGTTGATAAGAAGGCCTAGCTTCTGGATGAGTCATGATACCCACCCATCTACCACCCCAAGTGACCGTGCCATACAGGAGACATTTTCAGGAATCATTGGTCCATAATGGAAGTTAACCCACTGAGCTGAAGTCGATGAGGTCAGAGCCTTGACACTGAGCCAACCCATATCTCATAGCCTGGGAAGGACTCCACTCAGCTTTGTCTTATCCAACCTCTCTTCCCAAGGCAGTGGATCAAATTGACGAGAACCCACCTGGAGAAAGTGGGTCACGTGAACATCACTGGAAAGGGTTTTCCATCTCATTGGGGCAACGTCAAAGTCAGGAGACTGCTACCTTCCTCAGCTCTGAGGAGTTCACCAGGAATGGGTCCCATTTCCCAAATCACAGAGCAGATAGAAAACCAACGCGCAGGTAAGGAATACTCGCCCTGGTCAACGGAAATAGGAAAATGGTGATGAACACAAATCACTTTCCTATCTTGATGGGTGAGGCTCGTGGCCCATTAGTCTCCCTTGCTCTCCTCACCTCCATCCATTTTGTCCCCATCCTTAAAATTTTCCAAATTTTACCTTCGTTTAGTCATCCCTTAAAAAAAAAAAAAAAAAAAAAAAAAAAAGTCAAGGTCAAGATGTTGACCAAACCTTCATCACCGCTCGACACATTCTCTCTTCTCCCCGCTCCCACTCCCTCCCAGCCAGCCTCTCCTCCAAAATGAGCCCACGATGAAAGTACAGCAGACTCTGTGCATTTTAAAGAGCTAGCCTATTTTCAACTATAAAATAATATGTGGCATAGAAAACAGCATGTAGGATGAAAAAAGATCCTGTTTAGTTTCAGTGTGACATTTGCCTGGGGGAAGAAGTGCAGAGCTCATTGGCAAGCCGATTGTTGAAGCCCTGACCAGTCAGTTACAAAGTGTCATCATTTAATATGCCAGGCAGCTCTGCCTTTTCGAGGCCAATCACTCCTTTTGTGCCGGGGACAGAGAGGGGGTGGGGTGCAGAGGAGAAACTGAGCGGAGGGCGGGTGGGAACCTCAGAATGAAGGAGGTAAGGGGCACACGTCAGCGGGAGCTTCCGGAGGGCCTCATTGCTCTGTCCCCCTCCCACGTCCACGGGAGCCTCACTGGGGCCCACTGGGGCCAGAACCCAGTGGCTCTTGGTCATGATAGCTGCCCAGGTGAGGCACCCGTAAATTAAGGACCCCAGACCTGCCCGGGCCGCAGACATGGGTATAGAGCGGGTCCAGAAGCCACAGAACTTACATATGTCCCTAGAGCTGGGGTCATCGTCTGGTCCCAGGCACTAGTTTCTAAAGTTATGGGCCAAAAGGTCAGCAGATCTGAAGCTGTTACCACCTCCTGCAAGCTCAACACATTTCCGTGTTTAGACATCAGTGCGAGATCCTGACTCCCTTTCATGACTCTGGGCTTTGTATCCACCCAACTTACCATTAACAGGGTTCGGCCCAGGCAGGGCCTTTGACTCTCTCCCTCCCCCGCCCCAACCACGGCCCCCTCTCCCAGTCTGTCAGCCTTTTCTTCATCAACTATATTGGTTACAATCAAGTTCTGTCAACTGTCACAGCTTACACACAGACTGCCAGTAAATATGTCTTTCCACTCATTAGACATTCCTCCCAGTCACCTTGGGATTTCTACCTTGTCTATCTCACTCCAAAAAACTTTTGTTCAGAAGTATGAGACACCCACTGAGCAATGTCAGCTTGCGGCCATTACCTCAGGAAGTGACAGAAAACACCCAACTGTCACTCATTAAGATCCATTTTTTCCAGAGTTGATGTAAGTCAGACTTTGCCCCCAAAACGAATCATGATTTATTTAATATATTTGCTTCTACAAGTGTCAGCTCATCAGCTTAAAATGTTCCTCCTTTAACTCTATTGAGGACTGCACAGAAAGTTTTCTTTGAAACCTAGTTTTTGCTTTAAGGCTTAATAATTAAAACAGAACCAAGAACAGTCAAGACTCTGCTCTATAGGTGCACTTTGGTGGCCCCTGGTTTTATAATTATATGTACAAAGCAGTCGTGTTGGAATTATCGCTGGACACGCTGGGAAAATTGCCTCCCACCGAGCAAGCTGGCTTTTTCTGCCGGGCGCACCAGGCTGGGGCAAGATGAAATGAAAACCAGGGATGGTTTGAAAGCAGGGACAAAAATAACAATTAGGGAAGCGACGAGGAGAAAAATGCAGTTTCTTAATTGCTCGGCCTGGGTGCCAGCGGGCAGCTCCCCACCACTCCGCAGGAGTGCGGGAACCCAGAAGGACCCGCTGCTGTCCAGGGGCCGAGGGGAGGCGGGCAAAGGTGCAGCGGCCACAGCTTTTGGGGAAAGATGCCTGAGGCCTTGCTTTGACCTGGATTTCAGGAGAGATCAAAGCCTGAGCCAGAGAGGAAGGTGATTTGACGGGCTGATGACTTCCTATGGGGACCTCCAGCCCAAGGTCATTTCCAGCCATGCTCCCCTCTGCTTCAGATTTACTCTGGTCGGTCTTTTCTCCCGGGAGAACAGAAGGTCGAGCACCTTGGGAGGCACCCCTTGAAAAGCGAGAGCAATGCCCAGAAACTTGGCATCTTCCTCACCCTGACAGCAGGACTCCAGATAATTCTCACCCAGTGCTGAGGCTTGCTTCCCTCCATCCCAGGGCCCAGGGACGCAGAGCGAGATCCATCCTGGGGTCAGCCCCACCAAAAGAACTTAGCTCCCAGACCCATGTATGCAGCCACATAAGGGTTGGTGTCATGCCACAGGAACAGCACGGAAGAGTCAAAAAGAAAGGAGAAAATCCACGCGAGTTGCCCAAGAGGAGGAGATCAGTGGTCTGGGGAGAAAGTGAGGCTCCTGTCGTGAAACCTGTTTACGCTCAACGGTCACTTGTCGGAGTGTGGCATGGGAGAGCCACGCCTCCCTCAGGCATCTGGTCTCAAAGACATCCAAAGCCCCTCAAAGTTGAAGAGCTTAAGATTCCAAGGATAGGATATCTTGTCAGGTGTTACTTTCGTTTGTTTCTGTATTACCAGGACAGAGCGGGCCTCCACCCTCAAAATTCCCCCTACTACCCAGCTGAGGGCTCAAACTTGACCCCCCACCGCCACCTGTGGGTTCACTGGTAGACACGCATGCCCTCGGGCAGCAGGGGGAGCTGGGTGTCTGAAGGAAGAATCCAGAAGCAGGCCATGGAAAAAAAGCACCCAGGAGATGGAGGGGGCCACCACTCTGGTCCAGATAAGTCACTTCCAGCTTAAATCACTACCCTGGCTTTCCTGCTTCCACGGATCCATTCTCCAACAGAAACAGCCATGATCTTAAAATGCAGAGTTGATCACAAAATCTCCCAACTGCCCTCACAAATCCCTCTCGTTTAAAACCTAACGGTGGCTTCCCACTGCTGGTAGGATAGAAGTCAGACTTCATAAGAGAGAGAGCAAGGCCCTGCTGAGTCCGTTCCACACCTTGCTGGCCTCACCCTAATCCTGGCCCTGCCTGCCTTATCCCACGATCTAAGTATCTCTGGGGCTTTGTGCCAGGCTTGGGTCACCAGAGACAAGGAAGACTAGACTAGCGCTGAGCCAGGTGTGACTGGAGGTAAGGAACGACACACAGCTGCCCAGGAGATGGGGAGGAAGGAGGGGAAGAAAAGGGAAGAATGGTGGCAAAGCTGGCATTGTGACGCAGCACCCAGAGTTTCCGATGGGGTTCCCCGACAGGGTTTCCAATGGGGTTCCTATGGGGAGTCTGATTCACTGAGCCCAGGTCACATGTCCCAGCCTTAGCTGCCGAGAGGGCCAGAGGAGTGGGCACGGTCCCTTCTCACATCTACTCCCCTCCAAGACTCATAGGGCAAAGAGTTCCCCAAATATAAGAAGGAGTTTTGGATGCTGGCCTCCAATGAAAGAAAATGTCTTCTCTCAACTTAGCTCATTGCCAAAGTACGGCTTTCCCAGGGAAATTGGCAGAAGTCCTCCGATGAGCCTCATGGGGGCGGGGGGACATTTTCCGTCTCTCTAGCTCCCCAAATACTAGGAACAGGGCCATCCACCCCCAAGCACCAACCACATCCCTACCCTGCTCCTCGACCTGGCATGACAGGGAAACTCTGAGAGAGAAAAAAATAACCCCACATTGAAAGTCAGCCGGCAAATGGAACCCTTTCATGTTGGCCAGGATCCACAGCTCGGAAGGTAAGATCAGATATGGAAGCGTTTGATGAGGTTAAGTCCATTTCCAACCCTTCATTCTGGCGTTTAAAGCCATCATCTGTTTTAAGAAGTGAAGAGCTTTAATGTGCAGGGGGTTACAGAGGAACCGGGCTCCTGCTTCGCATAGAGCACCAGGAGGCAGGGGCTGTGGAAAGTTGTGGAACCTTTTTTCCTGCAACCCCATAAGGGAGAGAAGCCCCTACCTGCTGATCTCTAAAAATGGCTGCTAATGACATACAGCTATGCTGAAACAGGGACCCGTGTTCATTATAAATCAGGGTGGAAGATGTTCGAGATTGATGTGTCGCCTTGGAGGCACTAAGCCCAAGGAGGATCCCTTCCCCAACAGGAACAAAAGGAAGTAGATGTGTTTTCTTCCTCTATTGGAGGGTTTGTCCCAGAGCCCCACTAAAATCTTGTTTCTTCCACAAAGCCGTCACTGATGAGTAAGCCCTTACTCCTGAACTCCTAGGGCATCTGTGGTCTAGGCCACTTGTTTCACATAATATAAGATCCTTCATTCACTTGTTCATTCATGCACCAACCCCGCATTAAACCAACACTACGGGCTACTCAGAAGGTTTGAGGTGGAAGGCAGTTTGAAGATCTTCTCTTAAGAGACAAAGAAACTGAGACAACACTGGACGTGGGGTTCACGGTAGGCATGGGGAATGACTGACTTGCCCAAGGTCACACCTGTCTTAGTGGGGGCTCTGGGCTCTGAGAGCTCCTAACAAACTAGTCCCTGTTGATGGTTTAATGTCCTCCACCCAGGCTATATTCTTTCAAAACCAGCTATCGCCAAGCACTTCAACCTACTGAGAGGTCTCTCCACCCCATCAGACTATTAGCTCCTAGATCAGTGATTCTCAACCCTGGATGATATTGGAATCAATAAGGAGAGCTTTAAAAACGGTGATGCCTGGGTACTACCCCGGAGATTCTGATTTAATTAAGATTATAGGACGTGGCCTAGGCTTTGGGATTTTTTAACACCACCTCTACTGCCCCCGGGTGATTCTAATGAGCATTAAAAATTGAGAAGCACCATTCTACAACACTGTTTCTCAAAATTAGCGAGCACATACATCACATAGTGGTGATCTGGCTAAATTGGAAATTTCAATTCATTAAGTCTCTGCTAAGGCCCAAGGTTCTGCGTTTCTAACAAGCTCCCAGATAATACAAATGCTCTGGTCTGTGAACCATACTTTGGGTAGGAAGGCTCTAAAACAGGGTTTCCCTCGGAGCGCCTGGGTGGCTCAGTCGGTCAAGCGTCCGACTTCAGCTCAGGTCATGATCTCGTGGTCCGTGAGTTCGAGCCCCGCGTCGGGCTCTGTGCTGACAGCTCAGAGCCTGGAGCCTGCTTTTCTGATTCTGTGTCTCCCTCTCTGCCCCTCCCCCACTCACACTCTGTCTCTCTCCTTCAAAAATAAACATTAAAAAAAATTTTTTTTAATAAAAAAATAAAATAAAACAGGGTTTCCCAACCTCAGAACTAATCGACACTTTGGGGCTGTATAATGCTTAGTTTGGGGTGGCAATGGCGCAGAGGGAATTTTCCCGTGCGTTACAGGATGTTTCGCAGCGTCCCTCCACCCCCTAGATGTCACATCTCCGGTTGTAACAACCAAAATATCTCCAGACAACGCCAGATGACCCCTTGGGTGGGGGGAGCACAGTCACCCCAGTTGAGAACCACAGTTCTAGAGGATACACGTTGAAGCTAGCATCTTGAGTCCTCTAGCTCTCCATCCAAAGTCCTTTCTCTATGCCACATTGCCCTGTTAACTATCTTTTCCCACTCATCTTGCTTATGAAATTTGTAAATTAATTAAAAGTGAAGATGACATCCCGTTCATTCATTAATCAGCCAGTGATTCAGCAAATATTTGGCGAATGCCGAGCCGTTTGCTGAGCCTAGAGATGATAACAAAGGCACCCGAAGGCTACGCGTGAACTATCCCTTCGATCCTCCACACAGCCCTTGGAAGCAGGTCCTAGGGTCACCTCCATATTACACACAAGACAACCAAAGAGAAATTAGGTAACTTGCTCCAGAACACATAATAAGTTATAGAAACAAAATGCAAAGATAAGTAGGATACAGAGCTTCCTCAATGGAGCTCATGATCATGCAGTCAACACAGACAGCCATGATTCTGACTCTACCTTGATGTGGAAAATACTAGAGCCGCAGCCTGGGCAGAGGGGTCACTCGAAGAGCATGGCCAGTTCTGCTCGAGGAGTGGAAGGGAAGGAGAAGACCTCACACGATAAGTGATAATTGAGCTAGATCTACAATGATAAGAAGAATTTCAGGAGTATCCCTTTCCTTGTCCATCCCCTGTACTCAACAGACTGTGAGCTTCTTAAGGGTACGGACAGACTCTTCCTTATTTTTCTATCTTCAGTTCCTGGCATGGGGCCGGGTGCATAACAGGTGGTCGATCAATGTTGGGTGAATAGGTGAGCAAACAAATCAGGTAGACAATAGAGACAACCCAGGGGGAGAGAACAGCATGAGAAAAGGCATGGAGGTGTGGACGGGTGCTGTGTGCCAGGAGAAGAGTAAAGAGGCCAGAGGCACGGGCATTCGGGGAGAAGGGGGCAGGAGACGAGCAGGTGTCTGACATTCTGATTCCCACATAGAACAATTTGAATCCCTTTCGCTGGGCTCTGGGGAAAGGGAAGCTTCAGAGTACCTCCCAGCTCGCTGGGTTCCTTTTCCAAAGAGCAGGAATCCATGTGTCAGGACAGGATTAGCTCTAATGAGTGCAGGGAAGTGGGATCAAGAACTGTGAATTCATTTAATACATGGGGAAGGAATCGTGCGTGCGTGTGTGTGCGTGTGTGTGCGTGTGTTTTAATTCTTACCATCCCTGATGAACTGATGGATCCAAGCCTTGGCATCAAGAGCTGTTAGAAAAGAGAGAGATAATTGGACACCTAGTGTCTCTTGATGGAAGGACACAATACACCTGTGAATCTCATCACAGCCCCGGGTGGGGCCACCAACTTGCCAGCAGCACAGAGGACGGAGGGACATGTTAAATTTCACCACGGGGATCCAAACAGCAAAGTCGACTGTGGAACATCTGTAGGACAAATGACTTGGTTCTTAACTAAGAAGAGAAAAGGGGGGGGGGGGGGGGGGAGGGAGAAATGGAGGGAGAACTTATGGATTAAAAGATACCTAAAGATATTTCAACCATTTTCAATGTGGAGACAATTAGAGTCAGGATTCCACAACTGGGGGAAAAAAAAAAAAAGACAAGTAGAAATCTGAACAGTGGGTTATTTGATGATATTAAGAAATTATTGATGGCGTGCTGGGGTGACTCAATCAGTTGAGCGTCTGACTTTGGCTCAGGTCATGATCTTTCAGCTTGTGAGCTCGAGCCCCGCATTGGGCTCTGTGCTGACAGCTCAGAGCCTGGAGCCTGCTTTGGATTCTGTGTCTCCCTCTCTCTCTCTGACCCTCCCCAGCTTGCACTCTCTCTCAAAAATAAATAGACACTAAAAAAATTTTTTTAAAGAAATTATCGTTAAATTTAAGATGTGATAATGGCTTTGGCATCATATTTTTTTAAAGTGCCCTTGTCTTTTACAGGTACAGACTGAAATACCAACAAAATGACATCACCGTGCGAGAGGAGAGGGTGAAAACGCAGGATACACAAGGTTGGCTCTAGGCTGGAATTGAAATTGAGCAAATAGCACCTGTGCTTCGCCATACTAATCTAGCTCTCGGCTTTCTTTCTTTTAAGTTTTACTGAAGTACAATTTCTGTACCATACAATTCACCCAATTAGTGCGTACAATCCAAAGACTTCTAGTAGGTTCAAAGTTGGGCATCCATCAGCACAGTCTTATATTCGTCACCTCCAAAAAGAAACCTTGTACCCCTCAGCCGTAATCCCCGAAGTCCACCTCACCCTTAGCTCTAGACAACGACTCATCTACTTTCCGTCTCCCCAGGGTCTCTATTCTGGACGTTTCATGTATAAGGAGTCCCGCAATAGGAGGTCCTCTGTGACTGGCTTATCCACGGTGCAGCATGTATCAACACCTTGATTTCCTTTCATGGCCAAATACTATTCCATTACGTGGCTACAGCACATTTTATTTACCGGCGGATGGACATTTTTAAGTTGGTTCTACTTTGGGGCTAACATGTATAATGCTGTTATGACCACTTGTATACAAGCTTTTTTTTTTTTTTTTAATTTTTTTTTAACGTTTATTTATTTTGAGACAGAGAGAGACAGAGCATGAACAGGGGAGGGGCAGAGAGAGAGGGAGACACAGAGCCGGAAGCAGGCTCCAGGCTCTGAGCCATCAGCCCAGAGCCCGACGCGGGGCTTGAACTCACGGACCGTGAGATCATGACCTGAGCTGAAGTCGGAAGCTTAACCGACTGAGCCACCCAGGCGCCCCTTGTATACAAGCTTTTGTATGGAATCTATTTTCTTTTCTCTTGGGTGTATACCTAGGAGTGGAAATGGCTGGGTCAGATGGTGACTCTCTGTTTAGCAACTTAAGAAATTGTCAACCTGCTTCCCAAAGCCGCTGCATCATTTTACGTTCCCACCCACTGCCTTCCCTTTTTTGTAGGTGCTTGAAATTTTCCATAATAAAAAATTTTGTTTTAAACCCACCCTCAGCGGGCTAAAAACCACCAACGCATCCTCGCCACGTTGGCAACTGTGGCTTATTCCTAACATGTCTGTGTCGCCTCTACTCGCGTGGGCACTCCGGGGAAAAGATCGTGACCCCTCGCCGCTTTCAATACGTTCTTGTTTGTTAGGTTTTTAGGCACGTGCCTCCTCCCTTTCATTTTGGGGGCGCAGTCTCTAAAGAAACCAAGAAGATTAGAGTCGGGAATGACCTAAAGTGAGTCACCAGAGTGGAGGGAATCAGGCAGAAGCCCCTTCCAGCAGCGCAGCTAAGTAAACACAAATGTGATGACCGCCGCCGACATAATGACATAAAATGTGGGCCACAAAGGAAAGAATGGCTGCAGTAAGGGGAGGGGAGGGGACCCCGTCTGCGGAGCCCCAAGGTTAAATGCTGGGGTGTAAAGAGACGTAAACAAGAGAAATCTTTCAGCACAACAATTTGGGACATAATGGCGCACAGAGTCGCATTCTGCAGGTGTACGAGAGCACTCGGCTGCATTATTCCATCCCGGGTTCCCATTTTCTCTTGTCAAGAGGTCTTTGACTAAAGACACAATTGTCTTCCAAAGAAAGGCTGAAATGCCATGTCAATGACTTGAGTGATAGGCTGTAGCATCTTGGATGCTCAAGGAAAAGCAATGCTAATGGATTTGTACACTAAATAACATAAAAGGGGAGAGGGGGGATGCCCCACCAAGGCACTGCGACAGCCTTCTTCCGAGGCACTGGAGGGGAATCAAGGCTTTCGTACCCCCTTCCAGTGAGGACAAAGGATGCCTAGGTTTCAGGGAGTCCAGACCTGACTCTGCCTTCCCTTCATATTCAGCCTGGACCGAGCTCTTTTTCTTAAATCCTCAAAGAATTAGCAGGTGTTCCTTCACAAATCTGGGGCATGTAGCTTCCTGCCCGGCCTCCCACAAAAACGTCCCTGACCCAGGCCCAGGACATCCCGCCCTCTCCTGCGTACCTGACAGCAAAGTCTCCTGGGAGATTTCCCAGCCTGCCCAGCAAAATAGTCCAGCCCTTCCTACAAGTTAATAAGTGCACCGGAAGGCTCACATGAGCAACGTCATGAGCTAACAAATGAGCTAGCAAAGTAAAAGAAAGAGAGGACGTGCACACGGGAAAGGACCTCAGGGTTCACCGGATCCAACCCCCTCTTTTCATGAACAAGAACGCTGAGAACCAGGGAAAGTAAGCAACGTCAGAGGGTGACATTATCAGCTCATGTCAAGACGTGTACGTCCACTCCTCTCCCCCACAGGAGGTGAAGTTCACTGGAGTAGGAAAATGAAAGAATGCCACTCAAGAATTTTATCTCTAATATGTGTAGCTCTGGGAATGAAACAGGACAGGAGACCTAAAATTTTTATATTCTAATATTTTAGGTAACCGTGACCTAGAAACCACAGCTTGGAGTTCCTTTTGAAGATGCCGATGGCCTTTAGGGCAGGTTCGGTTGTCCTCGCCTGTCCATGTCAGCAGGAGGGAATTGGAGACCCGAAGGAGGCAACTGAGGCCCTGAGAGGGGATGAGATTTCCCAAGGTCACAGGACTCATCCTCCTTTGGTGTTTCAATCTCAGTGAAGAGCACCACTCATCACCCATCATTCTTCCAGTTAAAGGAACCAGAAACCAAGGAAACCCCCTCAAGATGTGCCATCACCACACCCTCCCGATCCAATCTGCACCCAGTCTATCACCTCCCGTGTCCCCTCCATTTCCTCTGCCACGAGCCTAGAGCAGGTTGTCGTCACCTCCTGCCCAGCTCCTACCTGTTCCCGGGACCCTTAACTCCTGTCCCCAATAGTTCTCAAAACCACAGCTAAAGTGATCCTTTCAAAACTGAATCTGCTCGTGTTCTCCCCCTGTTAAAACCTTTCAGTGGTCCTAGAGATGAAACCCCAAATCTTTTTTTTAAAATTTTTTAAATGTTTATTTATTTTGGAGAGACAGAGTGCAAGCAGGGGAGGGGCAGAGAGAGGGAGACACAGAATCCAAAACAGGCTCCAGGCTCCGAGCTGTCAACACAGAGCACGATGCGGCACTCGAACCCACGGGCTGCAAGATCATGACCTGAGCCGAAGTCAGACGCTTAACCGACTGAGCCACCCAGGCGCCCCTAAAACCCCAAATTTTGATGTTCACAAAGCCCTGCCTCGCCGGCCACATCCACCCCCCACCCGGGCATGCCCTTGAAGTCATCTTGAACCACTCCCCCCACCTACTCCCCTTGCTCAAAGCCACATTGACCTTCTTTCCATCTTCCCATCCTTCCAATACACCATGTTCCCTTCCATCCCAGGACTCTTTTGAGAATACTGTCCCCTCTCTGAAAAGTTCTTGTTCCACTCCTCACTTAATTCTCCTGCAGGCGTTGGCTTATGTCCTTCCTCAGGAAAGCCTTCTCTGATCCCCAGCACTGTGTGAGGCTCCTAACTTTTGTACTTTCCTAGCAAAGCTTCTTTCCTTTAGAACATTGATCCTAGTTTATGATGATACGCTCATTAGCGCGATGAATTGAACACAATCTATTTCCCCACACAATAAGAAAGAAATCTGCTCAGTTTTACAGGTTTTTCTCCCAACACCTAGCATAGTGCCAGATACTAGACATATATTCAGTGATCATGCACTTGTATGACCAGAAAGCTGTTAAAATATTGAAATGTTTTTATATCCATTGTTAATTAACTACTGTCCCAAACCTCCCAGGTGTCTCATGGTATTCTAGCCATATCCCCTCTCCTGGACCTTTCAGGGCACCCTCTATCCAGTAATTAAATGAGAAATGTCTAGCACAGCACTTGGACGATCAAGGCTAAATATTCTACCACTCCAGCCTGCACTGAGTAGACACTTAATAATTATGAATTGACTAAAAGAATAATCGTAGAGCTAGTGTTTCAACCCTGATTTACCAAACCCCTGTTATTTTTCCTGCTTTGTTTGCTGCTTCCTCTTTCACCCCCTGTTGGCATTAAGTGCTTGCTCTGCAAGCTCTAGAGGGTGGCATAGTCAGGTTCACGTCTGGGTCCTTCTGAGCATCCCCTCTCCCTACTTTGAGGCCTCAAGAGCATGCACCAGGCACCTGACGACCTTAGCACTGAAACCCACGGCATCTGGTTGCCGCCAGGAGCAAAGGCATCCAGATAAACCTTCCTCACCGTCTGTCAAAACTCTACAGGAAATCCCCACTTTGGCAGAAGCCACGTGACTCCAGGAAATCCACTCACCCTTCCAAAAGGGCGGGGAGACCACCTAGATGCGAACTCTTTACCAGCCAGCCTTCCATCTAGAGACATAAAGAGAAAAAAGGAAGACCTCTCTTCCATCAAAGAAGACATTCAATTGTAATCATTTCTTGATTCTCAGGTCAGGTCACCGTGGTGGGCTTTTTAACTTCTCTGGACGCTGAAAAGTGGTATCTTCCTTAGCCTGGGTTTTCCCCGGAGTAGATCCAAAGGAAAATATTTGGGCATAAGCAGTTTATTTAAGGGATACGCCAAGAAAGCACTACGAGGGAGAAGGACGTGGGACCAACAAAGTGTGTGATGCTGAGCAGGGTACCTGCGTGCATGACCGGGGCTCAGTCTCACACAGAGCCCGGCAGACGGTGTAGCATCCTTCTGAATTATCCGTCAGAGAGGCAAGGAAGCTGGGGGATCAATCTACAATTCCCAACCCTCCTTGGTTGAGGATCTCTCTGGGGCATTCATTCTCTTGCAGTTCCCCTCGTCCCGTGATCCTGTCAATCAGGAGGCCAGAAAATGCCTCAGGCCAAGAGACCACAAAGCCACGACTGTGTCTGGGAACTTTCTGCAGGTGTGAGGAAGCCCCAACAGCATCTGCAAAGGCTTTCAAATGCTTACAAGAGGAAAACCATCGTATACAAGCCGCTAAAGGAAGCTGCACGTTGGGCCGTGTGGTACAACAGGCAGAGTTTGGACTTCAGAATCCAAGTCCTGGGTTTGAATCTCTTCTCTGCCACTTGCCAGCTGGGCCAGTGGGCAAGAGAACCTCTCTGAACCTCACTCTTTGTTTAATCTGTAAAGGTTATAGTAAAGATTAAATGAAGTGCTGTATACTAAGTGTACCGTGCTGGGCACATTACTGATGCTAGTTAGTGTAATAATAATAATTACTATTCCAATAAAATGAATCGTTTGCTCTTGGGAGTTTCATGATCTAGGAAGCTAACCTGATACCGTGCAGGAAGGGTGATGTCTTCTTAATTTTAATTTTTAGCGTTAAGTCACCCATTTGTTTGTTCATCCGACAAATGTTGCAAATCCATTTCAGTTACAAAGAGGAGGGGTTGGCAGCTATTGTTACAATGGTTAGTTCTCGAATGCCTTGTAGCTTTCACCATCTTTCAGTCTGCAGCTGTTCTCTGCAAGAAGACAGGGAAAAAAGATCGTCGTAATGATATAATGGTGTCAGCTATCGATACTTAGAGCTACATGACTTTGAATACATTTGAATAACGCTTCTATACTCCTCCATCTGTGAAATGGGCATAATAACACCCACCTCTCAGGGCTGCCGCAAAACTTAAAAGAGATGACATTGCACACACCTCCTACAGCGTCAGTGACCCCGCGGGCTCCTTCTCATCATGTCATCTCTGGGGTATGCATGGTTTCATAGCTAAATGTTAAGGGGTATTGAGAGGATGAGCACTTCAGATCCTTGGGCAAATGTGAGAACAACCCAGCAGCCCTAAGCGAGCAGAGCGCGTCAGCAGCACTCCGCGAAACGTGAGAGTCTAGCCCTCCTCGGCTGTGACTCGCAACACTGTCTTATTCCGCTGGTCATTCCCCCACTCCCAGCTCAGTGCCTATAAATAGGAGGGATGCGTTGATATTTGCTGATAAACAAATGAAACAAATCGAGCCTGCTTTTCCAAACAACAGCACAAGAAAAAAAAAAAATGCTTCAAAGAAGACACCGTGAACAAAAACTAAGATCCTTGAGGACAAGGAAGGTGGCATTCCTTGGTACCCAGTGACAAATCAGTGTACTTAGTTGACTAACATTCTATCTAAATGGAATAAAATGTCTCAGAGGACCAGGATCCACCTGCACTCTAAATACAGACCACTGTGCTACAAGGCCCTGTTCTAAAGAGACCCGCTTAGGATCCTGATCCCTTAAAATATATATTGTTTAGTCTAACAGGCAGAAATAGAAGCAACTGCAAATGGAAAACTGCAGTCTTCTGGCTCAAAGCGTGGCCCACCCAGCAGCGTGAAGCGCGGGCTCTCCTCGGGCGCCGTCCCCACACCTGCCGGAGCAGAATCTGCATTGCACACACTGCCCACGTGATTCTCAGGTAGGAGCCGGGCTGGCACTGCTCTTCGAGATTGGCTACTCCTCGTCGGGGGAGTTTTAAGAAAATACCGATGCATGGGTTCCCACCGCCAACAGGGTCATCGGCCTGGAATGCAGCTTGGGCAAAGTGATTGGAAATAAGAAGAAGAATGAGAATTAGAATTCCCCGGGGAGAGCGCTGCACAGACCCGCACGGGGCAGCTCACACAGCGAAAGGGCTCATTTTGCCTCATGGAGGATTATTTCCCTGAGCTCTTCAGGGTGCCTCCTATCTGGCCGTTGGGAAGAAGGCTTGAATGTTATCTGGGAGCCAGGCCCGCACCAGACCAGGCCTCCACCTACCGAGAGAAGAAAGAGTTAACCCCAAAGCCAGCCTTCCCTCTCCTGCTTCTATGGGCCCAGCCGCCGCTGAGCCTCAATCACCTTCACCGCAGCGTGTACATCTGGTTCCGTTCCTTGGAAATGTCTCCCCTTCTCATTGCTTCCCTCCCCTCGGGGACAGCTTTCCCCAGTCCTGCCCAGGAGAATGACCCGAGGCCAGGGGATCTAGCCTGGGAATGTCCCCACTGCCTGCTCCACAGTCCAGACCTCCAGGTGGGGTTTTGAAGTGATGACATCAGCCATGGCCGGGGTAGCAAGTTACATCAGAAACACTCCAATCCTCCCGGGAACCTTCCTGGGAACAAGCACGAGGCTCTGGCTAATTTTAAATGTAATTAAAAGATTTTCTTCCTTTCTTTCTTTCAAGGCATGATCAATTTCCACAGCTCCCCCCTCTCAGAATACTGTTCCTCTGAGGTCTTCTTTTTTTAATTTCCAGATTTTTCCCCCCAAATGAGAACACTTACAACAGATGCAAGTCCTTTGCTTATTTGGCCTATGTATCAGCAGACAGTCTTTTTACAATGCAGAAAGGTTTTTAATGGGATGTGGAAAAGGTCTTCTCTCCCAAAACGCTAATAATAAAAAAAAAAAAAAAAATCTTTTTTTATTTTCTTCAAATTGCTTTTTATAACCCATTCAGCATTTTCAGGGACATAATTAAAACATCAAACAGTTTTCCTGCCGGTTATGCTAAAATTTGAATACTTGAGGCAGCCACTATTATTAGATATTAAAATGGACTTGAGTATTTATTTAAAAGATCCTCTTAAGTAACTATTCATTTGGGTTTGCTCTGTTTAATAAAAAGACAAGCCCCATAATGTGAAAATACCTGTTTCTAATAAAGACCGTAATTGGTAGCAGGAGGATTTTTTTAAATATAAAATATGTATTTTGTTCACTATTTTTCCAGCTTAATGCGACTAATTTCCCCATTCAACTTTATCCCTAAGGAAAACTAGGGAAAGAAAGGCCATCAGCAATACACAAAGCTCAGTAGTTTGCTTTCGTAGGGTGTAATTGCTATCGAGAAGGCTAGTAGCCGGGTAATTTTGGATTAAATGAGTACATAGCCTGAAAAAGGATAAATTAACCTCTGTAGAACTGAAATTAGATTCCAGTGAGTGACTGTTCTAGCTCAACACACACGGAGTCCAAGGCTGGGGACTATGTCGCCCAGGAGGAAAAGCCAGTTGAAATGCTGACTGCCCGTTCGCGGGTGCAGGGAGGGCAGGGAAGCCAACTCGGGAAGGAACGGATGGGGCAGAAATGGAAACTGAGAGCATTTGTTTCTCTTGCTGTTCCAGGGGTTTGTGGACGCTTTCCAGATAAATAAGAGGTTTCCCTCTTCACAAGACCCCAGCAGGCTTCTCAGAGACGAAAGCAGATCGGGTCAGTTCACTGGACACACGGTTACTGACGGCAGACGACACGATAAAGCCGTGCCGGACACACAGAGAAGAAGGTCGGAACAAGTGTGTGAATACCACGTGAGAAACAATTCTAATCTCCCTGGGGCTTTTTAACGGCAGTGAGATGGGCGAGTAAATCTAGAATACAAAATTGTGTGCACTGGGGCACCTGGGTGGCTCAGTCCGCTAAGCGTCCGACTCTTGATTTCGGCTCACGTCACGAACCCACGGCTCATGGATTCGAGCCCTGCATCGGGCTCTGCACAGCCTGCCTGGGATTCTCTCTCTCCCTCTCTCTCTCTGTTCCTCCCCTGCTTGTGTTCTCTTTCTCTCTCTCAAAATAAATAAACTTTTTTTAGAAAGATACAAAAAATTGTGTGGGCCAACTGCCTTTTGAATGGCACAGATATTACAAGCTTAGAGCGGGGTCGTCGCTCTGGTTCAGAACAAGACGGAGGGCTTCTCACGGAGGTGGCAGTGGCTGGACCGTGAAAAACACGCTGGCTGGGGAAATCACGTCCTGGTCAATCCTGCCCTTCTCGAAATACCTGCAACACTAGAGTGTGTTGAAACTTCTAGAATTAATTGCATACCTGTGACTCTGCCTACGTGAACTCATATCGGTGGGTTCAGTCCTCACCTTCTTTGTGAGATGGAGAAACAATGGCCACGGGACCTGCCCACATGAACTGGATATCACCCCCTGCAAGGAACTGTTAGATGCTGCTGAGGAACAAAGAGAAAAGAGGTGGAGAAATCAACATTGTCCTCTGGCAATCTACTTAAAGATCAGGAGGTAAACCATCATCGCCAGACAAACCGAACAACTGTAGGAAGGATACAGCAGGTACCAGATGAGAGTCATGGCTGTCCATGCGGTGAGAGGGAAGGATAGATAGTAGTGACCCCTCAGGCCGAGGCAGCTGGGAAGCCTAGCTTAAGAACCTAAGACTTGAACTTAATACGCCGAGTAAAGAACTCTGACCGTAGAACACGGGAGGCAGGGAGGAAAGGAAAATGCATTCCTTGGCTGAGACGTTACTGGCATTTTCAAACCAGAGAACGGATAGTTTCAATAAGGAGGGAGAGATTCCCCCAAGAGAATCTTCCTTCTCCCTCTCTCTGCTTCCTCTGTCCTTTCGAAGCACATCCCAGTCCCCAGCCCTTATCTAACTTGATGGAGCTGGCCAGTGTTATTTGGGGAGGAACAAGGGCTCGGAAAGACACCGTTGCCAAATTCTCCTTGATGAAAGGCTTTTGTGCTCTCGGCTCCATAACCCCCACCCACTCAGAGGGCTGGCCCAGATCTTCGGGCCCCAAGGTTAAGGACCCTGCTCCGCAGGTGGGGAGCACACCTGGGAATGCCACAGCCCTTCCCGTGGCCTCCCAAATGGAGTCGTTGGTCGTTGATGGATGGTAAACACACAAGAAGGGAGAGAACTCTGTGGAGCCGGTGCCGAGCACATATCTAAAGCCAAAGAATTTTGTTTCACTACCCTCTGTTGAAGTAAAAACAGCTCCAAGAGTATTCCCTGGAGTGTGAAACGGTTCTCTCATCATCCAGGGTTCAAAGACACTGTGAGGCGTGTAGCGTAGCTGAAAGTGTCTGTATGTAATAATGCCTTTATGATGTTGTTTTGTTTCTGGCTTGCCTTTACCTGAATTATCTGAAGACATTGTTTGAGGCTATAAAAAATATGAATAATATTAGGCCTTGAGATCAAAAATCATTTTTTATTTCCACGGTTGTTAGCCGCCAATATCCCACGCACGGCTCTCAATTTCCAAAGCGGCAGTGAAATGCTGGGGAGATCAGGTGAGCTTTTTTTTTTTTTCTCTTTTTCTTTTTCTTTCTCTTCTTCTTATTTTTATTTTTGTTATTAGGCACTGGTCTTGATTTCTGAAGCTGCCGAAAGCCGTTGGATACGGCAAAATTAATCAGAGGGAAAACTACCATTTAAACATGAGATAAAAGGGCACTTGGCACCGAAGCATAACGAGATGTCCACCCAATGGGACGAGTGACACACACCTTCCCGGGTGGCCCCGGGGGCTCCAGGAAGCCAGCGTGGCTTGAGAGGTGATGCTACCAATTTCGAGGACCAGCGGGGGCTGCACATTCAGAGAGGGCCTCCCACGTGAGGAGAGAACTCTCTGGCCCGCCCTCTGAAGCCACAAACATGCCTCTCTTGCCTCTTTGTCTTACTCTGCTGGCGAAGAACGAAGTCTGAAAAAAACGAAGTAAGAAGTTCCTTTTTGTTTTTTTGGTTTTTGTGGGTGGTGGTTTTTTTTTTTTTTTTTTTTTTTGGCACCTGTTACCTAATCACTGGACAGTCCCCAATATGCGTCCCACCAAGCAAATGAGGTCCAACGCCACGCTGACAGACGTTCACCTCAGGCTGACCTGCTCTCAGGCACGGGCTCCAGGCCCCACCATGTCTAACAGCTAACGCTGGGTGGCTCACATTCCCCATGTTGACACGCGAAGGCAGGGCATCTGGTTTCTGGCATCGCCTAACCCCTAACAAGGTCACAAATTTGGACAAGTCACTACCCCTGCCAGGCCTCAATTTCTTCAGGCTTTCTCCACTCTCCCAAGTTATTAAACCTCAAAATCATCGGTCCGTTGACGCCTCAGTCCTCGCTGGCCGCATTCCCAATGAACTTCTGAGTCACAGAGTCACGGCCTCCAACCACTCGCTCCTTCTCATCCGAGCTGTGCTGCCCTAGTTCCTAACCCATCTCCCTTCACCCTCCCTGCACTCCACCCTGACTCGACTTTCAGACTCACCCCCTTAAACGCTTCAGATTCAGTCTTGACCTTTTCGAAAGCTGTCAGCGGTTCCCCATCGCCTCTCGGCCAATGTCTGCCGGTCACGGTTCTCTACAACCTGCCAGACCTACCTTATTGCCCACTGCTTTCCTAAAGGCACCTGCCCTCCAGCCAAATGGCACATCTTGCTCTTTCCACGCATCTCTATGCTTTGCCCCCCCAGACACCTGCTCGCGCCCACTCCTCTTCCCGGGATGCCCTCTACCCACTCCACCTCTACCCTCACGCCTGATCTCTGCATATCAAAACTTTTTCCACTGGATTCGTGTGGAAGAAGATGCAGCAAAACTTGATTGGGAGAAAAATGGAAACAATCTGAATGTCTAATTGGACTAAAATGGCCAAATCAATTATGGAACAAGTATGTAATGACTTTGTAAACCATGGCTTTAAAGAATATTTAATGATATGTGAAAACTCGTTATTCTGTTGAGTAGGACCTCAGAAGTATTTATTCAGCAAAAGCCCAATTTTGTGAACTCTGTCTGTGTGTGTGCCTGTGTGCCTGTGTGTGTGTGTGTGTGTGTGTGTGTGTGTGTGAATATGTAGACATGTATACGTAGAGAAAAGTCTAGAAGGAATACACCAAAATGTTACTTCTGTTTTCTTCTAGGTGCTGAGATTATGAGCATGTTCATTTTCTTCTATATGCTTTTTAATATTTTCTCATAAATATGTATTGTTTTCAAACTTTAAAGTATAGTAAATAAGCATTAGCCATAAAACAGTAACAAAAGAAATTCTGCCTCGAATGTCCTCTCACATGTTATTCTGTCCTCAAAGTTCTTTTTTTTTTTTTAAAGATGTATTCATTTTTGAGAGACAGAGAGAGACAGCATGAGTGGGGGAGGGGCAGAGAGAGGAAGATACAGAATCTGAAGCAGGCGCCAGGCTCTGAGCCATAGAGCCTGGTGCAGGGCTCGAACCCACAAACGGTGAGATCATGACCTGCTCTGAAGTCAGACGCTTAACCAACTGAGCCACCCAGGTGCCCCATGTCCTCAAAGTTCTTCTTTATTTATTTTTGAGAGAGAGAGAGAGAAAGAGACAGAGCATGAGCAGGGGAGGGGCAGAGAGAGAGGGGGACACAGAATCCGAAGCAGGCTCCAGGCTCTGAGCTGTCAGCACAGAGCCCGACACGGGGCTTGAACTCACTGACCGTAAGATCATGACCTGAGCCAACGTCGGACGCCCAACTGACGGAGCCGCCCAGGTGCCCCTCAAAGATCATGACGGTGTGCTTCATCCCCCCCGAACCACGGACCTCCACCAATCGGATGTAACTTTTTCTGCATGTGAGCCCCTGACATGCACACGGCCTATTCGGCTTCGTGTCGGAGTTACTGTGTGTATCCTTCATCCCTCCCCTTTGGCTGTAAACTGCCTGGGAGTAAGGACTCTGTCACGTTGGGCTCCTCTCTCAGTCCAGATACACGGCGGAGCCTCCATGAGTGCTTTCCACTTGAATTGGCCACACTCGGGCTCTGGGTCCAAAAGGGTCGCTGACAGGGTAGTCTACACTTCGACCTCAGCCACCCTGGACATTTCAGCACATCTTTTTTGTAGCTCTGCGGGGAACTGGTTTGAAGAAAAGTAGCTCAAAAACAAAACAAACAAAACAAAACAAAAAGCAAACCCTTATGTATTCATTTCTTCAGAAAAGAAAAGGACACCAACTCCAGCTCACCTCTGGTCTCGTTAACTAGCTCAAGAGACACTCGGTAGCACTGACCCTGGAATACAAAGGCCATGTTCAAGGTTTCCTAGTGACTATCCCTAAAAACACAGAGCATTCTCATTCCTGAAAACCTAGTTACTAGATGTGCAGTCATTACTCAAATTTTTTACTTCTTGGTTCCTGAGCTAGGAAGTGTTAGCTACTATAGATTGAAACCCATATGGCCAGTAATTTCACACTGATCTCTAGTAAGAGGCTTTCCCAAGAGTTGTCATCAACCTGGACCTCAATCCATGATTCCACAGAGGCACAGAGCCTCAACTACAAAGACTTCCTCTTCTGGCCCCCAGAAGGTCTTGCCAACAGGAGTTATTTGCAGCCGCCATCATTTTGCTCTCCCTCACCAAGCCAGAGAAACGCAATTCTCCGATCTAGGTACAAGGGATGGCTGGAAATTACCCAGTTAGGCAGTGGAAACTGGGAGAGTGGGATGTATTCATTGCTTTTGAGGAGAATCAATATATGAAGGAATGATTCAAAAGTTACCACAAACCAACCCTCAAGTGTATCCCACTTCTCTGAGTTCTCTTCATCCTTCAAATCCTGCTCAATACCAGCCCTAAAGGAGACCATCTGAGACTATCCATCCACAATCGTTTCCTTGTCTGAACCCCCACAGCCTGCTGAATACCCACCTCATGAAGTTTGAGGAAAATCATCGACAAGGTAAATAGAGCATCCAACACAGAGATGAATACCTATGTAGTAGCCGTTTGATCATTGTCATCAATGAGCCATCATAGAGTTTTTATTAATGTTCCTCTGTTCAATTTCACGTCAGCTCCTTGAAGATGGGAATCGTGTCTTCGGACGTAAAGCTTTAACCATTCATCTTTGCTGGGAAATGGATTATTCCAGATCTCAGGAATTTCCTGGATAGCTGAGAGCTCAGCTCTTTGAGTATGACACGGAGATATTCTTAGAGGCTACCATTCAGACCACTGTCCTACAACCCCCCCTTGAACCCTCACGCAGAGCAGATTCTAAGGGGTTGCAGTCAGCGTCTTGGGGGACCGCTAAGGTGGGCAAGGTTTTCCGTATTCCTTACCACAGGACAATCCCACGTCTCCCCCTTCTTCGCTGGCTTCTGCCTCTGCTTTCTACTTCGCTCTGCCCTCATTCTTTTCCCTTTTGCCTCCTCTCAACCATCTTGGCTCTTGTGTGGAAATGGGTGGCCTCCCTAGGCATTGCCCGATGCTCCTCTCAGGCCCCAGTATCTGGGGCCCTCCCTGCCTGGGTCCAGACTTTACCACTGCCACTTTCACTCCCTAAGGAGGCTCCCTTTCTCATTACATCCAGGCCAGCTATCATTCTGGATGATGAAAATGAACCCTAAGATCACAGAGACTTTTACCCTCCTTCTAAACGACCTCCTGTTTCTGATAGAGAGTTAAAGATGTTCGCTTGTCAATAAAAACTGGTTGAGTCATGAAGTAGTCCCTGAACAAGAAGCTACAGGCTCGGGGCTGTGTTCAGCCTCAGCCAAGAAAAGGACGAGTGGGAGCCACAGAAACTTCCCAAAGCCATCCAAGTGTCTGCTGAGTTTTGAGAGGAATAGAAAGTTTTAGGTGAGTTAGTTTTGATTTTTGTAATTTCCTAAAGACATTTGACATCAGAAGCTTCTAGGGGCTCCAGACATCCTGGTCTCTGTGGCATGACCCAGCGTGTGGCAAGCCGCGGGGAGAAGAGACACCGCCTCGTTCCGCAGCCCTCTGCAGATAATTAGCACGGCTGAGGAGCAAACAAATTCATGCCTCCTGCTCTGTCTACGCAGCTCTCGTTGAGGTCTGGAAGAGAGGGACTTTTCTCTCCTCATCCAAGGCACGTGGAGGTGACTGGGGAGAGCCGCGCGGAAGATGAAAACGCTGTCGCGCGAAGCAACACGGCGACACAGTCTGTGAACTTCTTCTGATTTGCAAATGAAATTTTTCCCACAGACAATGCAGGCAGCACCAAGCTCTGATTGAAGACACAACTCATGAAAGTCTCCAAGTCAGAGTCGGAAAAACCTCCAGCCACTGAAGGCAGAAGGCAGCGCTGGAAATAACGAACCACATTAACTAAGAAGTCGCAAGAGCCATCTCTATTAGACAGCTGCGCGGGTCACAAGGAAACCAGACAGGAGACATCAAGAGGAAACTCAGGCTCCCCGGGATAATTGCAGTGCAATTAATGCAGGGTGAGTCACTGCCCTTGGTGCAAGTGGGATCCTGCTGCTGCAAAGACCAGAGGCTCGCAGACCAGCCATTCCCCTTCCTCACCATCTGTGGAACCCGAGGAAACCTCCTCGGGAAACCAGTCAATAAGATGACATCGTCATTTAAAAACTCAACGGCACGGGGCACCCGAGTGGCTCAGTCGGTTAAGCGTCCGACTTCGGCTCGGGTCATGATCTCGCGGCTCGTGAGTTGGAGCCCCGCATCGGGCTCTGTGCTGACAGCTCAGAGCCTGGAGCCCGCTTTGGATTCTGTGTCTCCCTCTGTCTGCCCCTCGGCCGCTTGCACTCTGTCTCTTGCATTGTCTCAAAAATAAACAAACATTAAAAAATTTTTTTTCTTTTAAATCAACTGCAGAATCCACAAATATCAACACAGAAAGTGCATCCTCTAGAAACCTGGAAATGGGTTTAAAAAGACACCTGTCTCAGTTTGTAGGTCCATCAGATCTCTTACAGTAACTCAAGGGGACAGCCAGTTACCAAGAGAGAAGAAAAAGGGAGGATAAGGTGACGCTGAGAGGCACTGAGCAGCCACCAGGTACTGGGTGCTGGGTGTGACAGTTTCCTCCTCTTTACCCTATGGGCTAATTCTTAAGTTTATTTATTTATTGGGGGGGGGGGGGAGTGGAGGGGCAGAGAGAGAGAGAGGGAGAGAGAAAAATCCCAAGCAGGCTCCGCACTGTCAGTGCAGAGCCCAACGCAGGGCTCGAACTCATGAACCTGTAAGATCTATGACCGGAGCCAAAATCAAGAGCTGGATGCCTAACCCAATGAACCAGCCAGATGCCCCATGGGCTCATCTTTCTATCCCCATTTCATGGATCTGGAAATTGAGTGGCAGAGAGTAAAGAAAAGAGAATTAAGGGGAAAATACAAGAAAGCAGAGGTAGAGGTTGAGAGTGGAGAGTGAGAGGAGAAAGAACATGAGTTTATCAGTGAACAATCCCCCACATTCTCCTCTCATCTCCCTGCCCCTTGGCCCTTTCCCTCTTGAAATACTAGATCTCACGCAAGACAGAGATGACCGTGTTATAAAAATACCAAAGGGCTCTTTCGAGAGGCACATGCAAGACACATGCGGGACTGAGCAACATGTCAGGCCTACGTGAGCACACAGCACATGCACCAAACCAGAGGGAGAATAGCAGTGCTCGTGCTCAGGGCGTGGGGTACATCTATCAACTGGGGAACGTGTTACAAATGCAGACTCAGATCAGTAGGTGATTCCGATGAGGGGGGTGGCCGTAAACTACGCTTTCAAAAAATACAATGGCGGAAGTTTAAGTTTTTGAATTAAAAGTCTGCCAGGTGGTGCTATGGGGAGCATTTCTCCACCCCCACCCCCCACCCCCATCTAGGAGTGCCTGTAGAATCCGAGAACTTTCTGGGGTGCAGAAGGGCAGAAGCAGCTTGGTCAAGTGCCCTGACTGCCTCCCCTGTCATCTCAACAGCCCTGCGGGAAAGCAAATTAGCAGGGACTTTTTTAGTTGCACCCAGTGCTCTCTTGGTGCTGGCTGGTACCTGCTCACAAAAGCCAATTGTGAACCATTCAGAAACTGGCAAGCTGCTGGCTAGACCCCGGCAGCTTAAAATCTGCCACCACGGGAGCATTTACACCACGGTAATTGGCCAACAGTAAAAATCAATTTTCTTTTTCTCTTTTCTCCATAGACAGCCAGATTACCAGCACACCACTGGGTGCAAGTGACAGAAAGGCTACTCAGACCAGTTTAAGTAAGAAGGGATGTTTCTTTGTTGTTATTACAAGGAAGTCCGGAGGGTAGAATTGCCTTTAGAGCTAGCTGGATCTGAAAGCTTAAAAGATACTGTTAAATCTTTGTGTCCTCATCTTTTGGCTGTTTTTCTCTGGGTTGGTTTTGATGTACAGACTTCCTTCAGGTGGCAAGGAACATGACAGCTACCGGCCTCGGATTCGCCTCCACCCAATTTACAAAACCCGAAGGAAAGAGATTATCCTCCTACCGGCTCTACAGAGAAGTCCTGAAAGGATCCTGGTCGGCTTTGGGTCACATGGCCATCACTGAACCAATCACCGAGACGAGGGAGAAGGAGGACTCCAACCGACCAGCAAGGATCATGTGACCTGCCCGGAGCTGGGGATGTAGCCACCTACCATGGTTGACGTTCGGGGTTTGTTTTAACACCTAGGTGAGGCAATGGACAAGGCCTTCTGAAATTAAAGATTTTGCTCAGCCTATCAGTGCATTGGATAGCAGGAAGGATTTCGGAAGTCAGTGGAAATCAGGCGGTGAGGAAATCTCACATGAAAAGACTCAATAATTGTCAAAGTGATCGGATAGGGAAATGGTAAGCTAGGGTGTCAGAGACAGAAAGCCCCATGAGTTGTTGTCAGGACTAGGTGGGATCTATGTAAACAGAGACAGGCAGATGTAGGGCATGTTGCAAATGCTCCCTAAATGGAAGTCGCCATTTATTATTATTATCTCTATATATGTAGCTTCAGGTTCCTCACCTATAAATAGTAACGATAGGGGCGCCTGGGTGGCTCAGTCGGTTAAGCCTCCGACTTCCACCCAGGTGACGATCTCGCGGTTCGTGAGTTCGAGCCCCCTGTCGGGCTCTGTGTTGACAGCTCGGAGCCTGGAGCCTGCTTCGGATTCTGTGTCTCCCTCTCTCTCTGTCCCTCCCCTGCTCGTGTGCTCTCGCTCTCTCTCTCTCTCTCTCAAAAATAAATAAACATTAAAAAAAATTAAATAGTAACGATAATAAGATCCACTTTGTGGGGTTGCTATGAGGTTAGGAGATTCTGTAGTACAGGCCTGACTTAGCATGGCTACTCCATATAAATCGCAACTGTCCCTATCAGGTGGAAACATTATTTTCCAAGACTCCCTTGCTCGTGTTCCAGCTCCTTCTTTGAATCATCAGAATAAACACTTGACATCCTTCCTTTCCTCTGAGCACATTAAGAAATAGTCAGGGAAATAAGACAACCATTTTGTCTCCAAAAAGAACATTCTGGAAATGTGTTTCTCTGGCAGTTTTTCCAGAGCAGGTCGATTTGGTTGAAGGGAAGTCAGATGTTAGCAAATATTTTCTCTCATGCTGATTTCCTGAGAAAATTGTACAAGTTACTGAAAGGTTAAAAAAAACCCCTCCAACCTCAAAAAAGACATGGAAGGGGGTATCACTGAAGTACACAAGATCTTTAGCAGAGTGGATAATATCAATGCATGTTGCTACTTTTGATACTGCCTCTATGACAGGAGTGGGGGCAGAAGAGGAAGTTCAAAAAAAACAAATTCAGAAGAGATAGATGGGAAGAGCTTTGTCACTCAAAGAATAATAAATGTTTGCAATGGCCTACTGGGCAAGGCTGTTGAGGTAAAGACAGTGGGTTTGTTCAAGTAGCAATTAGATGCTATCCTGGGGGAAAGACCGTATTACAAGAGAGAAGCATCAATGTGCTGAATGGCTTTTCACGCTCCTAACACTGCCTATGTTCTTTTCGTACTCTTAAGGGTCTGCAGTCCCAGCAGAATATGTGAGCACAGAAATTAGGCCCAGCGGTATGCCCTGGGAAACTGGGCCAAGAGAAATAATGCTGTTCAGGCAGGACCACGATTTGCAATGTTCGGCTATAGCATTCATTTCATTTCCATTGTTTCTTAGGTCTTGGGAAACACAGATGATGTGAGGGCAGAGAGTGGGAGACAGTCGGGTCCTCCGGTCCCCACTAGTTATACTCTGCTGGGCCCAATTATGCCACACGAAGCCTGCTCCCTTCCTGCGTTGCGGAATTCAATGTCATCTACAAATGGCACGTTAAAGTACACGATGCTTCTAAATAAGAAGGGCCCTTCGCCAAAGCACAGAGCTTTTCTTCTTGGAAGTCCATCGTCACCTTTGCCTTTCTCGCTCTCTGGAAACTTTATTCCTGCACCATGTTCCCAACATGGGGAAAAGTCAGCATTTTCAGATATTTCCCGAGGTACAATGTCTACACTCTGCTGGACGGTAGTATTGCACATTTCTCCTTTTAAGTTCTCTTAAGTTTTGTGTCAAAGACGTGATTTAAGTTTGTGGTCTAATTTCTTTACTTCACCATAAAGATGAAGTATTTGCAGACTGGCCTCCCAACTCTCGCTCCCAAGTCCCATTTAAAAGGAACAGGCAGACACACATAGAATCTTGAACATAAAAGGAAAGGGGCCATTGAGAAGGAACAAACATTTGAGAGGTGCTCATCTTAAGCACGAGGGCTAAAACTAAAGGAACCAACTCAGGCACCAGAAAAAGATTTTAGACTTGGTCCAGTTAAGATCTCAAAAAAAAAAAAAAAAAAAAGAATCCCATAAAAGTCTTGGAAATTAAAATTTTGGCCACAAAAACATTACGAGGTGGGCTTGGAAAACAGCATGAAATAGCTGAAGAGCAATTTAATCATGTAGAAAACTGAGTTGAGGCATTTGTGCAAAATATAATTTAAAACAACAGTAAGATTAAAATAGAACAAAAACAGTTGAGATGTGGAGTCTAGATTCTGTTTTTTCCAAAATTCAACTAAAAGAATTTTTAGTTGGGGGCGCCAGGGTGGTTCAGTCAGTTAAGCATTTGACTTCAGCTCAGGTCATGCTTTCACCGTTTGTGGGTTCAAGCCCCGCTTTGGGCTCTGTGCTGACAGCTAGGAGCCTGGAGCCTGTTTCAGTTTCTGTGTCTCCCTCTCACTCTCTGCCCCTCCCCTACTCACTCTCTGTCTTTCTCTCTCAAAAATAAAATAAAAACATTAAAGTTTTTTTTTTTTTTTTTTTTTTTTTTTTTTAATTTCTAGTTGGAGGACACCTGAATGGCTCAGTCAGTTGAGTATCCCACTTCAGCTCAGGTCATGAGCTCACAATTGGCAAGTTCAAGTCCTGCAACTGGACTCTCTGTTGTCAGCGTGGAGCCTGCTTTGGATCCTCTGTCCCCCCTCTCTCTGCCCCTCCCTCCCCTCTCAAAAATAAGTAAACATTTAAAAAATTTTTTCTAGTTGGAAAGAATGAAGGAAACAGAGCAGAGAAAACAAATTGTTTTCTTTTAATAGAAAAAATAATTTTATAGAGCTGATCATTCATAGTGATGGAACCACTAAGTTCCTAGAAAAGTAAGATGACTTTGAGCTAAACATACCATGTAAAACTTCATAAAACTGAGGCTAGAGTGGGGACGGGGGAATTCTATAAGGTTTCCAGGCAGAAAATAATCATTCATTTACAAAAAATCATAATAAAATTGGAATCAGACTTCTCAATAGCATACTGATAGAAAAACAGTAAAGCAATATGTTCAAAAGTGTGAGAAAGTAATTTTTCACCTGTAAAATCATATCCATTCAAATTACATTCAAATGGGAGGACAAAATAAATATTATTTTGACAATCAGAAAATCACAAACTTTACCATGTTTATATTCTCTGAAATAATTACTTAGAAAAAGCAAAACAAGAAAGGAGTGGATGAGGAATTCAAGACGGAGTTTTACTTAATGTATAGTTAAATGCAAATAATTTTGACGCATAAATAAATGTATAAAATTAATATTCAGAAAATTTCAAATGATGTCAACATGAGAACATGAGAAGATTGGGAGGCAGGAAAGTAAAAGCAAGCTAGAATTTAGTGTGTGTGTGTGTGTGTGTGTGTGTGTGCACGCACGTGCATGTAATCTAGACATTAACAGAAAAGTAAAAGAAAAAGTATGTGTTGAAAGTGTATGGGGAAAACCTCTGGTAATGGCAGAGTACCTCCTATTAGTACAAACCTCCTTCAGGTACCAACTATAATATATATATATATATATATTAAAGGACATGAAGAATAACCAAAACCAGGCAGGAATTGGAAGAGAGTCAATTCTTGGGAGAAGGAAGCAGCAATGAGTGAATTTCTCATTTTTAGAGCTTTTCACCTGAGGACAGATGGTAAGGCAACTAACTAAATCTTGGATAGAAACCCACAGTCTCGCAGGCTTGAGGATCCACAAGACAGAATTTGTGATGACCACAGGAACTAAAGAGTGAGAGAAAAAGTCAGAAAGGAGAGAATCAGAGAAGGGGAGCCTCCATTTCATAAATGAATTGTGCTAACTCCTGAATTATGCTGGTGTGAGGCCAACTTCAAGAGGTCCAGCTAAGCCAACAACCATAGAAGACTCAGAATGTGAAGTTTGAGTCTGATTGAGTTAAATGACAGCTAAAGCAAAAATATCTATACTCTTCAGAAGATTGTAACAGAATCTTTTAAGTTCTTTAAGATGTATCATTCAAAATGTCCAGGACACTATCCAAAATTACTAGTCATGGGAAGAAGCAGGAAATTATGACTCATCCCCAAAAGAAAAGGCAATCATTGGAGACTTCTTGCAAGATGAACCAGATGTAGAAATTAGCAGGCAAAGATATTAAAGTAACTAATGCAAGTAGGAATATGAAGCTCATATGAATACGAACAAGCAAAAGGAAGAAATCTCAGCAGAGAAATAAAAACTATTTTAAAAAAAGAATAAAAATTCTGTAACTAAAAAAACAACCTAAAATATTTAAAAATAGATTTAATGGCAGGTTGGATATTTGGATATTTTAATAAGTAAACTAAAGATAGAGCAAAGAAATGATCCAATAAAAAGCAAAGAATTATTTTTTATTTTTTAATTAAAAAAAATTTTTTTTGCCATTTATTTATTTTTGAGAGACAGAGCATGAGCAGGGGAGGAAGAGAGAGAGGGAGACACAGAATCCGAAGCAGGTTCCGGGCTCTGAGCTGTCAGCACAGAGCCTGATGTGGGGCTCAGACCCACGAATCATGAGATCATGACCCAAGCTGAAGTTGGATGCTTAACTGACTGAGCCACCCAGGTGCTCCCAGAATAATTTTGTAAATGAAAAGAACTACAGTGATCTGTGAGAGAATATCAAATATCATGTAATTGAAATCTAAGAAGGAATAACTACACAGAGGATCCTGGGAAAATGGCAGAGGAGGAAACACAAAAATCTTCCTACTAGACAACAATCACAGTGGCAGAATCTATCTGATGTAACTATTTTGTTTGTTAATTTTTAAAATATTTTTTAATGTTTATTTTTGAGAGAGAGACAGAGCACAAGCAGGGGAGGGGCAGACAGAGAGGAAGACACAGAATTTGAAGCAGGCTTCAGGCTCCGAGCTGTCAGCACAGAGCCTGACGAGGGGCTCAAACCCACAAACCATGAGATCATTACCTGAGCCCAAGTCAGATGCTTAACCAACTGAGCAACCAAGTGCCCCTGATGTAACTATTTTGTAACTCTGGAGTCTATTGAAGCCTTGCACAATAAATTTGGTTAATTTCAGCCAATTCCGCTCTTGGCACAGCAGCAGCTACCCATTCCCCATCCCCAGCCAGGTGGAAGGCAGATGTGCACATATTCCTAGAGCAGCTTGCACACAGCTTGCAGAAGCCAGGGTGGGTAAAAAGGACCCTGTTTTCAGAATATCAGATCTGTGTTCTGATTGCTGATTGCTGCTTTTGATCTCTGAGGTGCACAAAATTGGACAGCAATTGTTGTTGAACTTCACTTCATTGTTGCAAGCCCCCCTTTGATGGAAGTGACTTTCAGAGGATTTAAAGGCCCAGCAACCTGACTGGCATCATATTTCTCATCAGCACACTAGATACCAGGAGATGATGCCTTTGAAATTATTTTATTCATATCATTTTATACCCAGCCAAACTGTCATTAAAGTGTTGAGTGGTAGAATAAAGCCATTTTCAAATAAACAAGGACTTGAAATTTTCACCTCTTACAGTAATTCTTTGAAACTACTTGAGGTTGCACCCTAATAAACAACAGAATAAACCAAAAAAGAGGAAAATATAGAATCCAGGAAGGGTGGAACCAACCTAAAATGGCAATGTTTATTTGTTTATTTTTTGAAAGAGAGAGAGAGAAAACTAGTGAGAGAGGGGCAGAGAAAGTGGGAGAGAGAAAATCCCAAGCAGGCTCCACACTATTAGTGCAGAGCCCAATGTGAGGCTTGATCCCATGAACTGTGAGATCATGATCTGAGCCAAAATCAGAAGTCAGATTCTTAAACAACAGAGCCACTCAAGCGCCCCAGTTATACTTCAATCTTATAGAGCTATAAGCTTATGTTAGTAGACTCACAGAGGATTCAGGAAGGATATATTTGAGAAGAGAAAGAGGAAGGAAGAAAATATGGAAGAGTTTAAGAATGTGATTTTAAAAACAATTCATGAAAAAGAGAAATGTTATTAGAAATGACTCAATATGAACACAAAATTCACAATAGATACAAAAATGGTGAAACAAAAACATATTTTTAAAAAATACTCAATTTCGCCATTATTAAATTATTACTTTATGAATTTTGGCCAATCAGCTTAATAAAAATTATATATTGATCATATTGGTGCTAGTGAGAATGCAATTAAATGGGCACTCTCATGAGCTATTGGTGCCTTTTTTATCCCCCAGTTTTAGTGTCTTTTGTTTTTTAATGTTTATTTTTATTGTTTTATTTTTGAGAGAGACAGAGCGTGAATGGGGGAAGGGCAGAGAGAGAGGATACAGAATCCAAAGTAGGCTCCAGGCCCTGAGCTGTTAGCACAGAGCCTGACGCGGGGCTTGAACCCACACACCGCAAGATCATGACTTGAGGCAAAGTTGGTCGCTTAACCGACTAAACCACCCAGGTGCCCCTTGGTGTCTTTTTGAAAGGCAATTTGGCAATAGTGATGAAAAATTTTTAAATGCACTCAAGTAGCCACTTCTGCAAATCTAGGATAAGGAACCATTTGAATGTATGTCAGGGCATGAAGGTGTTCATCAGAGCATGGTTTGCAATAGCAAACATATAAAATGGTAACAACTTCAATGTCAATGTATGGCATTCCATGAATAAATCATAGCATGTCCACATTGAGGAGTACCATGAAGCCACTTAAAAAAATATATGTACACACGTGAAAAATTTCAAGCAATACTGTTAAATGAAAAACAGACAGGGGCGCCTGGGTGGCTCAGTTGGTTGAGCGTCTGACTTCAGCTCAGGCCATGATCTCACAGTCCGTGGGTTCGAGCCCCACGTCGGGCTCTGTGCTGACTGCTCAGAGCCTGGAGCCTGCTTCGGATTCTGTGTCTCCCCCTATCTCTCTGCCCCTCCCCTACTCATGCTCTGTCTCCGTCTCAAAAATAAAATAAAAACATTAAAAAGAAAAAAAAGAATTAAATGAAAAACAGCAAAACAAGATGAATATATAAAAATATGTTTATCTGAAACAAAAGCCTAGATATATGTTTAAATACATACAAATGAAGAAAAAGTGGCCTCTAGGGAGGGGAATACGATTGGGAATGGGTGGGGGGTGCCTGGGTGACTCAGTCTATTAAACGTCTGATTTTTGATTTTGGCTCAGGTAGTGATCTCACAGTTGTGAGATCAAGCCCTGCCTCCAAATCTGTGCTGGGCTTGGAATCTGCTTAAGATTCTCTCTCTCCCTTTTCCTTCTCCCCTCCCCCCACCTCCACTTATGCTCTCACTCTCTCAAAAAGGGGGGGAAAAAAAAGGATTGGGAATGAAGGGAAGGTAATGAGAAGTTTAATACATTGTTATATATTCTTTGATTAATTGACTTTTAGAAGATAAAATATTCATGTATAATTTTTAAATGAATAAATTCCCCCAAAATAAAATCAATATATTCTTAGGCTAAAAAATAGAGACCTAAGACAAAGAAGGTGATTGTCCTACTCTATCCTCTAGGCTGTGTATGTCAGCATAGTCTAACAATAAATGCTGAGGACCAACCATAATTGAAGAGGGCCATGCAAAAATTGAATCAAATCCAGAAGATGATAATTAGCATGGTAAAAGATCTGGAATATCATAATAGCTCAAGATCAAGATCTAAACAATGAGAATGCTTAAGGAGGGGCGCCTGGGTGGTTCAGTCGGTTAAACATCCGACTTCGGCTGGGGTCATGATCCCCCGGTACGTGGGTTCGAGCCCCGCAGTGGGCTCTGTGCTGACAGCTTAGAGCCTGAAGCCTGCTTCGAATTCTGTGTCTCCCTCTCTCTGCTCCTTCCCTGCTCATGCTCTCTTTCTCTCCTTCAAGAATAAATAAAAATATTAAAAAAAATTTTTTTTAACAATGAGAATGCTTAGCCAGGAAAAAAACAACATGGTTGTAAAGAAAGATTTTTTTTTTAAAACAAAAGACATGATAGCTCTTTTGAAATATGGAATTTATTCTGTGTGCAATTAGACCAATGGGTGGAAGCTATAAAAAGAAAATTTTAAATTCACTAGGAAAAAAAAGAGCCTTTATTTATAAAAATTTAAAGATTTAAAAGCAAGATACATCCTAATATCTGGAAAATTAGTACACTTTTTTAAATTCAAAGAATACGTAGTTGATAAAAATGCCGGGAAACAACCAGGTTCCTTAAGGTGGATTATGGTGAATCAGCCTTCAGAAAGGCTATTCCCAATTATGCTTTTTAAAGTATATGCACACTCATGAGAATGTTCACACAATAATATAACTTTCTTCACTCAGCAAATATGTATCGAGGATCTCCTATGTGCCAGGCATTGTGTTACGTGCTGGAATACTGTGTGCCAGGCACTGAACAAGGCAGCTGGCAGGTCCCTGCCCTTAAGATGCTTGGAAGTCAAAACCCTGCTCTCCCTACTCAAGTCATTTGCCTGCCCCACTGAGCCTTTGATGTTGCTAAAGTATGCAGTTTTAATTTTGTTTATCACTATCTGCGAAAACAAACTTTATTTTCTAGAACTTAAAACACACATATTTACATTTACATATATATATATATATAATAGCTTATTATATATAGTTTAATATATATATAATAGTTTATTATGCACAGTTAATTCCACTGTTTTGGGTACAATAAAATTGATTTTGAATTTTTTTTTTAATCTGCAAATGCAGACTCCTCAATTATTCCCCTTGCACAGATATCTTTTCCTTAACAAATATATTTAGCATCCTTTAAGGAACAGAAGGTAATTCAAATGGATTCTTACTTAAAAGATCATTTGAGACTAATAAATGAATTCAGTAAGTTTTCAGGGTATAAAACTAATATACATAAATCTGTTGCATGTATATATAGTAATAATGACCTATCAGAAAGAGAAATCAAGAAAATGATCCCGTTTACAGTTGCATTAAAAAGAATAAAATACCCAGAAATAAATTTAACCGAGGAGTGAAAGACTTACTCTCTGAAAACGATAAGACAGTGATGAAAGAAGATGACTAATGAACAGAAAAATATATCATGCATGTGAATTGGAACAATTAATATTGTTAGAAAGTTCATAATACCCAATGTGCCTACCTGGCTCAGTCCGAAGAGCATATGATTCTTGATCTTAGGATCAGGGATGCAAGCCCCATGTTGGGTGTAGATATAACTAAAAATAAGTCAATAACTGAAAAAAAAAAAAAAAATGGTCATAGTACCCAAAGCCCTCTAGAGACTCAACGCAATCACTATCAAACTAATGGCATTTTTCACAGAATTAGAACAAAAAATATTATATTTGTATAGAACCACAAAAGACCCCACAGAGCCAAAGCAATCTTGAGAAAGAAGAACAAATCTGGAGGTGTCACACTCCCTGATTTCAAATGATATTACAAAGCTAAAATAATATGGTACTAGGACACAAACAGACACATAGATCAATGAAATAGAGTAGAGGGTTCCAAAAATAATCCCATGCTTATGGGGCCAATGAATCTGCAACAAAGGAGGCAAGAATATACCATGGGGAAAGACAGTCCCTTCAGTAAAAGGTGTTGAGAAAACTGGACCACTACATGCCAAAGAATTAAAGTGGACCACTTTCTTATACTAGATACAAAAATAAACTTGAAATGGATTAAAGACTTAAATGTCAGACCTGAAACCATAAAACTCTTAGAAGAAAACATGGGCAGTATGCTCTTTGACACCGGTGTTGGCATACTTTTTTGGACCTATCTCCTCAGGCAAGGAAGCCAAAGCAAAAATAAACAAATGAGACTACATTAAACTAAAAAGCTTTCGCACAGTGAGGGAAACTATCCATGAAATGAAAAGGCAACCTACTGCATGGGAGAAGATATTTACAGATGATATAACCGATAATGGGTTAATATCCAAAACATATAAAGAACTTATGTAATGAATATCAAACAAAACAAAACCAACAATCCAATTAAAAAGTAGACAGAGGACCTGAATAGACATTTCTCTAAAGAAGACATACAGATAGCCAACAGACACATGAAAAGATGATCAACAACACTAATCTTCAGAAATGCAAATCAAAACCCCAATGGGATATCACGTCCCACTTGTCAGAATGGCTAGTATCTAAAAGACAAGAAATAACAAGTGTTGGCAAGGATGCAGAGAAAGGGCACCCTCATGCACTATTGATAGGAATACAAAATGGTGCAACCACGATGGAAAACAGTATAAAGGTTCCTCAGAAAATTAAAAATAGAGCTATCACACAATCTAGCCATTCCACTTCTGGGTATTTATGTGAAAAAAATGAAAACACTAATTCAAAATGATGCATGTACCCCTATGTTCATGGCAGCATTGTGTAGAATAGCCAAGGTATGGAAGTAGCCTAAGTGTCCACTGATTGATGAATGGATTAAGAAGATATGGTATATAAATACAGGGGTGCCTGGGTGGCACAGTCGGTTAAGCGTCCGACTTCAGCCAGGTCATGATCTCACAGTCCGTGGGTTCGAGCCCCGCGTCAGGCTCTGGGCTGATGGCTTGGAGCCTGGAGCCTGTTTCCGATTCTGTGTCTCCCTCTCTCTCTGCCCCTCCCCCGTTCATGCTCTGTCTCTCTCTGTCCCAAAAATAAATAAAAAACGTTGAAAAAAAAAATTAAAAAAAAAATAAATACAATGCAATTTTACCCAGCCATAATAAAGAATTAATTCTTGCCTTGTGACAACATGAATGGGCCCAAAGTGTATTATGCTCCGTGTAATAAGTCAAACAGAGAAAGATAAATACTGTATGACTCCTCTTACAAGTAGAATCTTAAAACAAACAAACAAACAACAACAAGAAAAAACAATGGAACAAACAAAACAGAAAGAGAGTCATAGATGCTGAGAAAAATATGGTGGTTGCCAGAGGGGAGGGTGTAAGGAGATGGTAAAATAGGGGAAGGGGATTCAAAGGTAAAAACTTCCAGCTATAAAATAAGTAAGTCAGAGGATGTAATGTACAGCATAGGGTACAGAGCTCCTAATATCATAACAATTTTGTATGGTGACAGATGGCAGCTAGACTTATGGTGTTGATCACTTCATAACATATATAAATGTTGAATCATTGTATTGTACACATGAAACGAATCCAATATTGCGTGTCAACTACACTTCAATTTAAAAAGATTATTTGGTGCAGCCTTTGTCCAGAATTGGGAACCCTCTACATAGTGGCACCAATAGGCACCCTCCTGTTCTCACTTTCACATTAATGGTAGTCATAAGGATTCCAAAAAATGGATGCTCTTACAGAGAAAACTACAGGGAGAGTGCTCTCAGCCCAGCCCTAGTGGAAGCAGCTCACTCCACCATCATAAGGCTCTTACAGAGGAAAAACCTTCTCTGCTCTGACCCTTGTGTCCCCCAGAGCCTCGAGAACAGCCTGAGCCTTCTCTCCTCCATCTCTACTTTTCCAGATGCTTGAAGTCAGCAGCCTGGCCCTGAGTCTTCCCTCTACACAAACACTTCTGAAAACGCTCTTCCTTTGTGTTCCATGTTTCCAACCCTTAATCTCAACGTTGCTTCTTTGAGACTGCTTATGCACTCAAAGTAGACTTTCTGGGTCTTTCCCAAAGTCCCTCTTCAACCTAGTGTCCCTTTTAACCATCCTCACCCTACGTAATAAATGGCTGCTCCCAGTAAGTAAATATATAATCAGTTTTCTTAACCTATATGGGAAGTCCAACAATGCCGCCATGTTGGAGGGTTAATGCAGAAGCATCATAGGAATTGTCCCACAGGCAAACAGCATGGCCCTGGCTTTTCCAGAGAAATTGAGGAGGGATCATGCTGACGTCTGGGGCTACTCATGTGCATTACACAAAACAATACCCATGAAGCACAGTGCCTGGCACCACAGCCCCTAATGACATTGGCCCTCAAAATTGTTATTAAAGGCTCACATGAAGGTTCTCATTGCTGAGGACAATGAAAGCTGTCTTGCTGACCCGGTGCTCAGTGAGTCATTGTGTCTTCAAGACACTAAGGCAAGGGCCAAGAAACATCCAGGCCACCCTACATGCCACTTGACCAATCATCGCAACTGCCTCTGATTGACCAGCACTTTTCACTTCTCCCACTTATCTCGCAGTGACTCCTAGGTACTCTGTGAAGCAGGTAGTGTTGTCTCCACGTGACACAGGAGGCCCAACAGAACAGAGAAATCTGCCCAAGGATATGCAATGATTTGGAGAGCCAGGAGAGGACGGACCCCTCCCTGGCTCCGTTCATCCCTTGCTAGTATGTCATGAATATAACACCATTCACCAGGGACTTGGGAAGAAATGGGGCAGCTGCCTAATTCCAGGGCTGGGAAGTCCTTCTTAATAAAGGGGACCTACTTCTGGGTCTCCTCAACAGCCCAGGCATCACCACAGGCCAAGTCCATCGCCAGCCTGGTTCGGCCAAAAAATATGCAGCTCAACTACACTTGACTCTCAAAATAAATACTTTAAGTAAGAACAGATGCCGTCAGCTTGGCCCAGAGCCATCAATGGCACCAATGGCTTGTACAAAGCTCTTGGAGCACAGGGAACACAGCAGGAGGCCCTTGGAAAGTGCCAGGTCAGGCTTTCAGTTCCTTCATAGCACACTCCCTGGGTGGAGGCGAAGATTCTGCCCAAGAAGACACATTTCAGGAGAAAAGAGGTTGTAGCACAGCATGGAGAGCTCCAGTGAAGGGCCAAAAAGCTGGTTCTCATTCCAGCTCTGTAGCTCCAAGCAAATCCCTCTGGCTCTGGGACTCAGTTTTCTGTAAATGAAGGTTGTATTGAGATTCAAGGAGCCTATTGAATTGTAAAGAACTGTCCAGACGAGTGGGGGATTAGAGTAGACTGAGACCACCCTGGAGTGTCCTATGTTGCTATCATCAGGCATAGGGGAGAACCAAAAGGGGACTGTCCAAGTAGCTAGGGCTGGAGGACTGGGACAAGAGAAGGCCAAGGACAGGATCCGGACTTCTTCCCTCCTGATTTCCAAATAGAAGCCTCCAGAAGACAAGGTTCAAATTTTCCCTGCCTGCTTTACTTTCTCCTTTCTTCCTTTCCTCCATCCTTCTTACTTCCTTCTTTGATTCTTTCTACTATATGGTTCCAGCCATTGACAATTCCTCTCCATTCCTGAAACAAAATATGCTTTCTCTCTCTCATCTCAGGAAATTGTACCTGCTGTTCCCTCTCTCCAGACCTTTCTTGCAATACCTCCTAGTCTTCGAGGACTCAATTTAGATATCACTTCCTCTGGGCTGGTTCCGGGGTCCCTCTGTTAACTTCTCATGGCAGGGACTTCTTATCCATCAGCCTCTCTTACAGCAGGGTCTTGGAAAGTGTGCAGAGGTAATGAACAATAATATATTTCTCAAGGACACAGGGCAGATGGATGGGGCCCGGGTTCTCAGTCTACAAATCCAGTGCTCACTCATTCATTCATTCGTTCAATTATTTGTTCACATAACAAATATTTGTTGAACACCTTCAATAAACCAGATACTCTGCCAACCAGTGGGAAAAAGACAAACCCTCTATTCTCAGGGAGTTTGGGTTGTAGAAGGAAAGGACAGGAAATATGAGAGCGAGAAAAATAATCTGAGTGATGAGTGTTACGTGCAAAGTAAAAATAAACTAATGTGATAGAGCTTGATCAGGTAGATAGTTGAGATTGAGACTGATAGACGAGGAAGTCTTCTCTAGAGATGGAACTGAGACCAAATGACAAAAGAAAAAAAGAAAGCCACCCTCGTGTCAGTGGGAAGAGTATTCCAAGAACGGGACGGCTTGTCCAAGGGCCTTACATGGGAGGTTACAAGAGAAGAAAGGTTAATGGGATGGAACGTTTGTGAGAAGGCTGGTGAAATAGTAAAGGGTTGGTTTGTGTAGGGCCCCGCAGACCATGATCAGGAGATTCTATTTTAGTCGAGGGGAGTGGCGTCCATTGGAGAGTTTTATATTGAGAGTGGTGTGATAGAATTCACGTCTTTAAAAGATTAGCCCAACCACCTGTAGAGATGGTTGGAGGGGGTGGGGACAAGAGGAGAAGTGGAGCATCCAGTTAGGAGGCTGTTGTGTTAGCCCAAGAGGTAATGTGGGCCTGAGCCAAGCTGGTCATAGGGATAATGGAGACAAGTAGATGGGCCCATGTTGGAAGGTAGAATTGTTTGGACTTGCCCATGTTTAGAGAGTAGAACTGAGAGAAAGTGCTCATGGATTGGATACGGAGATGGGATGAAGAAAAGGGATCTCAAGGAAACTGGGTGGATGGAAGTGTCCTTTCCTATGAGGGGGGACAGGAGGCTGGAGAAGGCTTAGGACAGATGATCAGGATTTACTAGGCCCTATTCATTTTTAGGTGCCTATTAGATACCCACAGGGAAGTGTCACCTGGTAGGATAGCTTCACAAGATTGAGCTCTGGGGAGAGAACATACTTGGGCATACAGATTTGGGCATCATCTGCTTTAGGTGACATTTCACGTTATGGGTCTGGATGAGATTTCTTGGCAAGAGAGAACATGTAGGGAGAGGACAGAGCACAGAGCCCTGGATACACCAACATCGGTGGGGGGGGGGGGGGGGCGGGGGGTATGAAAGAGGAGGAGCCATCCAGCAAAGACACATAAAGGAATGACTAGAGAGAGGTAGAAGAACGAAGACAGTGTGGGCCCCAGAAGCCAAGAGAAGGGAGGTTCAAGTTGTCTTCCTTTTGTAATTCTGCTTTGCATTCTGGCACTAAATGACTCCATGGCCCTTACCAGGTCCTTGCCCCTGCCGTTCTCAGTTCCTCCTTGGACAAAGGAGGAGGCTGGAGGTGTCAGTCTCCTGCTGACAGCCATCCCTGTGCCATCATGACTTCAGGATCTGCCTCTCCCTCCCCACGATGAGGGCTCTCCAAGACTAGGCTTTGCTTTGGCTATTAGCTCAAGCTCCCTTGTTGGTAGGCCTTTCTTTCTTCCCCCAGAAACTGTAGAGCCATGATCTCTGAAGACAATCCCAGTGACCCAGGAGGGCCTGCTCAGAGCTTAACTCATAGGTGGGGCACATCTGATGGCCATGAAAAGCCACTTGGAAAGAAACCCAGAGGAGCATTAGGGGAACACAGTGCCCTTGGACCCAGGGCTGCCGTGGATGTTGGCCATGACGTGTCCTGCCAAAGAATATCCAGCCACGGGGATGCTCTGCTCCCCAAAGTAGGGCACCCACAGGACCATATTTGTGTTTGCCCAGAGGGGGGTGACTTTTTCTCATTCACACAAAAGTGCCATATAAGCAATGCCACGTGACGCCACTTTGGACTTGTCCCTTGTATTCCTTCTTCCTAACATGAGTTCTCGAGCTCAGCGCCTGGTTTCTTTAGGCCCACTGCCTCGTGTCTTTGAGCCTGTCACCCATTATCTACAAGCCATTTGCATTATTTAGGCACATTGCCTAACACCCGGGCTGAACTCCCTATATCTTTGCGTCTGCCCCACATTTCTTTAGGTTTGCTGTCTGGATTACTTAAGCCCGTTGTGTCGTATCTCTAGGCCTGCCGCCAGATTGCCCAAAGCCCTGGGAACTTGGGCTGCTGCTGAATATCAGGGCTACCTGGCACATTAACACTTCTCCACGGGGCTGCTGTCAGGAAAGGGAATGAACGCCCTCGTCTCCGGCCTCCACGATGACCACTGTGATTAGGCCAAGGGCTCAGCCACGCTTTGAAAGGAGTGTTCGTACAGTTTGTTTCCCTCCATGATACCTCCCAGGCCAAATCCCCCAGAGACTGATTCACAAACCCATTTTGCCTTTTTTTTTTGTTTTGTTTTGTTTTTTTTTTGTTAAGCCATATTTAATAGGGAGCCGAGCGTGGAGAGCCCTGTGCCTCCGGCCGGGAGCTGAGGGCTGGCAGGGCAAGCAGGCAAGGAATGGCCAGCAGCAGGGGTGAGAGCAGGCCAAGAAAAACCCCCAGGCCTCAGGCGGTGGCAGGAGGGTTGCCCAGACGGCCTGCTCACCGAAGTCTGGCCTCGGAGCGCCTGGGGACTGGCCTGGCTTGGAGCCGGCAGCTGTTGCGTGGTCCCTTTGCACAGAGCCAGGGAGACAAAACAGAGCCTGGTTTTAAAGAGACACAAAGTGGTCTCTTCAAAGAGCCCTGCAGCAATCGGACCAACATAGGCCGATGTTCTCACGCAGGGAAGGGGCCTCGAGAAGCATAATGTACAATATCCATCACATGCAAGAACGTGGGGCTTGGACAGAAGAGTAAGTAATGCAACTTGCATTTAGCAACCCCCTTACCTGCCAGGCACTGTGCTAGGCTAAGTGCTTTACATAGCCCACAACAACTAACATGTACAAAAATACCATGAAGGCACAGCTATGGTCTGCATTTTACAGATTAGAAACCAAGGTTCACACCTATTAGAATAGCTAACGGTTTAAAAGCTGATAATATTTTTTTTTATTTTTTTAAAAATGTTTTTGCTTATTTTTGAGACAGAGCACGAGCAGGGGAGGGGCAGAGAGAGAGAGGGAGACACAGAATCCGAAGCAGGCTCCAGGCTCCGAGCTGTCAGCACAGAGCCGGACGCGGGGCTTGAACTCACAGACTGTGAGATCGTGACCTGAGCTGAAGTCGGACGCTCAGCCGACTGAGCCACCCAGGCGCCCCTAAAAGCTGATACTATTAAGCACTGGCGAGGACGCAAAGCCGCTGGGATTCTCATCCATCGCCGGTGGGAATACAAAGTGGTACAGCCACTTTGGAAAACAAGTTGGCAGTTTCCTACAAAGTGAAACATACACCAACCATATGGCCCAGCAAGCACGCTCCTGGGTATTTACCCTCGGGAAATGAGACCTGTATGTAAATGTTTACAGCAGTTTCATTCACAATCGCCTCAAACTGGAAACAATTCAAATGTCCTTCAACTGAAGAATGGAGAAACAAACAGGTTCTTCAAAACCATAGAATATTACTCGGCAATACAGGGAGAAAACATGGCTGAATCTCAAATGCGGTTTGCCAAGTGAAAGAAAACTGGAGTTATATGGTCACATACTGTGTATTCCATTTATGTGACATTCGCGTGAAGGAAAAATGATAGGGACGGAAAACAGATCAGTGGCTGCAGGGGGTGTTGGGGTGGGGGTGGGGGGGTAGAAGGGATTGAATACAAAGAGTGCATTTTTGGAGGGTTTTAGAAATATTCTCTACATGGTTTTTTGATCGTGGTGGTGGGTCCACAATTGCATATGTTCGTAAAAATTATAGAACTGGGACACTAAAAGGGGTGAATATTACTGTATGCAAATTGAACGTTTATTTATTTATTTTTTAATGGGGAAAAAACCAACAACAGAGGCTGAAGGAGATAAAGTAGGTTTCCTAAATGCAACCAGCCAGGGAGTGGCAGACTCAAGATTCAAACCCGGCTTTTAACCACCACGCTGGAGACCATCTGATCCGAGCCTCGTTCTCCAAGTTATTTAGGGAACGGCAGCTTCTGGGGACTCGGCTTTTTGTAATTAATTGAAGGGTGATCTCCAACTCGTTTATCTTTCAGCTCCTCTTGTTGCAAAGGTTTTTGTTGTCTGAAAATACTATCACACCTTACTACTCTAGCCACTAACTCTGATCACGCGTGAGTACCACTAACGCGCAACGCTTACTGAGTACTTCCAAGGTGCTACGCAATTTATAGGCATCTCATCCTCCTGTCAAGCCCTGAGGCGGTATCATCATCTCATAGTGGAAGAGGAAACTGAGGCACTTGGAGATGAAGTAAGTGACCAGGACCCCACAACAGAAGGTGGTACAGCCAGGATTGAGCCCCGGGCACCCCCATCCCAACTTCCCACCTGCCACCTTGTCCCTTGTGAAAGTTTAGCACCCTCTACGGAGCTTTCCCCCAAGGGACTTCAGGTGCCAGAATGGATTTTTGTCCAATCCGGAAGAGCCAACCAAGCCACAGAGGTCAGCTGTCCTCCTGTCGGACACCTGACCTTTCCACCGTTCTACTGGGCGAGGGTGCGGGAGGACACTGGTGAGCGGCCGAGGGTCATTCGGCACCGGGAGGGAGAGAAGAAACCGAGGAGAGAGAGAAGCCACTTTTGTGGGATGAACAAGTGTCAATGCTCGCTCTACTCAATCCCGGAGGCTTCATTCCTGCTCATTGTTCCTCATTATCAGAGCTAACTATGTTCAGGCGAAGGGCGAACATGTTCCTAAATTTATGTCTCTGTGTGCGACCACGACAATGTGTGTTTTGTGTGCTTCTCCCTGAAAAACTCCTCTTGTGACACAGGCGACCCAGCTTGGACTTGGCCTTTCATGTGCATTACCCACTCCGACTGGCCCCTGCTGGCAGATTTTTCTTAAAGTCTAAAATGAGGGGCTAACCTTCTCTTCTCAGCTTTTTCTTCTCCGCTACCTATAATCTTGATTTGACTCACACAAAAGTGACTCAGTGGGAAACCCACTCAAGAAGGCTTTGACAGGGAACAATGGATGGGCACCTCTACAGAGGCCGGCCCGCCGCGTTGAGAGAGGGAAAATGGATTAAAGTTTAAAGATGTCATGTATGTTAACCGATCAGTATCGGTTTTATGTATTTTGTCAAAGAGACAGCAGTGAAGCTGGGCCTATGAGGGCAAGGGGGTGCAAAGGAGGGAGAAGTGGCCCCCATACACTTTGGCCAAAGGCCTCACCAGAGATAACGAGCCCAAGAAGCTGGAGTGTTTGAAAGGTAATAATAACAATAATAAAGAAGAAAGGGCTGAGAGGAGATTGTCGTGGGATTGTTGTGTGTCAGCTTTGTCCTTCCACAATGGCCCAGGGCCAGGAGCCAGGCAGTCATTGGGGCAGCAGAGCGGCTCCTTCAGAAAGCAGACACCGCTCATTCAGCCCTAATGGCTTTCTTCCAGGATAATGCTCCATGGGCTCCCCTGGAGCAGGCAGAAGCCCAAGGGAGTCATGGGTGAGGCGGGAGAGAGGCGGCTGAAAGGAAGGGCTCCCTGCCGGCTCTCTCGACGGCCAGGCCCAGCACAGAGCACAGGAGCAAGCAGGCCTCAAGCCTGCATGGGGCCTCGGCCCTGACCTCGCTTCTTGTTCTGGGAGGAGGTTACCCACAATGCCCTTCTCCCCTGACAGGAAGTCAAGAGAATAGATTTGGCCTCTGGAACTTCTGTCTTCAATATCCCTGAAGGAAAGTGGAATTCCCCACTCTGATTTCTTTGGACCCCTAAGCACTTTTCCTTTCACACAAACCTCCCTTTGTGAGAGTTGCTAGAATTTTCTCAAGCAGTGAACAGGCTGAAAATTGAGTGCCTTTGACTCCTCTTCCTGAAGCAGTCCCGACTCAGGCAGGACAAGCCCAACTTCCTTGGAAGAGGTGGCGCACGGCAAAGGATGCATTCGTAGCCTGGCCACTTCCCCTTCACGCCCAGGACTCAACGGACGGGCAGTGAGGGCAGCCATCTTGGCCGGGCCTGCGGTGTGTGTCCTCTAACTGGACTACTTCAGAGATGGGCAAGGGGGAGGCTTGGTTTGAGGAACGTCCATGGACTCCCACTGGCCCATGGTTTGGAGGCAGCAGAATACCGAATCCAGCTCCGACCGGCCTGTGAGAGCTGATTGTTGAATTTCCAGTAATTTTGCGAGCCAGTTTTTCGCTCCTCCCACTTGAACCACGTGAATTTATTTTCTCACGGTTCTGGAGGCTGGAAATGCAAGATCAGGCTCCCAGCAGGATTAGTTTCCCCTGAGGCTTCTCTTCTTAGCTGGCTCTCCTCATGTGGTCATCTTTCCGTGTGCCTCAAGCAGGTTTTTAAGAATTATGTGCATTTACCACCCAATAAATTATATTAACAGCAAAGGTGATAACCACTCAAAACGCACTGCTGATTTTTACTATTATCTACGCTTCTGAGGCCACGCATGTCTATTGTATCTATGTGGTGGAAATACCATATTAATGGCATGCTTATGATCATCTCTTCCCAACCCCCATACAATGGGGTCACACGGATAGATTGACATTGGCCATGGTAGAAGATTTACACCATAGCAATTGGAACATGTTACAAGTCAGGGCTTTCCCCGACAAAGTGCTAGTTGTTAAACATTCATCAGTGCACTGGCTAGGGAACTGGTCTGGTCCAGCCCCTTGGTCACCGGACCGAGTCACTTTCTCTCTCAAACAAGACGACAAGACATGGGATGGCAAGTTGCTTTGAAGACAAACAATATAAAAGTATGAGAGCTTCCGAGGTTCCCGACCCCATATTCATGCACACATTTATCCGTCCACTCACCCTCTTTTCTCTTTCTTTCTAGAAGAAAATATTGTGTTAGGGGGGAAAAAAAATCATTTCCAACTCTAAGACCCTTTATGAACAACCTGATCTGATGTCTGCCTTTAATCAGGATAATTCAAGCCCAGACAGTTGACCCTCGTGCTTGCTCAGGAGCGGGGGGCCAGGACGGACAAGTTCCTGGCTCTGGGACATCACCTCCCTTTGGGCCTCACACACCCTCTCCGTCTCTGAACCTACGCTGAGAGGGTGGCGCCATAAACCCTCCTGTGGGGTATCTGCGTCTGAATAGGAACCTGAGAGGTGGAGCGGCTTTCGGGACCCTCATGGGTTCTCGGGGGAGGGATTTCAGGTGACGAGAGTGTTCTGCAAGTTTGAGACTGGTGGCCTTCCAAAAATACATCATGGAGGCAACTGCGTCTCTCTCCTCCACTTGGCCAGGCCTTACTCTCTCCTGCTCCAGACAGCAGTGATAATAACTAAAGTTCGCGGAGTAGTCAAACACTGGCTCAAGCACTTTAATCTCATCTGGGCCTCCCAGAAGTAGGCAGTGTCTTAGTTCCACTTCGCAGCCAAGAAAACCAACACTCAGAGAGCTTCCTCTACTTGGCCACCCTGCCCTGCCGGGAAGCCGCCAGCTAGAACCCAGACCCAGGCCGGCTGGCATCAGAATTCTTCCTCCTAATCGCGATGCTCGGTGGCTGCCAGGAAGGGGTCCTTTCTGACCCAACGGTCCCCGCCCTACCTGCCCCTACTCCTCAGGTCTGGTCCGTGGAAAACAAGAAAATGGCAGGGAAGAGAGGGAGGGGCAAGGGGAGAGGCCGAGGAGGCCGGGAGCGGGTGAAAGCATGTGCAGGGGACACAACTGTCACGGGTCTGCCTCTACTGGGCATTCCCTTGGCCCTCACTGCCTAGGAGTTTACAAGGGCAGACACTGTCTCAGGGTGAGGCTCACTCAGGCCCGTTCCTCTTCCCCTGCCACACTGGGCCCAGTGCCCACATCAAATTCTTACAGATCTTAAGAGAAAGAGGCAGGATCCTGAGACTGTCCAGCGTTCTGTGGTCACACCTGCCCCTCCTCCCCTCCCCTCCCCTCCCCACCCATCCCCCAAACAGGAGAGCATCATCAGACAGGCCCCCACACAACAGTGGGGATACATTATATCCATCATTTTCTGAGGGCCTCACCATCTGATACAAGAGACACTTTTTTTTTAGTTGTTGTTGTTGTTGTTAACCTGTATTCGTTTTAGAAGACAGAGCGGGAGAGGGAGAGGCAGAGAGTGAGGGAGACACGGGATCCAAAGCGGGCTCCGGGCTCTGAGCTGTCAGCACACAGCCAGACGCGGGGCCTGAACCCACGAACCACAAGATCGTGACCTGAGCCCAAAGTCCCGGACTCTTAACAGACTGAGCCACCCAGGTGCCCCTACAAGACACTTTCAAAGGCAATTTTTCATGGCCTCTTTGAGGACAGCATGCGCGAAGAGGATGCCCTTTGCCAAAAGAAAAAGTTAATTCAAATGCCTCCGGGGTTTGGCCCCAGAGGCCACTCAGCCCAGCTGGGTACGAGGCCTGGTCTCTGGACTCGCGGCCCAGTGCTCCTTTTGCTGCAACAGGGCCATGTGATCTCCCCACCCAGCCCCATTCCCCAGGAGGCCTAGTTTCTAAGCGGCAGATGATATCAATTGGTCCCTGGAAATGTATCAACCAGAGACCAGAAGAAGAGCGCCAAGAGGAGAGAAATACTTGAGATTCCTGTTAAGGAACAATGTTGGGTTTGACCTGAATAACACCAGCGAGAAAGGAGAAAATAATCATGTCAGACATTACATAATCTGAGAAGACACAGATTGAAGCTGGAGCTGGGAGGAAGGCCACGGGTGAGGTTTCAGAGGGGGCACCTTTCCCCGCGGGAAGAACGAGGGGTGGGGAGGGCCCCTGACACACACTGGCTGAGCTGTTGCCATCTGCCGGGCACCGGGCGGATAGGACGTGCAGATCTTTGCCTCCACAGCCCCATGGCCTGAAGGTTATTCCCCGCAGTCTACAGACAAGGGAACTGAGGACGATTTCATCCTCGGGCAGCAGTGCTGAGAGGCCCCGCAGGCTTTTCCTCCAATGGGGAGAAGGCAGCCAGTCAGTGTGGCGTTCAAGGGTAAAAACCCCGACGGCCCAAAAGTGGAAGCAACCCGAACGTCCATTAACTGGTGAACGGAGGGAAAAGATGCCATGGATCTCTGCCACGGACCACCACCACCTAACAGCCAAAAGGACCTGACTTCTGACACGCACCGCTACGACACGGACGGGCCCCAGAAATCGCACGCGAAGTCTCGCATTCTCCACAGGATGGCATAAGCCCCAGAGGGAGAACATGGGTTCTCGGGGGCAAAAGTGTTCCTAGGTGCATCACCCTAGCTGGTGGCCGCTCAACTCTCCCCAACAACATCGTATTCCTTGGTTTCTAATTCCGTCTTTGGGGAGACTTTTCCCTAAATCGAATCCTCCCCCCCACCCCCACCGTGACCCCGAAGGAGAGCGGACTCCCCCCAGTGGGAGAAGTCCGACGCAAAAGACGGTGCCAGGAAGAAAGGGGAGTCTACACAGAGAGAAAGGCGACTCGTGGTGGCCCCGGGGCTGGGCGTGGGAGCGGGGCGTGACTGCACAAGACAAAGAGGGACTTCTGCGGGGTGATGAAAATGTTCTAAAATTGAATTGTGGTAATCGTTGCACAACTCGGTAAATTTCCTCAAAGACACTGACTCGTACACTTAAAACAAGAAGAGTTCTCCGGTACGTACATCGTATTTCAGTAGAGCTATTTTTATAAAAAGGAAGAACACAGGCTTGGGGATCGGAGAGGCTCCAGTTCCTGGTCCCCCCACCCCCCTCAGGGCCCCCCCAGCCTCAGTGTGCCGGTCTGTGAAATGGAGTGGCTGCCAGAGCTTTGAGACGTTTTCACGCCTTACATTGGAGACAGACCCAAAAGTCCCTCTCACCTTTCCAGCCCCAGGTGAAATAACACCTCCTTGAGGGTCAGGCCTTCCCTGACCCTGCCGAGTTATGACCCAGCCTGTCACTGTGTTTATTTCCCCTGCAGCTCTGACTTGTGAATATCAAGTGGCCCTTTTGTTTACTTGCTCATTGTCTGTCTCCCCACCCTCCCCTGGAATGTTAGCTCTGGGCAAATCTACACCCGCCCCGCCTAGAAGGGCGCCTTGCCCTGGCACAGAAAGGGATGTAAACCTGTTAGCTATGCTCATCATCACTGGTGGTGGAACACAGACACGTGAGCTAAGTTTGCTCATCGGAAAGTGACACATTTCTGGAGACTTCTTCCCCTCAGAAAGACTTCTATATTAGGGGTGTGAAGGGGTGAAGGGTTCTGGAAAAATTTTGCTTTAAATTGTTTCGATTCATCGGCCCTGCGCGCCTGCTGGGATGATTCTCACCGTGGGGATCATGGGGGCCCATGGAACCGCTGAGAACGCATGGCGGTATGTTGTCCACAGTCAAGCGCTTCCTTACCTTTTCTTTGAGGTGACGGTCCTTAGCACGCGCCAGCATCACATCGGGGCTCGCGACCGAAACGGGGGCCAGGATTCTCTCCGGGTGCTCCTTGTGAGATGAATACTCCTGAGTATGGAGACCATGCCCCCTCCCATCCCCCCTCCCCCCTCCCCGCCCCAAACTAACGCCCCTCTGAAAGCTCCAGCCTTAATGGAGAACTTAAGGCTGGGAGGCGATAGGGAATCTTCAGGAAACTGAAAACAGACCAGCTGAGACAGGAGCCGGGGAGGTGGAAGCAGGAAGGCATCAGGCCTCACTCAACATCTGTTCCTGGAATAGCAAACTGTGAAATCAGAAGCTGGGCTGGGGTACACATAGAGCAAGCGGCAAAGAAAATAAATAAATAGAATAGAATAGAATAGAATAGAATAGAATAAGATAAAATAGAATAAGAGAAAATAAAATAAAATAAAATAAGATAAGAGAAAATAAAATAAAATAAAATAAAATAAAATAAAATAAAATAAAATAAAATAAAAAAGACAAAGCCTTGCTTGGCTCCCCGCCCACCCCACTCCCACCCTCCAGCCAGGGGCACCATCTACTTGGAGCACCTGTGAAGGTGAGGGCCAGGTGAAGGGTAGGGGCCAGGGAAGCCTGAAGTAGGGCTTTGAGGGTTGCCTACGGGTGATTTTTCAGAGAGAGAGAGAGAGAGAGTGTGTGTGTGTGTGTGTACTGGAGAGAAAGAGAGAGGAGAGAGAAAAACCAGCTATCTACCATTCACATCCACCCCGTAAGACTGGGTGTCAGCCAGCCAGGGGGGGCCCAGGAAACCAGCTCCTATTCTCTGGATATTGTGGCCCTTCAAGAATAAAAACCAAGAAGAGAGAGGCCCAGGGAGCGAGCTAATTACACCTACCAAGTGACAAATCACTTGGAAAACATAAATACGTTTTCAAGGACACTCCTCCACTAACGAAGCTAAAGTGTTTTTCTTTCAAACCCCAGCAAGAAAATCCAAGGGATGAAACAAACTTCGCTTATTTTCGTTTCTACTCAATTACCTGCTAATGGAAAAAATCTGGCACCAAGCGTAATGAGGCGGGCATGAGCTCACTGGCGCGGGGGTCGGCGCTGTCAGGAGGCTACAACAAGCCGGGCATTTATCTGCCTCTCTATAACCCTTTTCAAACTCGCTGTCAGGGAGCCCACGCTGAGCAGGCCGGAGAGGAAGGCCTTGGAAGCTGCTCCAGGCCTCCGAGGCCCTCTGGGAAAAGGAAAATTGTTGTTGGCAAGTCCGCCTGGCTCCAGAAATTGATCCAGAGCCCCCCACTTGTCCGAGCAGCAGCAGACAGAGCTAAGAATTTTGTTATAATTAAATAGAGTGCTGATTGGTTGCTGGAGGTGGTCTTGAAACTGGTGTTTAAAAAGCAGAGGAGAACAACGGTTACTATTCATAGGAAAAGCCCAGAGTCTTAAAAATCCATCTGTTTCATTCCCAAATTTAGGCCAAAAAAATGCTCACTTGCTGTCTTTAAAAATACCACCTGCTTTGCGATGTTGTATAATGTGCCATTATATAAGGTGGAGGGGGGCGTGGGGGAGGGCGGGGTGGGAGGATGCGGCGGGGTGGGCCCAGCCCCTTTCTGAGAACGGAGGCCCTTCTGCAGAGGCCAGGCAGGCTCCTCCCAAGTCCCGTGCCCTCCTCCTCAGAGACCCGACTGGGCCTTGAGGCACGAGGAGTGAGACTTACCCAGCATCACCTCAGCAAGCTGCACTCAGGAGCCCCCCAATGCCAGGCCCCGGCAGTTACAGACCTCTGTCCTCCACCCACCTGGCCTCCGGGGCTGAACATCTGGGGGCCGCGTCTAGGCCTGGCTGGGGCTGTGATCTCACGCCACCGCTCACCACAGCTGCGGTACCAGGTGAGGTCACAGCTCCTGGACCCAAGGAAGGAGAAGCATCCAGGCCCCCTCAGCCCCGGTGACAGAGTCCCTTAGTGCCCGCTTGCCACGCACCCCCCTAACCCCAGGGGCTGGCAGCCACGGGACACAAGGGTCCCAACGGAACAGGTGGGCAGACGTCTCAGTCCAGCCTAGTCCTAACAACTTCTCCCCAACCTCAAGGAAATGTCAGGGCTCGGTTCCTCCTGAAGACTCTTCTTCACAGGTTAACTGAAGAGAATTGGCTCTGTAGTCGTAGGTCGCATTTGAGCCACTTTTCAGCTGACCGATGCTACATGTGTCACTTAGCTCCTTCCCGTGACAATGGACAGGGGATAGCTTCCGTCATAGCATTTGGGGCCAGAACAAATAGCACATGCTGTCCTAGACGCCAGGGAGCCGAGTCTGGTGCCTGGCAAGCTGGAGGTGCCCACATACAGCTGGAGAGCCCGGATCTGGTCCTCTGTCACCGTGGAGTCACAAACCCAGACACGGACCCAAGATTGGGAACAAACCTCGGAGCTGGCCGCAGAATGAAAATTCGCCACATCAAAGCCAAAGTAGAGAATTCAGGCAGCAGGTAGTCACTGGAAAGATCTTGGCCTAGATTGGGAGGAATCATGGCATCTAGCCCAGCCTCTGCCAGCACCCAGCTGTGTGGCTTCGGGTAAGAAGACGCTCTTGGGGCCCCTTGTCTTCACTTTCTTTGGTCCGGTCCTTCTTCCAGCTCTTAAGAGACGAAACAGTCTGACCATATTGCCTGCCAAGCCCTCCTGGAGTTCCTACCCAGAAGGATAGAACTTACCTGTTTACACGCCTTCCTCTTGGGAGTTGGGATGCCCCAGGGAGGATGGGGCTAAACAAGAAACCCTTCCACTACCTTTGACTGACACCAAAAGTAGCCTCTAATGTCACTAACATGCCCACGATTTCCCACTTACACCCCCAACCCCCTGGTCAATTCTTGCACCCTGGAAAGCACGTATAGATACCAGAGTGGTTTCTAGGAGGGTATTCTCTGAACAGTTGTTAACAGGATTCTAATCGGGTTTCAGTATCATTTATCCTTAGAGGCCATTCCAGAAGCCCCACTCCATCCACTCTTTTCACTGTCAACTTCCTTCCATACTTGATCTCATAAAGCTAACAGGAATCTGGGGGAGGGGGTAGGCAGCGCAGGGTTCATTGGAAGTAGCAGCCATCACTGCTACCTTTAGAATCCAGAGGAAGTTAGCATTGCTTAACCTGAATTCTTCATAATCCCATAAATCAAGTGAATAGGGGGCACTAACATTTTTTTCAAAAGGCTTGTTTCAGGACTTTTAGCCATGGTGACTCCCTCCTCAGGCTCCATGCTGTAGACCATCTATGGTAATCATAGCTACAGTCTTTTATTACCTGTTCCATGCAAGACACACAACCGAGAGGCCCTTTGTCCCCCTCACCCATCCTGTGTTATCGTCACTATTTCAGTGCAACGGAGAATATACCGTCTCTGAGAAAAATCCACAGGAGTTGACGGCATTGCATGAGAACGACCCTTCGGTGGTATGAAAACCACAGTTTCTTCGTTCTACTATTGACAGTTAGGCTGTATCCAGTTGTTGGCCATTAGGAATGAAACTGCTACGGTCCTCTACCAGAGTTAAACATAGACTATTTGGATATCCTTTTTTGTCAATTACCTAGTCCTGTCTGGTTTCGTTTTGCTTTGCTTTCTTTTGCTTTGTGTTCGCCCACTTTCAATTCATTAAGCTTCCTTCTCTTGTGATGTTTAGGAATGTTTCTTTTAGTTCTGGGGTATTAGTCCTTTGTCAGATAAATGTGCTACAAGTATAATCTAACCGTGGCCCGTCTTTTCAGCCTTGAAATGAGTTCATAAGAAACGCTCTCAAAAAATTAAGACTAGAAAAGGATTTTCTTAATTTGCTCTACAAAACAGGAATCTACAAAAACTTACAGCTGATACTATGCTTAATGGTAAAATTAGTGAATGTGTTTCCTTGAGTTCAGAAGAAAGACAAGGACGCCTGATACCAGCCCTCTTATTCAACTTTCTATTGGAGGCTCTTGCCAGCACAATAAAGAAAAAAAAAAAAAGCAAGGAGGAGAGTATACAGATCAGGAAGGAAAAAATAAAATGGACGGTATTTGCAGATAAAATAATGGTGGGAGTAGAAAAATCCAAAAGAAGCTAGAGCTAATCTCCTAGAATTTACGTGCAAATTTAGCAAGGCTGTTGGATGAAAAGGTCAGTATACAAAAGTCAAATAGAATTCTACACACTAGCAACAATCAGTGAGGACACAGAAATTTAAAAAGAGTTACGGTAACTGCAAAACACATCAAATATCTAGGAGCAAATTTAATTCAAGACATGCAAAACCTCTTTCCGTAGAAGTATAAAACATTTGTTATGGGCTGAAATGCATCTACCTCCATCCCCACCCCCAAATAGGTAAAGAAAGTAAAAGAAGGTCATGTGGGTGGGTCTTAAGCCTATAGGTGTGGTATTCTTATCAGAAAAGAACTGGAGGTGCCTGAGTGGCTCAGTTGGTTAAGCATCTGATTTGGCTCAGGTAATGATCTCACGGGTTCATGAGTTTGAGCCCCGTGCCGGCTCGACGCTGACAGCTCGGAGCCTGCTTGGGATTCTCTGTCTCCCACTCTCTCTCTGACCTCCCCCCACCCCCCCCACATTCGTGCATAGGTTCTCTCTCTCTCTTTCAAAAATAAATAAACATTAAAAAAGGAGAATTGGATACAGACACACACAGAAAAAAAGACCATGTTAGGACTCAGCAAGAAGGCAGCCATTGGCAAGCCAAGGAGAAAGGTTTTGGAAGAAACCAAACCTGCCAACGACTTGATCTTAGACTTCTAGGCCCCAGAACTGTGAGAAAATTAACTTCTGCTGTTTAAACCATCCCATCTGTGGTATTTTGTTATGGCAGATCTGGCAAATTTATACAATCTTGCTGATGGAAATCAAGAAATACACAAGTAAATGGATAGGCCATTCATGGATTAGAGGACCCAATATTGTGAAGATGTCAGCTCTCCCCCAATTATTACAACAGATTCATCGCGATCATAATAAAAAATGCAGCAGGTTGTGTGTTTGTGTGTGCGTGTGTGGAAATTCACAAGCCAATACTAAAATGTATACGGAAATACGAAGGGCCAGGAAGTCATGATAATCTTGATGGGGAACAAAACTGATCTGATCTCATCAGATAGTAAGAATTATTACGAAGACACAGTAATTAAAACATGTGGTATTGGCACCCAGGCAGAAAAGATTGGTGGCATCGTGTCAAGAAACAGATCCGCAATCATACCGCCATATGGATTATGTGAGGTCAACCAGATGTATGTTTACAGAAAAATAACTCTGGGGCAGTTGGCTGGCTCAGACGGTAGAGCGAGTGACTCTTGATCCTGGGGTTGTAAGTTCGAGCACCGTGTTGGGTGTGGAGATTACTTAAACAAAAATTAAAAAGGATTAGGAAAAAAACCACTCTGACCCCCACCTCATATCATACATACACCAAAATCAATTCTGGGCGGATCATAGGACCTCAATGTGAAAGGTAAAACAATAACGCCTCTGCAAGAGAGGAGAGTGTGCTCTTAAGTTTGGAGTGATACAATATTTAAGTCGGATTTAAACACACTAACCATAAAATAAAAGATTTTGATAAAGTAGACTTCATGGACATGAAAAACGTACGCTCATCAAATGACACCCTTAAAAAAAAAAGTGTCGGGGTGCCTGGGTGGCTCAGTCGGTTAAGCCGCCGACTTCGGCTCAGGTCATGATCTCGCGGTCCGTGAGTTCAAGCCCCGCGTCGGGCTCTGTGCTGACAGCTCAGAGCCTGGAGCCTGTTTCAGATTCTGTGTCTCCCTCTCTCTGACCCTCCCCCGTTCATGCTGTCTCTCTCTGTCTCAAAAATAAATAAACGTTAAAAAATTAAAAAAAAAAAAAAGTGTCATTTACTCATTAACAATATTTACTGAGCACTTACCAGGTATCAGACTCTGCTCTGAGCTCTGTGGACAGAGGGGGAAGCAAAGAGACACCATCCCTACCTTCCAGAAGCTTAACTCCTAGAGCAGGAGTTGGCAGACTTTTTCTGTGAAAGCCAAATAGTAAATAGTTGGGGGTTTACAGGCCACAAGCCATCTCTGTTAAAGTAATTCTCCTTCTTTTGCAACTGTTGAACAAATGTCAAATTGCCCCTCACGGCTCTACAGAAACAGGTCCCAGGCCTGGTTTAGCCTGCCGGCCATAATTTGAAGATCCCTGGTCCAGAGAGAAAGGAAGAATGACCATTTGCAGAAAAACAGATAAATAGCTGATAAAAAAAAAAAAAAAAAAAACAGATAAAAAAGCAAATAACTTCACAGCTGTGTGTGTGACTTGTGGAAGGAAGTGTTAGGAGGGCAAGAGGGGGTGCTCTGATAAAGAAAAAAAGGGACAGGAAGGAGGGCGCGCATTCACACCTGTGTGCTTCTCGACATTTCCCAGCCTCCTTTGGACTTAGGTTGACCTCGCAACTGAATTCTATTCCATAGAATACAGGTAGAAGTGATGCTCGTCACTTACGTGTCTATAAAACGTCCTGGTGATCTTGCTTTTTCTCCCTCTTCCACGGGACCGGGAGACGTCTCTGAGACGGCTGAGAAGTAAACCCTTACTGTATAAAGCTACTGATATTTTAGGGTTGGTTTGTTATTACAGCACAGTGTAGCCTAATCTGACTAATATAGATTTCATTTAAGCTGAGATATAAGAAGGGGCAAAGCTTCTGCTTTGTTTTGTTTTTAATGTTTATTGTTGAGAGTGAGAGAGCACACGCGGCGGGGGGGGGGGGGGGGGGGGCAGAGACAGAGGGAGACACTGAATCCGAAGCAGCCTGCGGGCTCTGAGCTGTCAGCACAGAGCCTGACACGAGGCTTGAACTCACTGACGGCGAGATCATGACCTGAGCCAACGTCGGTCGCCCGACGGACTGAGCCACCCGGGTGCCCTGACTTCTGGGTTTTTTTTTTTTAATTCAGTTTCATTTTATGTCTTTAAAATGGTGGCCTCGATCCACTAAATTGATTTCCTAACCTATCACAAGGGATTGCAACCCACAAGCCCAGAAACAGATATAATATGTATATCCGACATCATAATACGTACACTTCTAATTTTCTTCCAATTCTAGGAACCTACATATTTTGGCACTGAGTCCAAAATAGCTCAATCCATGTAATTATCGACTGTCTTTATTGTTATTGCATGCACAGAAACCAGACTGAGGAAAAACAAAAAACAAAAAACTCCTGCAAAGACAGGAGAGAAAACACATGTTGCCTCCCAGCGAAAGCCTTTCACAAGGTCCATGAACGAGATGAACTCCACCCTCTGTCTCTCTCCAGCGACTCAGATGGTCTGTGTCTTTGTGAGGAGCGGTATAGCATCGTATTCAGCGATGCTAGCTCCTGGGGTAGGCTGCCAGGGTTCCAATCCTAGGCTCACCATTTCCCAGATCCACGGCCTTCGGGAAACCACTTAACCTCCGTAGGCCTCACTCTCTACCCTTGTCAAATGAACATAAGAGCAGTTTCTATCCCACGGGGGTTAAATGAAAAACACAGGTGGAGTTTCTAGCACACCCTCTTGCCCTCATCCTTGTATAAAGCCACTTTCCAGATGAGCAGCTTGTCCAGGCCTTGGGGATGTTGGTGGCCTTTGTCCCATAAGAGGGTGCAGAACTCAGCTCAGAGGGAAAAACCAAGCCCAGAACAGCATCTGGTGCAAACAGGTGCTCGAGGATTAGTCGTTGAATGAACCAGTGAATCAACGGGCTTACAGCTCAACTAAGGGCACTCACGAAATGCCACCTTAAAAAAAAATCCCCAAACTCCAGAGTCGGAATCGGCCGGTGCCCATCAGACCCACACCGGGCCTCTGCCGCTGCCCCATGCCTGGGAACGCTGGGCCACATCTGAAACGGAAAATGAAGACGCCAACCACAGATGGGAATTCTTGAGAAAGTCAAATCTATGCCCTGTTTTTCAGTGATTCCCAGCCCGGGCTTCTGGCATTTGCTCGAGCCACCATTCACAAGAGATTCCTCAGCTATTCCCTCGTTTCTTTCCAAAGGGCTTTAATTAAAAACACATTTCCATACCACAAAAAGCACTCCAGCTAGTGTTGTGGCCTCCCAAAGAGAAGAAGCCATTTTTACGGAGCCATCGAGTTTCGGGCGAGATGGTGAACTGTTGGTGAGTCACAGCGTCCCGGGGGCCCTCAACCCGCGATGAGTCTTCCACATCAAAGTGTCCCACTCTCCAACCTGGGTTTGGAGGGCAGGACTCACAGAATCCCGAAGAGAAATAATGGGGGGAAAAATAGCTCTGACTGGCCTTGTACTTTGATAATAACCATAAACACTATGGTTTCCCACTCCAGGTGCTGAATTACGGCCTCACAAGAATCTGTCAGAACGAGTTCGGTTGTCGCCACCTGTGAGCTTGAGGAACTGCCCAAGGACACACAGGGCGGGAGTCCGGTGTTAAGCGTCTCCAAGCTCAGGTTCTCTCCACTGCTCCTTGGTCTGTCCTCTCTTCACATCCTAGATCCGGATGAAAGGCACCTACCTGACCCTCCACGCATCCACATCATCGGAACAAACAACGAAACCTCCCATTACCGAAAACGGAAAACCACTTTCTACACGGATCTGTCCCAAACCACCACCAGTTAGCAGTACCACTGCCCATTCTGGAGGCTTCCGTGCTAAGACTCTGTAGTCTCCCAGAATCAGCAAATGCCTCCGTAGTGGGCTGAATGGTGCCCCCCGCCCCGCCCCCCCAAATACAGGCCGTGTCCAAATCCTAGAACCTGTATCGTTTTATCTGGCACAAGGTGTGATTAAGTGAAGGATCTAGAAGGAAGTGGCTCAGCCAGGATGATCCAGGTGGGCCCGAGATCCATCACGTGCATCCTTACAAGGGGAGAGGCGCAGGAAGTTTCCAGACAGACACACAGGAGGTAGCGGTGTGAAGATGGAGGCGGAGAGTTGAGTGATTTGGCTACGAGCCCAGCGACACCCAGGACTGTAGGCAGCCGCCGGGAGAGCCTCCAGAATCTCGGACGGGAACATGCCCGGCCAACAGCTGGGTTCCGGACTTCCAGCCTCCAGCGCTGGGAGAGCTGTCGTTGGAAGCCACTAAGTTTGTGTTAATTTGTTACAGCAGCCACAGGAAACTATATGCTCTCCTGACAGACAAACTTCTTTGGTCGGGTCTCATCCGAGGGCAGAGGTGATGTGGCTCAGAGATCAGAGGGCTATGAGCTCCTAGAAGTGGTCTCGGGGTCTCTGAGGAACAACACGCCCACAGATGGGTGAAATCAGAAGATGCTCAGGTGAAAAAATGAACTTCCGAGGTCAGAAGAAACCCAACAGATGGAGAGAGAGTGTTAAAGGTCAGGGAGTTGGCCTGGCCTCTGGGAGCCCGGAACCTAAACTGTGGAGAAAGACAGGCTTGGGGCAAAGGAAGTTCCCTGTCAGGGTGGGGAGGGCCCCAGGGTATTACTGTTCAAAGCTGTGAGGCAGTCAACATGAGGCTGGGTGACCTATCTTTGAATTTTTTTGTTTATTTTGAGAGAGAGAGAGAGCGTGAGAGAGAGCAGGGGAGGGGCAGAGGAAGAGAAAGAGAAAGAGAGAATCTCAAGTAGGCTCTGCACAGTTAGTGCAGAGCCCGATGCGGGGCTTGAACTCACGAACTCTGAGATCATGCCCTGAGCCAAAATCCAGAGTCCAGAATCCAGAGTCAGACGCTTAACTGATTGAGCCACGCAGGTGCCCCTACACTTTGAATTTTAAAAAGTGATCTTCACTCAGGCTGGCTCAAGACAGAGGGATCATCCCCTCCCCGCTCCGCCCAATTTTTTTTTTTTTTTTTTTTTTTTTTTGCCTTTGTAACAAGGGCACTGAGCTTCATTCCCGCATGGCTGAAAGGATTAGGAAGGATTAGGAAGATCGAAGAACACAAAATTCGGAAGCACTCTGTTAAGGTGCCATTCCCTGGTTCTCAAGATACACACGTTGAGCTAACCACACTTCTTCCTTCCTTCAACAAATATGTGGCAAAGCACCCTCTATGTGCCGGGCACCGAACCAGGACCTTAGTATAGAGCAGTGAACCTAAAAGCCACGTTTCCTCCTCTTGGAGGGCTCTCTAGAGCCACGGTTCTCAACGGGGCACGGTTTTGCCCCCCCAGGGGATATTTGGCAGAGCCTGAAGACATTTTCTGGACGTCTTAGTGCCGGGGGTGCTGCTGGCATCTAGGGGGAAGAGGCCAGGAATGCTAACATCCGACAATGCACAGGACAGTCCCCCACGACAAAAGATGTCAGTGGTGCTAAGTGGCACTATTAGTGGCTTAGACAACATCCACTGACACAACGGTGGGCGAGGGGATCAAAGGGAGGGAAAAACAGGAAGCCAGAAGAGCACATAGGAGGGAGACATCGCTCACTATTGTCTACGCTCAGACCTGAAAGATGAGGAGTTATCCAGGCAGGAAGTGGGGTTGCAGGAGCGGAGCAGAACCTTCCAGGAGAGGGGACAAAGGGTGTGGGTGAGTGTGTGGGGCAGTGGACGAAGTGGGGGCAAACAAGGACACCCTTCAAAAGGACTGTCCCATCACTCTGGGAGGAGGACCAGCCTTACGACACAAGGAGGCCTAAGTGAAGAACGCCAGTTTGCGGTCAGATCTGAATTTAAATCCCAGCCCCTCCGCCCTACTAGCTGCGTGGCCTTGGACAAGACAGAAACTCAGAGTTTCTAAACCCGGTTTTAGAAAATAAAGCGCGGGGTGGGGGTGGGGGGGCAGGGGAAATAATATCGAGCACAGGTGGTACTGTTCAATATTAAACGAGAAAAGGCACATAAAGACTTGGCACGCGGCCGCAAAGGACAGATATTGTTCCGATTTGTGTTTTCAAAGGTCACTCTGGGCCCAGTGTGCAAAATAAAATGGGGAAGGGCGACCAGAATCACTCCGCTCTGGGAATACAAAGCAAAACGAAAACAAAATCACTGAGAGGCGACAGAACAAAAACCAGCTCGAGCAAAGCGCAGGAGCTTTAAAGCCCTCGATGACAACACCGCGTGGCCTCGAGGAGCAACGGCAGCAACACGCACAGCTTCCAGGCCCATTGAAATCATGTCCCCGGAAGGTACAGTTGTCCTAGATGAGTGGAACATACACAGGTTTCCCCCGCTGTCCGGAGTAGCACAGTCTTAGGGAACCTCGGGTAAAAGTTGAAGCCAGGTGTCAAGCGAAGCAGCAATTACCACGAATTTATAGGGGAAAATTTCAAGCATTCCCAGACCCCCCAGTGACCTCCCTGAGCCTCGTCTGATACCTTAGGACACATCCTCGTTCCGGACGCACAGAATAAACGGAGGGGCGCACAGGTGCTCACAGACACAGTTCAGAGTGGCGGCAGCTCGACGCCGAGATGCTGACTGTCGTTCCCGGGGCCACTCTCGCTGCCTCTGCAACGCCTCGCAGCCAAATACTGGTCGCTATTTTCACTTTTCGCCTTTTTCTCGCGAAAGCCAAAGTCCTCTTCGGGTTTCTTTCAGTGAGTGAAAACAGGTGCTAACATAGTGCTTTCGTGAGAGCGAAGAGGCCTAACACGAACTTTCCAGTAGCGGGGGCGTACCTGTGCGTCCATCCATCCTACCCGGCGGGAGAAATGACTGCCAGGTCTTCACTGTGGCCCCCGGTTCGTGATGATGATGAACCTGCACCTTCGCCAGGGCACAGCCACAGAACGTGAGTCCCACGGACCGCAAGACCCTTCCATACAAGCCTTTGAGTGACTCGTCTTGATCCAGTTTTCTGAAAACCCTTCCTGCTCGACAAGGCTCGCTGCCAGACAAGGGGTTTCCATCCGACACCCTGCCATCTCTCCCCGCATGCAACTCGCAGAAAGAAGTTAGAACACTTTCACATCAGTGGTAATGATGTGGTGTCTCAAACCGATTCCTGGTGAACTAACTACGTGTCATTATCCCAAATTAAATCCCTTCTGCGGGATACCGTGAGAAGGACATCTAAGATATACCAGGACGGCTGTTTAGAAATCTTTTTTTTTTTAAGTTTGTTTATTTTGAGAGAAAGAGAGAGAGCGCACAAGAGGGGGAGGAACAGAAAGAGAGGGAGAGAGAGAATCCCAAGCAGGCTCCTGTCAGCGCACAGCCCAATCCCAAGCAGGCACAGCCCAATGCGAGGCTCGAACTCCCGACTTGAGCCGAAATCAAGAGTCAGTCGCTCAACCGACTGAGCCACCCAGGTGTCCCCAGAATGGCCGTTTTAGAGCCAGAAGAGCGCCATGTACTCTGGGACTGTGCTTGGCTTTCAGAAAGGAACCAACTAGGGACACTGGTATGGCACAGAGGCACTGGGAATGAGTGGGGGAAGGAAACCATCCCGACCCATCAGAGGAGTGCAAGGCCACTTTTTGAGACCCGAGTCCCAACCCACCACCCACACCAACCATGCGGTCCGGTGTCACGGTCTGGCTTGGGAAGACAGTAGTCCCGGTGAAGGTAGATTCAGCCTCCCCAGAGGCAAAATCCAAATCACAGAAACAAGTGACCAGCCTTCATCTGCACATACTAAGTTGCTTTTATTAATCCAGAACGGCATGCTACAGATATTGTACAGCATGAACATTTATTCATTACAAAAATGGCTTCCAAACCATTAAAAATGAAATTGGAATAAGAGCATAAAACGGAACGGTAACATCACAACTGTTAGGAAACATTCAAAGTATTCACAAAAAATGTTATAGTTAGCATTTTAATAAACCAGAGAAAAATCGGAGACAGTCTTACAATCGCTTCATGTCAACTACAATGGCACTGAGTGAACAGGTGTCAGCTTTATACAGCATTTTGCAACATCAACATGCCTAGGGTTTTTCTTATTTTTAAAGTTTGCCACCTACTCGTACGGGATACGTGTACATAAAAGCGGCAGCTGGTTTTTCCTTTAAGAGTAATCTAATATACAGAATTTTGGCCCCTAAGGGTTTGATACCTCTTCATTTAAAATGCTTTCTGGACAATCTGCTACCAAACACGTCTTGTTATAGGTGACATTAAAACTACATACAAATCTACCTATGTAACATCACAGCAAAACATGATGAACAAAAATTACAGCATCGAAAAGAGGGAGAAAGCTAAAGTCACTGAGAATTTTGGCACATAAACTTTTGCACACAGTCGGGCCACGCCCTAAGGACACAGGGCTGGCGACTGTGAGTTCAAAGGACAAACAGGGTGGTTCCCACTGCTGCTCAGACAGCGTCCGCTAAAATTCCCTCACTAATTTTCAAGTCTTGTTTTACATAATGGCTTTTAAAGCAACTTCCGTTAATGCTACTGATCCTTAAATGCAACTATTAATGTCCGTTTGGCGGCATCTGGGTTTCATACAGCCAAAAAAAAAAAAAAAAAAAAAAAAAGTCAAAAAGAGAAACAAAAAAATATATATACACATTTTATATATAAACTTAAAAACCTTGTACAAATGAGTTGTTATATATAAGATGCTTATGCTAAGGGGAAAAAAACTTTATACAGTTTCAAGAAAAAGGAAAACATATTTTAAAAGGGACGACATACAGGTTCGACAAGCAATCTCTAAAGCAATAAATACTACTGGTCCAACAGCGTTGTGATTCCATTAATGGTTGAGTAGCATCCCCCTCCCCCCAAAAGAACAACACCATGGAACAAGGTATATTAACACATTTAACCCTTTGTTTCTGTACATTTAAACAATAACAAGTAACATCACAATTAAAGTTGTTTCACACAGAGAAAAAAAAAAGAGTAACGGCACTGCATTCCTCGTGCCCTTATGGTTTAAAAACCAGATGTAAAATGATTGGTTCGCAAGCTCGTATTTAATACAAATAATACAGAACCAACTCCTTCTGGAGGGCTGCTTCAAAATTGCTTCTTTTTTTTTTTTCCTTTTTGTTTTTTAATCAGTCTTTTAAAACTAAGCTATCCGAACTACATAACAGTTATGTATATATATATATTTTTTAAACGCTACAAAGACTTTAAACAGCTGTTGATAAAAATTTTGGTAGAATCATGAGGTTCTTCTCTCATCTACATATTTAAAAGGAGGAATTGAAATAAGAATGGGTCAAATATTGACCAATGAACTCCATAAACATCAACTAATGTAGCCACGTGGCACAAAATTAAAAGAGTACAAAACGAAACCTTTCGGGGGGGGGGAGGGAGGTGCTGGGGGGGGGGTGCTGGGGGGCGGGGGGGGGGTGGACAGAAGCGGAACGCAACACTACGCAAACCAACCGGGGCTGACGAGGCTAAAGCTATTCTAAAGACTTGGTCACGAGGGACAGCGGCTGGGGCTGCGTCCCGGCCACGGCCACGGCCACGGCGCTGTGGGAATGTAAGGAAGATGTCGACGGCTGCGCCAGAGACGAGGCGGACAGGACGGGCGGCTGCAGGGCGGCGGGGGGCAGGTCCAGGGCCCCGTTGGGACAGAGGGCGGGGGCCTTGCCGTGGGCGGCCTCGGCAAGCAGGAGGGCGGGCGGCGGCGGCATCATGGGCAGGTGGGCCAGGGGGTCGGGCTTCAGGGACAGCGAGAGAGGCTGGGTCTGCTCAGTCTGTGACTTGGCGTCTTGGGGAGGGGAGCCTAGCAGGTTGGGGGAGGGAGGAGGCGAGTCTAGTAAGCTTCCATCTGAAGAGGGTGGACTGAGGCAGCTGCCTTCACCTTGTATGTAGCGAACGCACTTTTTTTTTCTCCTAGAAACAGGGGGGAGAGAGTTCTCCGTGAATAGGGGGCAAAGATGCCAAGGGAGAGCGTTATCTACTGCTCAGAGCCGAGTTCGAGTCACCTGTGCCCCAAGAGCCAGCAAGCCCCGTGGCCGGGGGGGGGGGGGGGGGTGCCACGCTCGCTTCACTGCCGCCCCCGTCTGAGCCTGCTCCGGCAAACAGCATTTTACTGGTGGAGCGCCACCCCCCCCCCCCCCCCCCGCTACCTACCTGCTCCCCTCGCCCCCCACTAACGCCCCCCCGCCGCCGCGACCCGACCCGACTCCACCCGGGCCCAGATACCACTGAGCAGACTAGACTGGATTGATGATGCAGCGCCCGTGTGCCAGAAAAGCGGCTGCATCCGCGCTGCGATTCCCCTGACAAGTGTGTGCTTTCTCTTTCGGCTTGGACGTCCCCTGGCTGGCCCATCGCATCTCCCCCTCGGTTCCCACCCCCGGTGCTCTGAGTGTGTGCGTGTGTGCGTGTGTGTGTGTGCAAAAGAGAAAGAGAGCTCCTTCCCCAGGCGCCTCCTATCAATATGCAACTCTGACTGTTGAGCCCACAGAGTTGAAGGCAGTGCTAGGCAAGAGGCTTAGACGTTTTTACACCACTGCCGCCACCACCGCCACCACCACCGCCACCACCACGGCCACCACCGCCAGGCTGCCGGCGCCCAGAGAGCTTTTGGGCTTGTCTGTTAAGAACCACACCAAATCAAGAGAGGTCAGAATCAGGTGAGAGGAGGGGGAGGGGGGGGAACAAAAATAAAACAAAATAAATTAAAAAACAAAAACAAAAAAATAAAAACAAAAACAAAACCACCAAAAACAGGTAGAAGAGGATAAACAAAGGTGGGGGAGGGGGAAGAATAAGAAAAACAGAAAATGATCCAAAGGAACAAGAATAACTGGTTGTATGGCCTGCAGGTTGTGGATTAAATTATGATTCAAAGTTGATTTTTGGGTTTGTTTGGTTTTTTTTTTTTTTTTTGGTTTGTTCTTTAAAGATTTGGGGTCTTCCCCTCCCCCAACCCAGAGTGAGAAGGCTGGAAGGAGAGACAGTGAGGATGGGACGGAGGGGCATCCTGCCCTTGTCAATATGCCGAGGCCAGTGGACGGAGGGCGCAGCGTGTCGTAAGGAAGTGACGACGAAGAAGAAGTACCAGGGAATCAGCATGGAACGTCTGGGGTTTGGGGGTCATCGGGATTAGCGTTTAAGCCGGAAAGCCTAGTTTTGCCCTGTACCAAAACCAGAATCTCCCCTCTACTCTTCTCGTTTACATAAGAAACAGGAATGAGAATGTCAGAGCCTCTCTTGCTTATCATCAAAAGGTTGGGGAAATCGATTCAAGAAATTGAGCATGTGACCTCAAAGCTTTTCCTACTATTAATCCCAGTCCGATGGGATGATATTTGGTAGGAAACGTGATCCCGGGCATCAGTCCCACTCATGCTATAAAAATAACGCAGATACAGGGAATGTGCTGACCTAAGGAGCCCTTGAACACAGTTAAAACAGTGGCTGATAACACTCTAACGACAAGTGTGTGAGCGCCGGCCGGCTTCCCATCCCAGGAAAGCGGGAAGACGCTGCCTGGCTGAAGGCAGCCGCTGTCAGATGTCACTGGCCTTTGAAAGGAAGGGGGTGTAATGAGTTCCTCCTCGGGTCTGTGCCCCCAGAGGTGTCTGCTCATGCCCCTCAGTGCGTGGGGTGTGGACTCAGCGAGATGGCGGGAGGGTGGGGAGGAAGGGAGGGTGGGAGGGAGCATGCTTGGCCTTCCCTGCCTCCCGGAGGCCGGAGGCCGGAGGCCGAGGCCCACTGGGTGGAGGCCTCAGGGTCTACCTGATCCCCCACTGGGTGGGAAGGAACTCTAGGGGTGCGAGGGCAGCCCCCCTCACCTTCAGTTTGGAAAGGTTCCTTTTCTCCTCTGGGATAGACGGAAACAGACTGTGGGTTCTGCTCCCATCCCAGAAACCGAGATAAATAATTAAGCCTCTCAGAGTTTTTAAACCACCTTAGCCTGCAGATCAAAACATGCTTAAAAAACTAAGATGTCCATGCATTTTAAAAAATGGGAGGACGGCGGGGTGGGGATGGGGGGCGGGTCATAAGCAAAAGTGAGAGAGAACAAGGACAAAGGGGAGGGAGGAGGGGGAAGAGAAAAGGAGAAACAGGAAACAAGGGAGTGACGTCAAGCAGCATTCCATGCTATATTAGGGCAGAGTAAAAAGATGGGAAAGCAACTTGGTGGGCTCAAAACAGAATCTTGTTAAAATGTCCTCAAATGTCAAATAAAATTAGAAACCCTGTGTAGCGAGCAGAGCCCTGATTGGCTGGGAGCTTTTCTGGCGCTCCCCTCACCCTCCCGCCCTCCTTCTGACACGGAGGTTTACATCGAGGGGATGAGTGGAAGCATTTTGAACATGGGACATGAAGACCACGAAGGACAGCGAGACACTCCTTCTAACAGGTGGCCGAGCAAAAGGCAGTTGGAACACACACATGTTTCTGACGGGCCAGAAAACGCCTCATTTTGTAAAGTGCTTTTCTTTCTTGAAAGCACATTTTGTCCTACTGATTGAGCATCGGGCCAGATCCTGGCAAAGAGGAAAAGTTGAGGGGAACAGGGGGCAAAACCCATCCGCCTGCCCTCCCCCACGCGGGCTCCGTCTCCAGTCGAGGGGGTGGCCTTTTAAAATTCCACTTCTAGCTTCTCATGGAATTACTCGGAAAGGAAGCTAAGGGTTCTTCCTTATCCTGTTTTGGAATTACGCCCTTTCAACCGGCTAAAACGCATCTGCTAATGCTTTTAGGGAAAACATCGCCACCAGAAGTAAAGTGGCCAGCAGGAAAGTTCTAACGGTGTGCCTAGGGGGGAAAGAACCCCGAGGAATGAGGAGGGACAGCGGCCTGCGTACCGATAGCCGGCCCCTCAGAGCTGCACTTTTGAAAATCGTGTTTATGGGGCAGCCACAAAGATTTTGGGTTTTGCCTGTTTTCTGTAAAAAGGTCAACGAAACTTCTGGCCTCTGAGGAAGATAACCACACCCTGGCTTTAAACAAGGTGCAGGCTGTGTCTGAGGAGGGGATGTCCGTCCGGGCCACTGCTAGTAATGGTAACTTTTGGGGGCGGGGGGATGTCACCTCTAACTTGAAGCAAGTGCTTTTGAAACCGAAAAGGGCTTCTCCGTCTTCATAAACCACCACTCACCCCCCTCCACCCCCAAATTAGGCAACACACCATATTGCGAGGTGGGCACGATGGCCTCAGCCATAGGTTTCTACAGATCGTGAGAAACCCTCTCAGGAGTGAGCCCCGCGATTAGCTAATCCTTCACCATGACAGGGCGTCTCAGAACAGGATTCCGCAGCTAATTATCTTCCTACTCGGCACAAATAAAATTCTGCCACAGATTCGCTGCCTAGATAGGGTAAGCAGAGGCCCTGTCTTCCCTGGGTAGGCCTAATTTAAATACCTAACTCTCTTCATCTACTTCATCACGAATCTCTTTTCTGTTGCCCACAGAAGACCCCAGGACTGCGTGGGACTGGTATCTGTCACCTCCAGGAACACTGCCATGTCACAGCACGGGTGACTGCAGAATCTCTCTCAAGGCCTGGAGTCCTCACTCAGTGGGCACAGGGCTGTCTGTGGAGTTCTGACTCAATAAAGATGCTCGGGGCCCTCTCTCCCCTACACGTTTGGCCGACTCCGGGCACTTCGCCGGTCCCTCGTAAGGCATCGGGGGAGGGGAAGAGACACGGGAGACTTGTGGGCATGCACGTTAATGGGATGGACATCTGATCTAATGTCTAAACACGGAACACATGGCAGAGGCATGGAGGAGAGGGACACGTGACAAGGAGGCACTACAAACAGGGAAGCGTGTTCGGGGAGTTGAGATACCTACCATCATAATATTCCAAATTCAAAGACTGCTTGTATCAGAACAAAGAAACAACAAATTTAACCAAAGGTGGTCAGTAAAGGAAAGGAAATGAGACAGGAACGAGTTGGTATCCCTCCACCAAGAAGGAAGTACCTACACCTTCCCTGAACATTACAGCTTGGGTGGAAACCTGCAGGTGCAACACGGTGTTTAATTTGCACTCTTCTAATTCATTTTGGAAGCAATATATTCTCTCTCTCTCTCTCTCTCTCTCTCAGTATATACAATATATATTTTAATTCTGCAGGCTAGCAATGCTGCAGCATGGGACTGCATGACTCGTCGCTTGCAGCCCTTCAGCTGGTGCACGCCGTTCAATGCCACGCTTCTTTTCAGCACTGTAAAACAATGTCAAGCTAACCAGACTCCTCTGTACAGAGACATGTGGTTTTGAAACGTAAAAGAAAAACGAAACAAAACAAAACCAAAAAACGCCTGCCCCGGAGCCCTTGTCCAAGGGTCTCGACTCCCAAGTGCATGGGGATGCTACTGCTGCCAGGTGTGAGCTCATTCAAACCTCTGGAAATGGTGGCTCTCTACGCTCAGCACGCATGCCACGGACCGGGCCGGTTCCAGGATGCTGGCTTTCAAAGCAAAAGGGTAAGTGCCCGTCCTGGTCTGTTAAGGTTGTGGTCTCAGTCCTACCGGGGATCCGGATATGGGATTTGCAAGAGCAAGGTGGGGGGAAAAGAGAAAGAGGAAGTGGGGAGAGGATACGGCATAAAATTAGCAAGGAAATTTTGAAGGATGAGGATCATTAGTCATTGATGCCGGGGGGGGGGGGGGGGGGGGGGGGGGGGGGAAGTAGATGGGAATGAGGTCAAAATACATTGACACACTAAGGTATCAGAAGGACAGAATGCTTTGATTTTCCCAAAGGCCTCACAGTGGTAATATACCTGCATGGTTTGCACCATAAAGTCTGTCGGTCAAGCCCGAACAGTGCCCGACACTTCTTTGGAGTATTTGCATCTGTTAGCATAAGGTAAACACAAAAAATACAACACAATGGTGGGTCATGCTCGGTTGGATGTGTCATCTCAGCTACAGCTGACTCGTCTTCTCTAGCACCTCGGTTCTATTTGATTCTTTCCTCACCAAGGACATGAAAGAAAAAGACTTCTATGAGTCAAAAGGAAAAAAAAAATAAAATAAAACGAAACGATAAAACACACACACGGAAAAAAAAAAAAAAAGAAAACAACAACCAGAAACCAAAAAACAACAAGGAGAAATAAATAAAAATAGAGAGAGAAGGAGGGGAAAAGGTGACGTTGTTGGCTTCTACCTAGGCCAGGATTACGATGGATGTCACTGAGCCCCATCCTGGACTGTCAGGAGGAAGGGGGCTGGCAGGCAACAGTCCCTGGGAGGGGGCGCGCTGGGGCTGGCTGTCGCTGACCCGAGGAGGCACAAATGATGCTGTTTTACAGTGGCATTTTGGCTAGCAGCAGCGGGGAGAAAAAGCACATCCCTCACAGAGCAGTGTCCCGCACCCTCGTGTCTCCTAAGACCAACACACAGAGCTACAAAGCAACAGGCCAGAGAAGGGGGGAGAAAAGGACCGAATAGACCAGCTGCAAACCAGCACAGCGAATCTGGGAAATCTATACACACCTGCAAGGGCCGCACCAGTTATTCTGTTGATCAAGGCCAAAGCGCGCTCGGCATTTCTTAGGAGCGCTCAGGTCTGAATGAGTTCAAGAGAGAAGCGAGCAGAGGAGGAGGACGTGGGAGAGAGAGAGGGAGAGAGAGAGGGGGAAAGAGGGAGGGGGGGGAGAGAAAGATACAAATAAGAAAAAAATAAAAATAAAAAAGGGAATAAATCAATGACCTGGTTACTAATTACAAAATATCGACTTTCGATTTTTAACTTTCTTTAATTAGAAAGAAAAAAAAAAAAAAGGTAAAAATCACATTCTTATTCAACTGGTGACATTAGCTGTTGCAAATAAAGCTGCAGTATCCCTTCTTTAAGGACTGTCTCTCCGATTCGTTTTGAACGGATAAAGGGAAGTTAGATACTGAAAAACTGAATTTTAAATAATAGTTTTCCTCTTTTGGTTCTGCTTTCCTTTTTTTTCTCTTTTTTTCTTTTTCTTTTGGTTCTAGCTCTCTCTCAATTTGTTTTTCTTAAAGAAGAAAATAAAGCGAAGGAGGGAATTAAGTTTGTAACATGCTTTTCTCTTCTCAGAGTACAACAGTTTAAAAGAAAAAAAAAAACAACTACAAATAAAAACAGAACAAAACGAAACAAAACAGAAAGAAATAAAGAAAGAAAAGGGTTGTGGTACTGGGATATTGCAGCTTTTGAAATGGTTTTTTATTCTTTTCTTTTTTTTTTTTTTTAAACCGATTTTCATTACTATTAACAGAAGAACAAATGATGGTGAACAGGCAGTGTGAATGAGCTGTTCAGGGTTAGTCAGAAGCTCATAGCAGCTTTTAAGCAGGTACAGTCAGTAAAATGCTAGTGGGTTTGCAAATTATGAGCAGAAAAGCAAAAGGAAGAAAAAAACTAAAATAAAAAAAAAGCGAAGGAGAAAATAATCATACTGCGAATGCATGCTTGCGTGAGAAAACTTAGTGGGAGCAACGGAAAATGCCATTAGATTAAGGAGGTTTATTACTGAATTCCTTCCATTTTGGTTGGTTTTTGTTTTTGTTTTTGTTTTAACCAGTCTCTTTTAAAGAAATACTGCATATTCAATTTGCACAGTTAGTTCAACACTAAGTCACTGTCATCACTGCTTAAACAACTGTTATGGGGAAAATAAATAAATAAACAAAGCAAAAGTTAAATTAAATTAAATTAAAAAAAAAAAAAAAAAAACCAACAAAAGCAACTGAAAAAAAAAAAAAAATCTACCGAAACATACGAAACCGTGTAGATGGTCATTTTAAAGGATGTTCAAATGTCATACGTGTTTAATGTTAATAAAACTATAATGGCAAGAAAAATTAAAAAACAGTTTATCGACTATTTTAATGACTCAAAATGACATTAGCACCTGTAATCGGAGGAAGTGAAAGGCAAGGATTTAGGAAACATTCGCTGTGTTCTGAAAAAAAAGAACAAATTATACAAAGCCTTCAAAATTGTTGTTGTTGTTTGTAAAAGCCTGGCCTTCTCCAAGGGGACCTTCTGAGATTGCCTATGCAGTATTTCTAATTTCTTCTAGAGAATGACAAACCTCCTTAATTTAAATCGGGTGCAATTTACCACTGTAAAGGCATGCATCAGAACATTCAGGAACAGCCCAGTTAATATCAAACACTCACACACACCCCTTCCTCCTCCCGCGGCCCCTTCCTCATCCCTACACACAGACACACACAAAATAAGCAGACTGCATACGTCCCGCACAGGCATGCCTACCTCCCTCCTGTTACAGGCTCTGCAGTTACTTTAAAACACATTCCACTAGAATTACAATGTGCTTTTCATGCAACAATGAATGCTACTAGCTTTAAAAGGGCAGTCATGAAGCAATTAATTAAAATGCATAAACAAAAAAGGCTGGCTAAGATGGGTTCCCCCACATCTTCCTGGCCTTGAGTCTCTCCTGCCTCCCCCAGAGAGAAACCTAAAGTTAAAGAGTGGTCCTCGTAAGTACCGCTCCTTCCTCCTTCCTCCTCGTTCTAACTTACCATTGGTCTCTCCTGGCTGCTTGTCCCTTTTCCTCTTCTTCTTCTTCCCCTGGATGAAGAGATGAAATGCAAGCAATTATTTCAGGAAACAGACGGGAGAGGGCATCTGGGCTCCCCTGGAAGGCAGGCAGAAAGAGGGGAGCACAGCGCTGTCTCCATCCACACCCACAGCGCCCAGAGGGCTTCTGACCCCCTAGAGGGACACACATGCCCCGGAAGGGGAAGAGGAGGGGTCAGCAGAGGGTGAGGGAAAGACCTCTTTCCCCACCTACCTATGTGCATCCTCAAACCTGACCCAGAGCATCTGATTCCACAGCAGGGGAGAAAAGAACGGATTAAGGAAGATTCAGGGAGGTGTGGAGGGACAGGGTTGGGAGTGGCCCAAGAGCGCACAGCCAAGGGACAGATGAATGTGGAGATGGCCATGTGGGCTAAGAAAGCCCCCTTGCCCCACGCAGATCTCCTCCTTATTAAAGCCAAGAGGTCCTGATACTCAATCAAAAAAAAAAAAAAAAGCCTTCATTGGGGCTTTACTAGTAATAGCAGCTAACATTTACTGAGCACATACTATGTGCCGGGCATGATTCTAAATGCGCTATGCATATCGACTCATTTTTCCCTCATGCCATCCTATACAACAGGTACTACAGCACCATCCCAATTTTAATTCTTTAAAATTTTTTTTTTAATGTTTATTTTCCAGAGAGAGCGAGAGAGACAGAACATGAGCATGAGCATGAGCATGAGCTGGGGAGGGGCAGAGAGAGAGGGAGACACAGAATCCGAAGCAGGCTCCAGGCTCTGAGCTGTCAACACAGAGCCTGACACGGGGCTCGAACCCATAAACTGTGAGATCACGACCCGAGCCGAAGTCCGTCGCTTAACTGACTGAGCCATCCGAGTGCCCCAATTCTTTTTCTTCTTCTTTTTTTAATGCTTATTTATTTTTGAGAGAGAGAATGCAAGCAGGAGAGGGGCAGAAAAAAACGCTTATTTGAGAGAGAAAGAGAGAGAGAGAGAGAAAGAGAGCGCAAGCAGGGGAGGGGCAGAGAAAGAGAAAGAGGGAGAGAGAGAGGAGAGAGGGAGAGAGAGAGAGAGAGGAGAGAGGAGAGAGACAGAGAGAGACAGAGAGAGAGAGAGAGAGAGAGAGAGAGAGAGAGAGAGAGAGAGAGAGAGAAGACCCAGAATCCAAAGCAGTCTCCAGGCTCTGTGCTGACAGTGCAGAGCCCGATGCGAAGCCCAAACCCATGAACCGTGAGATCATGACTGGAGTTGAAGTCGGACGCTCAACCGACTGAGCCGCCCAGGCGCCCCCCTTCCAATTTCATAGGTAAGGAAACTCAGGCACAGAGGGGTTACGTGAATTTCCTGAGCTCACACGACTAGCCGAGGCCGGTGCCAGGGTGGGAACTTCAGGCAGCCTGGGTTCCACAGCGCTTACCTACGGGGCTGTGCTGCCTTCGTATTTAATCCCGTGCCCTCTGGGGAAGGGTTTTCATTGATTACAGGGGATCAGTTACATGGGATCATTCACAGTCTCCAGCCTGGGACCTTTACTGCCTGCTGGTGGCTGTGGCTGTGGCTGTGGCTGTGGCACGGGAACGGGGAGGAATTCCGTAGATCTGGAATCAGATCTATCTGTTGGAGTCGGAGGCCCGGTATGTCTGAAACGTCACCAGTAAAAGGACGGGCCCACACTTCCGTCTGTTTCAGAATATCTAAATGTTGCCTCTGCCCCAAAGTGCTCAAGGGGTGTAGATGGCAAGTCCGGAAGAGAAAAGACGAGTCACAGGGGTAAACCTGGCAACCCGGGAGGCCCTAGAACCTCAGGGTGCAGACGCCGTGGTTTTTGCTTCATCCACGGGCTCAGGGCCACAGTGTCTCTCTCAGAGAAAGCCCCTCTGTTCTCTCAGATCTCCGGGCACGTACCATTCGGGAAGTCTGTCTTGGCCTGGAGTTTGAAACACTGTGACACATTTCATGTTCCTTGATGAGCAGCTTAAATATTAAAAAAAAATTAAAAAAAAAGAGGAGTTCACGGGGCCTTCTCACGAGCCTCGACAGCCCATCTTCGTGTCTGGGTCCCTCCCAGGGGAGCAGCAAAGTGCCGCCTGGCTATCTAGGAACAGGCAGGAGGGGCGAGTTCCAGTGTATTTAGGAGCCGGGAGTGAACAGCAGGCACAGGAAAGCATTGCAACTCCGGGCGGTGCTGGCACCCACACACCCAAGGGCTTCGCGGTCACCTCCGTTAATACAGCGCTCACCCGTTTCCAATATCCCGGATATATTCTGAAAGGTGGTCGGAGGCTCTAGTGCCCATGGAAAGCTGTCAGTTTAGGTTACACATTAGAGAGCACTACGGGACCACGCTGTTTTCTCTCGTGCCCCAGAACGTGCCCAGTCCCACGACCCACGTGGGACTGTCTTCCTCAATCCTGTTTTTGCTAAGGAGTGATATAAAGCTTTCTGTTACCACTTGACTGGACAAGCAGGAACGTGAAAGAGGCTCAGGAAGCTTTCCAGGACTTTCTGGACTTTACAATGACCAGAGTAACGTATAGAAACTTCTATGTCAAGTCAGTTAAGGACAACTCCCCAGGTTAACAAGTTCCACCACAGTCAAACCCATAAAACCTTTGACTCTGACCTCTGTTCCAGACTGTTTCCTGGGGCACAGGAGGGAGGGAGGAGGGTGTGTGTGTGTGTGTGTGTGTGTGTGTGTGTGTGTTCACAGCCATGTGTAAGGAGCCATTGTTGACAGGAGTCTCACAGTACCTCATTCAAGAAATAAAGCTCTTTCAGCCCCAAATCTACATCTACCTTTAAAATTTCTCTCAAGTCTGGGGCACCTGGGTGGCTCAGTCGGTTGAGTGTCCAGCTCAGGTCATGATCCCAGTTTGTGAGTTTGAGCCCCACATCGGGCTCTGAGATCCCAGCTGAAAGAGATTCTCTCTCTCTCCCTGTCTCTCTGCCCCTCCCCAACTTGCACGCACACTCTCTCTCAAAATAAATAAATAAACAAACAAAATTTTAAAAATGAAACGGTCTCTCAAGTCCTGTCAGAGGCTTCCCTTATTACACTAAACCTCTTCTGAATACGGAGCTGAGCTGAAGTCACTGGCAGTGCCTGACGGACCTTCTAAAACCTAGAAAGCACTTCAAGAAAAGCCCGGGGCAATACCTGTCTAACTGACTCCCAGGGAGGTCAACAGCAGCATTCTTCGGGAGCTATCCCAAAGTTGGCCTTGTATCTCTGTGGAGGTGGCCCCCTGCCCAACTCCAGGGGGCACCATGCACGTAGACCAGAGTGCACACGGCACTCTGCAGGGTTGTGCAGTGCGCGTTCTGCAAAGCTGTACGTGAAGGCCCTACCCTGACCCCCATCTCTGCTGGGGAAGCGATATCGACAGCAGAACAGAATCTGTCTCTGTGCCAACACCCTAGATCACTCAAAGAATTGGGTCTGTAGCAGGTAGAAGCTGGAGGTGAAATCTTAAGAGCTTCTGCCCCGGAAGAAACCAGGAGAACAGGGGTCCTGGAATGAGACGGCCGCTCATGTGGAGGCTGCGGCTGTAAATCTCCACCTCGAGGTCAGGTGGGGGTGAGCAGCAAGCCTGTGGGTGAGCACGAACCTTCTCCTCCTCTTCCTTTCCGCTCCAGAAGAAAGGCTTCCCCACGGCACACAGGCTGAGGACAAATGTAAAGGGTCCCAAGCAGTTAAGACCCCGTGTGTGACCATCTGTGAATGACAAGGGCCCTGACCACGGCCGACATTCCAGGGAGAGGCATCGGCACGGATTCGGCTCCCAGGGGGAGCGGTCTTGGGCTGCCAGCCAAGGGCAGGGGGGCTCAGAGGGAGGTGGGTGGGGGGGCAGTGATGAAGACGTGGGGGTCAAGCCCAACATTCAGTGTTCTCCACACCCCCTTCGAAGAGCAGGCAGCGAGCACGTGTCAAAAGGTAGGAGAAACAGCTAAAGCAAGCAGAAAATAGCGGCCACTTGGGGCCCACGTAGTCACGTGGATGTCTGTGGCTTCCTGATGGCAGGTAGGCTTTGAGAGTACACGCGTCTGATTTAACTCCGAGTCCCCAGATGCTGTGTGTGCAGTTACCTTCACAACCCACACCGACTGAACTGATCTCAACCCACATACGGAGAGCGTCTTCACCACGGACATCGTCTGTGGGAGAGCTAGGTCGGGAGCGCTGACCAGTGAAAGAATCCTCCGTGGCTCCACGCCACTGACAAGAAATCGGAGGAGGGACCACTGCTCGCATTCGGGCAAGTCTTGTCTTTCCCATCCCAAAGAATGGACGGTTCAAGACCACGTTATAAAACCTGATGCCGTGGAGTTAACGTCTGGGGCGAAATAAGAGACATCTCCTCCACTGAGAGAGGAGAGCCCACTCAGGACGCTACTGGGGAAACTGCGGATCAAGAGATAACAGGGAGAGGGGACAGAGGTCTCCAGAGGAGAGCCAGTTTCTGAGAGAACAGGAATCACAAGTATGACAACCCCGGTGATAAGTAGAAACAATCCTACAGTGTTTTTGCAAAACCCAAGAGGGGAAACTGGGCAAATCCTGCAGACGGCACTGAGCCCAGGAAGACACGTCACTCGGCACAGCCCCCCTTCCTACCTTTCCTGGGCCCTGAGGCATTTCATCTACCCCTCCAGAGGGTGACGACCCTTGGCTGCTTTCAGGGATCCTCCCATCATGCTCCTCTCAGGACAAACTAGGTTTTCAACTTGTACCGCACCACGGCATCGGACAACTTTTGCTTTTCCCTCTTAAAGGCCAAGGGACTGTTGGAAGACGTGTGGGGAACCAAGCCCTCTCTCTCCACCCCTACCTCCTGGTCTTCCCTGTAAGGCCCCCGGGGTGCTGAGAAGCACAGAAGCCCCAGTCAGGAAGATCCTAGGGCTACGTCTCTTCAAAGACCTGGGCAAGAAGGTGTGGACAGCCCCGAGGCAGCCCCATGGGTCCCACGCTAGAACAACGGAACCCTGGTCTCCTCCCTCCTCCTTTAAGAACTATGGCACGCTGATGGAGCCACACTGGGAGCCAAGACAACACCCCACCCCCCCCGCCCCCCGCTCTGGCGCTTGGGCAAGATGCTACTGGTCCCAGGAGTGGGCAGACTGGAGGGCTCTGAGGCCTGATTCAAGTTGGCAGGGAGCGTTCCCCTTGGGCAGATGAACACTCGACCCGTCTCCACAGACTCTAGTTCCGAGAAAAACGAACACCTACATAGTTATCCCGCGCAGACCAGCCGGGGTACAGCTGCATGTGAAGCTGTCGCTCCTTCCGGGCCAGCTCGTAGTATTTTGCTTGCTCTTCTCTGGACAGCGCGTGCCACTGGAGGGGACACAGAGGTGGGGAGAGGCATGCAAAACATCACAAACTACACCGCGGCCGGGGATGAGAAACGGGTCTGATCTGCAGGGTCCTGGCACTAACGGGAGCGCTGAAACGAAACCCGATGGGTCATCTCTCTCGTTCTCTCGTTTGTGCTCTCTCTGGGGCTGGGGGAGGATGAAGGCGGAGGGCGTTCAGAAGATCCTTCGAATGTGGGTTTCTGGTCCTGACTCCATGAAGACCAATGAAGGAGTCAGAACGTGACTGAAGGGACGGGGACACTGTGTCATGCTACCCACCAGGCCCCGGTCCGTTCGTCCCCCTCTGCCCAGGGAGGGAACCACCTACCCTTCGCCCCAGGATCTGGTTGATGGCGGCACTTTCTTTCAACGTGCACTCGGCCACGACCTTGGCCCTCATTTCCTTCATATACAACATGAACGCGTTAAGAGGTTTCTTTATGTGGGGCTTCTTCTTTTCTTCTTCCTTTTTGGAGTCCTGATGCTTTCTGGATACAGACAGAATAGACAGACACAACCCAATAAACGATTGCAAGGCCCAACTTCCTCCACAGCAGAGAACCCGTCTCCCTGTCTGCTCAACGCCCAAACCCAGCAGTCCTGAACGAGAAGCACGCTTCCACTTTTAGTCTTCTCCACCCTGGAAAACGGAACGAAAACATCCTAGCGAGGGTGTGGGGGGAAGAGAGAGATTTCGTAATTACTTCCTCAAGTGTCTCAGACACACAATTTTCCCAAGGCAGAGGGGAAGGCACGGCGTGGCCGATTCGCTCCCAACGGGGGTTTCTCGTGCTCTCAGGCCAGGCCTCTCAGCGTTCCGTGGTGGGTGAGAGACGGGGACGTGGTTGTGAACCCCAGGCCGCCCAAGCACGCAAGCACACCCACATTGGTGCCAACCGTGAGCGATGCGCTCTCTCAGAGTCCAGAGGCCACCCAAGTCGGGTGCTTCCCAGGGGCACACGCCCCATTGGCTAACCATGGGCCGGGCTACCACCCAATGGCCACCGCATCAACAAATGGGCTAGACAAGATGGGGAAGGAAAGAGCGGCCGAAAGATCAACAACACTCACGAGCTATGGAGTGAGCCGACGTCACTCTGGGAGGATTCCTGTTTGACGGTTGGCGTTACTATGGCCGGGTGGGGGATGCCGGTCGTGTGTAGAGTGTGATGTGGTGGGACCATATGGGGAGGGAACCTGGAAGACAGGAAGCTGTGTAAATCGTCAGAATCAAAATGAATGAATGGGGAGGGATGTGTACACATAATTAAAAAAAAACAAAAAAAAACCCAGCACGTAACACTCACATGAAAGCAACCCAAGGCATATGAAACCTGTCAGCATTAATTAGCGATAAATTAAACATAATGATTCTCATAATGTCATTAAAGCCAATCTTCCCCTTCATTATTGCTACTGACAAGAGACATTATGATTTTTAACATCTTTAGCGAAAGACAAATATAACGGATGTACTTGGGCGGAAAAGGAGGCTTAGACTACCTATTGGAAATCACACGTGTACTTGTTTTTTGAGGCATTATTAGTGGCATCTAAGAAGACAATCTCCTAAGTCCTAATCAGCTCTAGAATGAAAGGTGAAATCTATTGTTGAATATTGACAGCTAAATAAAATATTAACGTGGTCGAAGTATACACACATTTTTGACAATGCTGCGCAGGCCTCATTAGGGCCTCGTTCTGTGGATGGAGTGCAATAAAATTTTTCTTTTTCTTTTGCCGATGTGCCTCCATCGTTTTGACAGGAGTGAGAGAAAGTGAGGCAGAGAGACGGGGAAAATCCAAATATTTCCCATCTGGTTCTCATCGTAAGTCACAGACATTTTATTTATTTATTTATTTATTTTAATTTTTTTTTTTTTAACGTTTATTTATTTTTGAGACAGAGAGAGACACAGCATGAACGGGGGAGGGGCAGAGAGAGAGGGAGACACAGAATCGGAAGCAAGCTCCAGGCTCTGAGCCATCAGCCCAGAGCCCGACGCGGGGCTTGAACTCACGGACTGCAAGATCGTGACCTGAGCTGAAGTCGGACGCTTAACTGACTGATCCACCCAGGTGCCCCAAGTCACAGACATTTTAAATAATTAGCTTGTATCCTCTTAGGGAAAGATGCAAAACAAACAAACAAAAAAAAAGAAAGAAAAATCTGTATTTTATACACACATACAAATGAAGCTTTGAATTCTGATTTGTATACCCTTTCCCGCACTAAAATTCTAGGATTCCTAAATTACTTTTACTTAATAGACTGCCTATGCATTCAAAGCCCTTCCAAATGACTATCAAAATTGTAAATATATGCGTAAAGGTTGTTTTCTCCTCTAAAACTGTCCATTTTTAAGAAAGTTCTTTGAAATCCCCACTAGGCCCTGAACTGGCATTTCCCTACAGTATAGACTAGCCAGAACATAAAGAGCTAATTAAAAAAATTTTTTTTTCAATGTTTATTTATTTTTGAGACAGAGGGAGACAGAGCATGAACGGGGGAGGGTCAGAGACAGAGGGAGACACAGAATCGGAAGCAGGCTCCAGGCTCTGAGCTGTCAGCACAGAGCCCAACGTGGGGCTCGAACTCACGGACCGCGAGATTGTGACCTGAGCCGAAGTCGGACGCTTAACCGACTGAGCCTCCCAGGCACCCCACGTGCTAACTGTAAAATGTTCATCTTGGCCCATCTGTGAACTAACAACTAGATCAAACAGCTTTCACATTTTCTGATATGCTTGGGTTACAAGAACCACCCTTTTTAAAAGAATACTACCACAGAGAATAGTAGGGTGAGGGGCAAAGGGGTAGAACCCTGAACGAAAACAAAATGACTGCCTCCAGGCTCCAATCCAGGCAGATTACACACGTGAGCCAGCCGGGTGCTATTCAGGTGAAGGAGAACCCGGGTCAAGCAGTTGATGCTTTCTTAACAAATCCAAGCCAGAACAGTTCACGCACCGTCCGGAGAACGGACACCTGCTCTCTAGGCAGCCAATGGCGGTGGCAACTGGGAGTGCTCACAAGGGTTTATCAAGATGGGATTTCAAGAGGACCCTATATTCACAAGGGGCTTTTCATATGTGGACTGGAGATGAACACAGTTTCTGTTTAATCCAAATAATGCAGCAAATGTTAATCTGCAAAAGGGTAAAACAAAAAAATTAAAGTACTAACTGAATCTTCGTCGATCAATAGAGAAGATGCCAGTGAATGATGTAGATTTTTGAAGGGGCTCAGAATCACAGAGGATATTTGACTCAGAAATTCTACCCTGATGTGGCCCTCTCCTGCCACTGCCTTTACAAATTGAAGCCAGTGTCAGAGTTTGGTAACAATGACATGATTTTTTAATAAGAACCATGTAGATCCTTTAGGGTATAAAAAGGGGGGGGGGGGAGAAAAACTCAGAGAGAGAGAGAGAGAGAGAGAGAGAGAGAGAGAGAGAGAAACAAAAAAGCCAAACAATCTCCATTCCCTTTCTGTGAAAAAATGAAAAGCAAACCCTCGGGAGGCACTTGGGCTCCTATGTTACACCCTGTTCCTTCCCACTGCGCAAGGGCCTCTGAGGAAACATAAGTTAAGAACATGTGTTCTTGGAAGCCCTTGGGTGAAGCGGTGGGTAGAGTGGCAGCTTTTACTGTGAATTTTAAAGGCTTGACATTCCTCAAATACATATGTTCTCTTCTTGCTGAATGAGAATATGTGTACAGACATATGAGAGAGAGAGAGAGAGAGAGAAAAAGAGGAGGTGGGGAGAGAGGGAGCGAGAGAGAAACAGAGGAGGTGGGGAGAGAGGGAGAGAGATAGAGAAGGGGGAGGGTGGGGAGAGAGATAGAAAGGGTGAGAGAAGGGAGAGAGAGAAAATACTGTGTGTGTGTGTGTGTGCGCGTGTATCCACAGCAAACACCACAGGCAGATACCGCAGTTCGAGCACATTCTGGGGTGGGGCAAAATTTCCGACGCGGCCATGAGGAACGAATGCTTCCAAGTTCACATGCCTACACACATACTCATATATCTGAAAAATGCATAGCGGAGAAAGAAACGGGGCGGTGGGGTAGCGGGGTGGGGGGGATCTATATGCATACCTTTGCTTAAGAAATTCCTTTCTGCAGACAACTATTTCATGAAATGCAATAAACACCCTAAAAATTCTAAGCAGCTCATTATATACCCCCGTCTGCCTTTATGGCTCCAAGCCAGAATATAATGATGAACCTTAACTTGTTAAGGACAACTAATTTTTGTTTCTGGCTGTCTCAGGGGCTCCTCTCTTGCTCGCGCTCGCTTCACTTCACTGTTGACACGTTTCTGTTAACTGGATGTCATCTGCCGGCCTTGATTTTACGCACAAGCAGTGGGATGCATTTTCCTGTGCAACAATCCTGCTTTGAGTTGCATTAGGTTTGTCATTATTCTCTCATTTTCCCCCTTGCACTTGTAACATTTCATCTCTTCCTGCCTTATTTTTTGTGAGCCACGGTGCACCCACATTATGGTTTATACATGATCTCTCTCCCTTTGAAGCCGGCAGATTTCAGAGCCCGCTCTCGTCAGGAGAAGAGCCTTGCACCAATTTAGCGGGCTGAGGGCCCGGAGCTCCAACATCTCAATCTAAAGGGGGTCACAGGGTGGCACAAGTGAGTGTCAGTAAGAGCTGTTTAATTGCCAATCTAGGCTTCTCCATGGTGTTTAAAGTATAATGACCCATCACTTAATTCTGAGAAGTCCTGGCCCCGCTGCTGAATAGAATGAATATCAAAGGGAGTTCTGGAACAGGGCAAGCTGCCTACATTTCCTATAACTGCCATAAGTATAATAGACCTATACTTCTGTCGCCCCATTACCACAATAATGTATTTAATTTGCTGTATACGCTTTTTAACTAGCTACCTCTCATAAGGCCCACCTGGGGAATCGGCGGCCTCCCCCCTGCACCTTGAGCCCCTAACCTTTCCTCCCACTGTTTCCTTCCTTTCCTCCACCCCCCTGCCCACCTCTAAATCATCGACTAACCTCCTAATGATAATTCAATCGATAAGCTTAACCCCAATCCCTATCCTCCGATTATTTCGCTGCTTTTAGCCTCTAGAACGCACCGAATAAACAAACATGAAAAACAATCAGGTGCGCGGTGTAAATGCTGGTTTGCCAGGAAGATGAGCTGTGGATTAGGGGCCGCTCAGAAGCAGTTCTCCTCCTGGGAGACTCCCTATTCGTTCCCATGCTTTTTGCAAGGTTGTGATGACATTATTTAATGAATATAACCTTCCTCCTCTCGCTGGAGAAGAGAACACACAAGCATTTTCCCGCCTAACCAATGCTGGTGTGGATTTTGAAACGGAGATCGTTTATCACACTTGGGAAGTGGGATCTTTAAAATTACGTGATCTCCGTGGTGTAATGACACATGTTAGGTGGGCTCTACGGCCTGTTTTTCTTAAATGAAAGTGATCCTTACTCTCCCTCCCCCCCCCCCCACCGGAAATCACGGTCTTGTAAGCAGGAAAAGGAGCTGTCTTGTCCTGTCTCCCCAGTCCCTTCCTCTGGCCTTGGGTTCCCATGCTGACTCCAGAGACTGGGGAAGACGCTAGGGCAGCATCCTTGCCATGCAATGCATGCTAATTTAATTATGGGCCATCATCAAAATGGATTACTTGTTGCAGCCCATCAGGAAAGTCTAAACCTCCACCGATTTAATTAACTTGACTGAAAATCAGATGAACAGAAAATAAAACTATCATTAGGAGCAATTAGTGACTACTTAAACATACTGCTGCCAACCGGTTTGTAAATAAACTCGCACTCACTGAAAAATTAGCCAGAATTAATTAGAGGGAGGAAAAGGAGAACAGGGGATCAGAAAGATCTAGGTACACATGTGTGGGTATATGTGTGTGTGTTACACACATATGGATAGCCTTAAAGAGATACAAATGCACACACACACACACACACACGACTTTTCTTTTTTTTTAACAGAAGAATTCACCATTTATATCCAAGTAAACGTGGCAAAACATCTCATACCAAGTATGGGAAGTCGGTGTGGAGGTTGTTAAGCCACAATAATTGAATTAGAAGTTGAAGATGGTCCCTTCTTAAGGAGAGTAAACATCGTTCTGTCCTTTGTCAGGGTGTAGGAATTCTTTGCTGGTTATTTGATGGGTTCTCTTCAAATTCTTGCTCTGCACACACGTGATTTTTTTTTTTTTTTTTTTTAACTTTCCAAAATTTAGAGCTACGCAGGCCAATATGGTAGGCACCAGCCACACGTGGCTTTTGAGTACTTGAAACGTGGCCGGTCCAAATTGAGTTGTGCTGTTCAGTGTAAACCACGTATCAGATTTCAAACACGAAGTACAAACCAGAATGTAACATCTCTTTAGTAGCTCCTTTACGGTGATAACATGTCCAAATGATAATGTTTTGACAATATTAGGCTGAACAAAATACATCATTAGAAAGAATTTCACCTGGGGTTTTTTTAATCCCCCCCCCCCCTTCAACCTTTTAAAAACCGTGGCTACTAAAATCTTAAAATTCCATACGGGACTCACCTTACAATTCTACACGACAGTGTTGCTTTAGAGAGGGCTGTGTTTGGGCAGGGGTGTCCCTGCTTGTGGACAGTGAAGAGTCTGGATTTTGAAAAGGGCACACCCTTCCTCAAACTGTCCTTTACACAATAATAAAATTACCCTCACCCTTCCCTTTCTTACCCAGCATGGGGCAACAGAGGAACGACACTTTCGTAAGTTCTGCCAGGTCCTATCTATGTATTCTGGCCTTCTTAAATTCTTAAGGAAAAACTGCTCAATTGATGGAGTCCGAGATTCGACCTCGAAGCTTCAACATCACCTACCTTACAAGTCCAGATTAATTTCTCAGTATTTTCCAGGAATAAAGCCTAACGTGCCCTTTGCGTCTTACACCACTGGAACTACACAAAGGAGCCGCCCCCGGATGGCCTGGTGGTTAGCTAGAGAACTTTCCGAGAAGTCACCCATGGTCGACTTGGTTGGAGGCGCCCGTTCTTGGAACTCACCTAGACATGGAGGCGTTGACAGTCAGAGCTGTGGGGTAGGGGTGACGGAATCCTCCTGTCGTGATTGGGTACACGGGCTGACCTTGCCTATAAAGAGGGGGGTACAAAGTAAGAGAGTGCAAGCAAGGGGGGGAGGGGGGAAAGAAAAAGAAGAAAAAGGGAAAGTTCTCTCTGCACAGTAAGCTTTATTCTCATTTGATCAGAACAAAAATCTTGGGGATTGTACAGGAAGGATCAAAGGGAAGAAACACAGAACAATTTGAATGCCATAAATCTGATAGGAATGGCTAATTAAATTTTATAACCTCTGCTTATGTCAATAGAGACCCTCTCCCCAAGCTGAAACTAGGTGTTTTGTTGTAATAATTAAAGGCGAAGTCTCGCTTGCTTTAATGGAGCCATCACACTAATTGAGGGCTACACATCCAAAGGAAAACAATAATGAATGTAAATTTATACCAAAATAAAGTACAGTGAATCAAAGGACTTCAGTTGCGCTTTGGGCCTCTTTCGGTATTTAGATCTCGGTGAGAAAACATTAAATTAACAGAGCTTAATTTGTAGCCTTTTGTCAAATTAACAAGTGTTGACAAGAGTTACCGGGGGGAGAGTCCCCAAGAAGAATTGTGGGTAACCAATAGACAATCACACCTCATTACAATAATTAAAAAATACAGCAACATGCAAAATAGCATCCTCATGAAAGACACACAACTTTTTCTGACAGAGGGTTGTCTGAGTTGGCTATTCCTTTTTATCTAGGCTTCAAATATCTCCCCATCAGCGGAACGGGGCAACTGATGACAGAGAACTATTGGAGGAATGGCCCCATCTTCCGGGACACAAACTCACGTCCGCGTCTACCCTACCAAACAAAATGAAGGAGAAAGAAATAACCAGGAAGTACAGCCATGGTTGGTATTTCGTATGGCTACCACCTCATACAAGCTACTTTTCACACAGCAGGGCAGGGTCTGTTCAACTAGAGAAAAAAGGGTAGACTGGGGCGGGGGGGGGGCAGGAGGGGGGGAGGTAACTACACCAGAACTTCGAAAGGGCATCTTCCCCAAGACCCAAAGTTCAGAGTTTTACCAGGAGGTATTCTGGTTAAGACAACAAATTGTCCTTGCTTTCTAGAGTAGAGATCACTGAGAAACATGGAGAAACACATACACAAAAACACAATCACGAAACAGATATCACGTGCACACACACACACACACACACACACACATGCCCAGTATGCCTACGCATTAAAGGCCTTTCTACTCTGGTTTTGAAACACACATTTTTAAAAGTTGTCTAAGGAAGGTTAATGGATGGTACTATAAAAGCAAGACTGGGTGATAGGAAGACCAATCGTAAAAGGCAGTTTGCAGACCTGCACGCCGCCAGGAACCCCGGCTGACACTCAGGAAGGCCCCACATGCTGGAGTGGGGATTCCAGACCCTCCCCCCGTACCCCAGCCCCTCATAATCAGGTGAACCAAGAACCCCAGGGAGACCCTAGCTGGATACTGGAACTTCTCAACAGACAGACCTTTCCACTCCTATTGCCAGCCTTGGGAGTAAAGGTCGGGATGGTGTTGGGGTTTAGGGGTTTCTGAGAGGATAACCCCCCACTCTCACCCCTGGATTCCAAAATCACGCTATGCCTGTTCCCATTCTCGTGCCGCCTCAAACCAATGAATGACAGGACTCCACTGTGGGCTGCCACCGGTAGAAGTGCCATGATCAGCTTCCTTTGATAGAAGCCCTCAGAGCCTTTTGCAATTCCCCAAGTACCTTAAGGGCACCTTTGTTCACAGAGAGAAGCCTAGAGTCTTTGGGGGACTGTGGGTTCAGAACGCTAAGTTATCAATGACCTTTCTCCTACAAAACCCATCTGAATGGCTACTGACTCACCTGCTTCCCCACAGGGCACCTCAAGGAGCATCTTTGCGACATATCCCACCGCGGCCCTCCCTCACCAACCCGTCTTCTGAAACACACGCACACACATACACACGCACGGAATAAATAATAAGCATGCCCATGTAAGAAACAAAAAGGGAATTAAAAAAATGGAACTCCTTACTGTGGTACTAACCATCCTAGCGGATGGGGGATTTGTCCTACGGTGCCGGGCGATAGTGGGTAATACGGAGATATATCTGGAGGGTGCGGAGGCCGTGGGATTCCTGAGAGAAGAAGCAGCATTTTAGGTATAGAGGAGAAGAGAAGGAAAAAGAAACTGTCAGGGGATGGGAACAGGGAAGGGACGACGGACACATCTCTTCCGTAACGCTAGCATGAGTCTTTTCGGGACTGTGATTGTTAAGAGTTGTGGCTAACTTTCATTCATTGTCTTTCCCCGCCCGACCTTGAAAACTTGGTTTATCTCATTCTAGGTGGACGGGTACGCTGGGTAAATGCAGACTCAGAAAATGCCATCTTGCATATTTCTGCCTTATGTGATCAGTGTTGATTACTGAAACTAAAAAAACAAATCTGACGGGCTTGGCACATAGTAGGTGATCAAGTCATATAAATTCTCTTTGCCCTCCCAACTTGTGCCTTCACTCCTTTTAATTCTAATGACTTGCCTGCACGAGAGTTACTCCCCTAGGTTTCTAACATACCTTTTAAGTTACGGCTTTTGGAAAGGTTACTCTTGTCTTCTTTCAAAAAAGTTAACTCCCCTAGAATGTCTCCGACCTCAGCTTAGAGGATGAGCTCTGGGAGAAACTCACCACGAGCCACGGCCTCTTCTCCAGGGTAGCGTCTGAACTGAAAGGACCAGCGGATGCTGGAGACCTGGCAGGCTCGACTCTAGAACCTAATTCTCTCGAGGGCAGAAGCACCTGGGAGAATCGGCCCTGCCTGACCAGGTGCTGCTGCATCGTGAGCGCTAACAAGGTTCTCGAGGCACATCTGGGCACATCCCGAGGCCCGTGACCCCCTGCACGCTTACGAACGCCGCAGGTGCACATCCTGCTGTCGATTCGGGGGGAAAGCTAGAGCGCTAGAAGCCATTACGACAGAGGAACTTGATCTATGCAGCAGAAGTGGGAAGAAAACGAACAATGCTATTGAAGGTAGTAAGCTGCATGTCCGTGGATGAAAACTATTCCATTTTTTTTTTTTAATTCATTCAGGAAGCTTTTAATCTGTAAGTTAAGTCTCCCTGGGTGACATTTTCATGCAGACATTGCTTTCTCTCTATTACAAAAACCAAACAGATTAGCTGGTCTTGGACCCTACACCAAGCCATTTGCACACTTGAAAGAATGTTCGCAGAGGAAAAGTAAACAGTCTGCAGACGTTAATCATATGTTTTACGATAACCATTTAAAAGCTATTCCCTGTACTACCATTATTTAAATGAGACGTTGATGCTGCTATTCACTCACAGAGCCTGGGGCCGGCTGGCGGCCTCCTCCAGCCATCCAAGCACTAGGCGAGGTCCCCCATGAGCACAAAGGGGGCTCAGAGGCTGGCGAACACCAGCTAACGTGTGGCTTCGTTCGGGGGCGGCAAAGGCAGCATGAATGGGCAATCCACCTCAGCTCAACACCGAACAATCCCCTCTGACCAGATGACACGGGATAACAGCCATTTAAAATGCATCCTTCTAATTAACTAGCTGGTTAGAAGAACCCTACCCAGTGCACCGCCCAGCCTGTCCTGGCCTCAGCTGTTCTCCCATGGCTACGAGCTGTGGCCGGCTGCTGGTTTCAAATCTTGTTACGGGGAGGGTGGCCAGTGACCCTGCCCTCTCTGTTTCCCTCTTTGGGGAAAAAGCAGCCCATGCGTATGTGGGATGGAAAGGAGGGGAAAAGCGCCAAGGCTGACGGATGACGTGACACCTTCTGCCTGAGACTGTGCGGGTTGTTCCACGCTGCAATGAGGAAAAACACGGACTCCAGTTTTCACGTCTGTATAATGGGCTCGATGATACCCAGGATATCGCAGGGGACGAAGAACCCAAATAAACCAGCAAAGAGAATGCGGGATCCAGTGATGTGGTCTCCTCCGGCTGCAGCAATAAGTCATTGTCAGGTGACTGCAGTCCCTTGACCGCCAAGGGAACTAGGGCTTTGGGGAGCCATGCTGCTGGGGCTCCTGTGCTCTCAAGAAGCTGAGAAGGAGGCCATGGGATGCCTCCACAACTACTCCCGCCTCCAAGACTGTTTGAGGCTCTCGGAGTTCGTTACAAGCTACTCCTGGAAAACACTGCATGATTCATAGCCAGCCCTTCCTGGGGCATTCTGGGCTCTAGAAAGACTGTTAGCACTCCACATAAGAGAGGCTACTCCCTCACCAGGCTCTGGTCTCCCCAAAGAGCTTCTTTTCCGCACCCCAGGAAGGGAAATGAGGAGCCCCTCCGCCGTGGCCCACAGCCCATCCCGAACTCCCCCGTCCCTTCCCAGCAGGCCGGGCGGCCCCGGACCCCGCACACCCTGTTGGCATCACACACACCGCCTACCTGTTTTGGGGTCTACGTCGGCTGGTAAGTGTGGAGGTGGGTTTCCCGGGGTGAAGTGTTCGTTGCTGTACGTGATGAGCGGCGTGAGAGGGTGGACATGGTGAGGGTGTTGCACAACCGGTACTTTGTTCGACTGTGGGGAGGAGAACAGGAGGCCAACGTTACGCTGGTTCCTGGCGGCTCGACACTGGGGGACACAGGACCCGTGGGCTCCCTGGACCCCGCCCTCCCTCCTGGACTTTGTAAGATGCACTCAATTCCGCCCGCAGCCCTGGCCCCAATCCATGCATTAAAAATAACAGATATTTGTAAAGACAGCTCTCTGGGCAGGCGTGCTTCCGTTTTTACCTCCCTACGGAGCCTGGCTTTTAAAATGCCTCCTCCACAGCCACCCCGTCACGGACCCCAAGTGTGCACCTTCCCAGTCGGCAGGTAAATCAGAAATGGGGGTTTAATCTCCCAGGCCTACTGGGTTCCCGCAGGTGGCGGAGGGGGGAGGGGGGATCTCTGACCCCAGGACCCCACCGGAGGGACCTTCAGGAGGCAGGCAAGGCTTCCCAGGGGACCAGCTAGGAAAACCTTCCGTTACAAGAAACGTGGCAGGGCCCAGTTCCCACCCACTCGGCCTCCCCTATCCACCACCCCCCCGCTCCTAACTTCCCCCTGCCCTTGGGAGCCAGCGGGTATGCTACAATCCTTTACAGACAGCATGGATGAAAAGCCCCACTCCTGGTCCGGTTGGGAGTGTGAACTTTACCAGAAAGCCCTACACTGGCAGGCGAGCACCTGCATATTTTATGCAGATTACAGCAGCCCTGATTCATTAGGAATTTCATTAGGAAGTCATTGGGGAACGCTAATAAATTAACTGGATGATGATAAATTGGGCTAATAAAAGGTGTGAAGATTAGAAACGGGCAGTTCTAGAAAACAAAGTACAGGCATCTTTATGTTCAAGAAGGGTGGACAGGTGGACAGAAGCAGGAAAAAAAGAAAAGCATTTGCTAAGATCTTTCCAGTTGCCATGACCAGACCTTCCTGAATTCTTCTCCTCTTTCCCCCCAGCCCCTCTCTCAGCCCGCCCCACCCCCTCCGCTCTGCTGTGCTATAACTTAGCCCAGCAAGATCACAAAGAAAAAATTAAGCTGAAACAAGCGAACTACTGGGCCATTTACTGAGAGTAATCCAATTGCAAAAAAACCCTATTCCCCATAGAGGATTTTCACTAAAATCCTACAACAGGGACATTTAACCAGATTAGGTACCAGCGAAGATAAAGAGGCGAGTATTAGATGATGAATGGATTAGAGTCAAGTTTCATTTCAGAACGTGTCTTCATTTCCTTTTATTACTTTTAGGAAGGCACAACTTGCATTAACATCAAGGAAAAGGAATTGCATTAAAAGAAAAGAAGTAAGGTTCCAGTGCTGCCCACTAGTGCCTCTTGAGTTCAGGGACCACGGAGCAGTTCGTTCGCTGTGCATTTTTCTTCTTGTCCCTTTTTTTTTTTTTTTTTAAATGAATAAGGAAGGAGTATACTATAGAAAGAGTATTTCTCACAATTAATTGCGGCGAAGGCGTTGGTAAAAGGTACTCCTAACTTTTTCAGGAGCATGTTTGGAAAGGAAAATATGGCCTTCTCAGATGCTCCAGAAAAAACTACAGAGAAAGAAGTCAACACTTAAAACAGCTTGGTTTAACGATTCCCATAAACAAGTGGACACATTCAGAGGAGGTTAGCTGGTTGCTCAAAGAGCCTTATGTTGTGAATTACCAGTTCGCAATCAAAGCACTGAAATTAAAAAGCACCAAAGCAGAGGGAGTTTTGGTTAACACGTCCCTAGCAGCCATGAAGGTCTCAACAAGGCCACAGCCAGCAGCGTGAGGGGCTGCTGCCTCAAGGCCAAAGCCAGCATCTTATGAACACGCACTGAGGATTATTTGGGGGGAACATTTCTGTTCAGGACAGATTGAAAGGTAACCAGCAAATGAACTCTCACTGTGGGCTGGGGTGGAGAGGGGAAAGAGGAAAGGAGAGGGAGGGAGAAGACGGGGCAGACACAGCTGGAGGGAGTGAAGACCAATTTCCTTTGAAAGTGACTATTGCCACCTTCCAAAAGTTTTTTGTTTGGTGGGAAAGATACACACCTGCTGCAATGAAAGAAGGCAGATCGATCCCAGACAGTTTAAAGTAAGTGTGGGTAAAACTAGGAGATGAGTAGGAAGAACCACAGATAACCCAAAGCGGGGAAGATGGTCACTTGGAGGTTGAATGACTTCTGGGCAGCGGGACCACCATAAGCAATGGAAGGAAGCACGGGATGGGGGTAGAAGGGCTGGTGGTGGACAGTGGAACCTACAGTTCTCAGCTCTGGTTGAGTCAAGCATCTCTCAGGACACTTGTCACAAATCTGGATGGCCAATCTTAGGAAATCTCTCAGCAGGAACCGGATTCAGTAGATCTGGGCTCAGGACCCAGGCATCCAGTCGGCCTCCTGAGGACCTCACGTGGCAGCTCTACCTGTTCAGCCATGAACCCCTAGACCAGAGAACCACGTGGCCACAGACAAGTGCCAAGGTTAAGAGACCTGGGGTCCTAATCACCAACCAAGTCCTAGTTCTTACGAAAGTCCACAGGAAGAGCTTACCACAGAACCTACCACACGGTGCGCACAGGAATGGTGGTTTATTATTGTTACTTATTAGTTTATTGTTAGGGAGAAGTGGCCCATGGCACGCGTCTGTCTACAGCTCAGAAGCACCAATTCCATGGCTGCCTTCCAAGAAGGACTAACAGGAAATGCAGAGAAAACCTTTCTCTACTTGTCTAGCAAAAGACGAAGACAGAATCTGGGTGACAGGAGAGCTCACTGAGTGTAGGACGTGAAAGTTCATTTTCCCTCTTCCTCTTAGAAATATGTATGAAGGTTGGACACCTTCAAACCTGACAAAAGTTGGACACCATCGCCTTCATGTTATTTTGCACCCTTGAGCTTGGCCAACGGGTTAGTTTCCTGTCAAGATTCGCTAGCACGGAAGGGGGTGGACCCCGAGCTGCTGCTACCCAGCCTTAGGAGGGGAAGGCAAATGGGAGCCCTAGCACGACGTGGTTCTCTCTTCTCATCGTGACTGTATGCCAGGTTGGTCCCTAGGAAACCACACATCTCTGCAGGTTGACCAGCTCCCAAGCAAGCAGGGGAAGGAATAAAGTCATACGTACAGAAACCAGGGTCTACTCACCATTTTCATATGACCTGCCTACACCTGGACTGCTGTTGTGAATGGAAGTATGTTCTTCTTGAAGATGCCCTGTCTCTCCAGTCTCAGAACCCCACAGCCCTTTCTTTCTATGTCACATCATGCCCATGCCAGAGCCACATATGTACCTCTCTTGGTCCCGCTGTAGCTACGTTCCTTAATGACAAAGACTGTGCCTTCTAGAACTCTGTGTCTCCTGTCACGCCCAGCCTGTGGAGTGGCGAGACTCCTAAGTTGCAGAAGAACAACTGAGTTGCAACCGTAAACATCAGAAGAAGAGAAGGCCAGGACCAATTTCACAGATTCAGTCACTAAAATGGCGTCTACTCAGAATCATAGAACTAAGCTAGACAGGCCTTCAGAAACGGGCTAGTCTTATACTTTGTAAGAAGAGTGCCTTAAAAATGGTTTTAGAGCCCCCTGGCACGCACACGGTGACCAAGAGTGAAGGCTATGAATTCAAGCAAGACCCAGGTCAAAATTCTACTTGACCCCTCTAGCTGTACAACCTCTCTTAGGCCGTTGTCCTGTCTCTCCAAACTCTAGATGGGAACGGGCTCGACCTCAGAGTGTGTTGTGAAAATTAAGGCCCATGCCTATACAGCGACCAACACCAGGCCTGGCACAGAGCTATACATGCAATACAAAAAGCTTTGGGAAAATACTGTCCAGCGAGTACTACTGATGAGGGCACACTGAAGGTGGTGGTGGCTACCCTTCCAGTATCTTCTAATCGGATTCCCAGAGGGGAAATGCATCCACAGACTGCGCTCCTTATTTCAAAGGCAAGATGTTCATTACGAGGCAAGAGCGTATGGGTGTTTTCTGGCCACCGCTCCGTCAGGCGAAACGCCCTTCTTAAAAATGTGGTATTTAATTAATAAACATATTTTTTTAATTTTTTTTTTATTTTGTATTTTTTTAACGTTTATTTATTTTTGAGACAGGGAGAGACGGAGCATGAACGGGGGAGAGTCAGAGAGAGAGAGAGACACAGAATCTGAAACAGGCTCCAGGCTCTGAGTAGTCAGCACAGAGCCCGACGCGGGGCTCGAACTCACAGACCGCGAGATGGTGACCTGAGCCGAAGTCGGCCGCTTAACCGACTGAGCCACCCAGGCGCCCCAATTAATAAACATATTTGTTATCTCTTTTGAGAAAAACCATTACTCTATCATGCTAATAAATAAGAATGCCTACAGAAGGGCTGAAAGTTAAATAAAAATAGCTGGAGATGACCAAGGGCATTCCAGAATCAGGGTGAGGGCCTTGAAGTCAGAGTTCATATCAATCAAACACCAACCGACCCAAATAGAAAATGTCCCTTAGACTTTCCCCTCCCCTGTGATCAGAGCTCACTTTAAAAAAAAAAAAAATTTAAGTTTATTTATTTTGAGAGAGACAGAGATAGCATGCGTGGGGGAGGGGCTGCGAGAGCCAGAGAGAGAGAGAGAGAGAATCCCAAGCAGGTTCTGTGCTGCCAGCACAGAGCCCGAAGCAGGGCTCGAACCCACAGAGCTGTGAGATCGTGACCTGAGCCAAAACCAAAAGTTGGACGCCTGATCGACTCAGACACCCGGGCGCTACAGCTCCCGCTTCCATAAAGAGGTCTTTAAGGATTGTGCTCAAAAATGTCACCACCCTAAGACAATTCAAACGTGAAAAGTACCTTTCTTAGGGGAAGGACACAGACAACCTTCCCGAAATGCAACAATCTATGCTGGGGGTGTTAGTGGATAAAGAGCCCACAAAATATGTGTCTGTCCCCCTTTTATCTCTTTATAGACTGAGTCCACTATTCAACGCAAACCACTGCAACATGAAATCAGGTACTTTTTAGGTAGCTACTTTATCTAAATATGAGGTATGTCTTCAAAACTACCTCGAGGGGTGGGGTGCCTGGGTGGCTCAGTCAACTGAGCGTCCAACTCATGATTTTGGCTCAGGTCATGATCCCAGGGTCATGGGATCAAGCCCCACATAGGACTCTTAAGATTCTCTCTCTCTCTCTCTCTCTCTCTCTCCCTCCCTCCCTCCCTTTCTTCCTCCCTGCCACCCCCCACCCCCCCATCCCGGACTCATGTTCTCTCTAAAATAAATAAAATGAAAAAAGAAAACCAACTACCTAAGGGGTGCAAAAAAAGTCATTACCTCCAGGGACAGCGAACATACACTCAAGGTCGGGATGGTGGCAGTCATCGAAAGCTGCCGGACGAGCCTAGTTACTAGCATCCAACCCGCTAAGAATATGATGAAAACTAGGCAACCCTGGGCCATGTGAAAGGCCAACATTAATAAAACGTTCCGCATAAGGTCCGGGAGTCATATGCTGCGGTCGCCCATACACCCCCACACCGCGAGCACCTGGAACTCAGAGCCACCTAGACCCCTCTGCCCAGATCAGAGCCGCCCAGACCCCTTCGACCAGACGATCTGAGGGGAGGACGGGAGAGAGGAGCCCCGAGCAGCTGCTGAAGCTCTACGGTCAACCCCAGCACAGCTCCTCCTTGCTGCTGAATGCGGCCCTGGTGCCAGACCCGCCTCGGTGCTGAGTAGGACGGATTTCATCAAGTCCTCATCAACACACCTATCACGCGGTTGGCAGCTCTTATCAGTTCCATACGGGAGGTGCCCCAGGTCACAGGCTCCAGGGGGGTAGTGCTTCCGGGTCTTGCACGCTCACCGACCTGACCCCCCCCCCCCCCGAGACTGGCGCCGGGGTGGGGCTCACCACCGTGCACGCTGCACCCCATGAGCGTAGGCCCGGCCGACCTTCCCAACCGGACAGAGAGGCTTCAGGACTCACAACGGGATCTGTTCCTCACACTGCCACCTACCAGTTTCTGGAACCTAGACCCAGTGTCAGCAAACAGTGCTCCCTGCTGTCCTCCCTGCCTCCCCCAGACCCCAAGTTAAGAGTAGCTCGGGGCTCCCTGCCTCGGTGAGAACACCTTTGCCACAGGGCACCAGGGATTTTTATCAGGGTTTTTTTTACAACACGTGGCCGATTACAGGAGGTGGGGGATGAGGGCATTTAATGGGATATTTCTGCACCTCAAACAGAGAGACAGAAGCAGTAGCAGGGTCCCGCAGGGATCTGGTGATAAACACTTCGCACACACCGTCAGTTCCGGCCGACGAGAAACTAAAGAAAAAGTCAACTAAAAAACCTCGAACCCAGGAAATGAAGTCAACAGTACCTACTTAAAGGGAACAAAAATCCTCATCTGGCTATAAGTCATTAGGGCTTGGTTTTCTACCTGGAGAAATGGCTGCTGCCCAAAGCAAAGCCTTCCCCAGTTCTGTTCATTATCCTTTATGGGTTTTGAGCACTGAATAGTTAAAATTATTAAAAAAAAAAAAAAAAAAAAAGGGTCCTCTACCAGCCCTCAAAGCGCACAAAGCCTTTCGACCCGAAGTATTCATCCAACTACAGTGGGGGGAGGCGGGGTGGGGAGGGGGCGCCCCTGTGGCTGACCTCTGACCTCTGGAGAACCCTTAAGCCCAGCGTTCTGCAACTCGGCCGTGCCACCCTCATCGCCAAGCGCCCACACACCCGTCCAAACGGGGCTGGCCATGTGGAACCTGGCGGATGAAAGACTGGTTCAGGCACTTCTAGATCTCCCTGCTACCCTCCCCTAACCCCAGCCCCGCAACCTTCTGTAACTGTGGGGAACCCAAAGGGAATGAAAGCTGCCCATTCACCTCGCAACCTATTAATCAGCAGACGTTGAAAACAAATAGAGCCATTGCTGGCCCGGCCTCTCTGCCGGCCCTCCTCCTCAATACTCCCCTATTGCTCTCCTTTTCTGCAGAAGAAAAATGGGGCCAGAAAGTGCCTTGAGGAGCCCAGCACAATAAAACAAAAGCGGCACAGAGGGGCATTTGTCCGCCTTCTCCCCCCCCCCACCCCCCAGCGTGGAAGGTCTTCAGTGGTCTTTGGTTACCCAGCCCTCCCAGGGTCTGAAATCAGCCTCAGGAAGGGACACTGTTCATTCCAGGTTTACGTGAAAAAAATGGGTTTATAGCTCATCCCCGTGCATTTTGCCAGATGCCGCTTACTACAGCCGTACCAAGGCCAATGGCGACTAGCAAAACATTAATGATGTCGCTCGCACGTCACTGGAGCCACGGCTGAAGAGGAGGGGCTGGAGCTGAAGGAGGGGCTGTTTCTTACTCGTCAACAACCCTTTGTGACTCAACTAGTCCTATTCTTTCAGGCTATGAACCAGAGAGTGGTGGAACGTCAGCAAAAGTAAGCCTCCGGCCTCAACCACCCATTCCCGACCATTAGCGCCCACTGCCGCTTCTGGAATGACGTCAAGGAGGCCCTCACGGCAAGCTGGATCCGGGCCTGCACGCACAGACCCATCCCTGCTTACCTACTGAACATCTCCCTACCGCATCCTGCAAAGCTCCTACACACACAGACGGAAAGGGTGACAGCGGCCTTCCACGCTTGGCCAGATGGGCTTCTGGAAACATTTTGCCCTGCCCCTCTCTCCTCCCAGCTATGGAGGCCCAGCCAGCTAGGCCCCGCCTAGTGCAGCGCACAGGGCCCACTCGTGGTCAAATGCTGCTGCTCCCGAAGGCCCTGCTCCCCGCTGATGGCACACTTTCCCTGGACGAGATGTACATGGCTACTGAAAATAATAAATAAGAGAGAAGGCTTCGCGGGGTCCAAGTTTTGCTTGGAGAAATGAGGTGGTTAAGAGGAAGGAGGTCTGCCTGTGACCTGCAGCAAATGCCCACCCTGCAACTCCACTGCACAGCTCACCTCACCTGGCCGCGCTGCTGGGGGTCTCTGGCACAGACCCACCAGGCTGCAAAACGACAGCTTCTGCAACCCAAGGTGGCCTGACGAGACACAGGGTGCTGCTGCTTTGTTTTGCAAACTATGGATGGCTGGACCCTCCCCCAACCCCAGAATCAACTCCATTTAGACAGCAAGGAGAGGAAGAGAGATTCTCCGGCTCTCTACAAAATTCTGCCGACTCACAGTTTCTCATATACTCACACAAGCAGTAAAATTCTTCGTGCGGGGCAATGATTGAACAGGGCAGGCAGAGAGAGAATAAATGTGCAGTCAATTTTCATCCAAATTCTCTCACACACATGCATATACATAGAACTAACTCAAACCATCCTAAGCCCTTGGCCTTCTTCTCCCCCCGCCCCCCCAGCCCCCGGTCCCTTCCATAATCTAACAATCCAGCTGGTAACACACAAAACAGATTGCCAAGCATTCAGGGTCTAGGGGGCCAAACTCTGCTCTTAATGATCTTTCCTTAATCCCCAAAAAGGAGGAGGGGAAGGATGGGAGTCAGGAGGAGGTGTCAGGGTGGGGGAGTGGGCACCCGAAGGGGAACATTCTAACCTGGAAAATAAAGATGTGCTCCAGCTGCTTGGCTTTGTGAGAGCCGCAGCCGAGGGCCGACCCAGCAAAGCTGTGCTTTCACAGGCTCTTGAACAATTACTTCCAGTTAAGTTCATTAAACATAATTTATTTCCACTCATTCTCATTTATTTCCCAATAAAAAGAAAGCATCCCATTGTGTTTCCCCCAGCTAACCTTTATAGCACGTGCAAGCTTCAGTCTTGGCCGGCCCGGTCCAGGCTGGCCCCTGACCAGTGAGGTCCCAGGGTTTTCTTCCTGCCCGCGTCCCTCCAGGAACATGCCACAGCATGGCGGAGGTCAGTGAGGGGGTACGGCAGGCACAACAGGGTCCTCTGACTGTCCTAATCCTCCACACAAGGTCGCCAAGATGAGGAACCAGCCACTTCACCCCTAAGTAATTTCCCGGTGGTTCGCAACCTCCACCCTCCCGCAAGATATTTCTCTACTACTTGGGTATTAAATGATTAGTGTTAGCATAATCAATCTTGTTGAGTGTCCAAGTTTACAGAGAATGTTTGAGAATTGGGTAAGAGGGTACAGCTGTTCCTAGGAGAGCAGATTTGCAAAACAGAGCCAAGAATAAAACTAACCTATTCCAAATGAGGAAATCCAAAAGCTCAAATTCAAAACAACTTAAAAAAAATAATAATGATGATTTCCAGGCTACCCACCCCCCTCCAAAAAAAAAAACCCCAACAACCCCAAATCTAGGGATTCCTGAATATAATGGAAAGGAAATCACCAATTTTGATTTAGAGTAAATTTTAAGTACATAATGGTTATTACATCCTGGGGATTTCGAGAAAGTAGTGAACAAAACCTGATACAGCTCTTCTAATTTATTTACAATGACCAGCTGTATAAAAATGTCTTTTGTTTTTTTAATACACCCTGTGCCCAACTTTTGAATTTAGACAGTACTGCATTTGAAATTCATGCCTGCTACATGGGAGCCTAAGAACTCTTTCAAACAGCTGTTTCCTTCAGAGAGCAGGTGAATTTCTCCCTAGAAAGGAGCAGGTAAACAGAAGAGGAGGGATGAACGTGTTCCTGTGGCCCAAAGCACAGCAATGACTCAAACCCCTGGATTCAGCAGGATGTCAGCAATGATGGGTGCAAAGGGGGTGCTGCATTGTTCTCTATCTTGCCAAGTTAGTGTCCCTCCCACCCATGGGCACCCTTTAGTGGGCATCTACAGTCTCGATAAATGATACACGTGAAAAGGACATGACCCTCTCTGAAAGCAAGCTGAGTTGGAAGTAATGACCCAGGCAAAGTCCAATTAAAAAAAATTTTTTTTCAAATGTGTGCAGAAGTATGTAATCTGGAGGGCATGGCAAGATTTCATCACATTCCAAAATGTTGCAGAAGGAAAGAATTCCATTACATAGCTCAGCCGGGCCCCCCACCGACCCCAAACCACAAAAGGGAGGTTTCCCTGAGAATATAAGCTTGCAGGCTCTGCTGCTTCTAGAAAATGCCGAAGCAGGAGCCTGTTGTGACAATACAAAGATCATAATATCTGTATCATTGGAGTCGGGAATTCACCCTTTCAAACAACTCCTTTCTCATGAGAAATCAAGAATGGAGGTTTAGCGGCCACCGAAACAGCAGGACTGCTATTAAGTAACCCGAGTAATTTGAGTAAACAAAGGTCTGGAACCTTTCAGGAATCTCAGAAAGGGAGACTGCGCTGGGTTGGGAAATTTACAGCAACACAACTTCCACATTTGCGGTGCCAGCTTGCACTGTCTTCCCCACGCTTCTGGACAGTTTACACGATCGTAGACTGAACTAGAAAAGTTGCACACAACCAGAGAGGAAAACCAAGGCAAGTATCTGTCATTCCTTCATGCTTGACTCACAGAAGTATTTACCACTTTGTGTTTTAATAGGCTGTTTAGGGTTGAATTCCTGATCTTGAAAACACAAGGACTCTTAGAGTCTGTTGCAGATTTCATTTTTTTTTTCCTTCCCCTCCCCCCAGATCGGATCTAAGAGCGGACTGACCACTGCAAACGTTTCTGTGTTTGGCCACTCAACAGCAAAAAATAGTAATGAAAGTAATCATAGGAATCGCCTCCAAATTCGAGGATGCCCTTACAGCTGTGGCAAAGGATCTGACCCAACAGTTGAGCGGAATACAGTGTAACCTAAGCCCCAAACTGGTATTGCAAAGGGACCTTCTTCCTAATCATTAACACCACAATGGTCTCCTGCTCAGGGTTCCGAAACACATTTCCTATGAAGTTTAGAAAACACAGACACCACAAGCAAGACTGTAGCCCTAAAAGGCCGGCATCTACATTTAGAGATTGAAAATAAATACAACTATAAAGACAGAGCAACAGAAAGTTAGCATTAAATATGAAACCAAAATACACAGTTTACACAAGCCCTGCTACTGTGAAAGCCTGAACGCTCCAAGACCTTTCAAGCTTTGAAAGCATGCTCCTCTCTGAGGCCACGTCATGTTCCCTTCTCTGTCTTCCAGTGGAGCCCACCCTGGTGGGTGAAGGAGAGAAATTTATTTGTTAAAAGAAATCCTAAACCCCACCACCCCTTTCCGGATCCCAGTTTACTCCTTCCTCGTACTTGGGGAGCCGGCTTCGCGGGCGCTCTGCATGGCTGTGTAGCAGGAAGGACTGTGATGAGAGTCACGATTTCTCTCCGCATCTTTTTTTTTTTTTTTTAACCCTTTCTCCCCACTCCCCCAAAAACTGCTATGGAAAAGTATAGCGTGAAAGGGCACAGCTTTGAGTTGAACATTTATTCTTGCTTTGTTTTTTCCTTCCCATCGTCTGAATTTGAAACAAGAAAAGAAAAAAAGGAACTGAGGTTTAATGGTCAAGACCATAAGCGAGGATACAAACACACACACACACACACACACACACACACGCACGCACACCCCACTACTCACCCAGCAATTCAAATGGAGGTGCCAACCGCCCAACTGCTGGAAGAGAGAGAGCCCGGAGGCCACTGTGCCTCCCTTCCCACTCAAATCTTCCATGCCCACTAAAATTGTATCCCTAGGGTACATAATAGCTTTGGTTTTCTTTCTCTCCACCTCAAAAAAAAAAACTTTCTCTGTACCTTCAAGATGGGACTGGGCCAGCTTTTTTTTCCTCCTCCCTTACTGCTTTTCTCACTTTTCTTCTTCCTCCCAGCTTCCCCTCCCTTTATGCCTTTCCCTGAAAGAGCTGGAAAAAAGCATCTTTAGAGAAGGCTCCAAATTTCTGCCCTGGTTCACTCAAAATGCTCCCAAGGTCTCACTCCCGGTGCCTATCGTTACTTTGTTAATTAGCCCCCTTCCACACGCAGCAGCCCTCAAAAACCAAACGAAAAAATTAAACAAAACAAAGCCAAAAGAAACCTCGCCATCTAGTTCAACTGGTGGCAGACTGAATTTTTTTTTTTTTTTAATTCTTAATTAGAAAAAACTCCTTCTAGTTTCTAATCTTTACCACTACAGAATCCGTGAAGGAAGGGGGAAGGCCCATGTTCCCCAGCCAGCTCAGGGCACCTAAGCCAAGTCCCCCTCCCTCACCCGTTACCTTGGGCGGCAGGGACACAGCTACCGCTAAGAGTAGCTAAGAAATTACGGTCAGCCATGAGGGAAAATGATCAACCGAGTGCAGTAGGCAGGCACTTTATCTGCAAGATTGTCAAATCCCTCAAAACAAATTTCTTAGAGAGGGCTGCAATGCGAGAGGAGGGGGGGGGAAGCATATTTTCTTGTCGCAGTGACACGGGAGTGACATTTGGTAGGGCCTTGTCTGCCAAACACACACGCACGCACACACACACCCTCTTTTCCTTCTAGAGTAAAAGACTGTGCTGGAAAGATTTTCAACTGACCTCTGTGGAAGGAGAACGCAAGCTTCCTGTGCTCTCTGGCATTCTAGCACTCAGACCGTTAACTTGCTTTTAGACTGTTGAGTTTTGTGAGCTTTCCCCAGAATGAGAGAGAGAGAGAGAGAGAGAGAGAGAGAGATACAGAGACAGGCAGAGAGACAAGAGAAGGCAGAGGAATGCAAAAGGCTAGCCCTAAATCCCACAAACCCGACTTACTTTTCCTGGGGCTCTCATAGGATCCAGGGCCGGGTACATTTGTGTGGGTTTAACTTAATTGGAGTTGAGAGACTCAGACATCACAGGCCTGAAATCATCCTCTTTTACATGAAGGAGGGGAGAGAGGGAGGGTGGCTCCAGGAGGGGTTAAAGACAGAAGAAACTTGCAGAGGACAAAATGAGCCTTTCGGGTCCTCTCCCACCCCAAGTGTTAAATCGTTCCACCCTGTTCAAAAGCAAACACACAACTCCGATTTGCATGCAGGTAAGAGAACACCCCTGCCCACCGCCACATGGGTTCCTGGACCTGCCTTGCGTGAGGCAAAACCAGTGGCAAAGATTTGGTTCCTTCTGGCGGCGGGACACCTGACACTGGGGAGACGTTTTTAATTCGCCGATCTGACCGCCCACCTGTTTATAGGACTCTTTTCTTGACGTTAGTCTTTAACACACGGGACGAGTTAAGAACTCTCACTCCACCCCACCCCCACCCTCCCCCCAAAAACAAAAACAAAGGCTGGAAGGACTTAAAGATAACCCAAAGTGAGAATTCTTAATTTTCTCTTCTTCTTTTTAAAAATACTGCTCTGTGGCCCCTCTTTCTAGACTTATCCGGCCTTCCGGTGTGTCAGGCAGCAATCTTTAAGGTCCTTAGTACCAAAACAAAACCCTGCCATTTCCCTTTACATGGCGGTAACAAAAGCAATGAGCCTCCAGTTTGACAAGTAAAAAGCCCCAACCACACAGCCCCTAATTGCCTCCCCTCCCTCTATTCACGAAGACCACCACACTCGGCAGC